>NW_026606756.1:0-739375 GCF_029890125.1 Rhinichthys klamathensis goyatoka
AGGCGTACCAGGCCGACCTGCTGAGGGATCTCGACCAGGGGGCAGGGTTGTCCCCTGAGGCGGTGGCTGAGCTGCGCCGCACCACAGATCTGGCTCTCCGGGCTACCAAGCAAACCGCTGCCGCGATCGGTCGGTTGATGGCGGCAATGGTGGCCACGGAGAGGCATCTGTGGCTAAATCTAGCTGGAATCGGGGAGAAAGAAAAAACCTTTCTCCTCGATTCACCAGTTTCGCCTTCCGAACTCTTTGGCACCTCTGTAGAAGCGGTGGTGGGGAAGTTCAGGGAGGCGAAGGCGCGCTCAGCAGCATTTAAAACATGTATACCGCTGAGATCCGCGTCCGCACCCAGGCAGGCGGGAGAGCCTGGCCCTTCACAGTCTGAGGACCGTGGGCAGGGCCAGCGAGCCAGTGTCGCCTCTCGTGCGCCCCCTCCCTCAAGGAGCAGGTCGCAGAGGAGGCGTGACTCCCGCCACAGAAGAGATTTGAGGGAGGTTATCCAGAACAAACACTCACGGCGTCGGTAATGGATAACCTCCCCAGAGGGTCACGACTTCTGCCCTCTCTCTTCTGACCCCCAGGCGTTCATTACATCAGGCCTGGGGATGGGCCTATGATGAGAACTATGTTCTGATGGCCTACCCGGGCCTTTCAGGCATGTAAAGTGACGGTTCCCAGGTTCGCATAGAACTTCTGGCGAGTCTTCACTTTGCACGCCGCAGGTGAGCTGCTGGTCTTTTCAAGGAGTATATTTTTTTGTGATAAAAAAAATAACATATTTCTCTTTATAGACCTCGTTCCCTGTATAAAGAGTTATGGGGTCATGTCAAGGTAATAAGGTAAGAGAACTTTATTGGATTATTAGGGCCCTGAAGTTCCCTGTTAGGTGGCCTGAACGATAACTATGTTAGCCTTTGGGCTATTAGCCACCTCAGGGTAGAGTAGTTGGTCTCTCTCTGATAGTATGTTTTACTTAGAGTGTTGACTGACGCTAGAGCTTCAGATAGATCTTATGTCTGGCCCATGGGACCGTTTTGACTTTTCTGAGTATTTCGCCCCTTGAAAATGGAGGAGTTTTCATTAGGTTGAGCGTTCTGCAGCCCTTTGTATGGAATAATACAGACTATATTCTTTAGTAGGCTGTGGCTCCTCTGAGCCCTCAGATAGATCTATGCTTACAGGTTGGCCCTCACCAGGGCCGCCTCTGTAGCTGGCCTAGGCTGTGCCAGGGATATTAGAGGTGTTCTGCTAAATTAGCATTTCTTCCTCTGACCCTTCACTTTGTGAATGTAGGTTTTTGGCATCCCTGTATATCAGCCTCCTCCCATGGGAGTCGTTAGGCCAAGGCCCGCCCCCTTCTCTGCATTCTGGGGTGACTAGAGTAATGCAGCGTGGTGCAGAGGATGGTTTATAGGACATGGTAGGCCTCAAACAGGCCTCCGTGGTATTTATGTCTTTATTGAGCAGGGTTAGGCCGTCTTTCGCTTCACGAAGAAGACTGAGTCTCCTGCCCGACCCTGCCGTGCAGAACTGGCTACGGATTTAGGCCGCCAGTATGGGCTTCACTTACCTCGCTGAGCTACTGCTCGAGCGCCGGGTTGTAGGTGGTTGGCTTTCATTCAAGCCCCACTCCCCTAGGTTGGGCACAGATACATTTCTGTCACCCCTAGAGCCGCTGGCAGGCCCGCCCCCTCGTAACCTCAGGGTGAGGTGTGAGTATTCCCCTGTGATTCAGGGTAGGTCTGAGTACTTCACTCCCAGTTCTGTTTATCCTACCTCACACCACTATGGCTCGGGTCGAGTGTGAAGTAAGCCTTCACTTCTTCTTTGGTCGAAGTACGCTCCCCTGTAGCCAGAGCATTGCCTTGAACTGACGCCCATGCATAGATGGTAGGCCCCTGACTAACTGGGGCCTCCGTTGTGGCAGAGTGGCGTATGTTGTACTCCCCTTGTTTTAAGGGTGCTAAGCTCTCTTTCTGAGTACACTGCCGTGGGCAATGTGATTAGGCACCAGGATGCTGTAGGCGCTGTGTAAACAGCTTTTCTGCCAACGAAGGCTGCGCCATCAGGTAGTAGGCCTCAGCAGGCCTCTTTGTATGGGCAGCCCCCAGTAGGGCGCTGTAGGCCACTTCTCGAGAGAAATGGTTGGCCTTGGTGGTTCGGGCAGTTGGCTCACCGGTGGGTAGTAGGCCTTAAACAGCCGTAAGAGAAAAAAAAAAAAAGCTAGGCCGCCTGTGGGTGGGCCCAATAGTTACGTTGGTGTAGTGTGGTTCCCAACAGTGTTCATTTGTAGCAGAATTGACTTGCTATCAGCTAGTAGGCCCAACCAGGCCTCCCTGATAGGCGAGTCCCCAGCTGGCTGGCCTTAGCAGGCCGCCTTGGAACTATCACCCAGACTCAGCTACCAGTTGCTATCAGGTAGTAGGCCACTCAGGCCTCCCTGAAGGTGAATTCCCATTTAAGATGGTTAACAGGTAGTAGGCCTCGCCAGGCCTCCCTGAAGACGAGCTCCCACATGCTATGATTATTAGGTAATAGGCATCACCAGGCCTCCCTAAGGGTGAGTTCCCCACGTACTATCGTTATCGGGTAGTAGGCCTCTCTAGGCCTCCCTGTAGGTGACCACATACTGTTGCTATCAGGTAGTAGGCCTCACCAGGCCTCCTTGTAAGTGGTTCCCTAGCGGTGCTGGGTTCAGGAAGCTAGTGGCTTCTTGCTATCATTTCAGCTGGCCTTATCAGGCAGCTGCTGAAGGCGAGCTTGCGCCCTGGCTCGACTAAAGTGTTCATTCTCTGCTACTGGTTCCCTCCCGGAACCTCTTTCCTGCCAACAGCCTGGTTTTGCCTACCAGGGGGACCATATGCTCCCCTCATTGAGGGTCACTGTGAGCACGCGGACTCCTGAGTCTGGTCAGACGGTCGTAGGCCTCTCGTGAGGCCTCCCAGTTAGATCAGTCCTTTAGGCCTTCACAGGCCTCCTCAGTGTTTTGAAACAGAGACACTGGGTTGATCCGTGGATCGAGTAGAGGAACTCCCCTCGCTAGCAAGGGTTGGAAAGCACTACGCTGAGTCATACTCTCCGGGATATCCCGTCTCTGAGATCCGGGCCGAGTGGTTCACTGCCAGCTTTGCAGTCCCTCGGGTTGGATGCCTTACTTAAGGCAAGTGTCCAGAGGCTCTGTCTTCGGACAGACAGGAAGTGGCCAGACTAAGTGTCTATGCTCTGACGCCAGGTCAGGCCGTCCTGGTGGCACTTCGGGGTGAGTACGTTCCACTGAATAGTGACTGGCTGGGGTTCCTTCGGGTTCCCTAGCCACATTCCCTAGAAGGGACCCCTTCTAATTGAAGTTGTGGTCCTAGGCCTTTGAGCAGGCCCAGGTAGGCCTTTCATTTAATCATGTTTATGGAGGTTTTACTGCTGGGCTTATAGCTTGGGCTATGACCGTAGGGAATGCTGTCACTGACAGCCCAGTGTGACCTGACGGTGAGTGGTTCTAGCGTTTCATTTGAAATTGCTGGTTCTGACAGTTGTCACTGCCTTTGGGCATGCACTCCCTCAGCATGGCGGAGTGGGTATTTCGTTCCCCATAGCGTCGAATGACGTATTGTTGAGTTCCCTTCGAAAGGGAACTTCTCATGTTACGACTGTAACCTTTGTTCCCTGAGAACAGGGAACGAGACAATACGTCTCCCTGCCATGCCTCGGGGCCCGCCTGCCATACAATCCCTTCAGACGATAAGGTGATTTGTCATGTTTGCAAGGCGCCCTTATATACTTCCAGGTCGCACGTTAATCATTCACGTTAATGATTCACGGGCTGTCGCCGGTCAATGTGATTGACGTGATTTGATAGTGATTTCAGACACCTGTCACGCCTGAGGCGTTCCCCCATAGCGTCGAATGACGTATTGTCTCGTTCCCTGTTCTCAGGGAACAAAGGTTACAGTCGTAACCTGAGACGTTTTTTAAATGTATCAAGAACGTTTTTTCTTGGTTAATGTGAACGTTAAAGGAACATTCCATTCACTCATTTTGAAAATGTTATTAAAACGTTATTTCTGAACGTTTTTTAAACGTTGGAAACGTCCAGTTTTTTTAATGTATCAAGAACGTTTTTTCTTGGTTATTGTGAACGTTAAAGGAACATTCCATTCACTCATTTTGAAATGTTATTAAAACGTTATTTCTGAACGTTTTTTAAACGTTGGAAACATCCAGTTTTTTTAATGTATCAAGAACGTTTTTTCTTGGTTATTGTGAACGTTAAAGGAACATTCCATTCACTCATTTTGAAAATGTTATTAAAACGTTATTTCTGAACGTTTTTTAAACGTTGGAAACGTCCAGTTTTTTTAATGTATCAAGAACGTTTTTTCTTGGTTATTGTGAACGTTAAAGGAACATTCCATTCACTCATTTTGAAAATGTTATTAAAACGTTATTTCTGAACGTTTTTTAAACGTTGGAAACGTCCAGTTTTTTTAATGTATCAAGAACGTTTTTTCTTGGTTATTGTGAACGTTAAAGGAACATTCCATTCACTCATTTTGAAAATGTTATTAAAACGTTATTTCTGAACGTTTTTTAAACGCTGGAAACGTCCAGTTTTTTTAATGTATCAAGAAAGTTTTTTCTTGGTTAATGTGAACGTTAAAAGAACATTCCATTCACTCATTTTGGAATGTGTTTGGATGTTCACATTACATGGTTGGATGCCCCATCCAACACCAGGCTTACACACAGATACTCGAGTATCACTATTTCACCTATGCTGCATGGGTTTGAACTGTGGTAGCTTACCTGGAGGAAAGGACAGAGAACCTGCTAACTCCTGGTTCAGCCGGGACTCGAACCGGGGACCTTCTTGCTGTGAGGTGATAGTGCTACCCACTGAGCTGCTGTGCTGCGCTATTTCAATTTTTATTTCTATGAATTCATAAAGGTTTACTTCAAGATTCACATTTTACTTTGTAGTACACAACATTTTGTACGAGTCTCTGGGTAGTACACAGTCCAAACAATGGAATCATAAAGA
This sequence comes from Rhinichthys klamathensis goyatoka, assembly GCF_029890125.1. Classification (NCBI taxonomy): domain Eukaryota; kingdom Metazoa; phylum Chordata; class Actinopteri; order Cypriniformes; family Leuciscidae; genus Rhinichthys; species Rhinichthys klamathensis. Next base: position 5,033 of record NW_026606756.1, read on the forward strand.
GGAAAAATTACATTTTCTAAACCAAAAACACAACCACACCACAAGGGAAAAAAGAACACAAACTCAAACATACAACAAGTCACATCTAACAAGACATGTGGAAAACAACACAATAGAAAACCAGCAGGGAGCGTTCCCATAATTTTAACTAATGTTATGTAAATGTTAGTAAAAAACTTTGAAATAATGTTTCTGGAACGTTCTTATAATGTTTAGAGTTAAAATACGTTACATTCTCGTAAAGTTGACTGATGTTCTCATAATGTTGAGTGAAAACGTCACAAGAACGTTCCGTGAACGTTGTTATAAGAACGTTTTCTCTCAACATTATGAGAACATCACAAGAACGTTCCGTGAACATTGTTATAAGAACGTTTTCACTCAACATTATGAGAACATCACAAGAACGTTCCGTGAACATTGTTATAAGAACGTTTTCACTCAACATTATGAGAACATCACAAGAACGTTCCGTGAACATTGTTATAAGAACGTTTTCACTCAACATTATGAGAACATCACAAGAACGTTCCGTGAACATTGTTATAAGAACGTTTTCACTCAACATTATGAGAACATCACAAGAACGTTCCGTGAACATTGTTATAAAAACGTTTTCACTCAACATTATGAGAACATCACAAGAACGTTCCGTGAACATTGTTATAAGAACGTTTTCACTCAACATTATGAGAACATCACAAGAACGTTCCGTGAACGTTGTTATAAGAACGTGTTCACTCAACATTATGAGAACATCACAAGAACGTTCCGTGAACGTTGTTATAAGAACGTGTTCACTCAACATTATGAGAACATCACAAGAACGTTCAGTGAACATTGTTATAAGAACGTTTTCACTCAACATTATGAGAACATCACAAGAACGTTCCGTGAACATTGTTATAAGAACATTTTCACTCAACATTATGAGAACATCACAAGAACGTTCCGTGAACATTGTTATAAGAACGTTTTCACTCAACATTATGAGAACATCACAAGAACGTTCCGTGAACATTGTTATAAGAACGTTTTCACTCAACATTATGAGAACATCACAAGAACGTTCCGTGAACATTGTTATAAGAACGTTTTCACTCAACATTATGAGAACATCTCAAGAACGTTCCGTGAACGTTGTTACAAGAACGTTTTCACTCAACATTATGAGAACATCACAAGAACGTTCCGTGAACATTGTTGTAAGAACGTTTTCACTCAACATTATGAGAACATCACAAGAACGTTCCGTGAACATTGTTATAAGAACATTTTCACTCAACATTATGAGAACATCACAAGAGCGTTCCGTGAACATTGTTATAAGAACGTTTTCACTCAACATTATGAGAACATCACAAGAACGTTCCGTGAACATTGTTATAAGAACATTTTCACTCAACATTATGAGAACATCACAAGAGCGTTCCGTGAACATTGTTATAAGAACATTTTCACTCAACATTATGAGAACATCACAAGAACGTTCCGTGAACATTGTTATAAGAACGTTTTCACTCAACATTATGAGAACATCACAAGAACGTTCCATGAACGTTGTTATAAGAACGTTTTCACTCAACATTATGAGAACATCACAAGAACGTTCCATGAACGTTGTTATAAGAACGTTTTCACTCAACATTATGAGAACATCAGTCAAAAACAAATAACATTACAAGCACGTTCTTAAAACTTTGTTCTAAGAACATTTTTCTCTCAACGTTACGAGAATGTATTTGAACTCTATATACATTATAAGAACGTTCCAAAAACATTATTTCAGGAAGGTTTTTTACTAACATTTACATAACTTTTACATAACGTTAGTGAAAGTTATGGGAACGTTGGTATGGAGTCTGTATCTCCTGTTATTCATGTTTAGATCAGTCTCTCTCTTTTTTTTTTTTCTTCCCGCTGTCTCTTCAAATGCTAGAAGTCAAGTCTTGTATTTTCTAATGCCTATTGGCTCTGTTTAAGTACCTGGTTTGAGATTTTTCAAAGTGTAATGGGCACTTTGGTAATGCCTACAATATGTGTTGAAGTTTGGCCAACTTTCTTCATATTTGTATCCCTTGTGTTTGGGTAGCTTTTTACACTGTGTCTTCACTTTTTTTTTAAGTGTGGACCATGTAATTCTAGTGACCGGTATTTCTTTTATATACACTGGGAATTTTGTGTAAATTCTGAGGGGTGAGTGTAACAGGTACATAAAGTGTACTGTTAAATGAATGTATAGTTTATTAGAATTCTCACAAAATTGTTCGTTTACATGTACCTGATATGACTGCCTAAGTGAAGTGAGTACCCTTCCCTTTAATTGATGTGATTGAGTCAATATAATTTCCTGTTTTTATATTTAGGTGTTCAAGCACGAAGTGCTGAAAACCTATTGTAATTGCTATTTGAAAAAAAAAAAAAACCTAAAACGCATCGTGCAGCCCAAACCGTAAGGCCTAGAGACTTGAAACCTGGCCAGGTGGTAGGGCCTCAGTTTGGGGAGAACCTATCAGAGTATGACCCTGATTGGCCAATAGGTGGCGCTACAGCAACCAAAAGTACTAAATTGCTCACAACTCCTAGACCGTTTGACCTAGAATCAAGATTTTTGCACCACTGTGTTCCTTGGCTCAGGACGGACAAGATGTATATCTCGGATTCTCAATTTGAGCAAAACAAAATTGTTATGGCCAATTTTGTCCAAAACCTACTTTTGCGAACTAGTCCCTGGTTTTTTGCCCGATCGGAACCAGACCAGTCTAGGACAATTCTCTGGACTCTCTAGATCAATAATTATCGAAAAAAAGTTGAACTTTTCCCTTTGGTTCACTGTAACAGGGTCATTTAGAAAAGGGGGCGTGTCAAAATACACTCAAAAGCCTATAAATCATAAATAAAAACTCAGAACTTCACATAAATTGATGAGCACATGTGTCATAACATGGTGAAGAAGCATGCAGAGTTTTATGGAGATCGGACCATAGGTGGCGCTATAACTGTCAAAAAGGTCGCCCATTATTAGGTGTTCAAGCACGAAGTGCTGAAAACCTATTGTAATTCGCCTTTGGCTAGGCCCCGCCCCCCTTAGTTACTGTTGCTACGTCCGACAAACAAACTTCATCTGGGCTCTGGTATCAACATGGCTTATGCTGTGACAGCTCTTCCTGCTGAAATTTTATCAAACTTTTATAAAGCAGCAAATAAAGTGTCTGATAGAAGTAGTCAAAAGGGGCTGCGATATACGTTTGAAGGCATACGTTCATGACATACAGGTGAAACGCAAGGAACAACAAGGCATCCAAAATAGAGGCAAAGCATACCGGTCACAGTCAAAAAATGAACCACCGCATATCGTACTAATCGAGACGGAGGCTGGGACTAACAATATCAAGGAGCAACACTGTTCATGCAAAGCTGGGTAGGTCTCTATTCACTTCTATAATCGTTATTACAAAGCAAACGGACTACGCGAGTATAACGTTGTATTTATTAGCAGCGTGTGCTAGACGACACTTTTAGTTGTCAGGATTTGACTTCGGTTTTGGGAAGGGAAAAAAACGCACACCCCCCTCCAACCTCTCTGGGAAACGCGTATCTGTGTTACAAATGCCCCAGGCACAACGTTTAACCATATTTTTGATAAAACTACGACGGTAATAGCCTGCCGAGACCAAAAATATGAGACGGCTGTGTTAAAGTCAATGGAGCGCTGTGAAAAAGTGTCGGACCTCTGTGGGAGCTCGTTCTTGGCTGCGCTGTGATTGGTCAATCTACATTCTAGGGTGTGGCTTAGCCAAAGGCGAATTGCTATTTGAAAAAAAAAAAAAACCTAAAACGCATCGTGCAGCCCAAACCGTAAGGCCTAGAGACTTGAAACCTGGCCAGGTGGTAGGGCCTCAGTTTGGGGAGAACCTATCAGAGTATGACCCTGATTGGCCAATAGGTGGCGCTACAGCAACCAAAAGTACTAAATTGCTCATAACTCCTAGACCGTTCGACCTTGAATCAAGATTTTTGCACCACTGTGTTCCTTGGCTCAGGACGGACAAGATGTATATCTCGGATTCTCGATTTGAGCAAAACAAAATTGTTATGGCCAATTTTGTCCAAAACCTACTTTTGCGAACTAGTCCCTGGTTTTTTGCCCGATCGGAACCAGACCAGTCTAGGACAATTCTCTGGACTCTCTAGATCAATAATTATCGAAAAAAAGTTGAACTTTTCCCTTTGGTTCACTGTAACAGGGTCATTTAGAAAAGGGGGCGTGTCAAAATACACTCAAAAGCCTATAAATCATAAATAAAAACTCAGAACTTCACAAAAATTGATGAGCACATGTGTCATAACATGGTGAAGAAGCATGCAGAGTTTCATGGAGATCGGACCATAGGTGGCGCTATAACTGTCAAAAAGGTCGCCCATTATTAGGTGTTCAAGCACGAAGTGCTGAAAACCTAATTGCTATTTGAAAAAAAAAAAAAACCTAAAACGCATCGTGCAGCCCAAACCGTAAGGCCTAGAGACTTGAAACCTGGCCAGGTGGTAGGGCCTCAGTTTGGGGAGAACCTATCAGAGTATGACCCTGATTGGCCAATAGGTGGCGCTACAGCAACCAAAAGTACTAAATTGCTCATAACTCCTAGACCGTTTGACCTAGAATCAAGATTTTTGCACCACTGTGTTCCTTGGCTCAGGGCGGACAAGATGTATATCTTTTATTCTCGATTTGAGCAAAACAAAATTGTTATGGCCAATTTTGTCCAAAACCTACTTTTGCGAACTAGTCCCTGGTTTTTTGCCCGATCGGAACCAGACCAGTCTAGGACAATTCTCTGGACTCTCTAGATCAATAATTATCGAAAAAAGTTGAACTTTTCCCTTTGGTTCACTGTAACAGGGTCATTTAGAAAAGGGGGCGTGTCAAAATACACTCAAAAGCCTATAAATCATAAATAAAAACTCAGAACTTCACAAAAATTGATGAGCACATGTGTCATAACATGGTGAAGAAGCATGCAGAGTTTCATGGAGATCGGACCATAGGTGGCGCTATAACTGTCAAAAAGGTCGCCCATTATTAGGTGTTCAAGCACGAAGTGCTGAAAACCTAATTGCTATTTGAAAAAAAAAAAAAACCTAAAACGCATCGTGCAGCCCAAACCGTAAGGCCTAGAGACTTGAAACCTGGCCAGGTGGTAGGGCCTCAGTTTGGGGAGAACCTATCAGAGTATGACCCTGATTGGCCAATAGGTGGCGCTACAGCAACCAAAAGTACTAAATTGCTCATAACTCCTAGACCGTTTGACCTAGAATCAAGATTTTTGCACCACTGTGTTCCTTGGCTCAGGGCGGACAAGATGTATATCTCGGATTCTCGATTTGAGCAAAAAAAAATGTTATGGCCAATTTTGTCCAAAACCTACTTTTGCGAACTAGTCCCTGGTTTTTTGCCCGATCGGAACCAGACCAGTCTAGGACAATTCTCTGGACTCTCTAGATCAATAATTATCTTTTCCCTTTGGTTCACTGTAACAGGGTCATTTAGAAAAGGGGGCGTGTCAAAATACACTCAAAAGCCTATAAATCATAAATAAAAACTCAGAACTTCACAAACATTGATGAGCACATGTGTCATAACATGGTGAAGAAGCATGCAGAGTTTCATGGAGATCGGACCATAGGTGGCGCTATAACTGTCAAAAAGGTCGCCCATTATTAGGTGTTCAAGCACGAAGTGCTGAAAACCTATTGTAATTGCTATTTGAAAAAGAAAAAAAAACCTAAAACACATCGTGCAGCCCAAACCGTAAGGCCTTTAGCTTACGTGACCAACACTTCACTAACGTTAGCTAACTGGTAACCTGATGTATATAATATATAATATTTTTAATAATATTTTATATGTATATATATATATATATATATATATATATATAACCTATATATAATATTATATACACACACACACAATTCATTTATTTAACCCTCTACTGCACGCATTATTATGCAATCATGGGAAAAATGTTTACAGTGTTTTTTTATATATATAAAATAGACTCAAATTAACATTTCTTTTTTTTTTTTTTTTTTTTTTGGGGGGGGGGGGGGGGGGGGTACTTTTGGGTACGTTGCCATATGGCAACATTGTGCGACAATGGAACAGCCTGATCCGTTTTCTCCCAAAATGACATGAAATTCATAGATGATTACAGACCTGTCTTTTAGAAATGAAATTGTTTTTATTATTTAAAATGTTTTCAAGAGCTTTGTGTACAAAATATGAAACTAATTTTCAAAGTATTATTTCAACAATATTTACAAAACATCTGACGCAAACTCATAAGAACTGTTCAAGTGAAACTACTCAATGTGAAACGATTATTTCAACAACATTTACAAAACATCTGACGCAAACTCATAAGAACTGTTCAAGTGAAACTACTCGATGTGAAACGCCTTAAAGCAGTTGTTCTCTACGTTAAAGGTGGGGTATGTGATTTTATTTTTTGACCATTTTTTCAAAATCACTTGAAATCCTATTCCTAACCCACTTACAGCCACTGAGTTAGAAGCACTGACATGAAAATTAAAAAATTTAATCATCTGTGGAACGGGCAGGACTCGAAAAACTCCAGCCAATCATTTCCAAGACCACCTAGAATCATTGGACAGTCAGTGCGTCAATCAAACGGTCGTACCATACCCCCCCTTCCCCCATGCCCCTCTTCAAATGGGTGGAGTGGGTGGAGTCAGGGCCAGCGTTGGAGGAAAGAAGGTAGGACCTTTTGAGTTGTGTATTTTCAAAATCTGCCGGCCATTTTGCAAATCACATACCCCACCTTTGAGGCAGAGGTGCACCTTGCACCTAGAGCAAACAACTCTGACGATGCCCTTGCAGCCAGGATTCTTGCACCTTCCTTTTGGTGCACCCATCTCTGGCCAGTGATCAAAGCGGTCAAGACGGATATATATTTTACTTTTATACTTTACTTTTACTTTACTTTATAAATATATACAAATATATATAAATATATGAGTAGAATACAACCATCCAACTATATCAGTGCATCCATACATTGTCATTCATACAAAGCTACTTTGTAAAATATTGTTCCATTACCGCACAATGTTGCCATATGGCAACATACCTATTTTATTAAATAAAAAGGTAATATAAGTATCAAAACAATGTGACAATGATTGAAAAAAGATTAGAACTTATCCCAGATGCTTGATGTATTTTTTTATTCCGAAGAAATATGAAAAAAATGAGGAAAATCTTCACATATACACGAGCACTTTTTCAGCAGCTGGAGTCATCAAAAGTGTGTGAAAAGAATGACGTTGCAAGGGTGTGTGTAGTGTCGTGATGTCATCAAAGCATATCATTGGTTACCACCAGGTTCTATTATGAATTTAAGATCAATCAGAGCTCATGTTTATTTTCAAATTTCAAGAAATGTCTAAAGAAAGGGTATGTTGCCATATTGCAACACTGTGTTATGGGTTAGGGTTATGCATGTGCTTATATGTATTTAGGAACATAGTTAATTCACTCATTAACTATCTCTCCGGTTTAATTTTATGAAGAATATTTTTTGGTTGAATATTTACCGAACATTGCTGTATATCAGTGCTTTCTACGTTATGGGAGCAGTCTATTTCCCTCCTAAATCATTCATTTTTACATGCACAGCGTAATTATTTATATTTTGTGTTGGTTGGAATTCACTGCAGACCTCTTTGCGTGATCACGAAGGTAACGTTAAGCTAATGGCTGAATCGGAATTTATAAGCAAGATCACGGGAATCAATAGCCTAATACAGCCCAGTTGTGCTAAAATAAATATCATGAGACGTCCATCATCAGATGAATGACATGGAAAAGTTAAGTTAGAGCCGCTAAAGCCAGTGCTAACGTACTACCCATGCGAACATGAACACTAAGCTTTTCCCTCCAAAAAAATAGCCTAAAACTTATCTAAGTTGTCACCCTGCCTCTCCAAATGCAAAACTGACATTAACAAAATGCAATAACAGCTTAAAAAGTACTTGGGTGTGTGTTTTATTTTATATTTATCGTTTAATAATCCAATCGCTGCTGTCTGTCCATAGAAGAACATGACAGCCCGCGTATGTTTTGGAACTAATGGGGCTTACATGAACCACGTGACAGCCGTCGCGGCGACATCAAAGCGTGTCGCAACTCTTTAGGCTTGTTCGACTTCATGCAGCTCTGCGCAGACCGATCGGCGGCTGACTTGAAGCAGTGCATGCCGGTTAGAAATGTTGTCCGACTTGATACAGCGCCGACGCCACGTGACTGTGACGTATGCCATCAAAATACCGCGAGAGCGATTCGAGAGCAGCCGGAGAACTCAGCCAGCGCAGCTTCTGAAGAGCGGCTGCTCGGGGCTGCACGAGCTCTGATGACGACACAGTTGTTCCACGATTGGCCGGATTCACCGCATGACAACGATCACGTGCGTTTCGTGTTTATTCTCACACCTTTAGTTCCACTAAAGCTCACAAATCAGTTTTTTATAACAGTAAACACTCTTTTCATGTAGTCGTGATGTTAGGTTATATTGTGTTATGTTTATCAAAATAAAAGTGATTAAAAAACGTCGACTGCACTTCATTGATAGTGGCTATTTTGAACTTTATTCTTGTTCAAACAGATGCAGTATGAAGCAGTACATAAAGTATTGAATGAAAATGTGTCTGAAACATCTGTGCATTTGGCAAATATTGAATTTATTTCACTTCAGCTGTGGTAAAGTATACAAACACCACGTGAGCGGTCACTACGGGAACCAGAAAGTGTCCGACTTCACGTCTCCGTTTGCAGCTCCTCCCCGCCTGCACGCGGCTACTCTCGCCGATCGCTTACATCCAGCCGCAGCCGATGTCGAACACACCTTTTCTCTCTATAGGCTTGTTCGACTTCATGCAGCTCTGCGCAGACCGATCGGCGGCAGACTTGAAGCAGTGCATGCCGGTTCGAAATTTTGTCCGACTTGATACAGCGCCGACGCCACGTGACTGTGACGTATGCCATCAAAGTACCGCGAGAGCGATTCGAGAGTAGCCGGAGAACTCAGCCAGCGCAGCTTCTGAAGAGCGGCTGCTCTGGGCTGCACGAGCTCTGATGACGACACAGCTGTTCCACGATTGGCCGGATTCACCGCATGACAACGATCACGTGCGTTTCGTGTTTATTCTCACACCTTTAGTTCACACAAATCAGTTTTTTATAACAGTAAACACTCTTTTCATGTAGTCGTGATGTTAGGTTATATTGTGTTATGTTTATCAAAATAAAAGTGATTAAAAAACGTCGACTGCACTTCATTGATAGTGGCTATTTTGAACTTTATTCTTGTTCAAACAGATGCAGTATGAAGCAGTACATAAAGTATTGAATGAAAATGTGTCTGAAACATCTGTGCATTTGGCAAATATTGAATTTATTTCACTTCAGCTGTGGTAAAGTATACAAACACCACGAGCGGTCACTACGGGAACCAGAAAGTGTCCGACTTCACGTCTCCGTTTGCAGCTCCTCCCCGCCTGCACGCGGCTACTCTCGCCGATCAGTTACATCCAGCCGCAGCCGATGTCGAACACACCTTATGGCTCTGGCTCTGGGTATTGATTGGAACGAGAACGTGCTACGATTGGTCAGCTCAATGTGGCTGTTATCTGATTGGCTTGAGGAAACGGTGGGTGGAGTCCACTTATTTGTGGATTTGTCTGCACGTGGGCCACGTTCAAGTTCAAAACGGTGCGCAACGTTTTGCTACGGTTTCCGGGTTGAACGTCATGTTTCCTGGAAACGGTGTGCTGTTTGGTGGGTGTGTCAGAACTGCAGTCCAATCAGCAGCAACATGTATATAAAGCACGCGGTATTAAAGTGAACTCGCACAATGGGTTCAAGGAAAGTAATTTAAATTTAAATTTCGATGCAGCTCAGTATACGCAACAACTGAGGATATTAGAAGACATGTTTCTCGTAAGTTTTATTTTAAAAATATAGGATATCAACATAATGATGTAGTTGTTTATATTTTTAGCTTCATTGCAAGTGTATGACATTTGGTATAGAAATAAACAATGGTAATTATGTGCTTTTCCTAAAAATGAGAAAGAAAATACAGGGTATATGAACTACAAATAAAGTCAGTATGTGAGGCTAAATAGATGTGTTTTAGTCTGAATTAGGTAAGGATGTGTGCTTCCATTTCTTTTTCCACAAATCCCTTCACTCGATTGGGATGTTCTCTTGTGTTCTGGGCGGCAAGTGCAGTAACTGTAACATCGGGCATATTTTGTAGTATTAAACACATATTATACCGACTTCATCAGGCTCCGAAAATTCTTCACAAAGAACACAAAGAATGGCCTTCTCAGGTGCCATAGTTGCAACTCTTGCGTCATCAGAATAGTGTGTTCAACGCATCACCGTTTCTGTTTAAAAAACGTTGTGCAACGTTTTGTCGGGGCTGAACGCAGCCCTGGAAGCTAGATGTGTTTCAAAATCCACAAATGCGTGAGGGGAAATGCACAGAAAGCGGTTCACAAATAAATGCCAGGCAGAGTTGTGTTTGTGGCATAAAAAACATTTGTAAATATATTTTTTTATTTGCAAATCTCATTTTATTTATTTGTGAGTTTTACATTTTTTTTGTGAAACTCTTTACATTTATTTGTGGATCTTAATCTATTTATTTGTGAATTTTATATATTTTTGTGAATTTCTTTACATTTATTTGTGTATCATAATCTATTTATTTGGAATAATGCAACAATTCCCACCCCATAAGAGAGAAGCCTAAAAAAAAAAATAATAATAAAAAAAAAATATATATATATATATTTTCTTCTTCTCTCTCACTGAATCAGCTGAAGCCAGATAGTATATATATATATATATATATATATATATATATTGTGTGTGTGTGCGTGTGTGTGTGTGTATATATATATATATATATAGTGTGTGTGTGTGTTTGTGTATATACAGTGTCCGTGTGTGTATACAGTGTGTGTATATACAGTGTATATATTGTGTCCCGACGGATCACCACCTTATCGTGGTGGGGCACTTTGCGTGTCGTCGTGACCCTTAGAGCTATGTCGGCGGGAGTCTTGCACTCCTGGTAGGGCCTCCCATGCCGACCGAACAGGTCAAAGGGTAGAGGCCAGACAAAGAGTGATCCCAAACGCCTCAACGATGGAGCCGCCGGAAAGTGGTGGGTGTGAGAGAACCACCAAAATGGCGGAAAAGTCTGAAGAAGCCAGCCCCACTGCCACGTGGGTAAACCCGGAGGGGTACAGTGGCTAGGGGAATAAACCCTGATGACAAATCTGCCTTTTGGGGACAGGCACAGGCGGAACCCAGCAGACCGGGCCACAGGCAGCCCCCTGCAACTCCTTTCAGACGAAGGTCGTCATGGGTTCTCTCATGCCACCGGAGATCCTTCTGGAAGGAGCCAAGATGGTGGGAGTGTGGAATGCACACCTGCACCTCCACCTTAATCCTTACCTATGTGCAAGCTTCTTGCTTCCCTTGTGACCATGGTTAGACCATGTGGTCAGAGGACAGCCCCCTCAAAAAAAAGCAACTGCTCAGCACTCAGTTGCCTCACCTCACGAGACCTCCTTCGACAGCTCCTCGCTGATAACCTCAGCCGACTGGCCAACACTGCGCCAAGCCATCCACAGTGCAGCGTCAGAGGCATTGGGCCAGTCGAGGAAACAGCACCGGGACTGGTTTGACAGCAATTCGGCTGAGATACAGACACTCCTCAAAATAAAACATGATGCCCATAAAGCTCTTCTGTCCTGCCCTGGATCTCCTACCTTCAAAGCCACCTTTAATGCAGCGAGATCTGCAACCCAGCGTGCCCTCCGGACCATGGAGGACACTTGGTGGGTGAAGAAGGCAGAAGAGATACAGCGCATGGCAGACTGTAACAACTCACAGGGCTTCTATGATGCCATTAAAACTCTCTACGGCCCCAGGAAGAGAGCGATTGCCTCCGTTCGTTCAGCTGATGGCTTGACTCTCCTCAAGGACCGCCATGAGATCCTCACCCGCTGGGCAAACCATTTTGAGACTCTCCTCAACCTCAATAACCCTGTTGACACCTCTATCCTGGATAATATCCCTGATCTATCACCAGTCACACACCTCAATAATCCCCCCCAGTTTCTGGAGACACGCCAAGCCATTGCGAGTCTTAAAAACAATAAAAGTGCTGGACCAGATGGCATTCCGGCAGAGGTCTTCAAACATGGAGGGTACCTTCTTACACGCCGTCTGCACCTCCTCATCTGCCATATCTGGGAATGTGAGACCCTCCCACAAGATTGGAAGGATGCCGATATTATGGTCATCTATAAACAAAAATGGGACAGAGCCGTGTGTGGCAACAGCCGTGGAATCTCCCTCCTCTCCATCGCAGGGAAAGTTCTGTCAAAAATCATGCTCAATAGGCTAGTTAAATACATCTCAGAAGCTGCACTCCCGGAAACGCAATGTGGCTTCCGGAAGACTAGATCCACCACCGACATGATTTTTGTCTTAAGGCAGTTGCTAGAAAAAAGCAGAGAGCAGCGCACAGACCTCCACATAGCCTTCATTGACCTCAGTAATGCATTTGATACTATCAACCGTGAGATGCTCTGGAAACAACTTTCCAAACTTGGGGTACCACCCAAGTTCCTTACCATTTTACAGCAGCTGCACAATGGGATCCAAGCCAGAGTCACCACGTGAGATCTTCAGTCAGAGTTCTTTAATGTAAATGTTGGGGTGAAGCAGGGCTGTGTCTTGGCTCCAGTCCTTTTTAACCTCCTTCTCTCTGCCGTCACTCAACTTTTTCATTATGCTTTAGGACACAAGGATGGTGTTCTTCTTGAATACCGCCTTGATGGAAGCCTCTTTAACATTCGGAGGTTGCAGGCTTATACAAAGACCAAATCCTGTTGCATAGCTGAACTACAATATGCTGATGACTGCGCGATTCTAGCACATAGTCCAGAGTCCATGCAGCACGCCCTCAACACGGTAACTAGTCTCTACCAATCCTTTGGTCTTCAGGTTAACATTAAAAAAACTGAAGTTATTTCCCAAATCTTCTCTCAAACCTCTTCCCCCCCCAGCTTCCATATAAACGGCATCCCACTTAAAAATGTAGATCAGTTTACCTACCTCGGTTCAACTCTGTCCTCTTGCTGCTCCCTTGATATGGAAATATACACCCGCATCAAAAAAGCCTCTTCATCATTCGGTCGCCTTCGTAGTAGGGTTTTTGGAAACCGAAATTTGAGGGTCAGCACCAAGGTTGCCGTTTATAATGCTGTGTGTGTCTCCACCCTGCTTTATGGGGCGGAAACATGGACCCCATACAGCCGACACATCACTCTCTTGCAATCCTTCCACATCCGTTGTCTCCAGAAGATCCTCGGCCTCTCCTGGATGGACTGAGTCCAACATGCGGAAATCTTACAGAGCACCAATTCTATCTGCATGGAAGCCGCTGTGGCTAAGAAACATCTACGATGGATAGGGCATACTATCCGTATGCCGGACCACCGCTTGCCTCGCCAAGTCCTCTATGGCCAACTACAAGGTGCCAAACGAGCAGCTGGTGGACAAAAGAAGCGCTATAAGGACTACATCAAGGGACTTTTAAAGCATTCCAACATCAATCCCATGCCGCTTGAAGCTCTTGCACAGGACAGATCAGCTTGGCAGGTCACCTGTGCCCGAGTAGTTTCACAAATCCACGACAAAGACCAACAGCGGAAAGCCGAGAGACGCAGACAAAGACACCAGAGGGCGGCTGGGGCTCCTCTGTCCTTTGGTTTCCCCTGCTCGATCTGTGGACGAGTGTGCGGCTCAAGGATCGGCCTCAACGCCCACGAGAAGTGGCACCAACGGCAACGTCGTTGATCCCCTCCCTAACCCTGAAGCAAGCGTCATCATCGGAAACGATGGGCAGCTAAACGTATATACAGTATATATATAGCATCACATCTTTATACTAACAAACTATTCAGTATTCAACTTTGAGTGTAAGATTATGTGTGTCTCTATTTCTCATGCTGCATATCACAATATAAATCTGAACTATTTTCTACCACACAGGAAAACAAATGCTAAAAAAACCTGTCAAAAAGCGCAAAAATAGGGCACACTCCCTCCCACATAATGTCATACACAAAAAAACTTTTATGGTCACTATCACCTCATTCTGCAGTTCCAAGAGAACTTTTTTTTAAATCAGTGTTTTTCCTTTGAGGGAGGATGAGGTATACCAGTAGTTGACAGACCTTTAACTATACTACAGATCGAGGAAAGGCTGTAACAGTCAAAATCACTATTGTGGGCTGATTTCGTACACATACACACGTCATGCTCGCACCACAGCGCTGCCTTCACCTCCCTAAAAACTAACACTCCACATACACTTCTCTTTTTCCGTGTGCCATGCCAGCTAATGTGTGGTTGTGACCCATCTTCCTCCCCTTTCCTTTTTTCATTCTCTTTGTTATTTTCTGTCTTTTGTTTTTCTCTCAGTTCATCGCGTGTGAACTTTGCTTGTGCTGTTGTGGGTTTAACTGCCCCTGAGATGAAATATGTGAGAGAGCGCGTTCACCAAACCTCAGATGATGATAAGATGTGTAAAAGCGTGAGAGACGGTGTTTATATGTGGTGAATGCATGTGTGGTATCTTACATCTCATGGACTAGTATGGGTAGAACAGAACTAACAACCAAACAAAGAAAAAGCAAGAAGTGCCATGTAGGGCACAGAATGTGTATTTTTAGCTTCCACGCTCTTCTGACAGCCCTCGATACATTCACACGCATCAAATGCAATGACACTGGTGGAAATATGTGCAAAATGCAATTTGTCACCTACACCTACACAGAGAGAGGTGCACAGCTCCTGGAACCGTAAACCTCTGCTTATCACCCACACTGTAATACTGAAAGAGAGAGAAAAAGTAGAAAGAAACGACATTAACAGCATTCCAAAGATGCAGAAATACAATCTTAAACTGGTAATGCACAATGATAGAAAATACACTGTGTATATGCCCTCAGTTACCATGACAACAGCAGCAGATCATTTTGTGCGGATAAGTCAAAGGCAACAAAAAGAGCGGGAAAGACATGAAAGGGAAAAGAGAACTGATAACAGTTTCAACATCACATGCAGTAGCAGCTTGTAAGAGAGAGTGTAGGCAGCTGGTGTGATAGAGTGAAAAGAAAACTAACTGCATAATCACACCAAACCGGCACAGTTTACACATCAAGTTGCTAACACCCCAAAATCAGCTACTGAGCATGTTTGTGTGTGTGTGTTGAGTTCAAAATAAAATGAGTTTTAGGTTAGGAGAGTTATGGGAGATTTAGGTTATGAGTTATGAGTAGTGTGGTAAAGTGTGAGTCTGAGTGTTGCAAAAGCACACAACAGAGGGAAAAAAGCTTACAGAGGATACAGAATGTGGTTTCTGGTCTATGAGGTTTCACAAGAGCAAACGTCTCTCTTGCTCACTCAGCACTAATAGATCTTTGCACTAAACCGCAGCTGAACCTGTGAGATAACCTTTACACAAACACACTTGCACACACTCTGGAGTAGAAAAACAACCTTAAAAATAAACTTGTGGCTGTACCATGGCACATGACAAGATGATAATTTGTGAGAAAGCGAAGAAAGATGAGACGAGCAAGTGAGAACTCATGTTTTTGTTATTTTGACCAAGATAGGTGTGTGAGAAGTGAGTGAGTGCGTGCGTGCGCATTTGTGGTGAAAGTACGACGCTTTCGTAAGAGGAACTGGTTTTGGTAGCCTCATTATTTCTGCCGACGCGATGATTCTCACAACCGCATCTTCTTTCCTTAAGAACAACGACGGCACTGACACAACCAAGTTCAGACAATAAAAAGCACAGCAGAATAGTTTCAGAGATGCTGTGATGTTATTTTGAGTTTTAAAAAAGCACAGAATGCGATTCTATATCAGATGCTATTCTATCTGAAGATAGTAGAATTGGTGGACAGGTCTACACGAACAGTCATTTTGTATTGGCAGAATGAGTCAGATTATGTTAAAAATAAGATAAAATGTTGAAGGCATTTCAGAAATTAAATTACACACTCACAAAGACTTTAATAACATACAGTATATTACCATGAATACTGTCAGTGCCGGTCCTCCCTATACGCAAACTATGCACAGTGTGTAGGGCCCCCGAAGCACCAGAATGATTTCAACGATCATTTAAGTAGCATATTACTACTTACTGTACACATATTTTTTTATAACATGCAAATATAAATGCGGATTTAATTTTAGTGGTCATGTGGAAATTTCTTTTTTCTGATATTTAATGATTTATATTTATTTAATAACTGTTTTGGCCTCGGACATCATGCAGTGCGGCAGATAATGACATGTGTCTTAACATATGGCTTCCAAACAAAGCTATTTGTCCGCAGCAGAAAAAATAAAGAAAATGTGCCAAAAACGAGTTAGGTCTTGACAAACCAATAAATTTGTAAAAATAATAATATTAATAATGCAGTTCTGATATACGGGTTCAATATTAGTCAACTGTTTCATTAGAAATGCCCCATGATGAAAAAAAAAATAATTTCAGTACATGTCAGTATTATACATCAATAATAAAAACGTTCTGGTGCGTGGTATTGCATTAGAAATAAACACAATTTCCTGTTCAGTCATGCAACCTGTCCTGTCAAGTGCTTTAAAACAATGCCCATCTAAAGTTAGTACATTTATTGATGTATTTTCATGATTAGTTAAGCTTTCTTGGGTACGCTTTGTTTATCTTGCTTTAGTTTCATTAGTAAATCAAGCATTTGGAAAATCATTTCAGCTGTGTTAAAGATTGGTGTCACAGCGATCATTTCATAAAGTATTTATTTAACTTTCAAAGAAAATGTGTTGCACCTCGCATACAGAATTCCATTGCCATTAATACTAATGTTTATTGAAATTCCACTCACTGTATGTTGTTTGTTGACAGTGAAACTGCTTTGAAAGAACAGATTTAGGGTAATTTCAACTGGGGCCCCATCACAAAGTTTAGCTGAGGGCCCCCAGAAGTGTAGGACAGGCACTGAATACTGTCATTCAAGGACATTTTTAGAGAGCTGTCCAGTCAGGATGCCAATTTATAGGCCAACCTGGAAGGCTAATTCACCATGGGTTCCCTTGGGAATTTCCTATGAGATTTTAGAAAGGCGGCAATGGATTTATGAGTAAAATTAGGTCTGTGGTTAATATTACTAGATGAGACATTCAGGTTTTGCTCTAGAACAAAAAAAAAATACACATCAGTCAAATCTCAAACATGAAGCCATTGTGTGTGTCCTCTATATAACGACAGCAGTTGTAAGATTTGTGAAGCACGCAAACTCACATACTTGTGGTATATTGCAGCCTTATGTAGCAATATGTCATACTTTTCCTCATCAATCATAAAACTTGATTAACCACCTAGAAATGAACTGTTACATTAAAATAACATATAATATCGAGGTAAAAGGACAGCTGAGATAACTTGATGACCAGTGGATTGTGAAAAAGATCTAATCAAGACATTTGTGAATTTAACGATTTCCTAATCTCCTAACGATTTCCTAATCACCACCCCAGCAGAGTACGTCCCTGGGCTAGCCCACATGGAAAGAACCTATATGAGGATATATGCGCATATATGAAACCTATATGCAGTTTATATGCACATATATGCTTCATATATACAGCATATATGCACATATATGATAATATATATGCTGCATATATGCGTATATATTGTACATATAGGCAAAACTGAGGTGCATATATGTGCATATACAGGTATATAGGTATCCTGTATTGCTTCTTTTTATCCACATATAAGCCCTATATGTGCATACATGACTCCTATATAGCTCATGGCAGGATCTGGTCATTATACCTCACTTTGGCAACTGTCATACATGATGCCTAGCTCATATTTTCTATTATCGAGGCAATAACTAGAACTAACTAAAAAAAGAAATTATGCAAGAACTGTATATGTGCAAACATGTGAAATTGGTATCACATGTAATTGGCATGTTATGGAATTTAACTATGGCAATTAAGTGAGAGGAGATGGAAAGCTATTACAAGGTCAATTCTTTCTTGTATGAAGAAAGTGGAAAAGAAGGAAATAACAAAATGGTTTGTCGTTTTTTTATTTTGTCAATCAAGCCCTTTTTCCAATTTCAAGTCACTTCCAGATTTACATTACAGCTCATACACATCCACACATTCACCGTTCCACCAAATGCAATGCAAAATGCAATGTTTTCTGTATTGTCTTAATGCAGTTTCTATATGAATATGGCTGAAAGGTCATTACAGTCTAAATGTAGCAAAAAAAAAGAAAAAAAAAAAAAGAACAGAACATACATTGAAGTAATAATCTTCATCATCATCATCATCCCATCTATCTGAGCATTTCACTATGGTTAATGAATTTGAAGACAAGCATTTTGAGTCTGTAAAGTTTTTAAAAAATCGAAAAGCCCAAAGATCTGTATCTCTGCTAAATGAATCTAATATATGTTTGAGATGGCCTTTATCTTTTTTCTTTTTCTTTTTCTTTTCTTTTCTTTTTTTTCCAAATTATTGTTGTTTCAACTTATACTTATCAAATGTGAAAATTTGTAAAAGAAATGTGTCAAGAACTTGATATCAAACTCTGTAATTTTAAAAAAAAAAAAAAAAAAAAAAAAAAAAAAAAAAAAAAAATTCTCCACTCTGCTGCTACCATGGCTACAGCGCCGCGTAGTTGATGACGTCATCCGCCTGACGTTTGACGATTCGCGCCGAAAGATATCGGCTGGGAGTGAAAATGGCAATATCAGCGTTGGAGATCCGCTATGTCCTACTTATCATCAATCGTAAGTATTCCTAATTCTAATATTTATTAGCAGGGTTTTTTCTGGAGATGGATATTGCGGTGGCAGAGAAGTATAAACTTAGAAATTGTATGGGCTGAAAGTTTAACACGTGTTTGGCAAAATACATGCTATGTTGTTAACTGAGGTAAAGTTAGTGTGGGTGCTCATATAGCCGTTGATAAGATTCAAATTAGAATTATATTTATGTGTCTCTTTCTAGAGGAATTCGTAGAGGGTTAACAAAAGTAATGGCCTAGAGAACATAACGTTACAGTTCATGAGAATAAATGATGCTTCTCTGCCTTCAACGGCTCAAGAAGTCAATCGGCTCCAGAAAAAAACCCTGGGGAATTTGAATTTGGGAGAAATTGGAGAAAGACATTATTTTTAATTGCGTTCACAACCAGGTTTCCTCTCCAGAGCCTTATCAATGGGCTTTGGAGGGTTGTAGTTTGCGTTCACAGCTGCAGGAAATGTCTTTCGAAGAGTAACGTTAACGGTAGGGCACTGAGTTGCTGGGTGCTATTCTGCTTTAGTGATTGTAATTGTTTTTTCTTTAGGCTATATAACTTCTTGCTAGAAATCCCTCAAATGAAAAGTGACCTCGCCATTATTGCTCAAAAGGTAAGTTCCACTGATTTTCATTGCTTTTTAAAATTGTTTCTCAAGCAGAGCTGTAGAGACTTGTGATGTTGGGCTGATTGATAGTGTTAATTATTTGATCTAGATGTCTCCTCGACTTTTGGAGAAGTGCAACCGGTGAGTAGCCCCATTGCATTTGTATTTATTTATTTAGTTTACTTGTTACTCAAACAGAGCTATATGGATTTTTATGATGTTTGGCTGATTTTTATTTATTTATTTATTTTATGTTTGGCTATGAATTTATTGACATGTTTAATGTTTTCCAAGCCCCCCCCTGTAAATAAGAATCTACAGTGGCTTGCTTGGATGAATAAAAATTGTTGTAGAGTTTTACTAAGTTTCTTTCTTCTCTAAGACTCCAGAGAGGAGACCGAGCCCTTTAAAGAGAGTCCCATGGTGACTGAGTGCTTTCAAGAGACACCACAGGTGTGTGTAACCCTTATATACCTCAGATTTTTCTGTACTTATTTTACTTAAGGCATATGTAGTAAGGATGGGTATAAACTGTGTGCTTTGTAGGAGCCAATTAGTGTTATAAGAGACAATCATCCTTTTCTCCTGCCCCCCTTCACTCCTCTCCACCCACTGTCTTTTCTCCTTCCCTACTCTCCATCCAACCTCCTCCTTCTCTCCTTTAATAACGTTTAGGGCAATGATTAATTTGTTTCATATCTTTATCATTAATCTACATTTATACATCATAACCTATTAACTTTTGGGAAGCTAAGCATAATAATCATTATAAAACGGTTAGTTCCAATCCTTGATTCTGATTGGTCAATAGCTGTGCTTTATTCACGATAAAACACGGCTATGACCGCTTCACCCAACGGTTCTATGTATCACTACACAACACCCCTAGCAACCACTCTTAGCAACTTAAACAGATGTTTCATCTCATTGATATTGTTCATTTAAAGCTAGAGCAGAGCATTGTGAGAGATCGAGTAAGCGAGTGTACCTGCATTTACAGTAGACGTAGCATTTTCCTTCAGGTCAGTCCTATATTCATAATAAAAAAATGCGTTTGAATGTCCGCTGCATATTTTGTCCTTTTAACAGTCATGGGGTTTTCCGTGCATAACGTTAGTCATCTGTCAGTTGCGTCTGTCTTCTCCGTGATCACAAGTTCGAGTCCTTTCAAAAGCCTTCTCTACAGACTCACTCACTCACTCACTCACTCATAAAGACAGTCTTTGCCGCCATCTATTGGCGAAATAATATATGTAACTTCTGTTGCTGTTCACGTTCCGGGACTATTTTTTCCAGCGGAAGGCAGGCTTTTAGTGATTTTACTTCATGAAAGTTGCATAGATACATATTTTTCGGCTTTAATATTTTTATTGTGTGGCAACCGTTTTATAAAAGCAATAAGGTACTCGAGGCAAGTGCTGTATCGTGAATAAGTAACGGCTGAAGGGGTTGCAGGCACTCCGCTTCGCGTCGTGCCTAACAACGCCCTCCAGCCGTTACTTATTCACGATACAGCACAGCCTCTCGTACCTTATTGCTTACATATGAAACATGAAAAAGTTTCTAAAAGTTGCCAATAAATTAATATTGTGATGTGAAATTATTTTTCAGATTGAAGTTATAAAGGCCTCTGGGGTGTTTTGCCAGGCAGAAGCGTGGAAAGCAGCCCGCCTTGCCACCTCTGCCACTGCCATGGTGCCGAATCTGCTGCTGGGCACCTTTGATTTGGATACTTTGCTGAAAAGCAACCTGAATGGTACTAAACAACATGTTCCTAATCTCTTCTGTCCTTCAAAAAAACAAGTCAGTCATATTCTGTGGAATAAATTATGTTTGTGTGCGGGCATACCATCGCTTTTTTACTTGCCATTTTTGTATTTCCTTGCACCTCAAGA
Organism: Rhinichthys klamathensis goyatoka; assembly: GCF_029890125.1. Taxonomy (NCBI): domain Eukaryota; kingdom Metazoa; phylum Chordata; class Actinopteri; order Cypriniformes; family Leuciscidae; genus Rhinichthys; species Rhinichthys klamathensis. Next base: position 26,530 of record NW_026606756.1, read on the forward strand.
AAATGTGATGTGTATATAAAAAATCTCTTGTTTTCGCCACCTTCATTTTACCCCCCTTTCATAATAATTTTGAAATATTACTTTAAGGTGGGAAGCCAACCAGAGGGGATGGGGAGCAGCTGGTCCCCCTTGACCAAATTAAAAAGGCAGCCATTATTGGTGAGTAAATGCATAATGCGTTGAGAAGGGAAAACAAAACTTTTAAGACTTTATAAGTTCACCACTTTAACCATAGCCTACTTGTATCAATGTTTATTAGGCATCAATGGAGACTGTATAATGTAGGGCACCCATTATTGTTACTGTATCTGCTTGGAACCTATAATACTAATTCATTGCTTGCTCACTTCTTGATCTTACCTTTCCTCTTCTAAAGCCACATTTCTGAAATTTTTCTATCCATGAATTTTCTCTGCTTTGGATGCACATGATTGACCGTGTGACTGTTAACAATGCAGTCCCCATGACGGACATGTGCATATGAAAGAACGATGTCGCTAAAAAAAAAAGGGGGACGATGTTTCCAATCAGAATTTCTTTCAGATTTAACAGAATCCAATCAGAATCTTCCAATTGACGTGTTTACATGACACATTTTTTATTATGATCAGCCCTTTATCCAAAATGTGTGTCCAATCGCAGCTGTACTGTAAGCACTTTGGGTTCCTGATGAAGCAATATATTGTTATTATTATTATACTGTCTTATTATTTTTGTCTTCTCTAGATGCTACATTGAAGAAGTGGCCGGCAGCCAGCCGAGGGCAGATAGGCACATCTATCAATTCGAAGCTCACGGAGCTGAGAAGATCAACAAGATAAATTGGGGTTTTTTTCTGTAGTTTTTTGTCTTATTTTTGTTCTTGTACTATTTGATTGTTCTTGAGTAAATAAATAATTTAAATTTCTACATTTTGGGCTATTATTTATGTTGCCTAGTAGCTATGGATTTTAATAATTATACTAATATATAGGTAAACATATAGCTGCATATACGTGCATATATGTACCTATATAGGTACATATGTGCACATATATAGGTACATGTATAGGTACATATATGCACGTATATATGCACATATATAGGTTCATATATGCACGTATATATGTACATATATGCACACATATATGCACCTATATAAGTACATATATGCACCTATATATGTGCATATATGCACCAATATATGTGCATATATGCACCAATATATGTACATATATGCACACATATATGTACATATATGCACCTATATATATGTGCATATATGCACCTATATAAGTACATATATGCACACATATATGCACCAATATATGTACATATATGCACCTATATAGGTGCATATATGCACACATATATGCACCTATATACGTCCATATATGTACTTATATATGTACACATATATGCATACATATATGTACATGTATGTGCATATATGTACATATAATATAGGAAAACGGCCAATTTTATATATGTCACATATATTGAAATCCTATATCAAAACCTATATTAAAACATATATGTTTATATAGGTTCTTTCCATGTGGGAGAGGCCCAGTGGCACCGTAAACCGGCTCAATCTCTTCCATCTCAGATGGGGTGGACCCATACTACTTTATTTGATTTTTTATTCTAAACTGTTTTAATTATTCTTATTTGTTTTGATTATTTTAATTTCTTCTATGTAAAGCACTTTGAATTGCCATTGTGTATGAAATGTGCTATATAAATAAACTTGCCTTGCCTAATCTAGTCTAATGAATTTGACGACCCTCAATAAATCTTCCTTAGAATGTTTAAACAGTTCAGACAGAAAACTTAAAAACTGTACTGCGATGGTAAAGCAGTCAGTTGTTGTGGTCGCATATAGTCCTAAAACATCTGTTAGCCGCCACTGCTATGCTAAATTCTTCTCTTTTTTTAGAAAAATTATGACCTGTCACCTGACTGCACCTAAAACCAAAGAACTGCCAACATGAGTTACTGAAAGCAAATTCTTTGCAAACATCCAAAATATTAATTAATAATTTACCACATGGTATGATGTGTTTAAAAACAACTTACTGGGTTATAAATTGTATTTGTGTTTGTATTGTAGAAATGTATTAAAGTATTTGACACAATGAATGTATTGTGTACACACTCCATTTTGCTAAATACAATTATACTATACATTAAAGGGTTAGTTCACCCAAAAATGAAAATTCTGTCAGTAATTACTCACCCTCATGTTGTTCCAACCCCGTAAGACTTTTGTTCATCTACGGAACACAAATTAAGATATTTTTGATGAAATCTGAGAGTTGTCTCACTCCTCCATAGGCTTCTATTGTAATTGAAACTTGGCAGCCCAGAAAGTTAGTAAAGACATCATTAAAATAGTCCCAAGTGACTACAGTGGCTCAACCATAGGTTTATCAAGCGACAAGAATACTTTTTGTGTGCAAAAAACAAACAAAAATAACGACTTTATTCAACTTTCATTCAACAACTCTCATTTTCTTCTGTGTGGGCCTCAGAGTGAGTTCACATAGTGTAACTGCGCAGCGCTTCTGTGTTGTACGTCACACATGGGATCACTAATTGGCCGACGCTGGTCATGTGTGTGATGCGTGTAATGCTGGCCAATAGTGAGCCCACACAAAAAGTATTCTCGTCGCTTGATAAACTTATGGTTGAGGCACTGTAGTCACTTGGACTATTTTAACTATGTCTTTACTAACGTTCTGGGCCAGCAAGTTTCAATTACAATAGAAGCCTATGGAGGAGTGAGACAGCTCTCAGATTTAATCAAAAATACCTTAATTTGTGTTTCGAAGATGAACGAAGGTCGTACGGTGTTGGAATAACATGAGGGTGAGTAATTACTGACCCTCATATTCTCAATTTTGGGTGAACTAACCCTTTAATAGACCTGATGAGGTGACCGGCGATTGTGCTTTTTTTCCACATGGGCTCAAATTCCATTGTGGTTGGATAATGGAGATGTAAACTGTTTAATACAAATTGCTGTCAAATAATAAAAATTTGGCTTTTATATTGCTAAGTGTGAAACAAGCTTGCACATTTACCATCATTAATGAATATTGCTAAAATCACATTCCCAATGATAATCATAAAGCTATATTACCTAATCTATTTGTCTTTATTCCTGACACTTTAATATAACGTCGTCTCTTAACTTCAATGAAGATGTTTATTTCATGTTCGCTCTTGTCTGCCTTGTGTTTTACAAATGAGCACTGGCTTGCAGAGCTGATGTAAAAGCATGAAAGAGAACGTTACAGACAAGAAGAGAGAAAGAGTACGAGAGGAAGATTGAAAGAAGCCTGCAACTGCTCCATGATGAAATTTGTTGTAGACTAGCAGCAAGGGGGCCCAATTTCCATTGTGGAGTTAGTGGAGGATGAATCAGGGAGTGTAGCCCAGAGTGGTTGTCTTTCCCTAGGGTTGACATCCACACCTGCAGCTGTGAGCTCCATCCTGCTGCTGTAGCCTAATCTCTTTAATCCAGAATTATCCCAGCACCCATCCACTCACTCCATGCACACTTAATCCTCCCTAATCCCACCAACTCCACACTCTCTCAGCCAGCTGCAGACACACCGCTATCCTTATCACTAGAAGGGAATGTGTGTATGTGTGTCAACAGCTATTGTGATGCCTTGTATTATCAAATAGTACATGTATACGTCTCAGAAATACAGTGTTGTGGATGATTGGAGGAGTGAAACCTTTCTAACTAATTATCTGATGCATTAGCATCTATCTTTTTCTGATATGTATTAGTATCTATGCCAGTAGGTGGCGACAAGTGGCTGTCCTTATGAGTGAATCACTGAATCGAGTCAATAGAGAGGTTTGACAGAGCAGGCAGCTGGAACAAGAGCGCACTATACGCTCCCGACATGAGCTTAGGCCAGTAGTTCTCAACCTGCGGCCCATCACAAATGCAAATGCGGCCCGTGATATGATGACCACATTTAAAAAATAAATTCCAGTTTTACAATTTATTTTTTGTTTTAAATTAAATTAAAATGGATTAAACAGATATAAGTTTGAATCATAATGTTGTTGTTTTTTTGTCGTATAAAATAGTTTTGGTGATCATATATTATTTTCAGACATGAGCAGACATAGCCTAGCTACTATGTACTGACGCAATTGCAGTTAACGAACACTTACAAGTGCTCGCTTTGGCAGAATTCCAATAGTATCATAATTCAGAAGCCATTATTTTTTGCAGATTTAGGGATCAAAATGGACAAATTTGTTATTAGAGGAGAAAAACGAAATGAAGAAGGAACATCAATGAGGGAACATGCAAACAAGAAGAGTCGTATAGCATCAACAGCGAAGGTAGGAGAGTAGGCTACTGGAAGAATGGAAGAATCGGTTTGCTGTCAAACAGCGAGATGGGCAGACTTTCTGTTTGATCTGTGGTAAAGTACTTGGCATATGTAAAACCTACAATGTCAAAAGACGTGAATTCGATGTGTTTGTTTGATGTACTTGTATTTTAAAACAATAAAAATAACCGCGGCTGGAATGTGGCCAACTCGGCCGCGCTGGCGGATGTTGTGCGAGGGATTGCTACGTGACAGAATCAGAGATTGTAATTACAATGCGCTCAATGTTGTTTGTTAAAATGTTGTTTGTAAAAAGAGTTGACTAACATTTACTTGAGGCGTTTGTGTCCTCAAACATTCTGTGATTGTTTGGTGTATTACGATGCTGATGAAGAGAGCTTATACAGTCATACTGAGTTAATAGCTACTTAAAGGGTTTGTATACAGTTTGTGTATGTTCATTGATTGGGGCGGCAGTGGCTCAGTAGGTTGTCTACAAACTGGAAGGTTGGTGGTTCAATCCCCGGTTCCACCTGACCAAGTGTCGATGTGTCCATGAGCAAGACACCTAACCCCAGCTGCTCCCTACGAGCTGGATGGCGCCTTGCATGGCTGACACCGCCGTCGGTGTATGAATGAGTGAGTGAATGGGTGAATGTGAGGCAATATGTAAAGCGCTTTGGTGGCCATTGGGTAACGTGAGTTTATTAAACAAGGGAGTTTCATATTGATAGAAGTCACACTCCCAGTCATTTCAACACACTATGAAACAAAAATAATTTTTTTGTTGATTTTGGAGTGTGACAAAAATTAAAATACTGTAGCCTATGTGCCACCAGAAAACACCGCCTCTTATGTGTGTGCAACATCTAGGTATAATAATAATATTATCTGCCAAATAATATGCGGCCTGTGAAACTTGCACTTGGACCATAGTGCGGCCCAGTGTAAAAAAAAAGGTTTGAGAACCACTGCCTTAGGCGTACTCCGTATTAGGACGCAACACCGTTTTTGACCAATCCAACGCAAATTGGATGCATTAGGAATGCACCTACAGCGCATGGAAGTCAACAACACGTTTCACCAGCCCGTTCTCATCCCAAGGCGTCATATACTGACGCTTTTGCCAAAGCGTCTATATCCAACGCACGTGGCACCCTTTAGCGTCAATATGAGACGCAGATATATATGGGCCAGAAGGCGCCTCCTAGTGGTCTAACCCTAACACTACCCCAGACCTAAACCTACCCATAACCGAAGCGTGTTATATTGACGCTAAAGGGTGCCATGTGCGTTGGATGTAGACGCTTTGGCAAAAGCGTCAGTATATGACGCCTTGGGATGAGAATGCGTTGGTTTCACTGATGCCAGCGCCAGCAGGGCGGTTTTATAAGACAGCATCCTTAGATCCACGGATTCTAGCGGCTCAAACGGAGGTTCACACATAGCCTCCAGAACTACAATCAGAACCTATGACTGCACCATTGATTTTGTAACGGGTCTAAGACGCCTAGCCCTTGTAACAGGTCTAAGACGCCTAGCCCTGAATGTCAAGGGGGTACATGCTTGGCGCAGCACCATTAATGCCCTCATAACAAGTTGAAATGGCCACCAAATACACTTTTATCTTGGAATAGGAGCAACATTCCTCCAACAAATCCTGCAAAAAAAGTCAATATCCCCACAAACTGGCACTGATACGGCAATAAAGACATACATCTGCACCAAGCTTCCAACACGTGTCTCTTCAATGCATAAAATCCCCTTGTTGACGGTGCCATAGTACACTGTATTGAGGCCATGACATTGATTTTGGATCCCGGCTTCTATCCGATTCTCCCTCTCTCACGGATAGGCCAATAGAGACCACAGCTCCGGCCGAAGGTGCAGAATCTGCCCTCTGCCTGGGACAGCAGGTCCCTACATAGGGGAAGACACTACAGTGTCCCTGACAGGAACGCCATGATGCCCATGTGCCATGTTTTTGCTGGCTAGCAAGGAGCAACCAAAATCAGTGACAGACCCGAACGATGCACCCTGTCCAGGATGGGCTGTATCAGTTCCACCGACGGGAGCTTTCAGTGTCGAAGTTAAACTTTTTTTCCAATGAATTGATGTTACACTGGATGATTTATCAATGCCATATTAAGGGCTTTTCAATGTTTTCTGTTACATTCCTAAATTGAATGCAAGATAATCTGAAATCTCAGAGTGATAATTTTAGCAAATGGAATTGATGTATACATTTATTGATGAATGTTTTTTTGTTTTTGTTTTCACAAAATGACATTGGTGACGATTGTATTATTGAATGTTTTTTTTTTTTTTTTTGTCATTTACAAAAGTCAATACTGAAACCGTTTGTGCATCAAATGAATTCTTCCTCAAATTTAGTGCATAATCATGCACTAAATATACAGTTAAATGTTTGATTCCAGAGTGTAAAAGGCTTATTCTTTCAGACAAAAACATGATTTCATGTTGTGTGTAATTTGGTTTTGTATTTGTTTTGATATTTAATATCTAAAAGTTTAAAAAATTAAGTTAATCCAAATAATAATTTAATGCAAATTAATCAAATCTATTTGGTTTGAAAGTGTATTTTTATTTTCAATTGACTATAGAAATCTGATTTGTGTAAATGCAATTTTTTAAGTTGAGGTAAAGTAAACCGATTACTTGTAACTAGTTGACGTAATTTTTTTACTTTGATCCAACGCCACTGTCCTGCAGAGTTTAGTTCCAACCTGCTTCAGTATACCTGTCTTTGTATTTTCAAGCAATCCTGAAGAGTTTGATAAGCTGATTCAGGTGTGTTTGATTAGGGTTGGAATTAAACTCTGCAGGACAGTGGTCCTCCAGGAGCAGGATCGAAGACCTCTGCTTTAGAATATTGATTTTTTTAATCTGGGAATCGATGCGAATACAGAAGATAGAATGGCGATTCATATGTGAATCAATTTTTCCTCCACCCCTAGAGGTTAGTGGTTTTAATACATTGTGATCGTCTTGACAAATCAACATGAGGCATTGTATGCTGAACAGAAAGTTTCTTTATTAATAACACCCTTAAAGCTGAACCCACTTTCTTGCAGGGTCCTTTTTGCTGCCTCTGGACTGACATTCCTCCCCCTTAATGCAGACTAGGGATCTGACTGCCCCTTATTCCCTGCAGAGAAATATATCTCGGATCCTTCTTTCCCGACCCTGCCAGCTGTTTAGGCTGTGTTTGTATCAGCCCAGCCTCACAAGCACTGGGCCTCGGCGCTGTTGCTGAGGCCGGCCTCTTGGCTGGTTGTGGTCGAGAAGATGGCACTGGTCTGCTAGATTTCATCAACATTGAACCCCTCAGAGATTCCACCTGTTTTGTTAGAGTCCTCAAATCGCGCCTGAAATGTGTCAAGACCCTCACCAAACAAGCCGGATGGCGAGATCGGTGCGCTGTGGAAAGCATTTCGATCTCGCTTGGGCAGGTTGCCTGGGTCAACCGAAGATGACGGTGGTCCACCACAGTACTGGCCATCGCATGACCCAATGACACTAATGCGCAAATAGCCTGGTACATCTGCAGCAAGGACATAGTGCTCAATGCTCTAGCAGGCCTGATTGCTATAAATCCTGCTGAGCTGTTTGTACGAGAACCGGCATGGAACCGTTGGAAGAGTGGGGGTACCTGCAATGCACCAGATAGGGGGGGGGGGGGGGGGGTATGTTACATTGGCTTCGGCCTAGAAGCTGTCAACTCCACTATGCAATCCGGATAAAGCGGCAGGCGTGTTCTGACCATGGTTTGCACTGGAGATGGTTTACACTTCCCTTCCACCAGCCACCTCGGAGGAAGAGGGGGAAGCCAAGATTCGCGCCACTTGACAAATGTCATCAGAGAATTCCTCTCCCCCATCAAGCGAGACAGAGTCATCTTCACGACACTCAAAGTCCTGATCAAACTCAGGTGGAGTCAGAGGAACATTATCGTGATCACTCAGACTCTCCTTGGCTTCCATACGACCGCCCCAGTGTGGAATGACGGCTGCTGCCTTGTCCTTTCTCTTATTTCTTGTCACTGTCTGAGTTCTCTATAGGAGGCAAGTAAGATTTGATAAAAGAGAAGGTGAGAGACAGAACAGTGCCAATTTGTGTCATATATAAACAGGATGGAACAAGAAGATCTTCACCTTTCTTATTCTCACTTTATCTATCTCTTTCTGCTGGGATGACAGCTCATTACAATTTTACTTTTGAATCAGCTGAGTGGAGTGTGACAAATCTGCACTTTGTGCACAGAACTCACTGCAAAACTAGAAATCAAAAGTTTTTCTCGTTCTTACTGTCAGCCTTTACCTTAGAAAAAAAAACATTTAAAGGGATACTTCACCTCTGGAAAGATGAATGTGTATTTAAAATGGGTCATTTATGTAGAAGAAATGTGAAATTATTTTTGAATTTGGAGCTTTTAGACTGAGAAAAGCCAGAAAATGTATTTTTGGCTTATGTGGATGAAAGACAACAACTCCCAGAATACACTTGCTTCGCTGCCCTAGGAGGCCACGCCTACCGGTAACAGAGCGCAGTAGTTAAACAACAAGTCTAGGCTACTAGTGAGTCTCCGTGATGAGTCTGCCCGAAAATGTGTTTTGAGATCGCCTAAAATGTCCGGGTTTCGGCTTTTGCGTTCTACGGTCGCCATTCATTATGTTTACTGTGGCGAGCAGGACGAGACTGAGGGCCGCGGGAGAACGGCGCGAGGCCGGTGGCGTGATTACCGATGAGCGACACCTGTGAGACGCACGGTCTTGAATCTCTCACGGAGGAGCGGGAATTTTCTTAGCAATGTTAAAACGCACATCAACCGATCACTTGTTTAGCGTTCATGTAAACACTACATTCAGATTCACCAATCGGAATGAATTCAGTTAGATTGAAACAAAAGGTGTGCATGTAAACAATGAATGGCGACTGCAGAAAGCAAAAGCTGAATCCCGGACATCGACGGCCGGACATGTCCGGGAAAAAGAGGATGGTAACCCCTACTACTCAGCTTTCTCCACAGAACAAGAGCCTGCTAGCTTAGCTTCCAAAAAAAGATGGCTGACACTATGTGTACATTCTGTGAGTGAGATCCCACCCTCTATGGGCGGGTTGAAAACATGCGGGACAGCCCCTACTACTGGCTGTAGTCTTTAGCCTCTGGCCAAAAAATCCTCCGATGACGCAAAATGGCGATTTTTGCCAGACAAAATGTTTTTCCAGACAAAAAATACATAAATCTCTTGTCTCAGGGGGTCTTCGAAAATACTACAGGTTTTCTTCTAATACAAAGCTTAATGCTAAATCCTGAAGTATCCCTTTAAATACAGTAATGAGGTATAGCTTAGGAAATCCCAAGTTAGTTTCTCTATATTGTGAATGTGATAAAAGCTCAATTACACTTTTAAAAAATAACCCTAAGTGTCATTTTACTGCAGGGCAAGCAACAACTTGTTTCATCTACTGTTGTTGTTTTGTTATTGAAATTCTATCCTCTGTACCCCTGCTGTTTATTGTCATTATCATCATCACATCTCGGTTGATGAGAAAAACCACTCTTGGTAATTAGGTGATTAATTACTAAAGTGACCCAATGTGTACTGGAGTACAGCAGATGTATAACGAGACACGTACTGTTTATTCATACCAGCGATGACAGGCGTTGGTGTCCTCTAATGGTCCATTTTATAATAGAGCCGCTTTCAATCGAAAGCCTGCTGCTGAGTTTATCAAACTACTTTCTCAACGAACATTGTTCATGTTGGAAAGGCACTATTTAAATGTTTATAGAAAATCTAATTGTGGCAGAATGGGTGTTAGTCTCGCTCTACTATTAGTTGGTTAGGGTTTATTGAGTGAGCCCATCATGGCTAGAGGCATAGGATATAGACCTGCCTTGTTGAGAATCGCATCACAGAGTTAATGCCTTTTCCGGTCTCGCATGCAAGCTTCTTTGTTTGCTTCCTGTGGGAGAGTATCTGTACCGTTTTCCACAGTCAACGTGTTCGCAGCCCATTGACAGGGAGGAACACGTTTCTTTGTGGTGTTTATATGGCACTATGGTTACATCTTAATCCCGTGTATTTTTTTTACAGCATGCGTGTTGATTTCTCTCTGGTCTGTTTCTTCAACACATTCTCATCCCAAGGCGTCATCTAACTGACACTTTTGACCATGCGTCAACATGCCGACGCACATGGTACCCCTTAAACGTCAACATGAGACGCTCATCCTCGGGCGTCATCTAACTGACGCTTTTGACCATGCGTCTAAATCCGACGCACATGGCACCCTTTAGCGTCAGTTAGATGACGCTTCCGTTATGGGTAGGTTTAGGTCTGAGGTAGGGCTAGGGTTAGACCACTAGGAGGCGCGTCTCATATTGATGCTTAAGGGGTACCATGTGCGTCGGCATGTTGACGCATGGTCAAAAGCGTCAGTTAGATGACGCCTTGGGATGAGAATGGGCTGGTTTCTTGGACACTAGGTATGTAGTTTATTTTTATTTGTTCATTGTGATCTGATATTATATTTGTTTTAATCATGAATGTGTTATTTCAGACGTACAGTGTATATGTCGTTGATTGGCGGGGAGGATTCCATTCCCGGGGCTACCAGAGGCTCGCTCGTTGTCTGCGGAGCACTTCTGTTTTGCTACTGGCTTTACGTAGATACTGTGTTATAGGATTGGTGGGACCTTCATCATTTCGTCACTGGTTTGAATCTTTTTGTCGACCCTGTGGTAAGTACGTAATAAATGGTTAGTGTTTCATGATCAGATGTGTGTGTCTGTGTGTAAGTTTCCAAGGAAGGTGTTGTTTTCTTTGTTTGTTTGCTTTGTAAATATTTTCTTTTTTGGTTTTCTTTTAATGTTATTGGGATTGTTTTTGATGCTGTGTTATGCCAAGTTGTTTAAGTGATTAATTTTTTTGTGTATCTTGGTTGATGTCTTGACATCTTTAAGGGTTATTTTGTGTATTTGTGGTTGTTAGTATTTATGTAGTATTTTCTTTTGTAATATGTGCATTAAATGATTTCTTTGTATGCATGTTCTGTCCATATTATTATTATTTTTTTGTTAGGAGCTGAGAGTCTAGGAGCAAGGGGAGTTGACTCGTAGGTTTTTCTTTTGTGATATGTGGTGTGTGTGTACTGGTGTGTGAAGGTTACAGTATGTGGTGATTTGGTTATTTCTTTTTGGGAGGTTGTTTTCTACTCATTTGAGTGTTGCTAGTGTCCTTCGAGTCTCCCCCTGCTGGCAACCCTCTGCCCCATCTTTTGATTTATTTATTTATTTGTTTGTTTATTTAGTTTTTCTTGAATGCTGCCCTTGAAATGTATAATTGACTTTGTATTTTTTGTGTATTGTTAATATTTGAAGTGTTTGTTTCTAATGAAATCTGTACTAGTCAGCACTTTACTAATCTTTAAATGTAATGCACTTTTTTTTTCTTGTTCTGTCTTTGATATGGGTGTTTTGAAAAAAAAAAAAACTTCTAGATTTTGGTAATTTAATAAAAGTGATTTATTTGTTCACCCACATCTCTTATTCTGTGAAGGGAAAAATTCTCATACAATAAAAGGCAATTAGGTCCAATGTTGTTTTAGACCCCATAAACTCTTCAAAATATATTTTCCTCTCTGAAAATAACACAAATTTCAATATAATGTTCATATTGTTACTAGATGTCAGCTGAACCACCTGTGAGAGACTGGTTATCTTCGCTCCCGCCCTGCTACTCACTTTCCATGTGAGTGTATTAGAACTCAGTTCACATGTTTCTCGCCCACCACGGCAGCACAATCTGCTGCGCTATAAATGATCCGAGGACTATCAACATATAGTGTGTGAGTCACACTCTACTATTTTCAGATAACTTTTTCAGTGGCAACAGATCAACACTGATAGTGCTCTTTAACGAAAAGCGATTAAGATCTGGCCTGATTGACACAGTGGAGTGGTACTCTCATCAAGCTGTTTTTGTTAGTTGTGTAGGCACACATTTTCTGGCTGCGTGTTGATACAGGAAATTAGAGGCAGAAGTTCCTGTGAGAGGTGAACAAACATATGTTCCTGCCATTCAAATGTGTTAACCCAAATGTAAGTTCCAGTAAACTAATATTTGGTGCAAACATCAGTGTGTATAGGCAGAGAATTGAGGGCAGAATCACCTGAACTCTCTGTTACCTTGAATCTATCACTGTGATGCCACAAATCTAAATAGATGCATTCATAATTTACATTTTATTTACATAATTTTATTTTATGCATAAACATCAAAAGTTGCCAAGTCATTTATGGCCTCCCCAGGGCCTCGTCTGTTAGCATATACATTATATATTCATAACTGGATTTTCTGGTGCTATTTTTCTGAAACCATTCAAGCTGTCTAATTTACCTTAAGCTGAAAAAAGGGCAGACTTTTTCCTAATCCTCTGTGTAGGTGCATGACAAAACTACACAAACAGACAGACAGCTGTCCGGCCATCCATCCATATCCATTCGTCTGCCCATCCGTCCATCTATCCTTTTTAAAATTCAATATTTTTTGGCTGGTGCACATCTAAAGGGAACATTTTTGAGAAACAGTGAAGTGTGACAGTTCTCCCACAGTGCTTTGTGTAGAAAAAGTCAGACTTTCAAAAGCCATTTATCTTTATTACTTTGATATGGGTCAAACACCTCAGTTCCAGTATGCCTCACAACAGGTTTTAAAACATTTTACTTGAATTTGACAAGATGAGCTTGACATCAGAAGGTATTAGACATGTCAAAAGTAGCAAGCCTGGAAGCCGGCCTAGAATAAAGTTTTGCTTAGCTCTGATTTTTGCTCTTCCCCGACCACTCATCACAGAAATCAGAAAATAGGACTGACTACCAACCTGAATGATGGAATGAAACAAACAGATGCAAGATGTTGTTTTGAATGATAAGCTCATGATGTTCCATCTGACTCTAAGAGGCACTCCAAACACTGATCTGAGGTCAGTCTTATAGTCTGTCCTGCTTTCTTGGATTAGCTCTTCATCTGATCCTGTTACAGCACTTAGACACACATCCTCCCAAGAGCCAGAAAGAGAAGTGCAGATGGATAACTCTGCGCTTCAGCCAAATTGATCTATAATTACAGAAGAGGACAAATGCCAGACAGAACTGATCTCCCCTCTGTCCGCACTGTAATTAAGATTAAAAAAATAAACCAATCACTTCAGCTTTAAAGCCTGTGATCTGACAGAGCGCCAGGGGCATGTGCTCAGCAGCGTTATCTTTACCTCTAATCCAGAGGTTCTTTACTGAGCTTTACAAAATAATGCAAGCATCCGTTTTGTATTTGTCTGGCAGATCTGTCCATTGGTGTACTACTTTCATTTTCAGCAGCCAGATGTTAATGATTAAAGTGAAATAAGACACGTAACATTAAATTAGGCAAACACTGCAACCAAACTGGTAAACAAGAGAGGACTCATTGAGTTTTATGAGTGGTTATAATGTTTATGCAATTTAGCAATGCTGTGCTCCGTGTCACGTTAGTGTAAGAGTTATTCATTAAAGGCGACAGCCTGTTTTACAAAGCATCAGCACTCCTAAAAAGGTCATGTTGCAAGGTTTTAAGGTGCTTCACAAATGAATAACTTTTATGGGACTCTGCTGAAAGGGCTAGGATATGAATGTGTTGTGCACACAGCACATTAGTAGAGATACAAAGAGAGTTTTAGGGGGTGATTTTGTTGCTCCCTAATGATAGGTAATAAGAATTACAACAACCTTTCTGAACATTAGCTCAAAGGGCAATAAGCTCATTTGGCAAGTCCATCGCACACATCAGTCGAATTAATATTAAACGAGTCTTGCCTAAATGTAATTCGGTCTTAATAAACCCAACTATAATGGACTTCAGCTATAGGGAAATTATTTCCTTTTGTTTGGTCACAGTGATGTGAGGTTATATTTTACACTAGGTCTTATACACTTAAGTGAAATAAAATGCCTGAACCTTGTGTAAGCTGGTTTATAATTCATAATATGTTTAATGTGTTGCCTTAGTTTAGCTTTGGCAATATATTGCTCCCAAAAGTAGTATGCTCTCTAGGGCCATATGGAGCCTTTGGTACAGTGACAAAAAGATTTGCAAATGTCAAGGGCACTTTAACAAGCTTGCTATCTGTCTATTGCTGAAGAAATATTTTTGAATAACAACTTGGCATCCTTCCAAACCGAACTAGAACACATATGTCCTCTGATCCCATGAGGTGTGTGAAACAGAGTAACAGAGTGATGTAAGAGAGGAGGAGATCTGTCCCTCCAGACACAACGAACAGCCTGACATTCAGCTTTCTGAAGAAATACATGTAGTAGCTTACAAACTACACAAAAATAAAAGCATAAGACGGTTTTAACTGAACTCAGTAAGCCATATTCTGATGCTGCTGTGAATTAATTTAACAAGCCATTTACACTGCAGATTAAAAAAGCACTTCCTATATAAAATATGTTGTTTTTTAAGCGGTTTCAAATATGTAGAGGCAGCACTTGCGCTCTCCATCCACACAGACTTGAATAAGCTGTAAAACTCTGACTGCAGGCCACTCTCTTAATTGGTCCGCCTATTATGTTTTTGAACAAGCCCTTGAAGATTTGTTGAAGTTAATATTTTATAGCCAACATTCTGCAAACTCCATCCAACTCTTGAATTAATGAGTTGAGACAAGAAACCAAAGACTTGCCAACAGCAGCTACTGGCTGAAAAGCATTAAAGAAAGCTACATCAGCAAGATACTGCCAATTTAGAAATGGAGGAGGTGAGATGAGAGACTGTGTGTCCACAGGCAAGAGAGAGAAAGAAAAGTGTCAAGAGAAGAAGCGTTTTTTTTAATTCCACTTAGTTCTTTCCACTTATTAGAATGTTAGTGGACATTTAAATGTGGTCAATAAGGTTGAAATGCTGACTGTTACAGATAAAACAGCTAGAAACCTTTCATCAGCTTTGCAGTTTAGCTGACACTTTTATCTAAAGGGACTTACAGCATATACTTGTATATATGGACAGCCCCCATAGAGCAAACTAGAGCTAAGTGCCTTGCACAAATGCATAGTGTTGATGTAGCACCCCTTACAGGGTTCACATCTGTGCTGGACCTTTCAGTCAACTCAGGTCTTTACAATTTGGCTACACTGCTCCTCGGCAAACTCAAAGGCCTAAAATCAAGCAAATACAAAGAGGTTTATCAAAAGGAAAAATTCATAAACCAAATACGCATACTGCGACAGGAAGCTCGAGCTCCAGACTGCCATGAACATGCTCAGGACTTTTCACGTTTGCAGTTATTTAATAATTTTTTAGTTTCTTGCACAGACCGATTCATTTCATAAGACCACAATGTATCATCAGGAGCCACGTGTATTGATTTTGTTTTTTCCTGTATATGTTTTTTGACTCTAGCCCTTTTTGTAATAATACAAAAAGCCTTTATGTATTGGGACACTATTATTACAAAAACTGTATGTTCTCGCTAAATTGCTCCCAAACGTAAGATTGTTCATTGTTGCCTATCATTATAATAAGTACCCCTTAGTTCTAAAATACTTACAGTATAAATAATTTGTTAATATTCCTGGTTGTTCCCCCTATATTCCCCTAACTTTACATATTGTTCCCTTATACCTACACGCACATACTTTATAGGTGCACTATAATTACCGAAAGGTACACTGTAAATTCGTTTTACTTAAAGGGATACTCCACTTTTTTTGGAAATAGGCTCATTTTACAACTCCCCCAGAGTTAAACTGTTGAGTTTTACCGTTTTTGAATCCATTCAGCCGATCTCCGGTTCTGGCGGTACCACTTTTAGCATAGCTTAGCATACATCATTGGAGTGGACAAGACCATTAGCATTTCTAAAAAAAAAAATGACCAAAGAGTTTCGATATTTTTCCTATTTAAAACTTGACTCTTCTGTAGTTACATCGTGCACTAAGACCAACGGAAAATGTAAAGTTGTGATTTTCTAGGCTGATTTGGCTAGGACCTAAACTCTCATTCCTGCGTAATAATCAAGAAACTTCACTGCCGTACCATGAGTGCAGCAGGCGTAATGATATGACGCAGCGCCTGAAAATAGTTCCGTTGTGTTGAAGGAAGGTGGCCTATTTTCAGGCGCTGCGTCATATCATTACGCCTGCTGCTCTCATGGTACGGCAGTGAAGTTTCTTGATTATTACGCAGGAATGAGAGTATAGTTCCAAGCCATATCAGCCTAGAAAATCGCAACTTTACATTTTCCGTCGGTCTTAGTCCACGATGTAACTACAGAAGAGTCAAGTTTTAAATAGGAAAAATATCGAAACTCTTTGGTCATTTTTTTTTTAGAAATGCTAATGGTCTTGTCCACTCCAATGATGTATGCTAAGCTATGCTAAAAGTGGTACCGCCAGAACCGGAGATCGGCTGAATGGATTCAAAAACGGTAAAACTGAACAGTTTAACTCTGGGGGAGTTGTAAAATGAGCCTATTTCCAAAAAAAGTGGAGTATCCCTTTAAGTAGTACTTTCTGGAATGTACGTAATCTAAAGTGTTACCGTGTTACTGATTTGTTTTTGTTTTTAAAGAAGTTTCTGATGCTTTCCAAGGCTGCATTAATTAGATGAAAAATACAGTAAAATAGTGTGAAATGTTATTACAATTTAAAGTAAAACATATTTTTTTACTTTTAATATTTTAAAATGTAATTTATTCCTGACGACAAAGCTGAATTTTAGCAGCCACATACATACATGCATGCATACATACATACAAAAACACACTATATATACACATACACTAATAAATCTATTAAATTACACTGCAATTCAAACAGCTTTACCTAACCGCACTGATCTTTCTATAAAGGGAAAGCTCACACTACAGCAATCATCCAAGCTGTCATTCCAAAGGTGCTGTGTATTTCCCTGTGAGACAATCCAAGTGCTCACACTTAGTCCACATTGCAGTAATTCAACTTAATATATTTTAATGGTTGATGGCATTTGCTTGGAGAGCAGCATCAACAAGTGTGTAATTATCTCCATAATTAAGCTGCCAAAACACACGCACTGCCAGAGCACCTCTGAAACAGTGAGTGCTCTGTTCATTAGCATCTCTGTAAGCTTATTAATCATCTAACAGGCAATTAGCAAGCCGTTACCATTCATGCCTGCTGTGTAAATATATTCCTGGGTTAATTTTTCCCTCTGATAATATAGAAAACATTATGAAAATTAGCTCTGTGACCATATAAATTATCTGTGTTGGTAAAGGCAGAACAATGGTACTGCAAAGATGAGCATAAATAAATTTGTTATAAGAAAAATGGATCAACCGTAGGGGGAACAATGAAGCTGACAGTCGTTGGCTCACCTCTGAGGCCCTTTGTGGGCTGTAGTTATGGCCTCCACCAGGCTTCTGTTGGACAGATCACACAGCTGTATCCTTCCAGGAGGCTTAGATGATAGACAGTCCTAGAGTTACTTACTACTTCAAGCCAACCTGCACCTTTGACACTAAAAATTTATGAATAAATAAAAACACTCAAACACTTAAACAAGGCATAATGAATCACAACTCAGGGCAGCAAAGCTAACACTCCATTAGTAAATTAAAGCACTGCCCCGAGCTGCCCTTCGAGTCACATCTTAGTCCTCATGGAAGATGGGAAATGGAGTGTAAATGGGATTTTCCACTAGATTCAAACCAAATTTGAGCGAGACCCACAAATAACACAAACATCATAAATTTCATGCAGGCTCAGCCAGAAGCCCAGGTCCCTTCGGTCTGTGTTGTTAATGTGATGTAGTCTCTGAGAGGACATTATGTCAAGCGTTTCAGCGGTCTGTGGTTCAGGGCTCTGGGACAAACCAAGCTGGTGAAGTTGTGGGGAGATGATGTTCCGTGAAGACTAGTAAATTGCTTGTATTTTTATGCCATCATGGTGTTATCATATTTGAAGAAGTAAGCAGCAGGATAGTTTTTCGTCTACATGACAGCGAAAACACATGAACTCTTCAGTTTTTAATGAAAAAAACATGAACACACTGCGGAACGCTGACAGACACAGAGGCACAGTGGACTATTTATCAGAGGTTCACAGAACGTTTCGAAGAGGGGCGACAGACATACACATGAACGCCCTTCGATTTGGACGAGAACGTGGAGTCACTCGCCAGATGGTTTAGCCATTTCTCTCTTCCCAAATGGCTGAAAACTCTTTCCCACTCGACTCTGGCAAAAGAGCGGCCACCATGTGTGTCCTAATCAACAGCAATACAAGAGGCTTGTATATCTAAATATGCGTGACTGCACCAAGTTTTATGCGGCCCAGATGTGCCCTCTCCCCCTAACTGAGGTGATGTATGGAGACTTGGCTTTAGATAGACACTATGGAGGAGCTGATCTGAAAAGCAGCCCACATCTGAAATTTCAAATGCTGTTTGCCAGACCTACTTAACAGGGTGCGTTTGCAAAGTCTTCAGTATAGGGAGTTTAACAATACAGGCTTGCCAAGGAAGAACATTACCGCATGCATCCAAACTCAAAACACACATACATCTTAATTTATTTGGCATGTGATGTGAATTTTCTGTGGAAGAGAAATCTATGCGTGGATAGACACAGAGCATTCGATTACGCTCAATCCGTGTGCTCCTTCGGGCTGCTGTTAAGAACAGTCGATGACTGAAGCTCTTTCAATTACAGCTAGTTTCTCTCCTCGCTAATTACTGCCACTTGTGTTGATTTCTTCTCAAAAGGGCCATAATTTCTCTCCTCCTCAACCCCTCACTGCCACCCAATCAATTAACATGAGTAATACTAGGGCTATTAGAGGACTGCACGCTGCCTCAGGAGGAAGTTTTGCCATCAGCAGGACGAATGATTGCTTAATATAGCAGACAGACTCAGAGGAAAGCTTACCACAGTACAATCCGCTGAAATCAATAGCGGCAGTCAGCCTATATTGTTTCAAACTAGGAGAGCCAAGCCACGATAAAAGCGCTCAATAGGAGCGTCTGGGCCGCTGAGACGCTGAGCAGGCATTAAGCTCCGGTGGCAACAGGGACACATTACTCTCTTTGGCCGGACACTCAGCACCCTGTCCAATAGCTCAATTTCTGGTGCTGAACACATGCATGCACCAAGAGGAAGTAGATCTTAGTGAGGCTCTAGGGATGTCTTCTGTGGTGAGGAAAAATATGCTGAGCTGTTGAGTCAATGTGTTTTGTTTATCTTGATAAAAGTAGGCAGTGTGTTGTAGGGATGGGTGTTTTTAATCTGATGTATGGCAGGTTATCAACACCATCAATGGCCGTATTGTTCTTTTATCACAACTGAAACAAGGACAGTTACAAGATATAGTTTGAAGGTGGCTTTAATCTCCTCTATTTGTTAAGCCACTTTATTACACTGCTTGCTGAAATACTTAATTCTGATTGGACAATAACAGCATTCAGCGGACAAATATAACTGTCAAACTGTACGTTTAAATGTTGTCCCTGGAAACCAATCTCTGTTGTAGTTTCATGTCTCTGATATTCATAGGCATGAATAAATATGGACATATTGACAGCATTTAAAACTTTATTAACCCTTTGATGCACAACATGGGTCTAAATAGACCCGACTGAGTTTTAATTTTCTATATCTTTGCAAGAAATTAATTTCATCATTCAGTATTCCAGGTATTCCTCAATTAACTTGTTTTTGATCATCACAAATCCTTATTTTTATTTTTACTTTCTTACTTTTTGAATAAAAATAGTTTTTGTATCACAACCCTTCTAATGCGCAACATGGGTCTAAAAAGACCCGTATTCATTTCCTATGTTATTTCAGTGATGGCTGAGTGTTTTCTTTGCTGAATCTTTAAAATATATGTATTTTATCATTTGTTATTCCATGTATTCATTAAATATCTTGTTTTTGATTTCCACAAATCATTATGTTTATGTTTCCTTTCTTACTTTATAAACAAACACAGTTTTTGTATTTCTACATCAATTTTACATACATGGGTCTAAAATGACCCGTATTCATTTCCTATGTTATTTCAGTCATGGCTGAGTGTTTTCTTTGCTGAATCTTTAAAATATATGTATTTTATCATTTGTTATTCCATGTATTCATTAAATATCTTGTTTTTGATTTCCACAAATCATTATGTTTATGTTTCCTTTCTTACTTTATAAACAAACACAGTTTTTGTATTTCTACATCAATTTTACATACATGGGTCTAAAATGACCCGTATTCATTTCCTATGTTATTTCAGTCATGGCTGAGTGTTTCTTTGCTGAATCTTTAAAATATATACATTTTATCATTTGTTATTCCAGATATTCATTAAATATTGATATTTATGTTTTCTTTCTTACTTTATATACAAACAGAGTTTTTGTATTTCTACATACATTTTACATACATGGGTCAAAAATGACCCATATAGAAACCTTTGATATTTGCACATATTTGCAAGTAGGAACATATTTACTGCATAAATACTATTACTATGGTATTATTACATAATACTATTCACCTGCCACACATTTCACAATTCAACACTGCTGCTTTTGTATATTTGATGCAAGTCTTATTTTATTTTAACCACAGAAAATATTTGATATTTTGTAAAAGATAACTGGACATAATATTTGAATATTAGGCTATGGTTACTTGACCACGAAATCCTAGTGAGAAATTACTTGTGAGAAAGAGAAACATATCCAATACTATTAGCTAGCTAGCTGTCGACATATTCTATTCTAGCTAGCTAATGTTAGCTACACTAAAAAAAGATGGGTTTTTAAAGGGGAACTCAGCAACTCTAGCTATTTCTTCGCTGATTTTCACTTTTGTTGTCGCATGTTTTCTCAACGAGCTCCCCCTACAGCTGTGGGATGTATATTTCACAACAATGTTGTAAAAAAACTCACTTGCGGCCCCTCCTCCCCCTTTCTACCGCTGCTCATGAGCATTTGTTATTATCGGAGCCGGCCAACTTTATCGTGTGGAGCTATACCGAGGTGGGTAATACATCATACACATTGAGGGCGGCGTGTGTGTTTATGTCGAATTGCCATAAAGCATTTTGTGTTTCTCGCTCGTTCTCGCTTCTCACAAGACTTCCTGTTTCCAACTTACTGGGACGTTAGTCCCCATGTTGCAAGGTTGGTTTTCCGCCTAGGAACGTTGGGGGGAGCAGGGAAAGTCACCATTTTCACCAGAACAATTATTAAACCATCCAAATGATTTCTAAACGGTTTCATTAAGTTGAAATAGTTGCCAAATGCCCCTTTAAAGCTTATTTACATGTAATAGGCCTAAAAGTTCTATTAAGAACCGTATAGTCTTGAATAAGCCATTATGCTGAAATGGTTCGATGTGTTAAGAGTTTAGGGTCCTTTTTTCCCCGCCTTTTGATTTTAAAATCTGTAACTGTCAAAGCCACCTGAAATAACATAGGAAATGAATACAGTCATTTTAGACCCGTGTATGTAAAATTGATGTAGAAATAAAAACTGTGTTTGTTTATAAAGTAAGAAAGAAAAAATAAACATAATGATTTGTGGAAATCAAAAACAAGATATTTAATCAATACCTGGAATAACAAATGATAAAATACATATATTTTAAAGATTCAGCAAAGAAACACTAAGCCATGATTGAAATAACATAGGAAATGAATACGGGTCATTTTAGACCCATGTATGTAAAATTGATGTAGAAATACAAAAACTGTGTTTGTTTATAAAGTAAGAAAGGAAACATAAACATAATGATTTGTGGAAATCAAAAACAAGATATTTAATCAATACCTGGAATAACAAATGATAAAATGCATATATTTTAAAGATTCAGCAAAGAAACATTCAGCCATGACTGAAATAACATAGGAAATGAATACGGGTCTTTTTAGACCCATGTTGCGCATTAGAAGGGGTATCCATAGCTTGCGCATCAAAGGGTTAAGTATGCAAAGCTTCAGAAATTTGAAAATCTGGGCTCACTTACAATATTGCTTTGGCAGCTGAGTACATGGAACCGCTGGATCCAGACCCTGTGACCTCTCTTCATCCCTCATATCAAGTAGCTCTTATCTACAGACTAGTGCAGAGAGGATGAAAGGAGAGAGGGATCTATTAAATCAACAGCAGCTGATCACTGAGCAAATTCACATTTTTCTCATTCTCTGTGCTATTCAGAGCTTACAGACAACAAACTTTCCACATACAGATACAGAAAGCAGATAGAACAGATAGCAAAACAGTTAAAGGCCAGTGTAGAGGTTGTATTATTTACCCGTATATGACAACATGTTATGACAATAACATTATTACCATATATGCATCAAAATTAATAGAATATCATGATATTCTAAGTTGTTTTCATGATAAGAGGCACTAATATTCAGGAGATAGCCAAATCTGTTTGTGAACACACAATACCATGCACACTTTAAAAGAACAAATGATTACTAATCTAAAGAACACAGCCTAAAGGCAAGACGATTTAATTGACTTAAGACTGTACATATGTGATGAGCCATATGGATACCGCTGCTGTGCATAAAATCTGAAGATGCTTTTTTAAAGCGATGTACAACATACTAATTCATTCTTATACAATTATGGGGGGTGGGGGGACAGGATCTTTGAAAAGATGCCCCTGCCCTTGCCTCAAGAGAAAAGAAATGAAGAACAACTGTACCATGCATTATTATAGCTAGTATTCTCACAACATATACACCTCCATATGTTATATTGCTAACCAGAATGATGATTAATTGCATTGTGCAGTTTTGCTTTGTAATTTGCAGGCGATGTTAACTTGATGCAGCAGCCACTGAACACTCATCAGCTTTTAAATCACTTCATAGGCCTGAATCTCTTCAAAGAAACAAAGCAGCAGACACGTAACAAAATGTCGCTATGTGTTGTTGTGCAAGACTCTTTTGATCTCCCACATCTCTCTTTGCAGTGAAGTCTTCCTCAGAGATTTGCATTGAGCATTAAGATTCCAGAAGCGTCTCCCAATCTCTTCACTCCTTGTAGGGTCAGAGAAATCAAAGCGGCATACATCAGACGAATATCAGAGCAGGACTCATGGATTAGCGCCCATGGGGTCCGGGCACTAATTAAAAAGAAGTGGGAAAAAGGTTTCCATCGGCTCCTGGTGGACACGGTACGGAATGATTAGCTGCAGGTGATCGATACATCCCATCAGCCCATCACAGGTGTACTACAGGGAGTCGGAGAGCATAGACAAGGCTCATCTAGATTCTAAATAAAAACAAGCAAGTGTGCTTGGCAGAGAGGAAGGATAAATTATCGAACTTTTTCAGGGGAATGGAAAGAATGAAATCTGAAGCAAACAGAGAAGCCTTGAGATGGGCCGTACAGACAGATCAGGTAGAGTGCTACTGTAAATAGGCCATACGCTGATGTTTCTGTCTGTAGATACACGAGTATTAATGGGAAGCTCAAGTAGAATCCATTAGACCAGCTTCCTGTGCAAACATTATAGACAGCTCTCCTGTGATGCAGTTAGGCGACTTAGTTTAACCCTCATGGGAATACTTCAAGAATTTATTCCAGTCATGTAACAACTACAGACAATCAAGCATATGTTATAATCATATATAATATAAATCAATATAATAATTATATATATACAGGTCCTTCTAAAAAAATTAGCATATTGTGATAAAGTTCATTATTTTCCATAATGTAATGATAAAAATTAAACTATCATATATTTTAGATTCATTGCACTCCAACTGAAATATTTCAGGTCTTTTATTGTTTTAATACTGATGATTTTGGCATACAGCTCATGAAAACCCAAAATTCCTGTCTCCAAAAATTAGCATATCATGAAAAGGGTCTCTAAACGAGCTATTAACCTAATCATCTGAATCAACTAATTAATTCTAAACACCTGCAAAAGATTCCTGAGGCTTTTAAAAACTCCCAGCCTGTTTCATTACTCAAAACCGCAATCATGGGTAAGACTGCTGTCCAGAAGGCCATCATTGACACCCTCAAGCAAGAGGGTAAGACAGAAAGAAATTTCTGAACAAATAGGCTGTTCCCAGAGTGCTGTATCAAGGCACCTCAGTGGGAAGTCTGTGGGAAGGAAAAAGTGTGGCAAAAAACGCTGCACAACGAGAAGAGGTGACCGAACCCTGAGGAAGATTGTGGAGAAGGACCGATTCCAGACCTTGGGGGACCTGCGGAAGCAGTGGACTGAGTCTGGAGTAGAAACATCCAGAGCCACCGTGCACAGGCGTGTGCAGGAAATGGGCTACAGGTGCCACATTCCCCAGGTCAAGCCACTTTTGAACCAGAAACAGCGGCAGAAGCGCCTGACCTGGGCTACAGAGAAGCAGCACTGGACTGTTGCTCAGTTTTGCATGTCATTCGGAAATCAAGGTGCCAGAGTCTGGAGGAAGACTGGGGAGAAGGAAATGCCTGAAGTCCAGTGTCAAGTACCCACAGTCAGTGATGGTCTGGGGTGCCATGTCAGCTGGTGTTGGTCCACTGTGTTTTATCAAGGGCAGGGTCAATGCAGCTAGCTATCAGGAGATTTTGGAGCACTTCATGCTTCCATCTGCTGAAAAGCTTTATGGAGTTGAAGATTTCATTTTTCAGCACGACCTGGCACCTGCTCACAGTGCCAAAACCACTGGTAAATGGTTTACTGACCATGGTATTACTGTGCTCAATTGGCCTGCCAGCTCTCCTGACCTGAACCCCATAGAGAATCTGTGGGATATTGTGAAGAGAAAGTTGAGAGACGCAAGACCCAACACTCTGGATGAGCTTAAGGCCGCTATCGAAGCATCCTGGGCCTCCATAACACCTCAGCAGTGCCACAGGCTGATTGCCTCCATGCCACGCCGCATTGAAGCAGTCATTTCTGCAAAAGGATTCCCGACCAAGTATTGACTATTGAGTGCATAACTGAACATAATTATTTGAAGGTTGACTTTTTTTTGTTGTATTAAAAACACTTCTTTTATTGGTCGGATGAAATATGCTAATTGTTTGAGACAGGAATTTTGGGTTTTCATGAGCTGTATGCCAAAATCATCAGTATTAAAACAATAAAAGACCTGAAATATTTCAGTTGGTGTGCAATGAATCTAAAATATATGAAAGTTTAATTTTTATCATTACATTATGAAAAATAATGAACTTTATCACAATATGCTAATTTTTTGAGAAGGACCTGTATATATATATATATATATACACACACACACACACACACACACACACCATTTAAAGGGTTAGTTCACCCAAAAATGATCACATAATTATCACATAATTTACTCACCCTCAAGCCATAGGTGTATATGACTTTCTTCTTTCAGTCAAACACAATCAGAGATATATTTTAAAATATCCTGGCTCTTTCAAGCTTTATAATGGGAGTGAATAGTACCTGAGATTTTGAAGCCCAAAAAAGCACATCCATCCATCATAAAAGTAATCCATACGGCTCCAGGGGGTTAATAAAGGCCTTCTGATGCGATGCGTATTTGTAAGAAAAATATCCATATTTATAACTTTATAAACTATAATCACTAGCTTCCGGTTATGGCCGTACGCAAGTCGAGTTCCGGCCTAAGAGTGACCTATGACCCAACGCATGATGTAAGATGTAGGCGTAGCGTCAAAAAATCTTCTTCATAGCAAAGCACAGGGCTGTAGGTTACCGTGGTAACATGCCAGGGTTTAGAAGCCCCCTCCTGCTGTTAACAGCATGGATCATCTGAGTAGACAACGAGGCAGATAATTTCCTCTGGCCCCCGGGAGGGCCTATCATCTCTCTTTACTGCCTCCTACACATCTCAATACAAACCTGAGCTTCTGCGCTCACACTGAAAACCAAAGAACACCTGCAATCTCATGCACAGCACAGTGCTCATTAGCTAACAGGCATTTTACAGGGAACGATACCAGAGGAGTCAACATGTCATAGAGCGACGTAAGAAAAAACAGCGGTCTGTTACAGCCCGTGCTAAAAGTGTTTCCAGAGACATCAGGCCTAATTTGCCTGTAAATAATTGATTTGCTATCGTTCGAGTCCCATCGGAGACCCTCACTTTGTCAGTAGACTGCAAAGCGACATCCACCGAAAATTAGCCTTTCAAATGTGTCTAACCCCCCAGTTCATGGACATCACACACAAATACACAATCACACAAGCACACAGCATGCACAGCAAACATAGCTCCTTTCTCTTTTCATAGCTTCCCGTCAGAAATAACCTTCAACTAACCTTTAAACCATACTGAATAATTTAGATCTCATTTTCATATCAATGCAGAAGTCAAGCCAGGCAATTATCTTTTATCTGTATATTTCTCTGTCAGACCAAAGCATAATAAAGTTTTCCCACGTGGGCCTGGAGAGAAAGAGAGAGAGAAAGAGAGAGAGAGAGAGAGAGAGAGGGGGGGGGGGGGTGAAGATGAAGAAAGCATAGTGCGCTCCACTGTTATCTTAAGACATTAATGATTAATAAATAATGCTATAATACCTCTAAAACCTTTTGTGAAACATACACACACCTGCAGTCAAAAGAAGAGAGAGAGTGAGCATCCTGAGTGCAAAGATAAACAAGAGAAATTGTCAGATCACATATTCAATTAGGCTAGAGGAGCAGGTGTGTGTATGCACCAAGAGAGAGTTTCACCATTAATAGACAGTGACACACTTACAAGCCAATCCATGAGCATAATGAGAAACACACTATATAATTGACAGTGTTGAGGGGAACAGTATTTAGGCATCTAAAATAAATCAATTGATTTCAAAAAGAAAGAAATGGATGTTCTAAGGCGATTTGATTCCAGTGGAAATTGACTGCAATGTCCAGTCACATAGACTTTGTCAATCTTCAATGATGATGATATAATTTATTTAGCGGCGTCTGAGCTGTGGCCTAGTGATCAGCACACGCAAAAAACAAACAAAAATAACGATTTATTCAACTATTTATTTCCTTCTCTGTGGGCCTCGAGCTAGTTCACGTAGTGGAACTGCGCAGCGCTTCTGTGTTGTATGTCACACGCATCACACACATGACCAGCGTCGGCCAATAGTGATCCTACGTGTGACGTACAACACAGAAGCGCTGCGCACTTACACTACGTGAACTAGCTCGAGGCCCACAGAGAAGGAAATGAATAGTTGAATAAAGTCGTTATTTTTGTTTGTTTTTTTGCGCACAAAAAGTATCCTCGTCGCTTGATAAACTTATGAGAGAGCCACTGTAGTCACTTGGATTATTTGAACAATGTCTTTAATAACTTTTCTGGGCCAGCAAGTAGATTTCATCAAAAATATCTTAATTTGTGTTCCGAAGATGAACGAAAGAATTTTCATTTTTGGGTGAACTTACAACAACTTACCTTTAACTTACAACAACTTACAAAAACTCAACCCAAAGAAAACTTGGGTGAGGGTGAGAAAACATGCATTGTGTTGAAATTCCTTTTAAAACGTTACTGGGTAAATCACAGACTTTGCATGAATGTGGAGCTTGGTGAATTAATGTGACACTGGATGCAAAATCTCAACATTGGTATTTCTAACCATGTTACATTCCTAACTGTTTTTTTCATGGAGCTCAACATTAAGTACTGGGAACAATTTTTCTCCCGTTTGGCAGAACCACCTGAATGGTACTCTGAGGTCTTTCTTTCTCCACTGTGCAGTGCTCTCACTCTGAATAAGGAATAGAGTAATGATATAGCAGTTCCTTAGCCTTATGTGTGCTGTGCGTTCACGGCACTGTTAATTACAGAGGTGCATATGCATACACAAGGGAACAAAGCCAATAACATGCCCACAGTCAAACACACACGCACACGCACACACGCGCATACACACACACACACCTCTTAAAAAACATATACTTTAGTAGAGAAGTATAAATATCATCATGTGGTATTGTGGGTAATTAATTCACTTGAATAAGGGAATATGGTAGCATATAAAAGATGAATCAGAAAGGCTTGCTGTAGTGTTTGACTGTAGCTCCCTGCTGAGAGAGTTATAATAACCTCAGCCTAGCATTTTCTTGCCATAATAACACAATCTCTCTCTCTAATTATGGAAATTGGGACCGACATTAGCATATCGAGCGGAGAGATGCTAAAGAGAATCTGGCAGCTGAATATAGTTGAAACTGGCGAAAAACAAGTGTATGTGTTTGGCTTTCTACAAATAACAAATAAAGATGTAAAAATATCTTTATCTCATTATCTAATCCATCAGAGTGGAATTATTGAGTGCTTGTGTGTAAACTGCATATTACTGGAATTGTTAGCAGATATTTTAATATGGTAATGGCAACAGCAGTGCAAACTCAACCTTCTTCGAACAATCATTACCATCACAGTTTTTTTTCATGATTTGTTCAAGGATTAACTTCAGCCATCTTTTTATAAACGCAAAGCTAATTCAGGGGGTCCAAGCTGTGCTGTTTCAGCAAGTAAGGATCAAAGTATGGTGGAGGCATTATGGAAAGTGTAAAGATAAATGACTGCAGTATTTAGCAGGCCTGTAGACCACACACATTCACATGTGTCGACAGAGAAATAACGAAAGAAGATAAATAGACAGAAACGTATAAATAAAGTTCAAAATGTCTGATAGCCATGCGCAAACGCAAAAACTTTACAAAGATACAGTAAAAACCCAGAGTGTCACGGACTTGGATATTCTGTTGTATTTTGTTTAGTTCCTGTTTCTCTGCTCCTTTTAGTTTTGGTTACTGATTATCTCCTTGTTTGTTTCTATGGTTACATTTGATTTTCCCCTGAAGTCATTTGGTTCATCTTGTATTTAAACTCCCTGTTTTGTTCAGTCCCTTGTCGGTTATTTTCTAATGTAAATTATTGTGTTACTCTCGTGTTCATCATTAAAGTCTATTTAGAGAATTCCTAGTAATTCCAGAAACGTTACAGAATTACGACCCTCAAAATGAGTAAGATTAAAAAATAAACTTACCAGTGTGGCGCCTTCTCCTCCTCCCAGAACACCGGAATGTGCTGGAGTATTCAGGCTGGATGCTACGGCACAGCGACCAACCCCTCACAGCCTGAAGCACCCACCGAGCTCATCCCAGAACCATCAAAGCATGTTTACATGCGTGCTGTTCAGTCCACCACAGAGCCAGGAGCGGACCTCTACCTAATCGATCTGTGGTCCACAGATCCAGTTCCCTCCCGAGTCCACACCCTTGAGTTTTCACCTTTTCCGCCGGTCCCGTCCAGCTACCTAGACGCTCCGGTCCCATTCGGAAACCTTCCTCCTCCAATATTTTTGCCCGACGTCCTGGTCCCATCCGTTTCCCGTGTTTGGGACAGTCCCCTGGATCCGCTAGTTTCACAGGTGTCGTTCAGCTCCTCGACTCTGCCCCTGCTACTAGCTCCGTGCGGCTTGTCAGCTCGCCTTCCCCTACACCAGCTCAGCGTGAGGCTGAGTCCCCAGCTGCACCTCGGGCCTCCAAGACCATGTCTCCACCTCGGCCTGTCAGTCCGTTGGCTCCGCTCCGACTCTGCGTTTCCTGGTCTCCACCGTGGCCCGTTTTCCGTCAGCTTCCGCCACGGACTTCCAGGTCCCTCCACCCCTTCGGATCCTCCTTCCTTCAGTTTCCCAGTCGTCCTCTCTCACTCCATCGGAGTCCCGTTAGCCAGCAGGGATCACCAAGGATCTTGCCCTGTTGTGTCGGCGTCTCTGCTCCGCCGGATACTCCATGCACCCTGGTTCTGCCAAGCTCTTCAGCCAAAGCTCCACCCTGGCTCCTACCACCATCAGCTCCACCATGGTGTCTGTCTATACCGACTCCTCTTCATCCAAAACTAGTGCCAAAGCAAGTGCGTTACATTGTGTCAACATTTTTATATTTAGAAACAAACTATTTGCAAAATCAGATAGTAGTAACAGTTTCGTGGATATTCCGTATCAACACTTATGCACCCACAGCAAGGCGTTTTGAGAAAAGCCCTGGTGGATTCCAGTCTTCAATGACACATGATCCTTCAGAAATCATTCTAATATGGAGCTCAAAAGGCATTTTTTATTATCACAGTTGAAAACAGTTTTGCTGCTTAGTATTTTTGTGGAAATTGAGATAAAAAAAATCAGGATTCTTTGATGATTAGAAAGTTCAAAATAAACAGCATTTATTTGAAAAATAAATATTTTGTAACTTTATCGTTACTGTCACTTGTAAGGTTAAAAAAAATCTTACTGAAAATCTAACTTTTTAACTGTGATGTGTGTATATACATACGGGATATTCAAACGTTTGGGGTCAGTAAGATTTTTTTTAATCTGTGAGCCAGCCCAAAGGATCTTTCCTGCCAATAACACCTATTCTTTTGAATGAATAGAAAAAAAGGAATATGTATCTGAATAAATGTAGGATCTGTGCACAACAACCACACACCTCTACATATCAAATGATACACATTAACGCCTTTGACACGCTCTTTCCACCTCACATCCCCATATTATCACAGGTGAAGTAATGAGCAGTGGGAAATTCATTTATTTCTCTCTCTATCTCTCAGTTGCCGCAGGCAGTCAGGGAGGGTTAGCATTTCTCTAATGTGTTCATAATTTAAATGGCAATGCTGTCTGTTGGCAGAGCGTGCCATGAATTATGCAACAAGACGTCTCAGTCTTCAAGCTGACAAATAGAACAGGCTCATACCTTTGCAAAACAAACAATATTCCAATCAAAATGCCACTATTAATTAACTAATTAGAGACCCCAAACAAGTGTGAGCTCGTGACAGATAAAGAAACAGCGCTAACCAATGATCATGAATTTAAAAGATTATTAGTGCGTGTTAATTACAAAAGAGCATTCAAACAAATTTGAATATTAGTTTTCAGTAAAAAATTATTCCCTCTTTGCTGCCTTCTGGTCTTCATCTCGCTCTATGCGGAGCCTATGATGACACACACACAACGGGACATAGAGAGGGGGAAAGGCGGAAGGCATTTGTTATGAAGAGACGCTGATTTTGAAAACCCTCGTGTCGTAGTGAAAAAGGAATCATTACTAATGAATGAAGGGAAGATAAAAAAGAAAAGATTTCCCTCAAATCTTTCAGTGTTATGTGAATCTTTAATGCAAATGGAATTTCAAATGAGCTGAAGCTATCTTCAGAGACCTCCACGGTTTTCCACCAGCCCTCGATTAAAATTTATATCACCAATGATTTATAAATTGCATTAATAGCCAAGCTTTGAGGGAACAGGAGAGACAGCACGCTTGCTTACATGCTCTTTCTCTCTCTATCCCTCGGTATGGAGTCTGATGTCTCCTGCACCAATTCTCCTCCAAAAGTAGTACTCTCCCTCAGTCTCCCAATCTCCAATGTAATATTACATTTTCCTCACACATTATAGAAAAATCTAGTCTTGCACTGTCTTCTCTTTCCCTGATGTCAAAATCAGAGTGATTTTATAATTGGGCCCTTGCTCATTGTTATTCAAAACCCAGTAGAGCCAATTAGTTTTACCCTTTCTGACCTGTTCATGCTTTGCATGAGCGCTAACTAAAGACTCTAAGTGAGGGAGCTGCAATGGAGGTCTTATCTAACCCCCCCCCCCCCCCCATTCTGATTAATAATCCTGTCACAGCCATCTCACTCTTTAAAAAGAAAAGCCTGGTTAAGGCCCAGCCTTTCTCCATCACTCCCTTCCCTTTAATGCCTTTCTATTAATCTTTAATGGTGGCTGGGTCACTCACTCCCTTTTGTCTTGTTAGATAAATGTAGTGTTAACAAGATAATGAGCGTTCTGGAGGATGGGGAAGAGAGGAGCTATAAGCTAGCTGGGTGACGTGACCCCCGTTCTTACTGAGATGGGTGGGCTTGGGGGGAACAGAACAGGAAGTGTGGATCAGGTTCTGTAGTATCATGATCTCTGCATGGTTTCATCATCTTAATCATTTCATAAGATGAGCGTGAAGACAGGTGTCAAATCTAACAGCAACGAATAGCCCAGTGAATGCACAATCATTTCAATACAGCTCAGTAGACAGATATCATAGAGTCACTGATGTATAAAGATAAAGAGCTTCCCCAGTGGATACTGATGCAATCATGTGCATTGTTTTGTATTCAAACAACGAATTCAATGCAGTAAGGTGGTATCTAAATTATAGTGTGGCAGACCATAGATCTGACACAGGTGAATCTTGGTGATGCACCAAAATATTTTATTTATGAAACCAAATATTTCCTTAAGCTGAAAACTGAACTCCTTACGCTTTTCAGTAGGGTTGTCACGGTACCAAAATGTCAGTAGTCGGTACCAGAGCAAAAACTGTTGAATTAAGTACTTTTTTAGAAATGTTTAAAACTTTTTTTTTGTACCGCACAACCCTACTTTTGTAGGTTCTCAAACTGTCGTTCCCTCAGATCATACATTAAAACAGTTGTGATAAAGTTCTTCTGAAACAAGCCAGCTCTCAATATTTCAGCTGAACAAATTTCATATATTGCTATAATCCAAGCATAATTTTTGGTCATGTTGAAGTGCATCCACACTGCTGACTTGTTTTACTGTTGTAGCTTATCGACGATGTATGCATGAAATAGTGAATCATTTACGGCCCTCCAAAATTATTTTTGCCACAACTGAATTTTTTTTTTTTTATCTTTTACATTTATCTTTGTTTGCTAAAATTTCAGTGCATCCCAAGTGTATCTAAGCGATGCAGTTAAAAGCAGAACATCAACAGAATTGATCCAGATCAAAAGCATTCAATTTCACAAAATCCTTTTCATCAAAACCAGATGGTGGGCAAAATTTGATCCTGTCAGTGTATAGTAATATTAAAAGGAAATGAGAAATGTATCCTATCTACCAGTACGACGCAACACAGGTGTTTTTCATTGTGCATTTTCATTAAAAGTGAATAGAAAAAAAAATTTGCTAAAATTTTGGCTAAAATCTTACATATAACCGAAAAGATTCCGATTAATTTAGTATATTTACACTCTCATGGAATTTGAAGGCTGAGATTCAGAGCAAAAATCTGATTTGTTTTCTGACATCAAAAGCAGTGCCACTGGTTCTGATTTTATCATATGCCTGTGTCCCATTTAAAACAGGCCTTCCTGTGCCATTGCTCATCTTACAGCTACATGTTTGTCTTTCTGTATGGTTTTAAGCAACAGCCCTTTGTTCATCTCTTCTATAGGAACAGAAGAAGAGAATGTAAAAGCAATATGTTGCAAGAATGGGAAATGAGGGACTTGATCCTTCCTGTTTTTCTTTTCTCTTTCGCTCTCACTCCCTTTTGCAGGATATTGCAATGAGGGGATTGTGGCTAGAGGGGAGAGAGGGATGTTAAATGAATCTCCACCATAAACACTCAAGGTCTGGCCTTGTCTTTCAACGACAACATATTCCACACATTTGTCCATTATTCAGTCACTTATACTCATATATATATATATATATTAATGATATTATATATATATATATATGTGTGTGTGTGTGTGTGTGTGTGTGTGTATTATAAAATGAACTATTTATACACACAAACACTCACATATTGCATTTGCCCTCAGGAAAATCAGGCTGAGATGGGGCCAGTCTAATTGTCTCCCCTGCCTGGGCTGGTCGCCCAGAGGCCTCCTACACAAACCATTACATTAAATCTGTTATCCAACCAGCCGCAGTGCGCCGTGGGGGCATCTTTAAACACATCCTCCATTTCCGCATGCACGCAGACCTACTGCTGCTTCTTACAAACCACATAACAGTCAGGCTGACTGACCCAAACCAATCAGTACAAACAGACCAAACGCTGTTCTGAAAATTAATACAACAACATTGATTTTCTGGGACGTTAATGGCCAACAGGGTATGAGGTTCTGTCCGCAAAACATCTCTGGCTTGGACTGCAAGTGTTATGTTAACTGTGCTGTGTCACAAGACTAGTAGAGGTTGGTGTGGTTTTGTAAAGAGGAAATGGTGCTTTAGCTTTGAGGGTGGTTACTGTGGCCAGCACTCTTGGGTCTGACCACGGGCCAGTGAAAAGAGAACTTTCAGAGCAGTGAAGAAGTCAAGGGTGAGAGCGTAATGGTGGAAGGAAAAGAGGAATGGGTAGAGGAAGGGAAGATGACAGAGAGGGGAAGAGAACAGCATGCTACAGCAAATAGAGAAGCAGGGAAGGTCATAGGAAACAAATGTCTGTGGTCTGCCTATAAAGTTCAGGGTGGGGCAGAGTTTGTGGCTATACGGTTGCAGAACAACATGCCGATTGAGTCACATGAAAATGAGAGGGCAGAAAATAATGTCAAACACTTTAGTCCTCTTTTTTTTTTCTTTTTTTTTTTACTATGGTAGTCTGAAATTGCAATACTTTTGATGTCCTTAAGCTGACCACTTTATAAAACCCATGCTTGCAGTACCCAGCAAAAAATAAATGTCAAATCTTGAGTGTCTCAAAATATTTTTATTGTAATCCAGAAGAGCCACTTTTATATAGCCTATTGTGACATCATAATACCACTGAACATCTGAGAACTAATTGCACAAGTGCATGGTACCAAACAGGTTGACTATTGTGGTCTTAAATATGATCCATTATTACAGAATAAAACTCTACAAGTTTTGAATGTACAAAATGTAATGGTCTCAAAGTGCCCAAATACTTTCTTTTGTGATTTATTTTCCTCTGAATTTATCTTATTGAACTAACAAGTCAAAAAAGGTATTGTCTTAATTAAGATACTAATTTTTCCCCTCAGTACCATTTAAAAAAAAAAAAAAAGTTACATGAGACCATCTTAGCATGAGCAATGTCTGGATCCAAGGCAAAAGGGATGAATACATATATGACAGTGCTCACCAAACAAACTCATATTTGAATAATTATTGTCATCCCCTGAGGCTGACAATACTTTGGAGTGGTTGCATAAGCATCATATTTTACTACTGTTTCAGTCATGTTCTCATATAAACTTAGATACTGAATAGTCACTTGTACTGATCCTCCACTATACTGACATTAAATCACTGTTAAATGAAGAGAGGGTGACACACTGACAAAGTTGTGAGCCTGTTATGACTGAATGAAACCTCTTCATTCTCATTTTCAAGAGCTAAATTACCTCAATGACTATGTTTATCCAATATAATTGAAAAAGACAGACAAACGACTCAATCAGGCTCAAGTGTCCATAAAAACTTTGAATCGGGTGCTGGCTGCTATTAATGGCTTGATAAACAGGGCAAAAAGTGAATAGTCTTGTGTAGCCAAGGACGCCCACTTTGTGCATGTCAGTCAAACAGCCTTTTCTGTGACCAATCACAGTTTTGTTTTGTTCTATGCTGTGACTTCACATAAAAAAATGTAAGAACCAGAACCAAAAAGTGTTGCTCCTCTGAAGCGTTCATTGCCAATCAGATTCAGACTTTTGCCCTTGTGTGTCCAGTTTTGTGCGTCCGTCATATATAGTCTCAGCCTCATTCGTCACGCCCATGGACCGCTGCCTGAACGTCTGATGCATTAGGTACACAAAATGGGAAACACTTCAGGAATTTCAAAGTCGTCCTCTGATTGGTTGAATTCTCCAGGATTTCCGGGAAACGTGTTTGTTGCGTTCTTTAACGGTCCGCCTGAAACAAAGGGTGTGTTTCAATCAGCTCCCTAATAGTGGCTATGTTCAAAATAGCATACTCTCTTACCATACTCATACTATATTGTGACCAACTACATTCACAGTGCACAGCAGAACACACTGCAATGAATACTGAATCCTCCTTTATCCTCCATTTCCAACATAAATTAACTAAAAGCAACATCTATCATGCTTTAAAAAAAATAGAGTCTTGATTTTTAGATTGGACTGACACCAGTTACTGTAACAATGTGGTCAATAAAATAGCTGTATTCCTAAAGTCAGTAGTACACTATTATTCCACATACAATACCAACATATTTATTGATTCCACTTTCTAAAAACAACCTACTGAAATAATTGTTTCCTCCAATCCCTATCTATAGCACAGAACTCCTGTCAAGATGGACAACCTGGGAAACAGGGAATTTCTTGTCTCGTCACATTAACATGAAGGAAGTAAACACTGAGAGGGAAACAAAGCACAGTGCATGAGAAGAAAAGGTCGAAGAACATTCAATAAGGTTAGCAGCTATTACACAGGAACACTCAATAAGATTAGCTTTAATTGATTGGTTCCATTAAGTTAATTATATGGGGTTAATCAAGTTAATTTTATGAACTCCACTGATGGCACAGTTGTAACCATGTATTTGCTGAGACCATTTCCACTGGAAACACAAACTTTCAACTGTGCACACCCAGGAGAGAATAACATTGAATGCAGCTATTGAACTATTCCATCATGTTGAAGAATGTGAACACTGACATTTTTACCAAAAATAGGAAATTGGTCCATTCCTGAACAAAGCACAAATGTAAGCTCTGGTATATGCAGCAACATCAAAGAGAGTCCAAATGAACAATGAAACTCCAAACACTTGAGGCAGGTTGACCCATGGTTCTTCTCCCTTGAGAAGGAAAATATCAGGTGGGGTCAGGATCTAACAACCACCTGGGATCCATTAGGGTCTCCATTATATCTGGGCTTCTATTTCTTCCCCAGTTCGCAAAGCCTCTGAAGTGCGAGTGAGCACTGAGATTGCACGGCTGCCAAGGTTGTTAACCTGCAGGCATTTGTAATGTCGAGCGGGAGTTGCTTTATTAGCGGAGTGAAATAATCTCTACCAAAGTGGTTGAGATGATGACAGATCCAGATTTATGACCCCTGTAAAAGCCCCGGCATTGCAGCTGCTCCAGCATGCATCATGAAAACTAATAAGTGGGACTCGCTGCCAATGGCATAAATTCATGCAGATTTTGATCTCAGAGCATCTGCAAGGCTAGAATAATTTATGTCATACTCTCCATGAAGGGGCTTACAAGCCCTCTGGTAACTTGTTTTGGTCTCTTTTGTGAGGAGGCCTCAGGTAATCCTTCGCCTCAGGGACAATACCTGTCAGAACTGCATCCAAAACCACAGAAAGTGCACATCAAAAGCCACAAATTCAGAAGCAGATTCTCTCTGCTCTCCACAGCATCTGAAAAGCCAGCATGTATCTACCGTTGGTGTAGCAGAAAGAATCTAATAATGCATTCTAATATGATTTGGATGAAAATGGGAATAAAACGCTTATGCAAATGACAGAGACTGACAAGCAGGCAGTACTTTATACATATGCATTCTTATATACACTCACATGCATTGCTCACATATTTTTATGCAGACATATTGAGTTTTGATAACTGGTTATAAAACGGCTCAATTACTTCTTTGTACACGAACACTTCTCTGCATGTGACATCTAGTTTCACTGTAATCTGGCTGGTTGGGAATCTCTGCAGGCAAAGGGAATAGTTTGGGATTGGCACTCAAGTCTGAAGGCAGCCAACAGCCAAATGCTGATCATTTAAGCATTGTTGTTTTCATATGATGATAATAGATACCATATACATCCAAAAAAACATTTTTTGCCATGCAGATTAAAAAAAACTAAACAACAGCAGCACTGTGTATGCTCAGATGCCTCGATCCCCACCTCACATCTCTACGGACCCTTTACAATCATTTTAGCAGATGTGGCAGCAGGTGAGCCTGGGTAAATATTCACAGAGGCATTATGATGAGAGCTGGCATGTTATTGCCTATCTAGAATGGGAACGAGTGGCCATGACACACCAGCAAATTTAGTAGATCACCTGCCAACACCTCAGCAAATGAAAATCAAGCATTAAATCACACAAATATTTGATGATAGACCATCTCACCTGTGTAAACAGAGATACAGGGCCAAAATATTCACTGCAGATGAAGCATGAGCTCAGCTTGTACATCTGCAAGGACAGAGATTTATATCCAAGTATTTCCAAGGTACTCTGCTGAAGTTGGCTTTTATTTAAAGGCCCTGGATGAGCTTGTTTCATGTTGCTGGACGGGCGCAGTAGCTGGATCATCAGGGATGTTCATAAATATCATCCAGATATCTATCTATCCATCTATCATTTCAATCATATCCATCCATCTATCTATCTATCTATCTATCTATCTATCTATCTATCTATCTATCTATCTATCTATCTATCTATCTATCTATCTATCTATCTATCTATCTATCTATCTATCTATCTATCTATCTATCTATCTATCTATCTATCTAATGCCAGACTAATCAGATCCTGGATTCTAAAAGCATCAGTGATCATTCCTGCTCGATCATGAATCCAAGCCAGTCTTAAAACTTAATGTAGGTCTGCCCTCTGGATGATGGGAGTGGAACTACATCACACTCCTGTCTGACTACAAAGGCAGTAACTCCTGAGGGAAAGTCTTAAAATTCAGATATAAAAACTGGGGCACCATTCTGAGCCCTGATTCATGGTTATGACCCCAGGCAGTGATTCAGAGAGGACAACGCTTACTACCAATAAAATGCACATCTCTTGACCATTTAGCCTGCAGAAGCTAATGAGGCATTAGCAGGAGAATATTTAATGGACTCTGCTGGCGTGGTAATTAAGGGCAAATGACAGAACTGGGGAGCGGAGCAATGGGGCCTGTGCAGTTATAACCACTTAACATGATAGAGTCTGTTAGGCACAATATCTTAATTCTTAAGAATTACTTCTTCTTCTTTTTTTCAAGCAAGAAACTGGAATGAAACTAGGCCATTAAGGAAAAAGCATATGATTATGCAATGTATTTACATAAATGGCTATTAGTTGTAGGTCTTAAAATAGTCATCCCAAACACATTACACTTGCAGAATAGTGCAAAAATAGTACCTAGTAGGAACATATTTGTATCTTTTTTACCTCTAAAAGGTTCCAAGTAGTAAGTTAAAGCTAGGGTATACGATTTCAAAGATTGTTCATTATTAATATCCTCTTTTAGATGCTGGTTATGGTTATATAGTACAATCCTAACAATATGAATAGAAAAAAGAATTAAAAAAATCCATTCACTCTATTGGCTGTACAGCCGCAGAGAAGTTGACCAATGTAAGCTGTCCGGCCGGACAGCTTACATTGGTCAACTGCTCTCATCCAATCACCAGTTCCACTGAAACTCCGCCTGGCGCTCGCGTCTCCACCGCACCGCACCCCTCCTGCGTCATGAAATTGGGCGAGCAAGCAGCTGACAGTCTATGGTAGCTAGCTAAATAGCATATCAGCAATGGATAAAAAAAAAGACAGCAGCAAGCGTCCCCTGCTTGTCCCTACAGTAAAGTAAGGACGAAAGAGAAAGTCATTAGAGGAACGAGCAGAGATTAAAAAAAAAAAAATCTGAAGAACGCCGAACTTTGTGTAGGATAAATATAGGGTCCACCATTGACCGTTGGAGGAAGCTTCAGAAAGATCTGGGACTAAAGACCGACGCTGACACGGCTGACTTTTTGTTGAGCAGGTAAACATTTATTTATACTTTTATGGACGTGTTACAAAAATAGCTTTTTATCAGTTTGACAACTTGCTCAGCCGTTTAGCATCGCCTATCACGGGTCAAAGTAATTATATTTCTTGAAGTCCTTGAATATATTTCAGTTGGCCTAAGTTAGCGGGTTTCTGTTCGAGCCGATCGAAATTTGAACAAGATGCGCTGTGTGCTGCAATAACAATTACTGAAAACCTTAGCAATACTAGTAGTATTATACTAATGGTGGTGGGGAGTTTAGAACATTTCATGTGTTGCTAATCTTGCGTTGACGTGATCTCAAACGTGACATTGAATTGTTGATGAAGCAACTAAGTTCAAGTGTCTAAAGGCAATTTTACATATGTGTCATTAGCGAGGTCATTAGATTGAACATTACATGAACTGACATTACATCTCAGGCCCTGTCCACACGGACACGGGTATTTTTATAACCGTGACTTTTTTTACGCGGTTCGGCCGTTCGTCCACACGAAAACGCACTGAAACCGAACATTTTTGAAAACCCCTGCCAGGGTGAGGATTTTCAGAAACGCCGGTTACAGTGTTGTCGTGTAGACAGTGAA
Source organism: Rhinichthys klamathensis goyatoka (assembly GCF_029890125.1). Classification (NCBI taxonomy): domain Eukaryota; kingdom Metazoa; phylum Chordata; class Actinopteri; order Cypriniformes; family Leuciscidae; genus Rhinichthys; species Rhinichthys klamathensis. The sequence goes on from NW_026606756.1 coordinate 67,036, forward strand.
ACCGGGGTTTTTGCCTTGCGACGTCAGAGCGTGCGCCGTTATCCGCTGTGTTTGACGTCAGATTTGCGCTTCTGATTGGCCAACGTGGCTTTACGCTTAAGGTTTATATCGCCTCCTGCTGGCGTGTCACGCTCTTGACCGCGCTTGATAGCGTGTTTTTGCGTTTTCATGTCGGAGACCGAGCATGTGTGGACGGGATTTTTTTTTTAAACGCTGTAGGAAAAACTCCGGTTATAAAAATACCCGTGTCCGTGTGGACAAGGCCTCAGTTCCGATGTTTACTACCGGTGATCACAGCTTGACTGAGTGACGTAGTTCAGTTCGTTTCCCGGTGGGAGGGATCAGGTAGCACAGAGTGTGTGTGTGTGTGTGGAGGGGCGGGATGAGTTTTTTTTTTAAATTCAGGCTTTCTCGACCGATTTTCAAAATCGTATACCATAGCTTTAAGGGTACATATTACTTCTGTAAGGTATATACTGATATTCATATTTTAGGGGTTGATACAAAGTTGTCCCTTTAAGGATACTGCCCTATAGTGACTAGCTGTTGTACCCCTAAAGGTAAAAATTTTGCAATATTTTCAGACAGTGGCAAACTTGAATTTGTGATGTCATGATCTTAATTGTTCATTAGCACATCTGACTGGACCATTCCCGTGCAGCAAACTCATGTAATGTGCCATACATTGGCAGATCCCCCCCCTCTATGTAAAGCGCTTTGAGTGCCTAGAAAAGCGCTATATAAATGTAATGAATTATTATTATTATTATTATACATGATTTGTTAGACATTTGTCTCTCTCTGTGGGCACTGACATTCAGGATTCGTTTGTTGTGTAGATGACTGAAAAATATTTCTTTGGGTTTTATGAAGCAGGTGTGAAAGGTAGAAACTGGCTCAGTGAAAGTCAGAGGCATCAAAGGCTGGACGCAGCAGCCACTGTTCCCAACAGGATCCTACTAACTAACACCTGCAAGCATCCGGAAACTGTTATTCTAGGGATCTGCATTACGATCCGGGGCGTGCTGCAATCTTTGCGGTGGAACCAAAGGCAGGCGACGCAAGCAAATCACAGCAACACAAACCTGCAAAAGCTCCAGATGAAAGGAGGAAGATTAGAGAGATTTAAAGGACATTTAAAGCAATTAATCCAATACCTTGCCTTATAAGAAGAGTGAAAAGCAATACAATTAACATCTAGAAAAGCGAGATGAAGGCAAGTTACACTTACACATTCATTCCAACGTCAAAAGACCCTGGTCTTGATTAAAGACATTTCATAGTAAATATCTGTTATAAAAGCAGGTAAGACCGTTTTTATGGAAAGATCTTTAACACTGACATTACAAGGTAAATTTGGGTATAAAAAAAAAATCACATAATTCAAAGTGATTAGAATGTTCTTGCTTGTTAAAATCTACCAAACTCTCACTTATAGGCAAGATTGTCCCTTTAACTTAACACTACAATAAACCCTTGTGTATAGCTCTCAAAACACATGGTATTAATTTAGCTATCCTTTTTTTCTTCCAGATTGTTCAACAAGGGTTTGTTAAAATTTACCAAATGTGGCTGAATTTCAAGAAAAGAAACAAATGCAGATGTAAGTTTCCACTTTACAGCCTGTTTATGTATTGTGAATTCCTTCCTAGGAGACGGAGGCTTTCATGTCTTAATTGGATTGTGTGACTGCGGCTTTGTCTAACAAATGCACATTTTCAACGCTAATGATCGACAGTCACAGCCCTGATTTTTGCCCAAAGCACTTTGACTGTGAGCCTAATGAGTAAGGAATAAACTAATACCTTATGTTCTGCTAGCAGGAAACTCTCCAGGAACATTAACCATTTCAAACACCTCTATAACCGCACCTTCACCCTGGCTGCCGGAGGTAGGCCTATTAAATGAAGGAAGTAAACACTGAGAGCTGGGTGCAAAGGACTGCAAAATGAAAAGACAAGCTAACGCAAGTCAGTAGAGGATGATCAGCAAGAAAGCGTCTTGGTTCATTGGTTCAATGACGCGATCGTGCAATTAAAGTCATTGGCAGTATATGGTTACCACAAGCAAACTGTATATGCACAATATATCAGAAGCATATTGGTTATAAAAAACTATATTAGAAACGTTTTAAATTTATCATAATATGTGTGTGTACACTAATACTTATACACTGTATAGGCCTACTTATAAACACACTGTTCAAAAATATTTTTTATTTAGCGAGAACACATTTAATTGATCAAACGTGTCAGTAAAGAGATGTATAATGTTTTTGATAAAATATTTCTCCATTTAAAATGAATTCTGTTCTATTCAATTTTCTTTTCAACAAAGAATCATGAAAAAAAGTATCATGGTTTGCATAAAAATATAAAGCAACTGTTTTCAACATTGATAATAACAATAAATGTTAATAATAAATCTCCAATATTACATAGTGTTTAATAGTGCAGGCTAATATTTGCAATCTCAGAAAAAAATGGTACCACCCTGTATTCTGTGGATTATTGAATTTGACCATTTCCTTGCATTCTTCATTTTCATGCGCTCTATATAAAGCCACCTGTTACAAATACAAAATTTATATTTTACACTTGTATGTATACATTTTAATATCTGCCATTTATCAGTTTATTAGCATCTACCAGGATTTTAACATTGGTGCTTTTCTATTATAAAGACTCTTACAAATTAGTTCCTAGACCATTATGTATAAATTCTTCTAAAGTCTGCATGAATGAATGTTCTCTTCTGTGACTTCAGACTGTCAACCAGTTGAGGTCCTTAACAAAATGAAAGTATAGCAAAGACGGCCAAAAAGGGAAACCATAACGCTCTCCTCACCTTTCCCCTCAATTTACCTCTTAACAAGCTTGTAAAGTACCACAGGCCTGCACCACAGAGCAAGAAAAGCAGACAAAACCAAATGGTAAAAAAAAAAAAAAAAGTCAAGAAAGTACATTAGTTGCAGCACTATTTCCAAGCAGCCCACCATCAATTCCGCATGCTTATTCTGTTAAACCACGGACACAGCCCCATGTGTCAGCTCTTAGCAGACATGTGAATGCAGTCGATTTTCCATCGAGGCCTGGGGATTATTAAGAGGTTGAGCTTGGAAGAGAGGACGACCACATGTTTCTTGTTTGACCGGAAAAGGGGGAGAAAGTAAAAATGAGTTGATACACAAGGCATTAGTGGTTAACCGAGAGCTAATGAGGGAAAAAGAACAACAATGAGCTCAGATGTAACCGTTTAAATGGGAGGTTTAAATTTTCAACTTTGAAGTAACACCTCTGCACAATTACCTTGCGGTTTAAGAGTCTGTTTGAAATGTGCTCAACAGTATCAAGTTTTTTTACCTGTGTGATCGAATCAAACCCACCTCACCCTCAAACAATTGTATGGAGGTAAAACTTGTTCAGAAGGAAGATCTGGAGGCCAAAATGTGCAGAACACAACTCTATGGTCTTCCCTCATGCATAAAAACCCAACCACGGACAGAGAGAGCCGCGGCCTGGCGGTGGTAGTGGGACTCTCCTGTGGCCAGCCAATAAATCCTACAAAATAAAAGAGTCTCTTATTTTTTCAACCATTTTTTCCCCTCATCCCAGGTGTTAGATGATGGATGATGAGGTCAGGGAGGCATGGATCACATGGCAAGGATCAGAGAGGAGCTGGGCAGGAGACATGTTGAATCCATCTAGTCGAAATCAGCCCCATGTGTCCTCCAGAGCCCTGTTATCCTATAAATGAACTTTATTGAGGCAACAAAGTGCAGGGACCTCTGCAAAAACATTAAAGGGGTGAGCGGAGGTGACCGATCCAGGGTGGCTAATGAGAATTTTTTTTTTTTTTTTTTATGAGATTCCTTTAAAGGTACTAATACAGAAAGCACAGCCAGCACAACCTATGGGAGGGTGAACGAGACCAAAACGGGATGTTGTGCACATCTGCATTTGTTAAAAACTATTAAAAGGGAAGGTAAAAAAAACTTAGAAAAAAAATAGATGTGCAAGAAAGATAAAAAAGGAGCAAATCATTCATGACACGTGGAGGGCTCTGCAGTAAAAGCAAGCTTGAATCATGACACAGAGACTACCGAGTGAACAACTAACCACATTAAAGCAACCCCCACCCCCAGCCCCCACCTACCTACCAGGGGGCCAGCTAAACATCAGGGTTACACTGTGATCCTTATGGACATGATTAATGGTAGAGAGAATGGGAAAGAGAGGGGAGTGATGGGAGGATGTCTGGTTCTGCTTATGGTCCTGGAAATGAGATTAAAGGGAAAGCTCCAAACAGATTGAATTGTATTTGCCATAATTGCTGAGAACAGCTTATGCAGGGCAGGCCACAAATAACAGACTCATAAAAACTATACACTGCTGAGGAAGGGTAGTCATTTAAGCAATCAAATATACAAAAATGTGAAATTAATTAGGTGTGGGATGAGTTTAGAGCTTAAGAAAATTACCTTCTTGCATAAGTGACTGAGACTACATAAAATGATAGAGACTAGTGACTTACTAAAGCACATTGTAGAAACTAAGAGGGGGAAACAAAATTGATTCTGTTGGAGTGTTAATTTTTTTACTCTGACCTTAGTTTAATAAGAAAAAAACTATGACCTTTATGGGAAGAAAAAAACCCCCAGTATTTTCTTAGTGTTTAACGTACCTTTCAAATGAGATTTATAAAGACAAAGGTACAAATCAATGCAAACCACATGAGGAAAAAAGCTCTCAATCTTGATCTGATTGGATTTAAAGTAACAACATGTGCGTTCACTTCAAGGAGAGCGAGAGGGGCTGGAAAGGCCTGCCAACGGCAAGGTTCACCTCATGACACTACGAGACTGCTTGGATTAATCTTTTTCATTTGCACAGAGCCAGTTTAGTCTAAAAGAGGCACTTTTATTGATGTTAGACTCAAAATTCTGCAAAACAAAAAGAAAAAAGAAAAGAGAAAATGTTCATGAAGGAAATGCAGACTAACTGATAACCATAAGAGCAGTTAGAATGTAATACTAATAAATAATGAAACCATTACAATTAGGCATTCCCGACAAAGAGAACCAACAGTTCATCAGTTAATTCCAATCAAACCAAACGGCACTACAGTGCATGGTGTTTTTAAAATAAATCAAATACTGAAAAGCCATGATTGGGAACTCTAATTAATTTTAGAATATATGATTGGAAACTCAAAGGATAATTTGACTTAAAAATGACAGTTTAGAAGAAAAGAAAAAAAAACGGATCCACAAAGTATAAAGTATGTCAGTCTACAGTCATGTTCTGAAACCTGAGCAGATTATTGTGCCTTTCCATTCCAGTCCTGCTGAATTCTGTAATAGTTACCACAAACATGGTGTTCCTTAATCAAAAGTAGTACAAAGCTATGTAAAAGGTGATATCTCATATTTGGAAAGCATCAAAAGGGAGAGTTCCTAAATGCATCACATTCTCCTACACAAAAGCACACATCAAACTTGGCCAGCCAAGTCACACCACTAGATGGCGATATCAGCCAGGATACAGGAACATGAAGGATAGAGTGTTATGAAAGTCCTCAGTGTTAAATTCTTTGCTCATTCGATCATCCATGAGATGTGGTCTGCTGTTGTCACTGCAGAGGCAAAGCAATTTTACATAAACACTTTATTAAAGAACTACTCCCTCCTATATCACCCAACCCAATAGACACTCACTGACTCAAATACATCACACGCATTTGAAACAAATGATCCAGTGTATGGACAAGTTAAAACTGCAAAAGATACGTGTAAGATGAAGCTGCAGTAATGTGCTCTGATCTTTCATGATGTCTTTGGACTATAACAATTTTGGGACCCTCCAAAACAAGTGTACCAACGATTTTTACTGTGGTACTCTTCGGTTACTGTACACTGTATGAGCATAAGCTTACATGTGATAAAAATGTAATATTATTACTGAGCAGGATATTCAACCACTATGCCATTGGCATTTCATAAAACACAGACGGCCCAGGAAATGCCTCTATGCCCACCACTCCACTAAAGCCTTTAAGCTAACTTCCCTAGTGTTGAAAGATCTATTTCGCCTAACCAGATCATTACTTCAACCATTGCAGTGGACACAGTAATGCTGGACTGAAACAGCATGTTAAAATCTCTCTAAAGGGCTGCGTCCCTTATTAATACACCACACGTAGCTTAGATCGAGGCTAAAAGCATGGAGGGAGGGAATGTTCTTCTTTAAACTGTAGTTAGGTTATTTCAACATGAAATAAGGAGGTACATGAGACTCAATCACTGAATGTGCAGTTTACATCTTCACAACATCCTGTACTTCTCATTGACTCTATAGCATGTAGCAATAACATACATAGTTAAGTCAATATGCTTAATTATGATTAAATAATTATCCATTGCCTCTCATGTTTATGATTTATGTGTTTTTTTGACGAGTTTAGTTATCCCTAGTGCTATATTTAGTACTGTCACTATTACAGATACTATATTTCATACAGTTAGAACGTACAACACCGAACCTAATCAGAACATATCAAACATTACAAAACTTGACTTTTTGAGTGAAGTGCTCCAGAACAGTATAAAACTGCACTGAGCTGAATGGGAGGTTACTGTGTGAATGATGAATTGGAGTCAGTGTGGTCTCGGTGTGTTGACTTCAACACACAAAACCTTGTCTCATTCGAATGATCTGCAGTAAGGCAGCTTGGACATCTTCATCCATGTGACCCTGAAAGAAAACAAGTCATGGGTGTTCAGTCAGGATAAATCCATCTTCAGAATTGCATCAGAAGCTTCTATGCAACTACATGTTATGACCTGTACACTTTTATAATGTCTTACTATAACAGTACTGTTGATCTCTGTATGTCATCTGTGGTACACAGAAGACCATGCGCTATAATATACCGAAGAGGTATGAATGGCCTTGTTATAGGAGCAAAATATAAGGAAATGCTACTGCAAAGGAAAACAAACCTTCACACTCAACACACATTCATGTACAATTACCTGTGCTGCACTGAGAAGATGAGTTCGATAAATTGATACAACTTCTCTATGTTGCCTCTCAGCATCCTGTTTAGATGGGAAAAGACAGGACATATCAGGCAGTGTTTTACATGCATTATATAATAAGATCTTGCAAGGTTAGATGGTCTCAATGTGTTTGTAAACACAATGCACCCTCAGTAACACAAAATACTAAGCAATTGAGATGACACACATGTACACAAACATAACATGAAAGTAAAGTAGGGGGCTGGGACACATTGGGTTCATCTATTCTAAACCTACATCAGGGGTCGGAAACCTTTTTTCGTTTTTTTTAATGTATTTTTCGTTAATGTATTTTTTCCTGTATTTAAGAGCCAATGCAATAACAATTACATTATTTAGGTCCATAGCCAACTCAATAGAGATAATAGAGAAAAATAGAGAAAAAGCAACAAACAATAGGTAATTTTGTTACAATAGGTAACAAAATTTAGGTTTAACAATAGGTCTAACAATAGGTTTCAATATGGAATTAATTGTGCATGGCTTTCACTATGAGGTTAAGTTTCCACCTGAGCATAACACCTCTTTATTGTTGTGTGTGTGTCAGTCCAGTCACTGAATTTTTTTATGCTCCTCTGAATTCTTACTTTTTGCCATTTTTACAAACTAGCAATGCAGCTGCTTGTACCGAGCACCAGAGGTAGCCAAGGCTGTTCACACAGTAATTGAATATGGTTGTCAGTCCTGTATTTGACTCCTTAATATGGTTGTACACAGACAGTTTAGTTAATTACGGGAGTGACGACCGCATTCTATCACTGAACTCATACCTGTACATTTTCACGACTCACAACCGCATTCTCTGCAAACTCCTGGTGTGTGAACTGGACTGGACAACTAGTTGTCTGTCGAATCATACAGTTTGAAAGAACCACTCTGCACTGCACACAAGCATGTCTTGTGTGTGTAGCGGGTTTTCATTACGGTGACTTACAGAGATGAAGATATGTGTCCTGTGAAGTTTTTAGATTAAGTTCTTGTCTTCCATCGGAGATGCATAGTGTGTGGTCTGTGCGTGACTCAAATGCTTTGCTTCTCCACTCGGGTATAAAAGCTGCTGTTGGTTAATTACGATTTGACTGTAAACAACTTAAAGAGCGTTGACTTGTACCACCTGACAGCTGCAGATTCATTTCGGCGTTGATAGTGTTGCCATAGAAACACATACGTCCTCCCCGGACGTTCAGTAATTACGACATGGCATGAACTAGGGCTGGGCGATATGGCCAAAAAATCATATCTCGGTATTTTTTGGTTAAATGGCGATATACGATATATATCTCTGTACTTTCTACGGTTTTCTATTTGGATAAAGAAAATCTGTATTTCTTTAAAAAAAAAATGTTATTTCACATTCTGCCCAATGATATCCTACAAACAATGCGATATTGAAGGATATGGAAACAAATATAGTGAATGTAGGCTATGCAATATATTATGTGCAAAAAGATTTTGTTTTTAAATTGACTAAAGGCTAAACTAAAAATAAAATAAAAACAAAAACAAAAGCACAAACTAATTATATTAGCCTGCATTTGATTACCCCATTATAATGGTCACTTTCATAAAAATATTAGCCTGACTTCGTCATACTCATATTCTAGTCAGAATGTGAGTCTGATACTGCTCCATAGGGCTTTGATTATGAGGCGTCTTAACCGAACCAGAAAAAAAAAACTCTGCACTCCATTGGATAGACCTACAACCAATCAGAGCAACGCAGTAAGTGATGTATGTTGAGCTACGCATAGTTGTCAACAGAACTCAACTGCACGCACGCTGGAAGAAGTAGTAAAATAATGAGTGTTGCTTCTTTTACTTGGTCCTCCATGAGTGCGACCAAAGGAGAAACCACAACGACAACAGGGTTTTCATTGCGTCCCATATTCTTAGTGACCATCGGAGCCAGCTGATAAAATTAAACTTTTGCCGAATCCCGTAGGAAGGACGGCAAACACATCTTTCCGATCGACAAATGCCTTGATTACAGTTCTCTGTTCGTCTTTTAAAATTAATGCGCTGTGGATTTCTTTTACAACAGACGCGATAGCGGAATCTATACATCTCAATTCTCCAGCTGCAGTCACCTTTGAGGGAAACCAGTTCAACCCAAGAGCTCTTTTATAACGTGATGATTACGTAACCGCAGATCATCTGTCCATCATCGTATAAAGCCCACCCTGGCAATTTGATTGGCCCGACAATTTCTGAACCGATCATAATTACTCCTCAATGGATCGAGTCCAGACCGAACTTCCAGACCAAAAAATGTTGTGGGCGGGGTTCGGGCTGGCATCCAGGCTATAAAAATATACTTGTAGGTTTAAAATTCCACATGTGGCATATTTATTGTCTCCAACAACAAATATTTTAGCAATATGTTTATTTTAGTCAGAATTATTGCGCTAATATTCTATATTGTGCTCCGTCTGTTTGACGCGCATGCGCGCAGCGGCGCTCGTTCACGAAAGCTTGAATTTTAGCGGAGATTCACTTGCAGAAGCTCGTCCTCTCCTGACAGTGAAATGGACATATTTGTTTGACTTTCTAACATTTACAGATAGAGAATATACCTGTGAAATGTAAGTTGAGCACTGAGGAAAGCACCACATCTCAAACGCATTAAACAGCACAAGTATTTATCTGTCAGTCAGCAACAGTATCTGTCAGAGCATCTTACAGGACAAGCTGCTTTAAACTTGTTAACTATATCTTACCAGTTATTTTGAAGCCCTTAAAGGAACACTCCGACTTTTTGGGACTTTAGCCTATTCACCTTATCCCCCAGAGTTAGATAAGTCCATACATACCTTTTTCATCTCCGTGCGTGCTATAAGTCTGTTTGACGCACCCACCGCTAGCCTAGCTTAGCACAAAGACTGGATGTAAATGGTTGCAGCTAGCATACTAATCCAAATAAGTGACAAAATAGCGCAAACATTTTCCTATTTTTATGTTGTGATTTGTATAGTCACAGAGTGTACAAAAAACAAAGTCACATGAGACACAGACATATTTTAACCGTATAAATACTGGGAACTATATTCTCTGAAGGCGAAGCACTGCTACTTGGGCGGAGTGATAACCGCAGCACCTGAGACGTACCGTACCCAAACTCTGAACGAACTCTCTGCTCCTCACCACGGCACGTCTCAGGTGCTGCGGTTATTACTCCGCCCAAGTAGCAGTGCTTCGCCTTCAGAGAATATAGTTCCCAGTATTTATACGGTTAAAATATGTCTGTGTCTCATGTGACTTTGTTTTTTGTACACTCTGTGACTATACAAATCACAACATGTAAATAGGAAAATGTTTGCGCTATTTTGTCACTTATTTGGATTAGTATGCTAGCTGCAACCATTTACATCCAGTCTTTGTGCTAAGCTAGGCTAGCGGTGGGTGCGTCAAACAGACTTATAGCACGCACGGAGATGAAAAAGGTATGTATGGACTTATCTAACTCTGGGGGATAAGGTGAATAGGCTAAAGTCCCAAAAAGTCGGAGTGTTCCTTTAATATAAGCTTGTGTCATGTTTAGGACAAATTGTACTATGTAGCTACTTTCACTGCAGCAGCTCAAACTGCGACCTCCGCTATTTTTCAGATGTGCTCATATCAAACTACTGTATCGATATAAACGGTATTGCCTCATTCCATATCATTTAAAAAAATTATATCGATATATCGTACAAACTCGATATACCGCCCAGCCCTAGCGTGAACGCAGCATAAGCTTGTTGTTTTGGTTCATGAGGAACTGTAAAAGGTGGATGCTGTTTCTTTCTGGCGCTCAGTGATGTCTGTCTACAACTCTGCATAGCCTTACAGAACGCGCTGATGACGTTGTGATGTCTGCGAGATCAGGGAGCGTGGAGGTATGGAAATACATATCTTGACAGGCAGGTAAGACATCCTATTATTGCATTTGGACCGAATGCAATGATTGGACGAACATTTTTTGGTTCTGGGACTCCCACAGAAGATGTAATTTTTTAAAAAATTTTAGACCAGGGATGGGGCCGATCCGATCCAGTATCGGTATCGGGACCGATACCAGCGTAATTCACGTATTGGATTTTCCCGATCCAACCTGCGGAGATATCCGATATCCATGAGCCATGTCTGCGCTTTAACGTTGTCTGCTGAAATGACTCCAAAAGTGATTCCCGCCGGCTAGTCTGCTAGCTGGCTGCAAACTGTGGAATGGATTTCCTGAACGGAGGCGCGGCTCAATGAGACACGCCTCCGCTCAGGAAATCCATTCCGCAGTTTGCAGCCAGCTAGCAGGAAAGCATTGAGCAGCATTATGTCCGCTGTGGAAATACTTCACACTGGAAACACCGCAGAGCAAGACAGCAAAATGGAATGTTTGCAAAGCCGTGATTCAGAGAGCTGGAAGCTCCCTCGCGTCGGTCAACACAACGAACGCAATCAAACATTTAAAAAAGGACCACGTTAAAGAGCACGAGGATTTTTTAGCCAGGGGGCCAAAAGACAACGGGAACCGTTTTATTGATAGAGAGAGTGCGTGTGTGTATGTGTGTGTGTGTTGTAGCCTGGTAATACCAAACTCTGCTACTTCGCTTTGCTTCGTAGACAGAGTCTGGAATGGCATAATTGAAAAGTGTTTTCTTTCTCGCGGGGGGGCGCTTGTCTGAAGTATAAAATCATTGGTTACCCGTAAGCCAATCACATAACGCAATCACCTCTCTCTCCAACTTAAACATCACCTCCATTCAAAATCTTTAACAAACACTCTTCTTGTTCGGGCTTCAGTTTGCAAATGCCGGGAATATTCTCCACAACAGAGCGAATTGCATCCCGTATCTCCATATCCGCGGTCGTTTTCGATTTCCCTAACCTAAAATACAATAGGCTTGTTTGAGATGAGCAAAATCTGCGCAGAACCGATCACCGGTGCTCACCGCGAGATGCATGCCGGTTAGAAATGTGTCCGAGTGCGGTCCGCCTTGCTCTGATGTCATGCTGACATATGTCAAAAAACTCTTGCGACCGCAAGGCGCACGAGTCGGATTCTGCAGTCGCGCGCAGTTGCTCTCCACCGACTGCACTGATCAAAAGCACGATGGGAAACAACTTGCTGACGACACAGCTTAATGCTCATTGGTTTAAACAACCGTGATGTATTGCTCTCTTATAAAATGTTTAATTTTCAAAACTCTGATAAAAACAATTTTTGTGTATACGTTATGTGTGAATATTCCCAAACTCTCTGACAGTGCGATGGGTTATGCAATGTAATTTTTATTTAAAAAAATAAAAATAAAAAAACATTGTATTAAAGAAAAAATTATTGATAAACATGTATTTGGAATGGAATTAAATACTGTAAGTACTTTGGGTGTCTTGTTTATTATATTTATTTTCATATAAAAGCAACAGAACTTAAATTACATCCAGTTTATTAGCAACACCGTGCACAGGCGTAAATCCCGCGATATCAGTCTTTGATCTCACAGGTGTCTGATCCACTGCGAGAAGAGAGATCTGTCCGGCTTGCCTGCACATTTTTCACTCCTCCCCTCACTGCAACCGCCTACTCTCGACTACATTTCAGGCGAGGCAAGGCTCATCTCAAACAAGCCTATTCTTAAACTCAGCGCTTAGCGTCTACATCACGGCTCTCACCCCGCTCTCTGTTCGTTGATTGGCCGGCTGTTTTCAGGCCGGAGGAAAACAGATAGGTCGCTATCTCAGACTGAGTACAGAAGCGAACTGAAATTGAGCGGAAGTATGAAGTCTGACGTAGTCAGGCTATGTGTGTTGCACACTGAGTCCGAAATTCGCGTCAGAAATTTTCGCACGTTAAAAAATAAATACATCCTCACGTTATGTCAATCACGCTTGCACACTGCCACTGAAACTTTCGTCCGTCAAAAAAAATAAAATAAAATCGAATCGGGTTCGATTTTCTGCGTTTTTCGCATCTGTAGCAAGCAGTTTGAATGGAGTTTGAATGGTGTTTTGACAATTCAGAGCCACCCAATCACGAATACGATTTCGGACTCAGTGTGCAAGGGCCTTAAGATGTTTACAGTTATTGCACTTTTCTTATATTTCTAATATTTGACATTTTAAAACCTTGATTTGTTGATGCTACAAGAGCCAGTTTACTTGATTTGTGCTGTTCAGATGTACACTGTTTTATTGATAGTGTGTGTGTGTAAGATGTTTACACTTGCACGTTTCTTATATTTCAAGACTCAAGTATTTGACATTTTGGGAATGTAATAAATATTGACATGACAATCAATTTGAAACCCTTACAGTTGCATATTTGTTTTCAGAATGGGATTTTTCCTGTTAACAGGATTTCCTGATTTTCTGACCTTATACTTACCTAAAGTTGCCTTTTGGGACATACATGCATACATACGTACATATCATACTTGCCTGTTGAGAGGAGTTTATTTCAGCATCATATAAAATCAACAATAATGATAATAATAATAATATTAAAGCAAACAGCTCTGGTATCGGAATAGAATCGGCATCGGCCGATATCCAAATTCAGGTATCGGGATCGGAAGTGAAAAAATGTGGATCGGTGCATCCCTAGACCACTTCTATTATTAATTGCTATGAGCAAGAGAGTTTCAACCAGGATAACAAAAAGTGTTTATGCAAAGCATTGCCTACCCTAGGCTTTAAGTAAAAGGAGGCCATTTAATTCAGTATAACACCAAATCTTGGAAGACAACTTAATAATATAATCCAATTACTGCTGAAATAACCTGAGGGAGAATGAAATCGGTCCCTCAGTCCATTCTATCACTCCAAGTTATTTTTAAATATTATGATTATGATTTATATTATATTTGTATTATATACGCAAGTCAGTTAGTAAGTGGGTGTATTTTTTAGTCCAAGGTGATGGCATGTAATATTTGAGGGCAAACTAATCCATCTGTATGTGCATATGAACAGAGCTACTCACAGCCAGCTGCTGCTGGAGGCTCTTGACCTGGGCTTGGAGTGTGTCAATGTGTTGAGTCTGTCTCTTGTTGGGAGTGTTGCCAGCATAAGCCAGCTGGGATAAGCCATTCAGAGCCTGTTTCAGCCTTTCAACATCTGCCAACAGTTCTGTAATCTGAAACAGAGAACGCCTTGCTTTATAATCAGACAAAATATCAGGCACTTATCGAAAAAACACTTCATTTATAACAAATGAGTATAACCTTCTCACCCTTTTGTCTTTAAGCTCAGTCTGCTCTGAGGACGCTTGAATCCTCTTCTGTAGTTCTCCAATGGTGCGGAGCGATTCCTCATATCTCTCTTTCAGATCTCTGATCTCCTTTTCAATGGAGGCACTTTTTATCTGCAGGGCCTCGGTTTCAGCTCTCGCCCTCTTTTCACCCTCCCTGGCCTGGGTTGTTTCCCTGTACAGATCCTCATATTGCTCATCCAGTCCTGACAGCCGGTCGCCAAGTTCACACACCTTCTCCTCAAGCTTGTGCTTTTCAGCTCTGAGCTCGGTCACCTGTTCTTCATAGCTGCGGAGGTCATCGAGAGCGTGTGTGGCTCTGAGGAGCTCAGTCTGTAGAGTGGCTACATCCTCAGCCCTCTGCGCGCTGGTTTCTTCCTCATCCTGCAGTGCCAAGCGAAGCTTGTTGACCTCACGCTCAAGAGCCTCTTTAACCTGGCTATACTGGATCTCATCACAGCTCTGACTCTGGAGTTGTTTCTCTAGTTCATGAACACGCTGGACTTCCAGTTTATGAGCTTCCTGTAAGCACTTGCACTCCTTTTGCGCCTCCTGCAGGCTCCCACTCAGAGAGCTCTGCATGGCCTCAAACTGATCCAGATGGATATACTCACTGTTCAGTTTCTTCTGGAGACTCTGGATCTCAGAGTTGCACAAGGCGTTTTGCTCCTCTAGTTCAGCTCTCTGGATCGTAACCTCTTTATATTGCTGCTCCAGCTCCACCAACTTTAGACTCAGCTCCTCCCCCTGGCTCTTGCAGCGGTCCTCCACTTCTTTGTACTTCTCGCGGGACACAAGCCCCATCTCAAGTTTTTGCTGCAGAGGCACCATCTCTTCTTTCAATTTTTCATTCTCTAGCCTTTGGCTTTCCCCTTTGGTCTTTTCGTCATTGTACATCCCCTGCATTTCAGCAAGTTTATCTGCTAAGTCCTTCAAAGTGGTGTTGAAATGCATCTCTTTTTCCTCCATAGCAGTCAATGGCACAAACTTCAACTCCAATGCCTCTTGAATAGTATCCAACTCTTTCTTCTGTGCTTCAATTTCCTCATGTAGTTTTGATGCGCTCTCTTGAGCACACTGGTACTTTGAGTAGGCATCTCTAGCTCGTCCCTCTGCTTCTGATAACGCTTTGCTCATTGTGCTTTTGAATATCTCATGTTCCACAAGGCTGATATAGTCATTTGCTAACTTGGCCTGCACATTCTCAAACTCTTCTTTCAACCTAGCATTTCCTTCTTTCGCCTTCTGTAACTCCTCATCCCGAAGTCTACAATAACCCTCCAACTTTGCGATTTCAATCTTAGCTTTCTCCAAAGCCTCATCTAACACCATCTGCACACTCTCATACTCCTTCTTTGTTACAAACTCAATGTCAAAGTTCTGCTTCAGAGTTGCTTTTTCAGCTGCCAAAATCTCAATTTCATTGACTTTCTCCTGGTACTGATCTTGAAGGTTATTAAGATCTCCTTCCAGATCTGTGTTGCGTTCTGTGAGTGCAGCTATCTCGCTCTCATAACGTTCACAGGGGATGTACGTGCTCTTCAGGTTGGTAATGTTCTCACAGAGAGAGGTCTTCTCCTCGTGCAGCCTCTGTAGCTTCTCCTCAGCATGCTTTCTCCTCTCCGTCTCCTCTGTTAACCTAATCCTCAACTCCTCCACAGCGAGTCCCATAGACCTCTTCACCTCCTCATGGTTTTCTAAGGTCACAAACTTGGTCTTCAGATTGTTGCCGAGTTCCTGCAGCTCCTCTCTGAGCAGTTCTCTCTCATCTTCACCCTCCTCAACTTCACATATTAATGACTGACACTTTACAGTGACATCAGCAAGTTTCTTCTTCAGGGTTGAGCTTTGCTCCTCAAGAGCAGCCCGGACTCGCTCATGCTCTTGCAAGGGGACAGTTTGTCGGTCGTCCATCACACGGTGGAGCTCTGCCACTTCCTCCAGCACACGGTCATAATCTTCCCTTAACTCAGCCAACTGCAGCTCCTTCTCATCCACAGCATTGGTGAAGAGGTTCTTCATGTTGTCAAACTTCTCTCCGGGAACCATTGACGTCAACCTGACCTCTGTAGTCTTCACTTGACCCTCCATGTTTAAGAGCGTCTCCTCCATGACTTTATGGTCCTCTTGCATTGCGCTTAGCTCTGCAGTGAGCCTCTCAACCTCCACAGCCAGAAGTCCTTCACTTTTTTTATACTCCTCCAATGCTTTTTCACTCTGCTTCAAATGGTTCCTGACCCGTCCAACCTCGGTAGAAGCTCCCTCGTATTTTGCCTTCATCTCATTGAGCTGTGCTTTGAGGTCATCAACAACTTGGTTATTGAGATGATCCTTTACTGCCACCACATGAGCCTGAAGCTGTTTCACCTTTGCCTCAGAATCTATCATTCGCTTCTGCACATCTCCCATGGCTTCCTCCAGCTCATGTACCTGCTGGTCCGACTCATGTTTGATGGCCTCACACTTCCTGGTCAGCTCCTCGCACTCCTGGGACCTGCATGCTAGAGCCTTTTGGAGGCGGCCAACCTCCTCTTGTGCAGCATCTTGTTGTCGGCGGACACATTCAAGCTCTTGTCGAGGTGACTCAGGATCACCAGGCACCGGCCGAGACAGCTCCAAAGGTCGAGCCACAGATCGAGATGGTCCTGTAGACGGCAAGATCTGAATTCAAACACAAGCGGGCATTAATTATTGTGCACAAAAACATTCTGTCAGAATACTGAGTGGATAGTAACTAAGCTTAATGGGAAAAGACTGGAAAGAGCCTATTTTTATTTTAAACAGCTTTCTTTCTCCTCATTACTATAAGAACAAGAAATTAGGGAAATTAAATCTAGTCTGTAAAAATCCATGGCCGGCATTCTGTTGAGGAATAGAAGATTTGATGGCTCCCATATTTTTTTCTCACATGGGTTCATAACAAGGGCTTAAAACTTTCAAAGAAAACTTTATCTAGGGCACTTACCAAGTCAAACATCTGATCCTACTTTAGCAGGTGCCTATTTTCATATTTTTAAAACGTGTAGTGACCTCTAACGTAGGTGAGAGTAAAGTCGTCTCTGGTGCTATGTGACAACAAAATTGCATCCACCACATCTGCCCAAAAGCTGAACCCAGGTATATTATATCCCTTCAGAGAATAGTGCTAATAAATCAAAAACCTGTCTGACGCTGCAGGCTATGGAGGTTTTGAAATGAAATGAGAGAGAGCAACTTATCTGACTTCCTCTCCTAAGCTTAACACAGCTGACATAGACAGCCTGCTCGCTGCATTAGTGAACATAAGTAAAATTCCAAACCTTGGGAACCTTGTGCGTGCTGAGCAAACCTTTAGAATTATTTCTTGATTTTGCACTTGTAGTCTGATGTTGTTGTTGGACTTCATGAAGGAAATCAGACAAATAAATATCTGTGTATGTACACTGAACTGACTAGTTCCTGGGTATTAACCCAAGTACATACTGAGTAAAAACATTAAACTGCATTTACGCACAGTGCAACCATTTTGTAGACCTGAATGTTACAGACTGTTATTTTATAGCAATTCATTATATTATTTTATTAGTAATTACTTAACAGTGCCTATGGTATACATGTTTCATGCATAAAGTGTTACCCTCTTTCTTAATATCTCTTAAGATATATTTACTTATGGACAATGTTTGATATACACACATATTTTATTACCAATTGACAAGGGTTGGAATATTGGAACAAGGTCAGCAATTTTAATCACAGTAGTTTCAGTAAAAAGTCCTTTGTTTGTTTAATTGTTTGTTTTGGAGTTGGTTTACACCAAGTAAATGATTTATTAGTTATATAAATAGCTAATATATAATTTAATATAAAAAGAATTTGTTTTTGGCATCAGTAGAATTTTTTGGTGTTTATGGTGATTAAGAAGAATTTAAAGAAATTTAAATTCACCTGAGCAGAGTCCAAGCTGTGTGACTGTCGAACTAGTACATTGTCTTTTCCTGCAGAAAATAAGAACCCAGAATTAACAATTTCAACATCAGCACAGTTTATATTAATGTCTCTAACTTTAAGGTCATACTGTACTTAATCACAGACTAAAGACCCAGATTTTAAAAGACAAAATCACCTTTGATCACGGACTGGCCAGGGTAATCTCCCTGTAAAATAAAAACATGCAGATTTGTTCATCATTTCATCACTTTAATCATGAGTTTCTGGATCTGGAGTTAACAAGCAGCAGCCCTTGATGAGCATCTTGCAAAGATTTTAACTAACCAAATGGCTCCGCTGCTGGACTCTCACAGTCTCTATGGCCCGGGCTCCTTCTTCTTTCTCTTTGGCAGAAAGTAAATGCTTCAGCTGCTCTCTCTGGTGTACAAAACAGATACACATGCATATTCAATAGCAACTCACACACAACCTTAAAAAAAACCAAATAAACCATTAAAACTATGATAGGATAATCAGCCCTGAAAACTCAGAGGAGGAGAAAAAGGTGACATGGTTACGAACTATATTGTTGTTGGGTGGTCAGGAGGCATTCTCCCCCAGGAGAAGTTTTTGTGATTTTAACATGTAAACAAAGCATTCTGGTGCACTCTGACAAGAAAATAAAGGGAAAAGACAACATTTGAACAAGAAAAAAAAAAAAAAAACATTTATTGACACTAGGGCTGGGAATTGACACAAATTTCACAATTGGATTCAATTTTGATTCACAAGCTAGCAATTCAATATACTTTGTTTCAATATTGACTAATTTGGGGCCTATCAAGCACAGTACATGGCTAATTACCTCAAATATATCTAAAAAAATATATCACTCATCTAATGCTGTAAACTATACAGGAAACCCCAGTTGGTACATCATTATAGTATTAAGGATTACAATTAATTGATTGGTAGGCTACTTACATTTAAATTACACATAAAAAAGTTTTTATAGTAACGTTATAATACATTTTTAATGACAATTATGTTTCTACAATTTTTTTTTTATATTTAAATGTTGGCTGTCATAAAACATATTCCAACATACATTAATATTGAAGAACAGGTAAAAATACAACGAATGTGCAATATTGAGCATATATATAGCAAAATGCTCATCTCTTAAGTACATTTTTCTTGCTGACTAACGTTTTTGAACATTGAATTTTCTGAGGTAAATGTGGCATTATATGACATTATTTAAGAGCTGTTTTATTGATGCCTTTCCGCGGTTGAAACCAATTGAGCGATTACATGTGACGTGATTCGGATTTCGAGAAGTCCTACTGTATCTTTCAACATATAACTTCTGATGTTTATTTCGTCTTGTAACTAGTTAAGTGGAAGAGATGATCGGTTCAAGTGCGCTCCACACTGCCACTTCGCTTAAACTGAGGCGCGACAGTGTTCTGTCACACCACAAAAAATCGTGGCAGCAAGAGAGAGACATTTTTGGTCTCACTCCAGTCTATGGGAATTGGGAAATTAGCCCATTTTCGATTTTTGTGAGGTTTATTAAGCTTGCAATCCAACCACACACCCCTCCCCCCCCCACACACACACCAGATCTACACGATTCACATGAATGAGATATTTTGATTCAAAATAGTGAATTTCTAATTCCAAGACTAATTTGTAGGTATAGATGATGAAGGAATAAAAAATAAAAAATAACAGACAATGACACTAGGACAGAAGAAAGTCTCTTCCAGGGCAACACATACCTCCTTGTGAATGTCCTCCACTGTTGACTTTTCCTGAAAAAGGAAAGGAAAGAAAGAGAGATAGAGAAAACATGCATTACAAAAAATGTCTGCAAAACAACTGCAATATGAATACAAAACTGCCTGCTCAGATAAATACAGAAGAGTATTTTGGCTTCAATGCTGAAAACACCTGTGTAAGGCACAGACTTGCAAATAAATTGTCCAATTATGAAAAGACTGAAGAAACACCTGGCTGAGTTGTTGCTGAAGCATGTTAACTTTGTCAAGCAGCGTCCTCTGTTCCTGGTGGAACTTCTTTAGAGATTCCTGTTGGCTCTCATTCTTTTTCTCCAGGTCCTAGACAACACATGTACATAATTCACAGTCATTAAATGTAGTAATTTGTAATAAATGTACAGTTCATTTGTAATAAATGTACAGTTGTAATAAATGTACAGTTCGCAATACAAAAAATGTCTAGGATCGATGTCTTACAACCCTAAAAATGCAGGTAAAAGAATGTGTAAATGAACATGTAAATGGAACATACAGGTGAAACTCGAAAAATTTGAATATCGTGAAAAAGTTCATTTATTTTAGTAATTCAACTTAAAAGGTGAAACTAATATATTATATGAAAACCTTTTCACAATATTCTAATTTTGAATTTGGGGTTTTCATAAGCTGTAAGCCATAATCATCAAAATTATAACAAATAAAGGCTTGAAATATCTCACTTTGCATGTAATGAGTCTATATAATATATTAGATTCACCTTTTAAGTTGAATTACTGAAATAAATGAACTTTTGCACGATATTCTAATTTTTCGAGTTTCACCTGTAATAAGACAAGTCCTGGTCTAACAATAACATCAAAAGGATGAACAATTTACTGGCAACAGTCATGGAGTTGAATGGCCCTCACCTGTATGATCTTCTCATGGTTAGAGGTTTCAGAGACCATCTCCACAGACTGCAACTGACACAGACAGAAAATAAAATGATAAATCCAACAAAAATGGTCAGGTATAATATATAATTTCACTATTTCAGAGCTATTTCACTATTTTTCCTTGGTAAGAGCAAAGAAGAAGAAAAATATATATTTGTAAATCAGTGGAGTGGTTAGGAGTCTGAGAAATGCTACTTGCAACAATAAAATGTTGTACTGTTAAAATTGTAGTCCTAACAGATGGGCTAATGTTTTTTTTCTATACACTAGAGAAAACTACTATTCAGATGCAAAACTGTTATGTGGGCTGTGGGGCAGAAATAGCTGCTCTTCATACATTTCTGACAAATCCCAATGTTAGAAACGAGTGGCTGCAGCTTATTTCTACCATGATCCCTGATAATTACAGCTTGACCTTAAGTTTTTTGCAGCACATTTAATGACTTCAAGGCATTTTTCAAATTATGACTGTTTAGTGCATAAAAAGTGGCTGAATTATAAAAATGGCTGGATGTGGTTTTAGAGAAAAAATTATTTTGCCTTACTTTCATCGAACACTGGCTGGCAGTATTGTGTAAAAATTGCTACAGCACTGCAGCCGCTAATGCAGGTGGGGTCAGATTAGTGCATCAAGACATTGAGATTTGGCATGTGATAAGGAATTATATTAGCCTGAAATAGTTACTTTCCAATTAATATGATAGATGCACAAGTGCTGAAATGACACAAAGAGAAACAAAGAGCCTCTCTTCTCATTAATCATAAATCCCATTTGTATAATTCCAGTTTCACTGCTCTAGACTGCTTCAGTGAAATTACAATGAGAATGAAGGCAGCCTTTCTCTGTGCAGTGTGTGTGGGGAAAATACTGTATATCAGTCCATTTGTGAGTCAGTGATAAAACTGAGACACTAACAAAAGTTAATCAGCAAAGGGAAAAACAGTTTTAACCTTGTGTGATTGAGTACGATCTGTAAAGTGTTTTTTTTTTAAACTCATCCACAGGGTGATGCTCAGAATAAAACAAAGGTGAACATGCTGTGTATACCTGTCTCTTTTTCTGTTCCATCTTGGCAGCTTCTTTTGCTGTGAATACAAATGAGTAATCATTAATTAGCAATTTATGGACCAACCGAAATAAAAATAAATAAATAGTAGTGCACAGGAGGAGGATTGAGATGTTTTTTCCCCCCTCATGAGCTATGATATGTATGAGTAGCTTTTTCTTTCAGTCTGGAAGCTGAAAAGACACTGCTCTACACTCTACTTAGAGAGTGTGCGTCAAAAGCTCTTGGAGCTTTGATCTCTATAAACTTACTATATGATAAAGGCCTATTCACATCAAAAATGATGCAACAAAGTAATGTGAACTGCAGGGGGGGGGGGGGGGGGGGGAAGAAGAATTTAAAAACCTCACAAAAAAAATGCATTCAACTGATTTACACCAAGAATGGCAGAAATTTTCATCAGCCTCTGTAAAAAGTTTCAAATGTGTTTGAGAAAGCATACACATACTGGAAAATAAAAACCCATCACTTAAATTAAACGGATAATGGAATGGAACCACGGAAGTAATGAGGTGATGTTACAATGATAACTGGTCTACTGTTCAAATATCGTCAGAAATTGCTTGGCATATCACTTCTTTTCGCTCTGTTCGTTTATTGCCATTATGGCTATTTGGAGTGCTTATTCTGGACACATCACCCAAAAGGTTATCGGTCCGTAAATCTACAACGAAGGACTACATTATAACCTTTTGTGCTTTCTCTCTCATTTACATCACTGACTGTCCAGCATATTAGATTTCAGACTAATATCTGTTCTGATGTGACAATACCTGATGCAAATAACAAAATACAACAACCATAAAATTGTGCGTTCAATCAAACTTTACAATCTCTGGACACAGTTAACAGTCACTATTGTAATATGGCTAATATTAATTCAATATTTGGTCCCGTGTTCGTTCTATGTCTTTGGCTGGTGAATCTTGTTGTTCATGCATTTACCAACATTTTCCATTTCAGTTTATGTCAAGTTAGTAATTTTGAATAGTGTTGGGGCAATTCAGTTTGAGGTACATTTTAATTCCTTTCAATTTAAGATTTTAAGCACTGCTCTACAGTGCTGCTCACATATGGGAAAGAGAGATTTCATAAAAACAGGAAGAAATAACAAAACCTTTTGTGGCACTGTCCAGGTAACTCTTGACAAGAGAGACAAGCTCCTGGTTTTTGCTGAGTCTAGTATAGTGATAACTGTCGTGGCCGTAACCATCCACAGCAGTGACATCAGCTCCATTTTTCAACAAAACGTCCACAGCATCCTTACACGCATATTCACAGCCCAGAATCAACGCTGTTCTGAGTGAACAAAGACAAACACATCTTTAATAGGACTGACAATGACATCAAAATACTAAAATTGCATCTGTGATTTCTCTAAATTAAGACAAGAACAACACAAAAACATTTTAAATGTCCCCAACACAAAAGTAAGCTATTTCCTGTGAACACGTGATTTAATTAGCCGCCATAGGTAAATAACTGGATGAATAACAAGATGCCGTTAATAGTAAAACTGCTTGCGCTACAAACCAATGTGTTTATGATTACAATAATAAATTAAAATATGATTTAAAAAAAAAAGTAGCATGAAATAACTGGTAGCGGCTGACACCAGAAGCCTTGCACATTAATTTAAAAAAATGGCTGTGCCAACTACTAAATTAAAACATTTACATTTATAAGACGCTTTTATCCAAAGCGACTTACATTGCATTTCAAGGTACACATTTTTACATTCTTATCAGTTCTTGCATCACATTCTTGCTTTCCCTGGGGATCAAACCCATGACCTAGACATTGCAAGCGCCAACGCTCTACTGTTTGAGCTACAGGAAAGCTATCTAACCCCAAAATAAAGTTAGATAAAGATAAAGAGAAAACAGAGAATTCAATATCTGAATAAAGCATGCATGGCAAGAAAAACAAGAAAAGAGAAATATGAATGTGATAATATTTACTTATTCTGTTTGTCTCTGACTGTGATGTCACTTCCTCGTTCTAACAGCAGCTGACAGATGTGTGGATGACACATTTGAGTGGCAAGCACTAATGGGGTCCGACCATCCTACAAACACACACACATAGAAGTGTACATTTGCATAAACTCAAACAGAAAAATCTAATCAGAGAGAACATTTGAGGATAAAGTACATCTGAGGGGAAATAAATACAGAACATTTGTCCAGGAAAAATTAAGACAATATAAAAAAGTTATCAGTATATTAAATATCCCACACGCCACATATTAACTCACAAAGTCGCTGGCATTAACTGATGCCCCGCTGTCACATAGCAGCTTCACGCTGGAGGAGCAGCCGGCCATAACTGAAAAGACAAACAATAATAATATTCCTAACCATTTACCCCAAGCATCTGAATTAGATTCAGTAGACTCATCTGACATCACACTCAAAAATATTAATAAAAAAAAAAAATTATGAATAAATAATCCAAACACTCCACTGGGCAAGAGCTCTAAATCTTACATGAAAGCCTTCTGAGGAAAGGAAAATAATTCCATGAACTACATCTTATTGATTACGACTGGTTCTGCCTCAAAGAATCCCTTTCAAACGTTCATCCACTACCCCTTGCCTCCATCCTCTGATTCACTACTCATTGAAGGAGGCACTACAAATGAGGAATGGAAACGCAAGGAAAGTGGAAGGAGTGGGAAGCCCCCAAATCAGGTTGAATTGAGAGGACTGCAGAGTTCAATTCCAACAAAACCTTAAAATGTACAAAGCTTTTGGCTTACCAGCATCATGCAAGGCTGTCCTTCCCTGCAGGTCCACATTTCCCACAGGGCAATTGTGCTGAAACACAAAACACTGGTCACACGCTGTCAGGCCATTCAACAGTTTATGGCTATTAAGCTTTAAAAGGTCAGAGGATGAGTCTAAACTTTGAAAAACATCCCTGATGACTGATTTCTTTTAAAATATGAACACAAAAACAAAGAATGGACCAGAAAGACACGGGTGCGTAAGACTCTAGTTTGAATCTTTGAAATGATTCAGGACCCAAGAACTGAAACCAGGTCAAGCAAATGAGACTGTTGCTAAGATACTGGCCTCAGTGGTCTGTATCCCACCACTCTCTGTGCCCTTATTTCTAAAATCATTTTTATTCTCCAAATTGCACTCTCTGCCCTACTTTCTCAAGCCCAATACTTTCTGTACTGCTTTTTGCTACCTCTAACAAAACAACTCCTCTGACTTCAGTCACTATAAAAACCCCTTATACTCTAGCAACAGCCTCCAAAACCAGTAGCAAGGTCACATGGTCCTGCTGGCTAACTGTGTCCTGGGTAACTCTATCTGATGGGCTCTAGGAGCCAGGCTCAGATAGCACATGATGACGGCATTAGAAATATAGACTGCAGGTTACAATATGGGCAGCCTGTCAACACTGCAGACACACGGAAAATACTCTCATCCAGCCACTCAATCTTGTCTGCATAAGCATTACGCAGTCAGAACACTGGCAGAGCATTATGGTGGATTACGCTTCACATTAGCTGGCAGCTAAATGTGTTGCACCAGTGATTTCAAAAACAAGAGTTACACAAACTTTTATATATTAAGATTCATTTTTACATAATTAGTCTAGTCAGACTTTTCTAATTTTGCTCCCTGTGGTACAAGTAATTAACACCAACAAATCACTGCAACAAAGAGGCTGTTGTTGGAGTCATCAACAAGCAAGTGATAGGAATCATTTCTTATCTTAATTATCTTGAGTTTTACCCTCTTGCAAAACGTGTTTGTGGATTAATTGATTCAAATTAAACCGTATCTGTAAACAAGCTCTGCCCAATTTGCCTTCAAACAGCATAATTGTCCCATAACCACAATGTCAGGTTCAGCATTATGCAATTGCGTTCAGGTCATCAGTTTATTAGTTTGTGAAATAAGCACTGACTTTGTTTATGAGCATGTGGGCTGGAGGCTTGCCAATACCAATAAAGGTTTGTAAACTTTTTGCTGCCTTTCCATTGACACACAGGTGACAATGAAGTAGGGCTGGGTATTGTCCTATGATACAATGCATCAATTAGAATACATACAATACAGTTCAAAAGTTAAAATTTGAATAGCATTTTTTTTAAAATAAATTAATATTTTTATTCTGCAAGGATGCATTTAATTGATCAGAAGTGATAGTTAAGACATTTACAATTTCACAAAAAACATGTTCCTTTGAAAAGCATATTCAAAGAAAACTAAAAATATATATTATGGTTTCCACAAAAAATATTAAGCAGCACAGCTGTTTTTAACATTGATAACAATAAATGTTTCTTGAGCATCAAATCGGCATTTTAGAAAGATATCTGAAGGATCATGTGACACTGAAGACTGGAGTAATGATGCTGAAAATTCAGCTTTGTATCACAGAAATAAATTATATTTTAAAACATATTCAAATAAAAAAATATATATATATTTCTCAAATGTACCGATGTACCAGTATGTTATGATTCAACATATTGCTATGTAACACAATTGTATTGTTTGCTTTACTTTTCAGCACTGCATCTCAAAAGGTACAGCTTTAACTGCGCTGAATGATATAGTTTAGAAAGTGCTTGAATTTCAGGGAATGATACGAGTCATAGTAAATCGTGCAAATATATAATTATAAAAATTGTGACGTGAAATATTGACAATATAGTGAGAAAAAGAACCGGGACACATTGATATACAGTGAGGAAAATAAGTATTTGAACACCCTGCTATTTTGCAAGTTCTCCCTCTTAGAAATCATGGAGGGGTCTGAAATTGTCATCGTAGGTGCATGTCCACTGTTAGATACATAATCTAAAAAAAAAAAATCCAGAAATCACAATGTATGATTTTTTAACTATTTATTTGTATGATACAGCTGCAAATAAGTATTTGAACACCTGAGAAAATCAATGTTAATATTTGGTACAGTAGCCTTTGTTTGCAATTACAGAGGTTAAACGTTTCCTGTAGTTTTTCACCAGGTTTGCACACACTGCAGGAGGGATTTTGGACCACTCCTCCACACAGATCTTCTCTAGATCAGTCAGGTTTCTGGGCTGTCGCTGAGAAACACGG
Source organism: Rhinichthys klamathensis goyatoka (assembly GCF_029890125.1). Lineage (NCBI taxonomy): Eukaryota > Metazoa > Chordata > Actinopteri > Cypriniformes > Leuciscidae > Rhinichthys > Rhinichthys klamathensis. The sequence goes on from NW_026606756.1 coordinate 94,127, forward strand.
AGTTTGAGCTCCCTCCAAAGATTCTCTATTGGGTTTAGGTCTGGAGACTGGCTAGGCCACGCCAGAACCTTGATATGCTTCTTACAGAGCCACTCCTTGGTTATCCTGGCTGTGTGCTTCGGGTCATTGTCATGTTGGAAGACCCAGCCTCGACCCATCTTCAATGCTCTATAACTGAGGGAAGGAGGTTGTTCCCCAAAATCTCGCAATACATGGCCCCGGTCATCCTCTCCTTAATACAGTGCAGTCGCCCTGTCCCATGTGCAGAAAAACACCCCCAAAGCATGATGCTACCACCCCCATGCTTCACAGCAGGGATGGTGTTCTTGGGATGGTACTCATCATTCTTCTTCCTCCAAACACGGCGAGTGGAATTATGACCAAAAAGTTCTATTTTGGTCTCATCTGACCACATGACTTTCTCCCATGACTCCTCTGGATCATCCAAATGGTCATTGGCAACCTTAAGACGGGACTTGACATGTGCTGGTTTAAGCAGGGTAACCTTCCGTGCCATGCATGATTTCAAACCATGACGTCTTAGTGTATTACCAACAGTAACCTTGGAAACGGTGGTCCCAGCTCTTTTCAGGTCATTGACCAGCTCCTCCCGTGTAGTTCTGGGCTGATTTCTCACCTTTCTTAGGATCATTGAGACCCCATGAGGTGAGATTTTGCATGGAGCCCCAGTCCGAGGGAGATGGACAGTCATGTTTAGCTTCTTCCATTTTCTAATGATTGCTCCAACAGTGGACCTTTTTTCACCAAGCTGCTTGGCAATTTCCCCGTAGCCCTTTCCAGCCTTGTGGAGGTGTACAATTTTGTCTCTAGTGTCTTTGGACAGCTCTTTGGTCTTGGCCATGTAGTAGTTGGATTCTTACTGATTTTATGGGGTGGACAGGTGTCTTTATGCAGCTAACGACCTCAAACAGGTGCATCTAATTTAGGATAATAAATGTGGACATTTTAAAGGCAGACTAATAACAGGTCTTTGAGGGTCAGAATTCTAGCTGATAGACAAAAAGTGTTCAAATACTTATTTGCAGCTGTATCATACAAATAAATAGTTAAAAAATCATATATTGTGATTTCTGGATTTTTTTTTTAGAGTATGTCTCTAACAGTGGACATGCACCTACGATGACAATTTCAGACCCCTCCATGATTTCTATTTTCCTCACTGTATGTTTGTATTGGCAAAGCCCTACAATAGAGACTGCAAATAATCCTTTCTGAAGTTCATATCACAGTCCTCAGAAAACCTCACTTTAAAAATGAGATTCAATCTTTTTCCTCCACATCAAAAAGAGGATACAATAGAGCAGAAATTGTCTGGCTTCAAAAAAAAAAAGAGCACACAAATACATTGAGTTTCTATGCTCTACTTTCAACTGTGTTGACTGTGAAAACAGCTTTACCTGGAGTAGTTTCTGCACGCACAATGACTGGGCATTTCTGGCTGCCAGGTGTAAGGCATTTTTTCCTACAGGAACAAAACAACAAATCTATAGGAGCCATTAGGTAACAAAAGTGTTTCAGATGAACCAATCTTAACTGCTTGTATAGACAAATGTCAACAGTGAGAGTATAACAAAAACACACCACATTAATCCCATTTTACATAAAACAATTCTTCTATAGATATCAGTTGATAATGACATATTTATGGCTTGTTTGTCAACACAATTCTTCACTCTCTGGTTCTCCACCATTTACATAAAAAATTTAATAAAAATAAAAACTTTCACCAAAAATGGAAAATTCACTCACGTTGTTCCAAACTAAAAAAAAAAAAATCATCTTCAAAACACAGATGAAGATATTTTTTTATGAAAACAGAGATTTATGTGCCTCAATTGAAAGTCCATTCCACCAAAATGTTAAAAAAGAGATCGTAAAAGAAATCTATACAAATAAAAGATCAATCCGAGTCTTCTTAATAAATACAATCACTTTATATACCATGAACAGATTTAATATAGGCCTTTATTCACATATAAACATTGATCAATGCACTTACATGGAGCACATCAGATATGGTAAACGGAAGCTAAATTATATTTGCTTGACATGTGAGAATGCAGAAGCTCCTTTCAGCAAAAGCCATTTCAAAACATCTGAATATCTGATAAATGTGGAATGCATTAGGAATTTGAATGCTTTAATGAACACAAGACTCATTGGTAACTAAAAGCCTCTAGCAGCCGCAAAACATTAAGTCACTCAAAAATATTTATCTAATCTTCCTCTGGATATTCAGGGTCCAAAATGAACTTTGAGAAAATGTACTAGTGAAATATATTCCTTACTGGTCATGCATTTTGCATTAGTTTCCAATATAATATTCATAATAATGCTACTACTACTAATAATAATAATAATATAGAAGTCCTGGGCAAGGCCAGGTTAAGGTTAAGGTATGGGGAAGTGTGTTACTCCCAAATCCTGTCATATAAAGAATTGTTGTGCTTCTATATAGACCTGGATGCCTGTTAATTTAGTATTATGTATAGAGTTTACTATTACAGCATTTATAAAAAAAAATATATTGATTATATTTTCAGTTTTCATTTCAATATATTTGTGTATTGCAGTTAGTTACCAAGACAACATTTATAATTTTAGTTTACATTTTTGAAATGTAACTTTTTCATTTAATATTTTATGTACAAATTTCAATTACCAAAATTACATTTTTAATAGTTTCAGGTTTAGTTAACAATAACACCACTGTTTTGAGTCCTGCTGGGGTCACGTTCCCACTCTCTCTTCCTGTACTTTTGTGTTGCTTGTGTGATACAAGAGAACAAACCTCATCCTCATATTTAAGCTTCAGTTTAAAACTTAACTTAAAACTATTACGATCTCTTCACTAACTTTTTAAATCGTTAAAGTTTTGGTGGAACAGAGTTTCAATGAAGGGACAAACATTTTTCAGGTTTCATTAAAAATATCTTCAGTTGTGTTTCGAAGATGAATGAAAGTCTTATTGGTTTGGTACAACAACATTTTTGGGTGAACTATCCCTTTAAGGAAATTCACACTCTTACACAAAATGACTCTGATATGTTTTATCATTATGTGTGTTCTCTGGTAAACCAACTCATGAGCTAGGTGAACACACTCATCTAGAGCAACATCCTCACCTGTGGCATCCGTGGCTGTGACATCCACACCATGATTGAGAATGAGACTCAGGCAGTCGAGATGTCCTCTGGAGACAGCAAGATGGAACCTGGAGAAAAAGAGAGAGAAAAACAGATAATGCTGAAAATTGATGCCTGGCCTGCTCTTGCACCCGTCATCAGCATTATAGAGGAGGAAAGGACTACCATCAGAAAAAAAATCTCTCTCCCCTTAAATACATCTGCACGCAAAACCCTTCACTTTACATTACATAAGCAGCATACTTCTTATTCATACATATCTCATATTAACATACTTCCATTATTGTAATGCTGGCCATGTAGCTTAAAGTGTCTATAACTGCTTTAGATGCAAGATGATGTTCCTATTTAACTGATTCACATTCATGAAAGATTCAGAATGGATAAAAATCAGCACTTTGAGCTCAGTTTAAAGAGGTGAGAATGTCCTCTGAGACATGTTGTAAAGATAGATGTGCAGATGTTCACCTTTGTTTGAAAAGTGTACCGGTATTTAAGACCATGTTGATGGTGAGAAGTCAAACATGTAGACAGATCCCTGACCTGAAGTTTGATGTGTGAAGTTGTAGATAACTCCACACTCAGTCCCAAACAACCACCCATGGAGACATGGCAATTGACTTATTAGAATTGAGGACATAAAAGATGTTGTGTTTTTAATACTGTTTTAGCAATGGGGTGACTCTCAAATACCTAGTGCAAATCACTTTTTGAAACTTAGTTATGATAGCTTTTTTGTAAACCATCAAAACAACATTTGCCCAACTACTATAAACTTACATTTGATTCTTTCAAATTTAATCAAATTTTTTTTAACATTTTTCAGCCAAAAGGGAGCCATAGCTCATTGCTCTTGCAGGTTCCTGCAAATATGATTTCATAGCTAAAAACGACTAAATGCAATAACGTTAGGTATATGGAAAGAAGGTGGCTGTTATTATGGTAAGTGACCCTTGGCGATTAGAAGAGACTGAAGGGCTCAGATGGTCCTGAAGACCCAGACATGTCATTCTAGCTTGGCTCCAACTCCTTGGCTGACTCGCATATCTGCAGCTCCAAGATACATTATGTATTTTTAGAGGTGCCAGAGAGGTGGAGTGGGGGGCAGTTTGAATTCAAAACAAGACTTTTGCATGCTGCACCAGTCTGTCACCAGAATCTCTGCAGTTCAGCAAAAGACATTTCAAAACATCTGAATATCTGATAAATGTGGAATGCATTAGGAATTTGAATGCTTTAATGAACACAAGACTCATTGGTAACTAAAAGCCTCTAGCAGCCTAGCAGTAACTCAAAAATAATGATCTGATCTTCCAGAGAAATTTCTGTGGATATTCAGGGTCCAAAATTAACTTTGAGAAAATGCACTAGTGATATACATTCCTTACTGGTCATGCATTTTGCATTAGTTTCCAATATAATATTCATAATAATAATAATAAAAGTTTGGCCTTTAATATATGGGGTAGTGTGTTACTCCAAAATACGATCAAATAAAGAATTGTTGCACTTCTAGGGACCTGGAGGCCTGTTTTTTTTAGTATTATGTATAGAATAGACTGTACTATTACAGCATTTATAAATTTTTAGTTTTCATTCCAATATATTTCTGTATTATTTATTGCAGTTAGTTGTCAAGGCAGCATTTCTAATTTTAAGTTTTTCACTTAATATTTTGGGTACAAATTTCAATTCCCGAAAATGAAATGTTTAATCGTTTTAGGTTTAGTCAACAATAACACCACTGTTTTGAGTCAGGACTCAGGGACACGTCCCAGACCCATTTCCCTTCCCCCTCTTTTCCTGTACATTTCTGTTGCTTCTCAGCTGTCATACAGCATGTTAAAAGGCAAAATTCCAATAAACAACAACAACAAAAATTCCCTTTTGCCAAAAGGAATTATTTCATTGTTTTTCTATTAATAATAAAAATAATAATAATATAAATAATAATTGTATAGCGCCTTTCAAGAACCCAAGGTCGCTTCACAAAATAATACAAACAGTTGACAGACAAAGAGACAAGTGATCTGCTTATTATAACAATAAAACAAGCCGAAAACAAATAACTACAAATAATTAACATGAGAAGTTATAGAATCAGAGAAAACATCAATTTCGATAAAGTAAACATGTAACATAAATACTGAAAAAGTGGAAGACAGAAGTATAGAGGAAAATTATTATTTACTGAGCATGGTGAATAGATGAGTTTTAAATTGAGATTTAAAGGTCTGGAGGTTAGGGGTGGCACGAAGATTAGGGGGCAGCTTATTCCATAGCTTAGGGCCTATAACACTAAAAGCCCTACCACCCACAGTAGAGAGTTTATACTTGGGTATGACAAGCAAATTGTCATTGCTAGATGTTGCTATTGTAACATTTGTCTATTTTCTATTGTAATCTTTGACAAACTAGAAAATGTGTGAGCTGTAATAGAAAGACACTTCACTAACATCAGCGAGGGCCAGATTACCATTTTTGCGATTTGATTTAAACCATATATTATGTTTCAGTTCCTAACGAAGTTACTGGTCAACTTATTTACGGTACTCATCAAAATCAATTGTGCTCTCATTTGGCAGTTGGCACTTGTCAAGTTTTAATTGCAGATCTTGGATAAATCTATTTTCAAAAGTGGGTGTGTTAAAGAAACAAAAGTCATGGTCACAGCAGGAAGGCTTTGTCTATGTTTCCTGTGAACTAACCATCCATTAGCAAGCTCTGTCAACCAGGTGTATTTCATGCCATACTCCTCTTTATACATAAACACACAGCGAAATCTGCTCATTTCCATCTGCCCACAAGGCAAAAATGCTGCGCTAATGCAGGTTACCAATTTACCCACCCAAACTACTGGATTACACCCTACAAGCCCTGTGGTCTGCCCTCCCTGTGAGCTATTCTGACTGGTGAGGAAAATAACAGGCTGGAGATGCAGTCTGCATGTGGGGTCCTGCTATATATGAACAGAGGATTTCCACAAATCCAAAGTCATGTGACCTGTGTATTCCACTACTAGACTATACACAAAAAGGCTACATACGCTCATGTTCAGGTCATTTGGCAGCCATTAGGGCGCACAGACCGTCCACAAGTATGTTTCATATAACAAGCTGGTGTTTATTAATTGAGCTCTGTTACACTAAGGCCGACTCGACGACTGTGACGGCGGCGAATGCACTTGATTTAGTCCTGAGAAATTCTAGCACCTTATTACAAGTCAAGCTCATCTCCACCCAACCGAGCAAGAAGAATCTCACACTATGACAAAAATACCCAAAGGGGAATCTTATGGACTAAATGAGGGAATGAAACAAAGCTGTGGTTAAATCAAGCTGAAATGAGTCCATCTATGCCCTACATATACCATGTCAAATGAGTAAAAACATCAGGGATGGACGGGAGGCCAGCTTGGCTTTCTAAAACAGGAAAAGACGCAATTGATCTGTCGAAGTCTACTGTGTGGTCATTTAATAATATGGAACATCAATTAGGGATACTGAATAAGATGGTTCAACGAATCACCTCTAACTTAAAATACTTTTCTTGCATTCATCCCAAAATAAAGAGGCATCATCTAAAGCTCTCTGGACTGGGAGCTTTCAGAAGATTACAGCAGTTAACATGCCAGTTTAGGAAGGAAAAAAACTCCTAGCTCCTAAATTTAGTCAGTGTAGGACTACACAAGCACAGATTTACTCACTGAAGACCCACTTCCAGCCCAGGAGGCCCATGCTGTTCTGCGCCTGGTCAAGCTTCTCTGACCACATGTTTTCCAATCTTAACTTAAACCCTTGGTCAGGCACAAAATGCCTCAGCCCAGATTGGACAAAAACATAGGCCTAGCAATTTCTGTAAAAACCAAAGCATTTCAAGTTGATCACAATGCTCTCAAGCACACCTCTATAACCAATATTGAAGAAAGTGCCAATTAAAAAAAAAGATCTTATATGTACTCAATACTTTTTTAATCATCATCATTACGGTACTAATAATAAAACAAAAATGAAAAATAAAAGCATAAATAAAAACAAACAACAGTATAAACAAATGCAAATATATGCATAAATAAATACCCTTGGGCAAGACATGCTAATGAAGTGACAATCAGCCTGCTGCATGATAAAGCAGTGTAATATATTGAACGGGTTAGTTGAAGATCATATTCAAGACAAGAAATTATATACATTTTTTCCTATAATGAAAACTCTTGAACACAACTGTGTCTATACTATTACAGAAACTACTGTGTCTATATTACATGTACTTTATTACAGGTTTAAGAAATACGCAGACCTAAAGAGTGTGAAAGTATGTAAGATGACAAACTATTATAAATAATCCTGCAGTTTCTGTACTGTAAGTGACAGGCAAGGATGTGCAAAATGACAAATATTCAAAGCAGACTAAATCGTGTATGCTGCCTAGTCGATTAATCTGTCTTAAGGATGTCCTGTACAATTAGGCTGGTTTTGGGTTAATCCCGCCAAGAGAGGCCACGTTTCTTAGGGACGTGTTCTTATGTTAACCAGTAAGACAGAACGTAAAGAAGTGGATCAGAATACAGGGTTCTGGAAAAAGGTTTTGAAATGTAGGACTGTTTAACTTGACACGCTTTCTTAAACGCACATACAAAAAATCTAGATAAACTAGTTGACCTTAACAATAGCCTAGTCAGTTGTTGGATGACAATTCAACAATTGTGACCCATCCATAGAGACAGGAACTTACGCAGAGCGGCCCTCTACATCGAGTTTGGTAGGGATGATGCCCTTCTTGCCAAGCACTGCTGCAACCTTGTCCACCTCTCTCCTCTCCACTGCCTTCATCAGCCTGTCATCATACTTATTCCAGTCTGTGTTCTAAAGGAGAGAGAGAAGGAGAGAGATCAGCACATTCATAACATCAGCATATATACAAAGACAGCAGTGTCATGTTCAATAAAACTGCAGATGTGACACCTATTGTTCATGAGTCCTCTAATGATCAGGGTGGCGATCGCTAGTGTAATTAGCTGAATGAAGGAATGTGAACAACTCCTGTACACCACATATTCAAAAGGCACAACAGGAAATAAAATGCGTGAAGGAAATGAAAAGGCTTTATATCTTTGCAAAATAAAAAGGGATGACAGAATTAGTCAACCATAAACTGGAAAAATGGGTTTACTATTTACTAAATGGTGCAAGACCCCCATAGGCCTGATTTTATTTTCTCAAGGTAATGGTTATGAAGTACAGAAAAATTACTCCCTATTTCTACATAGTCATTCTTTTCTTTTCTTTTTTTGTGTGCGTGTTAATGTGCATACCTTCGATAAAGTCCCATTTCAAGGAGTATGGGAAACATGAATATATGATACTATTTCTGAAATCTGCATCTGGTTTATTTGATGCTGAATGTCAATAAACACCTGGGAAAGTTAAGAACTGGTATATCAAAACAACATCAGAGGAAATAAATACTTTGTCTTAATAGACATTTCGCAAACCAAATAATAATAATGTGAGGGGAAAAAAGAAAAAGTAAAACTACTGCATCAACAAAAAATGCTTTTAAGCCTGGCATGATCACACAAGTTGACACACTGTTCAAAAGACCTCTAAGCTCCAAAGATCTCAAGCAACAATTCACTCTCCAAAGAATGCTGCAGCATTCCTGGATTCCTTGAATTCATGGAGATAGCTATAAGTCACTCTCTTACACTGAGACAAAACAAGCACGCACACACACACAGACAGACACAATGAAATAACAGCCTCTCTCCCTCCAGCCTGTGCATAGAAGACAAAAAGAACAGAGCACAGCAAAGTTTAAGGGGAAATCCCTACTAAGAATTTCTTGATACCTACAAAGTACATGGAGGTGCATTTGAGCCATCGACTCATCTTGGCGGTCCTTTTGCAGTGGTCTGGAGAAGTACAGAAATAAGAAAAAGTTCTTCTTTTGCCTGTCCGACAAAATGAACACTCAGCCAGCGAGTGTGTGTGTGTGTGTGTGTGGTCTTCAGATGAATCCCCCTCTCCAGCAGGCAGCCAGCGCCTCGCAGGGGGACCAGAAACCTCGGCAGAGTCCTCGAACTTCTCTCCAGCCCACAGCCTCCCCCCGAGACTTCATCACGGCATGAGAAACGATGCAAACACACAGAGAGAGAGCCGCTGTAGCGCAGGGACCAGCCCCGGGACAGCAGCTCCTCCTTTCGGGGTTGAGTCTATCTCTTCCCCTCTCTGTTAGACCGTCCTCCTGTCTGCACAGGCTCTATCTTCTAAAGCTAGGCTGCTTTCAGTTCCCTGCTCCTCTCCTGACTCGATCTTCTTTGCTCCTCTATGCCAAATGGCAAGGTTGTTCAACCTCTGGTAGTAAATATGTGAGCTCTTCCAGGTCTAAAATATCCCTGTAAACAGCACGCAGACAAGCCGTTACCTCTTTATTTTTGACCCTCGGATCTTCCTCCAATGACTGATTGAGGTAGAACTGCTAATAATAAACCATCCTAGCATATCTAGTCCATGAGTAACCGTTACAGTGACACCCGTGAGCAACAAGGCCAGCCAAACGAGAGGTACCTCAGTGCTGACTGCATCACCCTCCGCAGCCATGGCCGCACATAAAGCCACAACCATTAATCTCTGGGAGATTAAAGTCTCAGGTCCAGACCAGGTCATCATCTGGCGGTCTGACGAGACGCTTCCAGCCTTTCGCCGGGAGGGGTCTGAGTTGACGGATGAAGCACACAGTAGCAGGATTAGGTGTCGGCTTTTTACAATCAACTGTCTGGCATATGGAGCCTGGAAGCCTGTTTACTATCGCCCCCTGCCATCTCTGTATCTGCAAGACAAACACTACGCAAAAGATCTTTTACCAAAGGCAAGATGTCAGCTTTTAATTTGGTAGATGAGAGATTTGAAAGCGATTCAAAAGGCAGCAGGGACGTGTTAAATTTTCACACCAGTGCCAATGAGGGAGTTCAGTTACTCCTTAAAATGCCCCACTACCCCCACCGATACAGCAGCATACATGTGAGAATACCCACACATATAGCATGTCATAAGGGGGTGCTGGGTTGGGTATCGACTCTCAAAACCTGCTCGGCCCCATAGAAACAATGAAACTGAAATGGATGCATATAGGGTCTAGTCCCTTAAATAGGCACAACAGAGAGTGTGTGGATGTGTAAGAGAGAGGACTATTTCGGTTTTGTTTTGTCTTTTGCAGAGGACACTGTGTGAATAGACTATAAACATCTCGCAACTGTAATTCAGTGCCAAAAAAAGTCTTAAAGAACAAGACCATAAAAAATATTCATTACATGTCTGTTCGGTAGGACACCATTGACTGACTATTATATTAATAAATATTTATCGTTTAAAACTTGAAATAAAGTTACTAAATTTAGTTTTTTGACAGAGATTACTTTGCGAAACTGAGAAAGTTAACAAAGTAGTGACAGAAAGGTCAAAAGAAAAAGTGCCCAACATACATAAATTATGTGTGTAGAGCTGTAATCTATTCTAGGCAAAGGGTGGCAAAAATAAGGTTAAACTGTGATAGATGTTTTTTATTAGTTCAACGGTCACAACATTATTCTCATACTTCCATTTTTGTCATTTCATAGTTTTGCTGAACTTACTATTGTTGTAAAATGTAAAAAACTGGTGTGTGCGCACTATTATACGTAAGACGCATACGTAAACATTACTATTTTTAGCTAAACAAAACCGTTTTTTGAATGTCACTGTACGACGTAGCACTATGTTGCAACAGTTTGGGGTGGGCCTTAATGAAAGCAACACCACTGTAATGTCAAAAATAATTATAAATGTAATGCCATAATAATAATAATAATCATAATGATAATAAAAACCTTGCCTTCTGCTGTAGCTCTCAAATCAGTAATAGCTTGAGTGGTCTATTATCAGTTGTGGTAGTTGTCATCATAAAATAACAGACCACTACTAGATTGCGCAATTGAAGAATTGAGTATTGCAGGGGGCAGTGTAAAAATTTAAGCGAATGACATTGCATTATTCTGCACTAAGCATGGACAAGTTTGTGAAAGGACTGCCAGTGCCAGGTAAACAAAAGTAGACAATTAATCTACTGCAAACAACAACTACCAAAACAACGCGTCTAAACCAGACAAAAGCAAATAGAAACCAATTATAATCAGTGATGCTTTCTACACTGGATGCGGTGCGGCACGATGACACATTCCTGAAGTTCTATTTCTGGGCAAGAGCTCACGCAACTTCTGACACAAGGGACAAATGGATCTGCTACGTTTTCTTTGTCACATCCTGTGGCGTGTAGACATAGTGATTTTATAGAAAAGGTAATATGATGAGGCATATCTCGCCCTCAGATTCACCATTACAATGATGGGTAATGAAGAGAGACCAGACCACAGTCTGTTGTGGGTCTCAAAATATTAGCTTCTGACAGAATGAAGCCGAGCAAATTAAGATGCCACTTAGAGATTTCACATTACAAATGCAATGAGAAGCCCGTTGAAGTTGATTTGTTGTAGTACTGTATTATTTACAATGTTTCAAATAAATCCTGTAGGATTTTGCAAGCAAGGTCATGTTTGAGAATGTCTTTATGTGGGTGTATGTTGGTGGGGTGTAAAAAGTTTGGAACCACTGCATTAAGAGAATAGTTCAGCCCAAAATTAAAATTCAGTCATCACTTAACTAGGGCTGGGTTAAAAATATTGAATTGTGTCAATGGTCAGTCCTTTCATTTACCTCACACCCATGTCATTCTAAATCTATAACTTTTTTCTTTATGGAACACAAAATAAGACATTTAAAATGTTTCCCGTCTTTCATATATGAAAAAAAAAAAAACTTTCCAAATGAAAGTCATACAAGCTTGGAACGATGTGAGGGTGATTAAAAGAAGTTCTATTTTTGGAATAAAATATTGCTTTAAAGGATACATCAAGAACTTTTTGACAACCTTAGCATTGTCGCTGTAATCATTACACCTGCGAAGATCAGTGCACTCATTTTCTGTTCCAGAAAAAGGAAAATCATGACATCCCCTATTTGTATGCATTTACTCAAGAAGAGTCTTAACCTCTGGGTACAGTAAACGGATAGTGTGTGTGTGCAATGCATGAACAAAACCCATTTGCATATAAGGGACAGGTGCAAGCAGGTTGGTTTTTTATAAAGTTGAGCAATAGGGTGTGTCACATTTCTAGTGTTGATTTAACATGCACCTGTGAAATCTACACAAACCCACACACTCTATGGTGTGTTTTCAACGTGAACACGTTAATAAGACCAACGGGGAATGAAGTGATAAGCTCTCTGGTTGGACAATGTATCTAGGTTGAATCTTGGCTGCCGGGCAGTCTGGATGACTCTATGTGTTATAACTCATGTCAACACCTTGTAAAAATGAAACCCTATCCCTCATCCCAAATCACACCCACAAAGTCTTGCCTGGCAACAGCAAACGTACATGGCCATAAATCAAGACACACAGAAGAAAGCTATAGATACTTGTGTCCAGATATACTAAGATAACACAGAGAGAGAATAAGAGACTGAACATAACCAAGCAGTTATAATGGGTGTGACATAGTGATCATGTATGATTTTTTTTTTTTTTTAAAGAGTAACGTGTCAGTGCTTTAACTAGTACCTGCACTAGCCCAGGGCCATATGTTGACAACTATGAATTATTAATGGCATAAGGTGAAATCTGCACAACAGCTCACTCAACAAGCTCATCTTCTCTGCTGCTCCCCCATAAGGACACCTGCAGCACTGACATCGCATGACATTTACATCTGTTTTTGTCACTTTCCCATAATTCTTACACAGAAAATCTCTCATTCCATCAGACATGTGACATGCCATCCAAACATCATCAGGTCTGATTTAGTGCTGCACTGACCACAGACAGATGAGTCGCTGTTGAATCAGCCCCCCTGGAGCGGAGCAGAGAGCGGTCACGCTGGATTTAGAAAGTTCTGGAGACAGACGTAACCCTCTCATGTGACTGTAGAGGGTGGGATTGCTGAAGGTGGGAAAAGAGAGGGAGAAAACAGGATTCTTGGATTTCAGCCTACCCCATCACTAATTCCACATCAAAAACATCGCACAGCTGGATATCACAATCCTTAAGCAGAGCATACTGATGGAATATGCTCTTTTTTTAAAAATGCAACCAATATAAAATTATGCCAGAGAAAAAAACAACTTAGGTCACATTTTCAATGCGATCCAAATCTTTAGTAGCCTGGTAATATCAAACTCTGCTACTTCGCTTTGCTTCGTAGACAGAGTCTGGCATGGCATAATTGAAAAGTGTTTTCTTTCTCGCGCGGGGGAGGGGGGCAAACTGGTTTAACATTTTAATGGATACAATTACCCACATCAGTGTTGTTGTTGTTGTTAATGAACTATTAAAATTATTAATTTATTGTATCATATATAAATATAACACTGTCCCACAATCAGAGAAACGTATACCTTTTATGTTAAAAATAAAAAAATATATATAATTTATTTCACAACAGCTCTCTCCTGTGCACTGCACTCACAAATAACATACACATTCAGATTATATGCAATATCTTGATATTGTTTTATGAACTATTTTGTGAGTCACTGGTGGTTTTAAAGTTGTATTATGAGGGTCTAACCTGTATTACTGCGCACACTGACTGTAGTTAACTGGAGACTATGAAGTTCTACTATGCTAAGACCCAGTGTCTGTTGTTGAGTACCGGGATAAACAGATGCTTTAATTAGGGCCTCTATCCTCCCAAAAGGCATTTTGATGATCTCAGCGAAGTGTGTCGGTATGCTAAAGAAAGGCAGAGAGGAACTGTTGGAAGACGTTGTGTTTACATCTACAGTATAGCTAAACGCAGACAGCTACTGGCTGAGAGCAGTCTCGGGCCCACTGACGTGCGCGTTATTATGACTGACAAGGCATACTGCTGCCATGGCAACACCGAACATGGTTAATGGAGTTAGGGCGTATCGGTTTCTCACACATTATCTAATCTTCAGTGGTAACTATAGGCTAGTCGGCTCTGACCCCACCAGTTAACGTCAGTTATCTCCTATGGTGTCATTAGAGTCAGCGATATAATACTACACTAGGGAGTAGAGATGCCAGGAATACAGGACAGTAGCAAGGTAATGATACAATGGTCAATCATTACTTGGTTAAAATGGCTGGTTGGCGAGGTATTAATTTAAACACTATGTCTAAAGTGAATGTAAACAAGAATACACTAAATACTACAATAAATAAATGCATAAAAATACTAATAAAAGTAACTAATTAATAAATAAATAAAAATGTATAGTTAGATACAAAAATGAATAGCCTATATAAAATACATTGGGGTCAAAAAATCAGACCAGTGCAACACAGAGACACACTTGGGTCTCGTCCAGCTGTTTGATCACAATGTTCTGATTTGACCTTTGACCCAGTGCCCAGACCACTTCCCTGCTATTTTCCTACACTTCCGACAGCTGAGTAAAGTGCAAGATCAGATTTCTGCTGACCTGTACAGTGTCATTCTCAGGTTTCATCCTTCTGCAGAGCAGACCCCCACTGCATAATTCTCAACACATCCGACCTAAACCATCATGGGACAATCTAGCGATATTTCAGCAACACTATATATTAAACAACTTAATACATTTAAGTGTTATCTCAGTCTCTTATAAATATTCTCTTATAAAGTCCTTGACCATCCGTCAAAAAGCTTCTCAATTAAAACTAAAAGAGAGTCATGTCTGAGAGCAGAGTGCTCATTATTCTGCAAACACTTGAGAGAATATCAACAGATAAGAGAGGAATGAAAAATTAACATCTCGTTGGCATGCCAGTGCCTGTATTTGGGTAATGTGCGAGCATTTGGCAACAGTTCAAAAAAAATATGTCAGAGGGCAAGATACTTTCATTAATTAAAAGAAAACATATTCTCACGGCTATTAATATGCTGGTTTGGAGCTCAATGTTGTGCTGTTATGTGGAAAGTGGAAACGATACTGGTTACTAACGTAACCTCGGTTCTCTCTAGAAGAGGGAACGAGTATTGCGTAAGTTTAGCTTACGCTACGGGAAAGATTCATCTTCTCGAGATATTGAAGCCAAAAAATTATCCTTAATTTTGTATATGTTGTCAACGCAGTGCAGCAGCTAGCAGACCTAGAGCGGGCATTCTAGCGCGCTCATAGGCTGCCCTGCGGGAACTGCACAGCCTACCAGTGAGCCCGACGTGACGTCACGTCCAATCGAGGGCGCGAGCCGCGTCCTAGCCCGCCAGAATGGGCGTGGCTTAGCGTATATAAGCGGGGCTCGGAGGCTGATTCTCTGGTTTTCATCGACTGAAGCGAAATAGCGCTTGTGGCGTCTAGCACGGCAGGTTACGCAATACTCGTTCCCTCTTCTAGAGAGAACCGAGGTTACGTTAGTAACCAGTATCGTTCTCTTACGAGAGGTTCTCTCGTATTGCGTAAGTTTAGCTTACGCTACGGGAACCCATTGTCCACGCCGTGCGCGCCCGCATCCACCTCATGAGTCACAACACTTCTGTGAACCCAGAAAGTGGGAACAACACGCATGTACATAAGTGCGAGCATAAGCGCGAGTACTATGAGCGTATAAGCGCGTGTAAACAAGCACTGACAGGCAATACAGAGCGGCCGTGTGTGGCCGGTGTATAGGCATATATAGCAGATAACCTGAAACAGCGCAGCTCAACCAGAAGAGCTGAATTCACGTGAGGGTAGTCTGTGCATGATAGTATCTGGACAGGGCTAGCCTCTCACTTAAACAGACAGCAGTTTCGGCGGGAACTTCTAGGTTATAAAACCTGACAAAGATGGACGGGGAGGACCAGCCCACCGCCACACATATGTCTTGAATGGAAATTCCACTTGACCATGCCCACGACGAGGCCACGCCATAGTGGAATGAGCCCTGATGCCCAAGGGGCACTGCAGACCTTTTGCCGTGTAAGCGGCTGCGATTGCGTCTACTATCCACCTGGACAGGTTCTGTTTCGAGGAGGCGAGACCATTAGTGCGCCCACCGAACGAAACAAACAGCTGCTCAGAGCGCCTGAATGGGGCGGAAGAGATTAACATCACTTTCACTATCGGATGCTGGCAGAGCCGATAGAGAAATGACCTGTGCTCTGAATGGGGTGCCAACCACTTTGGGAACGTAACCATGTCTAGGCTTGAGGATGACTTTAGAGTCATTCGGGCCAAACTCAAGACACGACGCGCTTACAGACAGCGCGTGTAAATCCCCCACGCGTTTGACTGATGACAGTGCAATCAGAAAAACAGCTTTGAGGGAAAGGTATTTCAGGTCCGCTGTGTCCAGGGGTTCAAAGGGGAATGCTTTGAGGGCCTCTAGGACCAGTGAAAGGTCCCACATAGGAACCGAGGGGGGGCGCGGGGGGTTCATCCTTCTGGCTCCTCTGAGGAAGCGTATGATAAGCTCGTTTCTACCTAATGACTGGTCATGCATTGATTCAGAGAATGCTGCGACGGCCGCCACATAGACTTTGAGCGTGGAGGGGGATCTGCCCCCATCCAGCAGCTCCTGAAGGAAACTGAGCAGCCGCGGGACCCCACACGTTCGCGGATGCAGGTTTTTGCTAGTGCACCACTTAGAGAACACAGACCATTTGGACGCGTAGAGCCTTCTGGTAGAAGGTGCTCTAGACTGCGAGATTGTGTTCATTACTGCGTCTGGCAGGGATACCCGTTGATCACCCACACGTGTAGTGACCAGCGCTCCGGGTGGGGATGCCAGATCGAGCCGCGCGCTTGAGAGAGGAGGTCTGCTCTCAGCGGGACAGGCCATGGGGCTGTCTGTGACAGCCGCATTAGCTCTGGGAACCAAGTCTGGTTCTCCCAACGCAGGGCTATGAGGAACACTGAATGGCGCGTTTCCCTGATTCTCTTGATCACCTGTGGTAACAGAGATACAGGAGGAAATGCATATAGCGGACAGCTGGGCCACGTCCGGGCAAGCGCGTCCCTGTCCTTCGAAAAGAACGTCGGGCAGTGAGCGTTGTCTTGTGACGCTAAAAGGTTGACTTCCGCTTTGCCGAAAAGGCTCCATAATAACTGGACTGTTTGGGGGTGCAGGGACCATTCTCCCAGGGGAACGTTGTCTCTGGACAGTCTGTCTGGGCCGTCGTTCAGGTGACCCGGCACATGTGCAGCTCTCAGTGAGCGCAGATGGTGCTGAGACCAAACGAGGAGGCGTTCCGCCAGATTGCAGAGGTTCCTGGATCTGACGCCGCCCTGGCGATTTAAATAGGACACCACAGACATGTTGTCCGAACGGATTAGAACATGGTGGTCCTGAATGAGGACATGGCTATTTGCCGCGCGCGCTGTGTAGACAGGCGAGCCGTCATGGTCACTGAGTCCAGTTCTATTCCTAAAAAGGAAATTGACTGACTGGGCAGTAATGAGCTCTCGGTCCAGTGAGACCTAGGCATTTCAGATGGCTGAGAAGCGCAGTTCTGTGAGATAATAGCTCTGACTCTGACTGTGCTAGAATCAACCAATCGTCCAAATAGTTCAAAATTCGCACGCCCTGAGTTCTCAAGGGGGCGAGAGACGCGTCCATGCACTTCGTGAAAGTACGGGGTGGAACGGCAGGACGGTGTATTGATAAACCCGATCGTCGAAGGCGAATCTCAAGAATGGCCTGTGACGGGGTATTATCTGAATATGGAAATAGGCATCTTTCAGATCGAGAGATATAAACCAGTCCCCCTGGCGAATGTGCGCGAGGAGTTGTCTGGTTGTAATCATTTTGAACGTTTTTTTTCATAAGAGCTTTGTTCACATGCCTCAAATCCAGAATGGGTCTGAGTCCCCCGTCCTTCTTGGGCACGAGAAAATAACGGCTGTAAAAGCCTGACTCGCTCAGAGAAGGCGGTACCGGTTCTATGGCCCCTTTGCACAGCAGTTTTGTTATTTCTGAGCGAAGTAGGTGTGCTACTTTTGCTTTCACTGTCGTCGCGGCCCGCACTCGAAACCGAGGGGGACGGCGAGCAAACTGTAACGCATAACCCTGCTTTATAGTGCTTAGCACCCACTTCGATACCCCTGGGATGTTTTCCCATGCTTTTATATGTGCAGCTAAGGGTAGACTCCGGCTCTGGTCGCCGCGCTGTGCGGGCTCGAGAGACTGAACCGGAGGAGCTCATGTGGGACTGCGCACTGTGGTGCGCGCGCGGCTTGGCCGCGTGACAGAGCAGACAGGTAGAAGATGTGTGCACGTGGGCACATCTGCTATGGGCAACACTCGAGCAGCATTTGCCTGCTTCATGAGAGTGGGCTCTATGTGAGACACGGGAAGTGTTGTGTTTACATGTAGGGGTGAACACTGGGTTGTGGGCACTTTTACTACACATAAAACACCTTCGGCATGAGCCGGATAACCAGATAACTTCCTCTTTATGAGATTTCTCTGGGTCGCCGTAAAAACGGCGTTTGTGTGCAGGCGAGCGGGTTGTGTAACCGACTCGTTGACTGCTAAATGATCCACTGCAGTAGCCTGAGATGAGGGGACTGACAGGGCTAGAAGTTTTAACGGTGGTCCGGCCGCGGCGAGACACAACCGTCTTTTTCCTTCTGATGGTGCTAGGAGGGCTTCGCGTGCTCAGGTTTCAACGCGATCCTCAGCCGAGGCCCTCGTGGGGGGTGCGGCCTGCTGCGGTTAGCTGAGCGCGATCTAGGGCAGCCGCCCTGTCGCTGCGAAGACTGGCTATTCTGTCTGGGCTGAGCTGGGCCCTGCGTGGCGGCTCGTGCAGGCGGCTGGTCACGTGGGTGACCTGCAGCGGAGCTAGCGCGATGCGGCAGGAACAGGTTCATGGCTTGCGACGTTTTCTGCACTTCAGAAAAACGCTCGACAATCCCATTCACTGCTGGGCCGAAGAGACCGGAGGTTGAGAGAGGGGCGTCGAGGAAAATGGATCGCTCAGACTCTCTCATGTCAGCCAGCGTCAGCCAAAGGTGCCTCTCAGTTACAGTTAACGAGGCCATGCATCTCCCCAAGGCCAGGGCCGCAGACTTGGTAGCGCGAAGGGAGAGATCCGTCGCGCTCCTCAGGTCCGTAACGGCAGCTGGGTCCCGGCCTTTCTCGTCCCACTCACGGAGGAGATCGGCTTGGAAAATTTGTAGAACAGCCATTGAGTGCAGGGCGGAAGCTGCTTGTCCGGCGGCGGCTTATGCGCGACCGACAAGGGCAGATGTGGTCCTGCAGGCTTTAGATGGTAGGGCAGACTTTGAGCGCCATCTCGCGGAGGGCGGGCAAAGGTGCGCTGCGACAGCTTCCTCGACCTTAGGAATAGAGCTGTATCCCTTCTCAGCGGCGCCGTCCACTTGGGAGAGCGATGCGGAGACAGAGGAATGAAGCCTCGCGGAGAAAGGGGCATTCCACGATTTAGCCAGTTCTGAGTGCAGCTCAGGGAGGAAGGGCGCGGGCCTGGAAGAGGGCGCTTGACGGCGGCGACTCTGAAGAAAGCAGCCATCAAGCCTGTTGGGGGCAGGCTCCTGAGGCGGTGACCACTCGAGCCCGAGGCGGTCGACGGCCTGTGACAGGAGGCGCATCAGTTCGGCTTCCGCTCCAGCGCGTGTTCTCCCAGACTCCTGAATAGAAGAGGAGGCGGAGCGTTGAGAGCTCGACCACTCCTCGCTATCCGAAGCTAGGATGGAACAGCTATCTCCTGCGGCGGGTCTATCCGCATCATCCTCAGACTCGCGGCGGCTGCGCGTCGGTGAGAAGAGGCGAGGAGGGCGTCGGTGAGGCTCGAGGGAGGGACCCCGGCAAGCGCGTCGCGGCGGCGGCAGGCTCCTGCGGCCTTTGTGAACGGCGCTTCTTTTTCCTGCGCGGTGCAGCAAAGGGCGGAGAGATAGCTTCATCCTTGAAGGCTTCGAGTCGAGCCCACAGGGTCGACATCGGAAGATCCTCACAGTGCTCACATCCTCCCGAAGAGAGGGCAAGAGCAGCATGTTCCTGTCCCAGGCAGAGAGCGCATATAACGTGGCGGTCTCCGACGCTGAGAGGGGCTCTACACGAGCCGCAAGTGGACCGAGGCATCTTTAAAAAGAAACGCTCGTGCTCTTTTAGGATGCTCGGATTGTAATGAGAAAAAGGATACAACGCCGGATAGCGTAGCTCGCTTCGGAAGGCTGAAGGTGGCGAAGGCGGCCGGCTTCCTCAGTCACTGTCCTAGCTGGCTTTGTCGCTGTTTCGACGGCGGCGGCTCCTCAAGGTCCAGCGATGCGAGCAGCTTCGCTGAAGAGATGAAAATCAGAAAATCAGCCTCCGAGCCCCGCTTATATACGCTAAGCCACGCCCATTCTGGCGGGCTAGGACGCGGACGTGACGTCACGTAACATTATAAATGTCTTCACTGTCACTTTTGGTCAATTTAAAAGGGTCATGAACTGAGAAATCCATATATTTTGACATGTAAGAGGTCATTGTACTATAAAAACATCCTGTAAGTTTCAGAACTCAAAACTTCCTGGTTAGTCCAAAAACAGCTTTTACTGAAACCTCTGTGAAAGCTCTGAAATCAACTTGTTTCGGATTTTGTCAAATTATGATGTAATAGTACGACGAAAGACCACCTCTGAAGAATCAGATCAAAGCCTACTTCTACATCACTGTGGCTTTGGCCCGGCCCACTGTGTGTTACTGAGATGAGAAGGAGAGAAGAGAGATACAGGTAGGGGTGTGCGATATCACGATTTTTGATCGTGGATGATAAAAATGTCTCAATGATCCTCTTTTGAAGAAATATCGTAGTATCATACTACAGTGCATTCTATCAGTTGCAGTTCTGGCGCCTCCGTCTCAACATACTCTACAATGAGATGTAGGCTAGGCCTACTTCAGCCCCTAGATGATCACCTAATGCAAGGAAAATGGTTATTTATTTTCAACTATGTGAATGTCTCAGAGCATTATTTTCTTGTCCGGTACATTTCACTGTGGATTCTTTAGTAAATCAGTCACAGGTTCGGCGCAGGCTTTGCAAACAGACTTTTACTGTAAGATATGGATCCCACAGTAATTCACAACATGCAAGTAAACATATTAATTCTAATGCCTGATCTGTGATCAGCGATTTCTGATATGTAATGATTCATGTACAGTCAGACGTTCTTTGTCTCAAAATCGTTTATTGCCTTTATGCATCAGTAAATCAAGCCTGTGGCTAAAAGGTCAACTTCACATTGTTTCTCCCCAAAACTCCTGTTACAATCAATGACACGGTCTACACTCTTGTTTACATCATGTTTGCACTGTTAGTTGTGATGAAATCATATGTAAGAGTGCAGAAATCGAGTTGTAATGACGAGATCACTGCATTCATCCACTCAACGGACATGCCTGTCATCCGCTCATCGTTGCAACCTTTCATGCGACAGAAGTAGATCTAAATATAATGCTATAATCATCAACACTTTTCACCATTAGTTAATCTCAACTAGGGCTGCAACAACTAATCAATAAAATCGATTATGAAAATCGTTGTCAACGAATACCCAAACACTCTATTGCTCGTCTCCAATTAGTACAGAATGCTGCTGCAAAGTTCCTCAAAAGAAAAAGTAAATTTGATCATGTTTCACCTATCTTAAAATCACTGCATTGGCTCCCTGTGCATTTTAGAACCGGTTTTGTTTTTAAATCCGTAAATAATCTGGCAACGAGCTATTTGTCTGAGCTACTCTGTCCACACAATCCCACACAAAACCTGAGGTCTGGTGATCAGAGACTTTTGTCTGTCCCCAGATCACGGTTAAAGAATAAAGGGGACAGAGCATTTGCGATTGCTGGCCCTAGGCTGTGGAACAGCCTTCCGGTTTATATCAGAGCGGCTCAATCTCTAACTGTTTTTAAATCCTCTCTTAAAACCCTTTTTTTTTTCTTTAGCTTTTAATTCATTGTGATATTTTGTCATGAATGTGTGGTTTGTCCTTGTTATTTATCTTGTCTATTGTTCAACACTTTGGTCAGCCCTGTTTGCGTTTTTTAAATGTGCTATATAAATAAATACAAACTTGAAACGAATGTCATTATCGATTAGTTGGTCTGCTTACGTCACGGGGAGCGTTTACTGGTGATTGGTTGAAACATGCGCTTCATGAGGCACACACACGCAAGGTCTCTCTCCCTCCGCCACTCTGCCGTGTGCACGCGCTACACGGTTTGGAGCACACTCTCTTCCATAGATATCCATAATAAAGGCTAGATGACTTACGGCGGAGTCTCTATCGTCATCACCGTCGGCCATCTTGTCACAGGCAAGCTTTCTGGCGGGCTCTGTGGTACCTGATGTAAGATGAGTGATCAGCGCGAACACAAATACTCTTATCTCGTTGAAATCTTGACGGATTTACAAACGGTTTGGTTTCATACAAACGTTAATAACGTAGCTATAATTCTGGATGATTATTTATTTATACACTTATTATTCAAAAATATGCAGTGTCATAACTACATCTCTGACGTTTATAACAAACCAAACCATTTGAAAATCGGTAAAAAAATTGAGCAAGTTATGGTTATTTAAAAAGTACATGCACCATTAAAACACAATGTTACGAGTGAGCGAGCTGCCTGTAACAAGATGGCCGCCAGGTGCAGACGTCTACCTCCATTGGCCAGCAGCGTGGACGAGACATCTAGCCTTTATTATGGATATCTCTGGTCTCTTCTGTCTCGCATGCACGCTCTAGATTCCGGGAGTTTGAACTAATTTGCGGGCATCAGGGAGCCGCTATCAATATGCGGGTGACTCCCGGAACTTCCGGGAGACGCCGGATCTCTGTATTTTGTCTCGAGCATCAGGTTGCGCAATCAGTTCGCTCGCAACATAAGTGATGGATTAAAATAGCGCTACCGCAGAAATAGGTTAAATTAAAACAGTGTTTACAAAGTGAAGCACTAAATATAAAGGCAGTTAAGCAGCAGTAAAATATTGTTCTCTTACGAGAGGTTCTCTCGTATTGCGCAAGTTTAGCTTACGCTACGGGTAAAGTCATCTTTTCTTGAGATACTGAAACCAAAATTATCCTTAATTTGTCAACGCAGTGCAGCAGCTGCAGACTTAGAGCAGGCTGTCTAGCGCGCTCATTGGCTGCTCTGCGGCAACTGCAGCAGCCTACCAGTGAGCCTGGCGTGTCGTCACGCCCAATGGTGGCGCTTCGCGCCCACTACGCGTCACAGCCCGCTCAAGTGGGTGTGGCTTAGCGTATAAAAGCACGGCTCAGAGGCTGCTTCCCTGATTTTCATCTCTTCAGCAAAGCTCTTGCACCGCTGGATCTAGAGAGAAGCCGCCGCCGTTGAAATCAGCGACTGCAAGCAGAGGAAAGCGCCTGAGGAAGCCGGTTGACTTCTCGCCGCCTTCAGCCTTCCGTGCCAGCAACGCTATCTGGCGACATATCCTTTTCTGCTCTTTGCATTATTTCTGTGTGTGCTCGCCGCTGCGGCACACACTTCTACTAAAAGAAGGCTCACCCCCGCTCAGCGCCGGAGATCGCCATGTGATCTGCGCTCTCTGCCTGGGCCCGGACCACGCAGCCCTCGCACTTTCGTCGTCGTCCACTGGGAAGAGCTGTCCATGTCGACCCTGCGGGCTCATCTGGACCTCTTCAACACCGAAGCGGTCACTCCGCCATCTGTTGGACCGCGCAAAAAGAAGCGCCGTGCTCAGAGACTGCCGGAGCCCGACGCGGAAGACAAACACTCGCCGGACCAGCTCCCTGGAGTGCCTCTTTCACCTTCCCCACCCCCCTCACAGACGTGCAGATGCCGGCTTCCGCCCTCACTGCCGTTGCTTCAGAGGACGAGGCGGATGGGGGCGCCGTGGGCACAGCTGCTCTATCCTGGCCTTGGACAGCGAGGAATGGCCTGGTTCTCTCCACTCCTCCTCCACTTCGATCCAGGAGTCCGAACGGAGCTGATGCCCCTCCTTGTCAAGGCCGTCGACCACCTCGAGTGGTCACCGCCCAAGGAGCCTGCGCTTAATCGCCTCGCCGGCTGTTTTCTCCAACGCCGTCAACAGCCACCGGCGTCAAGGCCTGCGCCCTTCCTGCCGGAGCTCCACGCTGAGCTCTCGAAGTCGTGGAATGCACCATTCTCCGCGAGACTCCACACCAGTGTCTCCGCGGCGCTCTCCCACGTGGACGGCGCCGCCGAGAAGGGGTACACTTCTATTCCCCAAGTAGAAGAAGCGGTTATAGCGCACCTTTGCCCGCCCTCTACTGGATGGCGCTCAAAGTCTGCCCTCCCGTCGAAAGCCTGCAGGACTACGTCAGCACTCGTCGGCCGCGCCTTCTCCGCCGCCGGACAAGCTGCTTCCACCCTGCACTCAATGGCCATTCTCCAGATCCTACAAGCCGACCTCCTCCGCGAATGGGACGAGAAGGGCTCGGATCCAGCTGTGGTCGTTGATCTGAGGAGCGTGACGGACCTTTCCCTTCGCGCCACTAAGACTGCAGCACAGGCCATCGGCAGTAGCATGGCTGCGCTTACCGTCACAGAGAGGCACCTCTGGTTGACGCTCGCAGACATGAGGGAATCTGAGCGTGCCACGTTTCTCAACGCGCCGCTCTCCCCTACCGGTCTCTTCGACCCAGCGGTCAACGGCATCGTGGATCGCTTTTTCCGAAGTACAGAAGACCTCGCAGACCATGAATCTGTTTCTGCCACGACGCTCGAGCTCAGCTGCTGGCTGCTCACATGACAAGCCGCCTGCCCGGAGTTCTACACAGCGTCCAGCCAAGCCTGCCTCTTTGGAGCGACGACAGGGCGGCCGCCCTAGGTCGCGCTCGGATAGCCGTCACAGGCCGATTCCCCCGCGGGGACCCCGGCCCAGGATTGTGCTGAAGCCCGAGCAAGCGAAGCCCTCCTAACATCAAGGGAGAAAAGACAGTTGAGTCCCGCTGCGGCCGGACCGCCGTCGAAACGCAACGCTTTGTCAGTCCCCTCACAGAAGGCTACTGCAAGAGAGTATTTAGCAGCCAACGAGCCGGTAACATTGCCCTCTCGCCGGCATACAACCGCCGTTTTCACGGCGACCCACAGAAATCTTATAAAGAGTGTAATTTCTGTTTATCCGGCTCACGCCGCTGGTGTTTCAAGTGTAGAGAATGTGCCCACGCTACAACCAGACAGATTCTCGCGCAAATTCGTCCAAGGGACTGGTTTATATCTCTCGATCTGAAAGACGCCTATTTTCAGATTCAGATTATACCCCGTCACAGGCCATTCTTGAGATTCGCCTTCGACGGCCAGGTATATCAGTACACCGTCATCCCGTTCGGCCTGTCCCTGGCACCCCGTACACTCACGAAGTGCATTGACACGGCGCTCGCGCCCCCCTGAAAAGTCAGGGTGTGCGGATTCTGAACTATTTGGACGATTGGCTGATTTTAGCACAGTCAGAGATAGAACTCTTATCTCACAGAACTATGCTCCTCAGTCATTTGGAAAGCTTGGGTCTCACGGTCAACTGGACCAAGAGCTCATTACTGCCCAGCCAGTCAATCTCCTTTCTAGGAATAGAACTGGACTCTGTGGCTATAAGGGCTCGCCCGGCGACACCGCTCTGCATTCCCCATGGGTGCTTATGTTTATACATGTGTCGGCCCGCTTGCTGGCTGCCTGTATTCCTGTATTTCCTACTTTTCAGTGTTCCACGGTCCCTCTGGGACTCATAGAGTGGATGCTTGGCACGCACGGCGTTGACAAAGGGTTCCCGTAGTGTAAGCTAAACTTACGCAATACGAGAGAACCTCTTGTAAGAGAACGTACTCGGTTACCTAACGTAACCTCTATTCTCTCTAGAGAGGAAACGAGTATTGCATAACCGGCCGTGCTCGCGCCACGAGCGATTTTCGCTTCAGATGATGAAACCAGGGAAGCAGCCTCCGAGCCGTGCTTTTATACGCTAAGCCACACCCACTTGAGTGGGCTGTGATGCGTAATGGGCGCGAAGCGCCACCATTGGGCGTGACGACACGCCAGGCTCACTGGTAGGCTGCTGCAGTTACCGCAGAGCAGCCAATAAGCGCGCTAGACAGCCTGGCTCTAGGTCTGCAGCTGCTGCACTGCGTTGACAAAGTTAATTGCATAATTAATGATCATTTTGGCTTCAGTATCTCGAGAAAAGATTACTTTACCCATAGCGTAAGCTAAACTTACGCAATACTCGTTCCCTCTCTAGAGAGAACCGAGGTTACGTTAGGTAACCGAGTACGTTTTTTAGTCACTGTACTCAGTGGTTTTCAGAGTATGCTTGTGCACTAATGCATCATTTTTCCTGTCCTTTTAATCAAGCCTGTTAGCTTGCTGCGTACCTCCATTCCGTTCTCTTTTTAAGTTAACTTTAAGTTTTAATTGTTTTTCAAACGCGATCTACTGCGGCTCTACGTTCACACGCTTGTTTTCATACTTTCTATATTTATTTTATCAATTTATCCTTATAATTCAATTAATTTTAAATAAAAATTAA
Source organism: Rhinichthys klamathensis goyatoka (assembly GCF_029890125.1). NCBI lineage: Eukaryota > Metazoa > Chordata > Actinopteri > Cypriniformes > Leuciscidae > Rhinichthys > Rhinichthys klamathensis. The sequence goes on from NW_026606756.1 coordinate 120,848, forward strand.
ATGAATTATATTTTAGATGTTTTTAGTTTATATCTTCACATCTGAACAACATGTCTGTGTAAATTTGTTAACAAAAATTGTGTTAAAACATAATATGTTGGATATAATTTTTTTATTTTTTTTACATTAATCATTGTTGTCAACTTGCCATCAGCAATTATCATTAAAAACAATGCAAATATTGATATTAGTAAAACTCAATGTGTGGCTTTTGCACTTTTTAAAGCACACTTTTACACATAAATACCCCGATAATAAACCAATCTAATTGAATTTATCCTGTTAATCGAAAAAATAATCGTCCGATTTATCGATTATCAAAATAATCTCAACAGCTGTAATAGTAAAAAGAATAAAAGAAGTTTACATTAAAGTCTCAAAGCAGACACACTGCTTCAAACAGAGCGTTCAAATCAAAGGGCTAAAATCAGGGTACGAAAAATGCCTTTTATTTCTAAATTATGACTATTTGTGATGTAAAAATCTTACTAACATTAGGCTATTAGAAGTGCACCTCAGGAAACATAAAATATTTGTAAAAAAAAAAAAAAAGTGTCTTTAATGTGTCCTTCATGAATATTAGTATTTGTTCATTTTTCTTTAATAAAAAAAAAAAAAAAATCCTACACTTATAAATGATACTGTATGACACTATGCAGTGGGTCAATGCACTCGGAATGAGTGAAATGCCAAGATAAACTTTCAACCAGACTGAATGCAGTCAGATCTGATGCCTTATTCATCATTCTATCAGGAGGGGCAGAAAGAGACTGTGGGTGGCACAGCATATCTAAGTGGATGCTAGACACAGGAGTAATGACTTCTGAGGTCATCCTCTGTTGGTTGGCGCCAGTCCGTCCAACATCTCTATTAAAGCCGAGGCATCTTATTCCACCAGAGCAGAGTCCTATCACCACTCTGATGAATGAGGATGAATTCCAGACTAGAAAACTCCCACTATAACTCTCTCCCACAGTCACCCCTCTTTCAATTGTTATTTCAAACTAAATTAAATACGGTCCCTTCTCATGTCAAGGGGCCAAAATAAACAGCCTCTGCACTCACATTTATTTAAAAGTTCAAGTTTAATGGAGCTTTGGAGTGAGCCTCTCTTAAATGTGCAAGCTGTCTAAACCTAAACCATGAAAAAGATGTCCTAGAAACGTGAGCTTGTGGTGCTCAGATATTTCTACAGATTTGTTTATGCACTTGCTGATCTTGAAAAAAAGCTAATAGAAATTATGCAAAAAGCTGGATAAAAGTGACTATCAAAACTCATACGTTTGATTAAATACCTATAACATCAGAGAAAAAGTGAAAATGAAAGAAAGGAGTGAAATATCTCAGAAGCCAAAAAAGTGAAAAGGAAATGGTCTCTTTAATAACAGTCATGGTGGGGAATGCTTTAGATTTTTGGCATTACATTACAGTGACCTCGCCTGCTCCCTATTCTGTGGATTCTGGCGAGAATAGCAGAGCGTGACAGCACTTTCTCTCACACATTTCAATTCTTTCACCTACAATAACACTGGAGCCCCCTAACGGACTGAATTAACCACTGAGATGGACAACTGTTCCTGCAGTCCTTTCATTTCATTCCTTTCATTCATTCATTCATTAAACCCAGCACAAATTACACTGTGTGCAGAATTATTAGGGAAGTGAGTATTTTGACCATTTCATCATTTTTATGCATTTTTTCCAACTCCAAGCTGTATAAACTTGAATGCTTATTGGATTTAAGCATTTCAGGTGATGTGTTTTTGTGTAATGAGGGAGGGTGTGGCCTAAGGAGATCAACACCCTATATCAAGGTGTGCATAATTATTAGGCAGCTTCTTTTCCTCAGGCAAAATGGGCCAAAAAAGAGATTTAACTGACTCCGAAAAGTCAAAATTTAAATAAAAAAAAGTCTTTCAGAGGGATGCAGCACTCTTGAAATTGCTAAGATATTGGGACGTGATCACAGGACCATCAAACCTTTTGTAGCAAATGCTCAACAGAGTCGCAATAAACGTGTTGAGAAAAACAAATGCAAATTAACTGCCAAAGATTTGAGAAATCAAACGTGAAGCTGCCAGGAACCCATTATCCTCCAGTGCTGTCATATTCCAGAACTGCAACCTACCTGGAGTGCCCAGAAGTATAAGGTGTTCAGTGCTCAGAGACAAGGCCAAGGTAAGGAAGGCTGAAATCCGACCACAACTGAACAAGAAACATAAGTTGAAACGTCAAGACTGGGTCAGGAAATATCTGAAGACAGATTTTTCAAAGGTTTTATGGACTGATGAGATGAGTGACTCTTGACGGACCAGATGGATGGGCCCGCGGCTGGATCAGTAATGGGCACAGAGCTCCACTTTGACTCAGACGACAGCAAGGTGGAGGTGGGGTGATGGAATGGGCTGGTATTATGAAAGATGAGCTAGTTGGACCTTTTCGGGTTGAAGATGGACTCAAAATGAACTCCCAAACCTACTGCCAGTTTTTAGAAGATACTTTCTTCAAGAAGTGGTACAGAAAAAAGTCTGCATCTTTCAAGAAGACCATGATTTTTATGCAGGACAATGCTGATTGCTCCATCGCATGCATCGAAGTACTCCACTGCGTGGCTAGCCAGTAAAGGCCTTAAAGATGAAAGAATAATGACATGGCCCCCTTCCTCACCTGATTTAAACCCTATTGAGAACTTGTGGGCCCTTCTTAAACAGGAGATTTAAGGTGAAGGAAAACAGTACACCTCTCTGAACAGTGTATGGGAGGCTGTGGTGTCTGCTGCACAAAAAGCTGATCATCAACAATCAAGAAACTGACAGACTCCATGAATGAAAGGCTTATAAATGTTATTGAAAAAAAGGGTGGCTATATTGGTCACTGATTTATTTATTTATTTAAATGTCAGAAATGTTTATTTGTAAATTGAGTTGTTTATTTTAATCTGTCAAAGTGAGAATAATAAACAAACAAGTGAGATGGGAAAATTTTCATTTTTCATTTTGCTGCATAATAATTCTGAACACTAAGAGTTGCCCAATAATTGTGCACACATAGATATTCTCCTAAGAAAACCAAAACCTCACTTTTACTTAAATATTCAGGATTGAGGTTTATTAACATTTTGGATTGACTGAGAGCATTGTGTTCAATAATAAAATTAATCCTCAAAAATACAACTTGCCTAATAATTGTGCACAGAGTGTACATGCACATTCAACTTCTGATAAGAATTACAACCTATACTTAGATAACTAATGAATACAGTCATTAGTTTAAGAAATCAAAACTTAAATTGTAGCTTTAATTCTATTGTCTGTTAGCTCCATAGACATAATTTGCGGGTGGAACGGGTGAGATATGTCCCCACCACTTTTTGAAACATCTTGCAGCACGGATGTACCCAATACAAATGAAACATCTCCAGTGAACTAGCACAGTATTCATTTCGTTTGTTGTGTTAAATAAGAGGCGATCTGGTGCAGGAATGTGTTGTTTTGAAATCATGTGTAGTGCTTGTTGCCGCTGTTATCTGTGGCGCGGCCGTGGATACAGTGCAGGGCTCGCAAAATCTCAAAATCGCTGGTAGCCCTTCGGCCTTCGGGCAGGCACTCTTCAGATTTTGGTAGCCCAAAATGAATTTTACTAGCCCAAATAAAAAGACAATTTTTAATGTAGAAAACTGGTTAGTAGTCAAAACATCAATCAAAAACTTTTTTAAAACACAAATATCAACAATTGGATATAAAATAATCAAATACAAATATGCATCTGGTTTAACTGAACTGAAATTTGTGTGACCAGTATGGAACATGAATCAGTCTGTCTGTGGCTCAGCCCCCAATGAGGGTGTGATTAAAAAAAAAAAGAAAAAGAAAAAGGTAACACTAGTTTAGAGTCTAATGCTCACTATTAACTAGTTTCATTAACATGCAGATGGCAGGGTTTTAAAATCACTGAGGTCCCGAATGTGAGGTAGGCTAGTGTTGTTCGGGGGCTCCCCCGATAACATTTTTATTTCTCTGATCTACATATGTGCATTTTAAGATGTTTTGAATGCCAAAAAAAGGATAAGATATAGCTTTAAAACCATCTCAGCGGGCAGTAGATTATTTGTCAATACCTGCTCTCACTTCTTGTCCATTACTCTTTCTTTTTCTCTCAGTCTCCTCATCTTGCCCTGTCTCTTCCCTCTTAAAGCTGAACTTTTTTAATTTACTGAAGGCTAAAAAATGTATTATATTAATTCTCAACATGTACACATTCATTATTAATCTTGTGCCTAACATGATGAAAACGGCTTTGTTAATGTGACTTGTCCCCTCACAATGACAGTAAACTAATCATTACATTAGTCACGTTACATAGGCCTATTTTCAGTTCAAAATGGCGAAATTAGACAAAAGTAGGCTATATTAGTTTGCCTGATTATTTTTGTCATTCGTTCAACATTTATGAACTAAAAAACTGTCAAATATGAAATGTTTAGTTTAGCTACTTACATCGTATCTCGCACTTGACCGTAAACTGAAGAATCAGTCGCTCTGCTAAAATTCGCGCTCAGCAGCTTCTGTGAACATAAGGCCCGCCTACTTTGATTTGATTGGTCATCTCAAATATTCTGACATTGACGAGCAGTGACAGACCAATGAGGCTCAGATGAACACACACACACACACACCCTGTCCTCTGTTTCTGATGTGCGCTCTGCTCGCGTGCCGCTGCGGACTGAAGATGAAGAACTCGCTGAATCTGATTATAACGAGACTGAAGCGAACTTTAATTCTTTTTGGATGTATGACCAACATAATAATTTTCACCGGAAAATGTCATCTGAACTAGTAAGAAACATCCACTTTTGTTCTGGTTCTGACATTGCAGTCAATCGCGCTGATTAAATCTAACAATCGCTTATAAGTTATCATATCACGCAAAACCGTGCAAATTATACTTTGTTCTCAAATTGTTAATGTTAACAACGTCAGCATTGCGTGACTACATGTAATGTCCTTCCGATCTGTATCCTTGTTTTCACATGGGTCCGGTTGCAGTCTCTTCTTTTCTGTAGCCACTCCGAAGTCCGAACGATGTCTTTTGCATTTTACAGCGGGTGAATCTGTTGTCACTGGTGATTGTCGTTTGAACCTTTCTGGATCCGCCATCAAATTGATAAGTTTAATTATATCAAGTGCTGTGAGAAAAGGCTATAAATCTCCACCTCCAACATCCTCACACACACAATATAGCTTATACTAGCCGAGACTCCTTCTTTATGTGTACAGATGTGGCGTAATGACGCAAAGACATGCTCGAATCTCCCGCGGAAATCCACCAGTACCACTGGAATTAAAAACATTATTACAAGCTTACCGCTTTGAATCGAGCTAAGGCAAGCAGATAGTTATGAACACTGGCTGGTTATGCATTTTCTCAAATATGTAATGGATCTCTCAAATATGTTTGGATCATTTTTTACCCAAAAAAAGCTACGGAGAGCTTTAATGCAGTTGCGGGGACTCTGTTCGTTTCGGTGAAATCACAAAACAAAAATGCACACAAACGTGTTCTTGCTCTTGATAAACAAGTCCCTTTTTTATTTTTTTATTTTTTATTTAAAAGGGACAGTGCACATCAATTGACATTTTTTGTTTAGACTCAAAATGTAAATGTGCCAGAGTTAGCAGAAAAGCTCATTTTCATCTGTAGTCCCTTGGCAGGTCAACACATCACACTGACGAACATCTTTGGTTTTATGAAAAAAAAAAAAAAAAAAAAAAAAAAAAATACGAGTGCGGATTAGAACCCAAAACCTCTGACATGCTTAAAAGTTCTACCAAAAGACCATTAAAGCACAAACGTTTAATGCGGAACTATGTATTTATTCACTGATGTCAAGAACCTTGGGACAAACAATACATTGATTGTATTATAGTAAATGTAAGGATTAAACTATCACATGTCGATAAATTAAACTCAATGTTCTTTTGCAATTGATTTCTGGACAACAACATATTATTTCTGCAATAGTTATTGTACATCTCTGATATAGCATTGTATTAGCAACTCATCCCCACCCCCAACCACCTGTCCCACCCACTTTTTAAAACAAAGTTACACCACTAAACAGCTCTGAACCAGACTGGAATGAGAACATGTCTAACAAGTATCATGTAACTTGAGCTATTGTCAATGCCTTTAAGATCTCGTCCCACCCAAACTTATATCAATACATCAATAATTCTTTAAAAGAACTGATTGCAAAAATTGCTTACAGCATTCCAGAAATTCAATGGTCCACATATTTCATTAAAACAATATTTGCCTGACCTCGGTTATCTCATCTATGTCTCAGTAAAATCCCACTGGAAAAACAAGAGAAGAAATGTTCATCCGGCCCAATATTGCATTTGCCTGAGAGAAACACCTGAAACAACATAAAACTAAAACAACACAAGGTACATGAGAACAAGATGAGTTGATCAGAGCAGACGAAGAACAGAAGCACAGATAGTAAAAGATGAGTGTGTCTGTGTTTGTTTGTCAGTCAGTCTGAATGTTAAGTGAAAGGACGGTGCCAGCTAAAGCCTAGCAACCCTCCCGCTTGGCAACCAATGTTGAGAATGGCAGGTTAGGACTTGTCTCACTACACCCTTTGGAATCTCCTTCCCACTCCCCCTCCTCTTCTTACATACCACACACACACACACAGCCTACTAAATGGTTCCCAACTTGGAAGAAAAAAAGTATTCTTTGTATTAGTAGCTCTATCTGGGATGGTAGGCCTCCTTAAGTCCCTGCCAGGCACTTCTGGGAATTTCTTTGAGTGACACTTTGTCTAAGTTAAATATTAAATTAAAGGCATATTTCACCAAAAAGTTGCTCACCCTCATGTCATTCCAAACCTATATGACTTACTTTCTTCTGTGAAGCATTAAAGATAATTATTTTGAAACCATGTTTTTGCCCATGAAATGAAAGTCAGTAGGGTCTAAAAAAAACAACAACACTGCACAGTTTTGTCTTGCATTGTATGGATGAAAAACACAAGAGACATTCTTCCAAATATCTTCTTTTGCGTTCTACAAAGGAAAGAAAGTCATACAGGTTTGTAACGACGAGATTGTGAGTAAATGACAATTTTCATTGTTAAAAGACTATCCCTTTAAGGAAAAAAACATAATAACATAATATGTCAAGTAAACATTTAACAAGGCGGTATAAGTAACGGGGGTTGGATAGTCCCTGCAAGGGGGAGCTGGTTTAACAACAGTTATTTTATGATGGAGCTAAGTAGAAACTCAAGCTCTATGTAAGGGCAATGCATTCAAGCTAATGCCATGTCTCTCCTCTAGGAGGCAGTCCTAATGCCTTATTTCCAAACTATTGTTTGAAACCTGAAGTCAGGGCCGGCTCTAGCCCTTTGGTTGCCCTAGGCGAGATTAAGTTTAGGAAATGATCGACAATAATCATCAATTCAATCTAATAATCAAGTTGACAAGTAATTAAACGTGTGGCTGAGGGGCGCCTTATGATGATCATATTTAATAAACATGTTTTATTTCGATTGTCATTCTAATTCTATGATTAATGGGAAGTAGGCAAAGGGCGACACTAGAGGGTGCCTGCGCCCCCAACACATTTGCCGCCCTAGGCAATCGCCTAGTTCGCCTATAGCAATTGCCGGCCCTGCCTGAAGTGCATTCACAAGTCTTCTATGATGCATTAGGCAAGCTTGGCTATTGCGGATTTGTTAAAATATAACCATCCAATGTGACTGACAAAAGTAAAATCTGCTTCTATGCTCCTGTAATATTTTAAATAATTTAGTGGAGCTGTCTGAGAAACACCTTTTGTCAGGTTTCTTTACTGCTGATGATTGTGAACCAACGCAACTGCAGTCAAAGTTACGGTTGCTGTGGTTCAGCACTGAGTGTGTGAGTGTGTGTGTGTGTGCACGTTCGGCTGTTCGCTGAGGTCAGCAGAACAAGAGCCACACAAAAATCACAAGCGGTCACACAGAGTGTTTGGAGACCCAGTTTCATAATGTCTCTTTCCAAAACAGCATGTATACTGTATACCTGTACCCAAAAACTAGATCATCACCTAAAGCCTCAAATGTTTCATTAAAGGAGGCCAAATATTTTTCAGCATCAATAAAATCAACAGTAAAAGCACTACTCCCAAATTATATGAACACTTCTCTCAACACAACAGGAAATACATTTACTACAAATGCTTTGCTAAAGTCGGCATGAAACAGAAGTTGTGACAGTCTTTTCTTCCCTATGGTGACATTTCAGAGTGAAACAGCTTTTCGAACTTAAATGTGGTACGGGAGTCGGGACTTGATTTTGTCCATCGGGAATTGATTGGATCCATTGATTGGATTTTTGTGAGTGACAGATTGAGAAGTGATGAAAAGAAAAGAGCTGTCACTGAAAGTGGGAGGGGAAGTTACTTTGATTAAAGATTACGAGGGCACATGGATTTTAAAAAATAATGATGTGCATGGACAAATCATTTCTAATAAACAATATTCCATAAAAAAAGAAAAAAGAAAGAGAATTGTAATTTTTTTATTTCATGGTGACCTTAAAATCAAATCAGCATCTAATAGCAGTAATAAATAGAACCAATGCAAAGGTCTTAGGGAGCCCAGACCCCCCATAGGGGTGATATACTCTATGGATACCATGGTCAATATAGCCCATAATTAAAGAGTATTCACTCATAGGCATTCATCAACATTGTGAATGCCGTCTCTGCATGCAGGTCTGCAGCCTCTTGTTTGTAAAGTACATTCCAAACGATCAATATGCAGCAACACATTTCGCTCATTATCCGACTCTCCAGCTCCTGAGGGCACTAAAGTGTTATCTTTTGCAGATTATAAAAAACAATGTATTATCAGCTTTTTGAACCGCCACAATAGTTGCTTTATGTTGAAACATTAAGTAAATGAGAATATCCGATTCGATTCGATATTTATTATTTTGGATATCAGGTACAATACATGGCAAATTTTCTCAAGGAAAACAAATCTCTTAACTAATGCTGTAAACTAGAGCCCGACCGATATGGATTTTTGGGGGCCGATGCCGATATTAGGGAGAAAAAAAAAGCCCGATACCGATATATCGGCCGATATTATTTATGTGTATATTATAATACAGTAGCAATATTATTTATGTGTATTATAGTACAGTATACCAGTCAAAAGTTTGGACACTTTCCTATTGGTGTGTACAAACTTTTGATGGGTACTTTACACAGTATAAACAGAATAAATATATTTTATAAACACGTTTTGCAATGATCACTCAAATGTGGTGATCAAACACTTGTGTGACACATATGTAATGGAGGCAGGGGGAATGATAGAATGAGAATTATACAGCTAAGCTGTAACCAAACTAGTTTGCATTGCATGTTATATTATATTATATTATATTATATTCTAATACTGTTGCATAATCTTCACTAACGACTTTGTCTTTTAATTTAGTCATAACTTGTATCAATAAATATATAAAAAGTGTCACTGACAAAACCTTATTATGTTCTATTTTTACTCTTAATTCCTCTAATCTCTACCAGTGGAGGAAGAACTCAGATCTTTTTACTAAAGTAAAATTAATAATATCATAATGAAAACGTTTTTAATTACATACAGTACTTTTATACTATTTTAAATAATTAGTAAGCAAAATGTACTAAACGTGAAACTAGGCTACTCTTAATGCAAAATGGCCCTATATAAAGTGTTATAATTATATAAATTATTGGAATATTGCTTGATGTTGTAACGTAGCGTTATCAGGCAGAATGAGCACGGTGTCTACACGGCCGTTATTGCTCGCGTCGCAACAGCTGTTTACCCTAGACAACGCAGAATCAGTTTACTGTCGGAGATCGCTCGCGCCACGCATTTTAATCAATGTTTCATCAACCAATTGCCTTAATAAATAAGAAGTAGGCCTAAATATAGCAGACAATATAATCAGGACTTCTCAGCTGCGCGCTTTGCAATAGTCACAAGCTCACACAATACGTGACAGAGGCTGTAGCAGAGAAATCAATTCTGTGAATTACACTGCGCAAATCACAAGTAGGCTACTACCCACCGGATGAAGAAGGGTTGGCTCTCAGTCTCCACAGGCTACATAAAATATTCATTTTATTTATTTTTCGTGTTCGCATTTATGAGGAAAAACAATGTTACAGACGCGACAGTTCAGCACTACGGACGTGAGCGCTCTGAAAGCGGCACTAAAATATGCTTTGAAACTTTCACATAGATATCAAACAGAAAGCACAAAACCTTTCGTTTCAAAGTGAATTTCGTTTTGTATTAATTGTATCTTAATTTTAATCAATGTTTCATCAGCCATTTGTCTGGATTTAATTTATAAGAAGTAAATTTAGCAGACGGTAGATAATCTCGACACGGAGGCGCCTGCGGGTGAACTGGAGCTCGTCTCATGAACCGAAACTCAGCGTATAGACCTGAGAATTGAAATATATCTATATTGAAATGTCTGCTTTTAAACAGAACAATTCAAAACGAAAGACAGACAGACTCATGTAATCGAATGAAATGTGCATTTCTCTCTGGCACGCGTTCACTGAAGATCGCGAGTCAGCATCGTCAACTTCATCTTTGGCTGACACTGACTGAAAACACTTGTTTATTAATAAAAAATTAAAATGTCTCCTTGCTATATTTGTTGTATTCATAATCATTACTTTTGCCAGTTCTTGTGACAGCTTTTAGGTGCTTTATTGGCAGCACCACCCTTACATGAATCACCGCACCCGCATTTTTTAAAATATTCATTTATCGGCCATTATAAATGCCGATACGATAGTTAGGAAAATGCCTAAAATCGGCCGATAATATCGGCCCGCCGATATATCGGTCGGGCTCTACTGTAAACTATGGGAGTCAGTTGTAGCCTATAGGCTTCATTAGCCTATTGAAGGTAAAAATTAACTGATTTGTTGCTATACAAACACTTAAATTACACCTTTTTTTAATAATAAGACAGTTATATGAAATATAAACATTTAAATGGTGGCTGTTAGGGATGTAACGATTCACTCGCAACCGGTTGAAAATCGATAAAAATGTGTGACGATTCAAGTCGGTTGAAATGTTAAACGAATCGCGATACACGTTTTAAACAGCAGGGCGCGTTTACTATAGCCTACTGTGAAGTTGTGAACCTCGCTTTACAATAGCACAATAGCAGCGAGCACACACTGGCGTGAAGCTAGCGAGTGTTTTCACTTCATTCATGGAACTTGATCTTGTGTGAGCCAAGCTCAACTTCCATAGGAATGAACTGAAAACGCTCGGTTTGCTCCGCTCGCGCCGCACCAGTGTGTGCCATAGACTGGTGTGCACGTGCCGTCAAACAGTAGACATGGCTTTGGCGACGGCAAGCGTAGATGTTGACGTTGACTCATTCAAATCGGAGGTGTGGCGGCATTTTGACTTTCCGTAGACTAATAATAATCACCACCGTGAGTAACACCAGTCACCTCCGTTTTCATGTAAAAGTCATTAATACTACAATTGCGAGAGCCACGGAGATCACAAGGTGCATCAGTGTTTCCGTGGCAACCAGGTGTTGTATTTATTTTACTATCTCTTTCTCTAAATGTGTTTTTTTTTTTACTCTTACTAGTGTAATGATACAAATTATAACAAAATTAGAATCTTGCCTTTATTACAATGTAAAACCCCTGTCAATCTGGTACTACTAATTTTACACAGTCTTTTACATAGTGTGCGAAGGTACCAGTGTCCAGCCTCTTGACCAAACAGACAGAAAGACTGAGTTGAAACAACCTTGAAGGGAATTTTTTTAATGTAGTTTTATTATTTGAGAAATATATTTTAAATTAAAAAGAAATGTGCAGCATTTTGTCTGAGAAATAATAAAAGGGACACTTTTGTCTTAAATCGCATTTGTTAAAAAAATCGTGAGAAAATCGTATCGTGAAACCAGTATCGTGAATCGTATCGCATCGTGAGATGAGTGAATCGTTACATCCCTAGTGGCTGTCATAAAAACTTGCCAGATTTATTCAAACATGCATGCATTAAATATTGAGGAACATTAAACATTATAATGAATATGTAATATGGTGCATATATTTAGCAAAATGCTCCTCTTTAGAGTAAATTTTTCTAGCTGACTAACAAGTTTATGGTCACATATGGTTTTTCTGAGGTAAATGTGACGTTACATGACATTGTTTACAAGCTGTTTTACTAACGTCTTTCCACATTTTTTTACACTCTATGGTTGAAACACTGATTGAGCGATTCCATGTGACATGATACGGATTTCGATAAGTTGTACTCTATCTTTTAACACACTTTCAGATGCTCATTCATGTTTATTTCGCGCTGTAACTGGTATTATTAAGGCAGAAGAGGAGATCATGTGCGCTCCGTGCTGCTGCTTCTCTTGAGCTGAGCTGCGCCCGAGCGATCTCACGCCACAGCGCCAAAACGGTATTTATGTTTTTGAATTCCGTAAGAAAATGGACGTAATTTGAAATCTGAGACTATTTTTTATCAATAGTAACAAAGCACAAAGATTATTGCGATTTATTGATGGGATGCGCTACAATGTTCCATTCATTCATCAAATGAAAACAGGGTGACTAATCGATTCTTGAGAGAAATACATTGAAACTTGCAGTGATACCTGGAATAACTTTGATCATGAAAATACAGTTAAGTGCAAGATGAGCAGCTAATGAGATTATGATGAGAACACTATTGTAATGGAATGCTGTAAATTCTTTGTGCTTTAGTTGCCCGTGTTTCAGCGTTGTTGTTTCGGGAAGAGCACATCCACAACGGAAGTTATGCATTTAGACAAGCACGGTCAAGTTCATGTGTGCATGTGTGTCCTTTTGTGCAGAATGATATTACGTTAATACTTTTAGGCCTATGTTGTATTGATTAATCTCATTTAGGATGTGTTTGGTTGAGTTTATTAACCAGCCTGGAAAGTGCTTCAATTTAACGGTGTTCATTCACTCTTCAACGTCAGCTCAAATGCAATGCCCGGCATTGACTATGATTGGGTTATTGGAGACAGTGATATTCCTTTTAGATGTTTCTTTTTCAAAACCTTTGATGATATTGTTAACAATCAAGCAGTGCTATTTCTTCTCATCATATTTTTCAACCGTATAGGCCAATTAAAATCGTTTGGTCATGGCTTTGAAAACGCACAGGGATGTCTGCAATCACTTGATAAAGTAGATCAAAATACAGTTAAGTACAATATGTGCAGCGCCAATCTGCTATATAGCTTTGGTACTATTTTAAATAAGGTTTACATTTTCAAAACTCTTACAAAAATCCAAACTGATCACACTTGTAACAGCTAGACATTCTTTCAAAACCTGATGTAATGCTTTCCTTCAGTTGCACATATTTTCAGTCCACATAATCATTGTCTCAAACACAAGATTATTGGGTAACACTTTAGAATACTGTTTCTTACTGCATAACTAATAGGGAATTATTGAAGAACTAATAGGTAATTCTTCATTAACTACTTCTTCACTACTGTTAACTAAGTAAGATGTGTTAACTAATCAGTATGTAATAGAATTTATTTTATGATTGTGTTAAGTAACAGTTAGTAAATCAATAACTAATGAATTCTTTCATACCTCCTGAAGAACTACTACTAATTATCTACTAATTAAGGTTCAAGAAAAATAACTAAGTAACTAATGAGTATTAATAAAAAACCCTTTCTATGGAAGGAATGGATTAAGAAGGGTGTTGTTATGCGACCTTTATGAAAATGGTAGTCTGAAGTCATTTGAACACATACAACAACAGTATATATCTAGATCTCAGTTTTTCAGGTATTTACAGTTACGACATTTACTTTGTACTACTTTTGGTTCTAGTTCGCAGCTTCCCTCCTGAGTCAGCAGATCTACACTGCATGGTAATTTTGGCATATGGGAAGGGTCATGAAGCATCAGTGTACTATTCCTGGTTGATTCAAAGTCTTGGTAATGGAGCTTTATTAGCTCTTAAGAAAATTTGGGAAAGAGATCTGAATCTGATATTCAATAATGAGGAATGGAATAGAGTTTTAAAGAAGGTCAAAACGACATCTAGGGATGCAAAGATACGCCTTATACAGTTTAAGATTCTGTACCGTTTTTACTGGACTCCTTCCAGACTGTATAGACTTGGGTTAAAAGAAACACCATATTGCTGGAGGTGTAAAACTGATGATGGAGATTTAACACATGCTCTGTGGTCTTGAACTTTTTTCCAGAAATCCTGAATTTTTGTACATGAACACATTTGCACAATTTTGGATACTCATATTTCACTATGTCCTCAATTGTTTATATTAGGTGTGTGGACAGATAATGGAACAAGAAACAAACACATAATCTACTGGATACAAACCAGTTTAATAATTGGCAGACAAATAATTCTTAGGAGTTGGAAGTCAGAGGAGGCCCCTTCTTTTCAGGAATGGATAACAGAACTAGGTAGAGTGTCCGCATTTGAAAAAATGTCTTATAAACAGACTGATAAAGTAAATCTATACTATAAGAAATGGTCCAGATACTTAACCTATTTGGAAAAAGGGCAGTAATAACGGTGTTAGAACCATGCTCACACTCAAAAGTGAAACTCTGATGATATAAGTATGTATGTATGCTATTATTTTCTTTTTCCTCAACATGGTATGCCGGAAGTTATCTTAATTGTACTTAATTGTATAGTGAAGTTGTGACCAAGTCAGGAGGGAGGGGGTTGGGGAGTATCGGAGTAAAAATGTTGATTCTATACATTATGTATTGTGTGGTACTCTGGAAGTTTCTGTGAATCAATAAAAACTGTTAATCTGAAAAAAAAAGAAGTAACTAATGAACAGTCATACAAAACTACATTGAGTTGTGACTTTTCTTATACAATAATGTTATTAATAGAAGTAGCAATTTTAACAAATACATATAATGTTAAAGTTAAATGTTTGCCTGTGTGGTTTTGTGAGTGTGTTCTGTAAGAAATCAACTTCAGAAAGGAACCACACACAAGTGCTTTGCCATAACTAACCTCAGATTAGTTTTACATTTTATATACAGTACTGTGTGTGTCTGTTTTCCTCAGCATAGAATGCCCATTGAGTAAATTCATGTATTTGAGGCAATGACTAAGGGAAACTGAAAATATAGGGAACTTATTAGTAATTAATAAATAATTATTAGATAATTCTTCAGGAATGACTTAGAACAGTATTCTAAAGTGAGCATATAGGGAACCCCTTAATAATTAATAAAGAATTGTCAAATAATTATCCAGGAATTAGGCAACTGATAACCTGAAACAGTATTCTAAACTGAAAATATAGGGAACCCATTAGTAATTAATAAAGAATTACCGCATCTGACTCAAACCAAACTTACTGTAAAAAAACACTATGAATGTAATGTACATTATGATAAGGTTTGCTAATGAAATAAAAAGTTATTTGCAGATCAATATATCCTATAGGTAAATATCTGCATTTATCTTTCTTAGTAGAGCTGAAGAATGACTAAAACCTTTTACTTTTAAAGTACTTTAAAAATGAATTACCTTTGTACTTTTACTAAGGTAATTTTGAAAATGAATAGGCCTAATTATAATTTTACTGGAGTAATATTTTATTGTGGTATCTGTACTTTTACTCAAGTACTTGATTTGTGTACTTCATTCACCACTCCACTGCTAAAATAAAATGGATTATTGTAGTAACTACTGTGTATGACTGTTCATTAGTAGTTAGGCTACTTCATAGTTATTTTTCTTGAACCATATTAATAGTAGTTCTTCAGGATTTATGACAGAATTAATTAGTTATTGATTAACACAATCATAAAATTCGATTACATACTGATTATTTAACACATCTTACTTAGTAGTTAACAGTAGTGACTTAAGTGTTAATAAAGAATTACCTATTAGTTCTTCAGTAATGCCTTATTAGTTATGCCTTATTAGTAAGTAAGAAACAGTATTCCAAAGTGTTACCGATTATTGTAATATGTAATAAGAACATTTGGTTTAATCACCGAAACACAACAGTATGATCTTCTTTCAGTTTAGTACTTTTAATAGCAAACAATGCAATATACACATTTCAAATAACCCTTGTTGCTGAATTACAGTAATACAGGCTAAAGTTGCCACATTAGAAAATACGTTACCTAACTTGTAATTGAATCCATAATGTTATACAGTGCGTTATCAAAAGGTGCTGAAGTATGACACAGCCACAAGGATTTGATGCCATCTGTTTCCCTTCTATTGCATCTCTGGTCAACCTGATGTTACTGTACACAGTCTTGGACTGTTTCCTCTTCCTTGTACTCTATCCTGCTCTATGTTCACAAATAGCACATTTCTCTCTCCCTCCCTCTCTTCCTCACTCACACACACACACACACACACACACACACACAATGTTGATGCACAAACTTTGAATATAGTGGTGGTTATCATAAGATAAATCACTTTGTTAAAAATAATTCATTACATTTGGTTATCCATATCGGAAATTCCAAACAATTTCTATAGAAACTATGTCTATAGAATGAATCAATACCTATAGAAATCTATAGCTGCACCAAATTATTAATTTATTAACCATTAAGATCAGTTGGATTAAATAATAAACAAATGTATTAAACTGAACGAGAAGACATGCAAATCAAAAGTTTGATAGTAAGAGCTTTATGAAAGGCAGTTACTGTGAATGGAACATTTATATAGATGAAACGGTTATTTTGTGTAGTGAAAAGGATACTTTGTGATTTTGTTAATCAAATTAAAATGAGCATAGGGTTAAGCTGTGCTGCTGTTGACTGCCACAAGTATGTGTTTTTTTAGCACCAGCAAACCTGAAAAGAATGTCCGTATGCCGCCATATGCCTTGCATTTTATGCAAAAGAATGACAAGAGAAAATGAGCATGGCTTGTAGCTCTTAAAGGTGCCCTAGAATGTTTTTTATTTTTATTTTATAATGTTTCCTGGGTTACCCTTATAATGTTAGTATGTTTTTTAGATAAAAAATAATCATAATTTAGAAATAAATGGCATTTTTCCTAGCCTGCTTTTAGCCTCTGATTTGAACACTCTGTTTGAAGGGGCGTGTCTGCTGTGGGATTCAGTGTAACCGCGGCCACTGCTGTGATTGGCTGACATGCTTGCATATGAAATAGCAACGCATTACATGTGAAACTCTCTCCCGAATACTTTTACTGCTGCTATTATACGTTTTTACTATAACAGCTATCGAGATTAACGAATCGTGAGATGTTTTTAAAGTATTTAGATCTATTCCCATCACATAAAATGTTGCCGTGATGAGCATTGAGCAGATGACTGTGTGTTGATCGCGAGAATGAAGATCTTATCATTGCAAAGCAGTTTCTGCACTCTCTCTGCTTTCACCAATGCAAACACGATGATGTAAATACAGTAAGAGCTTCGTTGTGCAGTAACGTGCGTCATTGATTTCATAACGAGTTTGGCAAGTGTCCAGATAAACTCGCGCTGTGTGGAAAGATTGTTCTTTGATCGCTTTCTGTATATAGTTTGTTCACAATTTAAATACGATTATTTTCATCCTACTAAAAGAAACGATGTGAAGCTGATATTTTAGTCACTGGCTTGACTTACTGATGCATAAACAGTATTGAACGATTTTGAGAGAAAGATTACCTGTCTGAACTTGAACAATTACACATCAGCTTGGTAGCTCGATCCGAGGCCAGCTCTGTATTGGCCCAAGTTGAGGAAACACTCGGTGAAATGTTTGGAAATTTCCAGAGAAAATAAAATTAACCCATTGTTTCTTCAGAGGCTCAGATGAAGGAACTAAAAAATACTTTTGTGTTCATGTGTACATCCACACTGAGCAACTGCCATGCTTCGGCTGCGCAGTTCCGCCTGGCATTGAGGGCTGGCATTATGCAAATA
This sequence comes from Rhinichthys klamathensis goyatoka, assembly GCF_029890125.1. Classification (NCBI taxonomy): domain Eukaryota; kingdom Metazoa; phylum Chordata; class Actinopteri; order Cypriniformes; family Leuciscidae; genus Rhinichthys; species Rhinichthys klamathensis. Next base: position 138,874 of record NW_026606756.1, read on the forward strand.
TTTGGAGGCGTACATATTAATGATCCCGACTATTGCGTCACAGTCGGTATTGTGTGGAGAACCGACCGTTTTTCAGGGGTGTTTTTCATAAACGTGAATTAAATGAGAACGCGAAAACAGTCCAGTTTGAGATTCACTCTATGTCATGTCCATGCACTGAACTCTTGTTATTTGACTATACCAAGGTAAATTCAATTTTGAATTATAGGTCACCTTTAAGTTAAAATACTCTCTCCATAAATGGTATGTGTGTGCTCATCATTTTGAGGACAAAACCCCCCAACTTCACCCTGGGAGCTGTATGTAGGATATGAGTGCCAATCTGTTTTCAATGTAGCTAACTTCAGGCAGCTTCTTGTCATCTACGCACTGACAAAAAAGGGTCATTGATGTGACACTGTAAAGTGACCAGTAGCGTTATTGTGAGCATTTACCTTAAATCACTATGAAAGTTTCATGCGTTTTTAGTATTTACTAGTGTAGATAAAATGGTTTCAATAAAATAAAAAAAGTTCATATATCTGACTGCTTGTATTCATTGACGAAAATGTAGCCATGTGCAGTAATATTGCAAAGCATCATGATGCGCGTGATATTTAATTGAATCGTTGACATGATAATTGCAATCGAATTGAATCGTGAGACCAGTGACAATTCACACCCCTATAGGTTTAACATTAGATTATCAGCTCGGAAAAATGCGCTAATTTGACTAGAAACACCGTAGACTGGAAATGTTGTGAATTATTTGTGCTTTAGTTGCCTGTGTTATGGGAAGAACGCATGCACAACAGGAGTAACACCTTCTGGCTAGCACTTGTGTCCTTTTGAGCAGATATAAGTTTGTTTATATTGTGCAGGATATCTGATTAATCTCATATAGGATGTGTCATATAAAACGTGCTTCAGTTTACTGGTGTTCATTCACTCTTTAGCTTCACCTCAGCTATTCCTTTTAGATGTTGATTTTTCAAAAACATAGATAATCTAGCAGTTATTTTTCCAAGTCATATTTTCATATTTTGATAAATGTGTCATTTCTATTTGTCAACATTAATTTTCGTTACAGAGTTTTATTCAAATATTTTCATTATCGCCATGTCTGTGCACGCCCAGCCCCCGAGTACTCCTTTTTGAGAACTATCAGTACTCAAAATGAAAAATTGGCAAAACGGTGTACATTCGCTTGTATTCAAGGAAAATATTACACTACATTACATTTTTAGTAGAGATGTTCCGATACCCTTTTTCCCTTCCCGATACCGATACCTGGACTCAGGGTATCGGCCGATACCGAGTACTGATCCGATACCTGGGTGTGTATCTATACAGCTGCAATTCATACTAGCCCTATATTAATTGATAGAATTATTTTATGGTGTGCTTCAGACTTATCCCTTAATAAAACATGAAAAAATACATACAGTGAACTAGAGTATTTTTATTATCTGACATACATTTCACAGCAATATATTATTTATTTTTCTTAAGTGAAAAAGAACTTAAAATGCAGCCACACATCCAATACTTTAAACTGAAAAAGGTATTTTAGGTTTACAATATAACTGTTTAAAAAAAGTGCAACAAATAAATCTAGGAATCTAAAAAATTATATATGAATAATATAAGAAAAGAACCTCTTTATAGCCTAACTTAAAGTCCAGAAACAATTTTGTTAAATACACGGCATTTCAGTTGACAGCGGCTGGTCATCCAGAACAATAAACTCGATAATTTTGTCGGTTAATTGTATCGCTCATTGGCTGTCTTTTGAAAACTTTTCTCTTCGTTTGAATAAAGCTTCCAGAGATTGTTGATTCTGGCGCGGCTCATCCTCCGTCTGACATCGTGTTCTGCGGGGTGACGCATCTTCAAATGCTTTATTAAGTGTTGAAGCTGCTAATCTTGTGCCACCCCTCGAAATTGCAGTATGGCATATGAGACATGTCGCCGTTTTACTGGTTGGTCCAGTCTTAAATACTGCCAAACAGCGGACATACTGCTAGTGCGCGCTTTCTTCTTCACTGCTCTTTGTGGCAACAGCACAACTTCCTGTGTTGCCACAAGCAACCACTGTTTAGAGCAGCGAAGAAGAATTGATCTCCGATTTGCAGCGTTAAGCAAAGCTAGCGTGCATAACTAGTTAGTTATTGTTTAAGAAAACGGTATCGGATCGGTACATGGGTAGAAGTACTCGCCGATTCCGATGCCAGAATTTGTATTGGTATCGGCGGCATTTCCGATACTAGTATCGGAACAACTCTAATTTTTAGAGTCATTAAATGAAAAAAATCTATGTTCAACAACAACAAAAATGTATGAATAATACAATGAACAAAGATTTATTTTCTAAAATGACAGTCACTGGTCTCAAATTGTTTTTCAATCCCAGTCCATTCCTACGGAGTCCCTAACAGGACATTTATTTCAATGCTTTTGCATTCTCACGCATACGTTTTGCGTTACTCAGAGAAACTTTGCGTTCGCTGACTTCGCTCAAAAGTTTTGTAAGCGAACACAAAGTTTCTCGAGGGAATGCAAAAGCATTGACAATTTCTTCAGCCATGATATTTGCCATTTTTCTGTCCAGAAATTACATTTACAGACATCTCAACACAGTGACAATTAAACCACTTTTCATCCTAGAGTCATTTACTGAAGTACATATTAGTACTAAGTAAATGAACATGCATGTAGTAAACACTAACACAATATAGATCTTTCTTGAGTGACAAAACTGCTATGTTCAGCACATATCTTTCCCTGAATCTTGTCCATTCTCATATTTTCTTTTTAGTGACGAGCATTAATGAGAATTTGGCGCCATTCATTAATATTTCTGCTCCTTTGTTCGAGTTAGGAGCCAAGTTAAATAGAAAGAATATGTGAAAGACGGAATACCAGGAATACATTAAATGTCTCAAAATTAAGTCATATGAAATGAATACTCAAGGCATAGAGTCTCTGGAAAGGAGCCAGGTGAAAAACAGGAGAAGAATGGATGAGGAAAAAAACAAAAGTGTTAAGTATTCTCTATCGCATCATGTCTACAGAGACTATACTGTTATCTGAGCTAGTGCTGGGCGGTTTGACCAAAAATTTATATCAAGGTTTTTTTCAAAATTATGCCGGTTGTTATCTGAGCCCACTCTGGGGAGATGAAGAAAGACAAAGGAGAGTCCTGCCCTACTAAGGTCACAAAATCATACATCAAAGTCATGGAAGCGTGTTGTTTGTACGTGTTTTGAACACACATACTCTAGTGTACAAGACGAGTGTGGGCAAGCATGGCTGTATGGCTCAACTGAAAAACAGCTGCTTTACTGCTTAGCAAGCGCAACTGCTTTAAAGCTCTCAGAAGCAACAGTTCTGGGTGACAAAAAAAAATGTATATATACACATATATATATATATATATTAATACTGAGAGCTTTAAACACATAGCCTATATCTATAGCAAGCAACTTCAAAACAAAGCCAATTGCTGGTGTGTTTGATTAGCTGCTCAAACTCAAAATTACTTACTGACCCTATATAATGAACACACCATCTAAGATAGTTATGCGTCTCTCTCCCTGCAAGTTTTATATGCATACAATCTTGAATCAGTCTCTTATCCTTTAGCAGGAAAGTGTCTGCTTTGGTTATGCAAGTTGATTTCAAGCAAGAAATGTCTCATGTCCTTTCAGATCCATTCCAAGAGAGCGAGACTGGGACCGATAAAGAGATTTTGTTTCCAATACAGTGGAAGGTAGGAGTGAAAATCATTCAAATAGGGGGCGATGAGAAAATGTGCCAGATGTTATGCTGTCAACAGCAATCATACAACTGTGTGACATCTGGTACAGCTCATTCTTCTATCTCACTCCTTTTCCAACCATCGTCTCGATGACTTCAGCGAAAACGGAATGAGGAAGTGCAACAAAAAGCCTGCATACAACCAAAAACTTGCTGATAAGCCCTGCGTTTCAGGATCAATGATCAAATGGCATTAAACATTTGCTCCAATGGCTTCTACTATTTTCAAATGAGCAAATAAGTAGCCTACATAAAACTTGCTGAAATAAAAAGACTCAAAATTCACTTCACAAACTTCATAATAGTTTACCATTCATTGACAAGAGTGTGCTACAACATAACTTGGCCACAAACACACATTGTAGTCTTTGTTTCAATTGTGTTAAAATATGTTCCCAGGTAATTTGATCATGATCCAATTATAAGCTGAACTGTGGTCAGAAGATATAATACATAACCAAAAGGCTGGAGCTGCTGTGCAACTCCACATAGAAATGAGATGTCCATTAGCTGAATGTGCACCGCATTGGCTGGTTCCTGTGCAGACATCTTTGTTCATACTAATGGATCAATCTAGTTTTCTGCTGTCTTTTTTTGTGTTGCGTCAGTCTTGTAAGACTGCTTTGTAAACTTTACTTGGTGAAAACATTATCCTGCCCCCCTCCACCCCTGGGCCTCCGGTGACAACAGTTCCATGATTCGAGACCGGCAGGTTTTATTGGCCAGCACAGAGCCAAATTTTCTGGCCCAGACCTGCCAATACAAATGCTAAAACTAAGCTGCATTAAAGTGCGTACTGCATACTTATTAATCAGTCTCTGAAATTCATGCAGTGGATCAGCTTAATCACTGCAAGTACAAAATAATGACATTCACGTTATCAAAAATTGTCTGAAACATCATCTTTCTCCTTTAGTCAGCCTTCCTGAATTAATGAAATCAGATCAAACGAGGCACCAATTGCACATGTTCAGAACAGAGCTCAGGCTTTCAAACCACCTTGATTCGGTGCAAAAGGAAAACGCTTTTACATAATTTATAATGCATTGACCACCAGGTTTGAATATTTCTTTGATGCATATTTCTTATCTAACAGAGGATCATAATAATCTGATATTGTGTGCGGTTCACATACTTGAAACTGAACCTGCTTAGGTGGTTTTCTTTTCCACTTTGAAAAAGCTAAAACCTTGTTTTGGACTCCGTCAATATAATTAATACTTCAGTTCAACATCAAAGCTCAAATGAATTCTCTTTGAGGATTGAAGAGAGAACCGGACTGCAACTCATTTTACTGCAGTAACATCCACTCTGCCATGTACTGACGACTGGGTTCCGGGTTCCTGTCTTTTGAGCTGTACATAGAAGCCTGAGGGCTTTCAACTACAACAAATTCCCACTCCCTGTAATCCCCAGCCATTTATTCATCCTAGGATAACCTTCAATCCTCACTGTCAGTTTCCCACTACATTGGGGGCCCGAGCTTAACACAGCAAAGCTTTCAGAGAGGCTCAGTGGGCACTAGAGACACGGACACAGCAAAGCTTTCAGACAGACAGGCACAAACACAGATACACTATGTTTATACACTCCTGAACTTCCACCGATCAATTCGGAAAATAAATAAATAAATAAATACTGCACGATATTCCTGGTGGACTGGATGATTGATTCTTTTCAAAACATTTTACTGATGATGAAAACTAAAACTCTTTATACCAGTCTGACTAAATACTTGATTCTGTAAGGTGTGTATTGAAACGTGTGTTGGCTAATTTTTCACAGACATGTTTCAGTCAGTTTAATGACTGTTCTTTATTAATTTGTTGCCTTCTTTGAAGCACACATACACACTCACACATAGAAACATTCATACACAGAAACCAGTCAATGCTGCCCCGCAACTTTTATTAAATGAAATAAATACCTTTGCTATTCACTGCATGAATAATTTGCCTCCGCATTGTGGATTAAAATGGTGTAATGCAAAATCAGAATTGAATCAAAACGAGAGCTTGGGAAATTATGATCAAATCATGAAATCAGATCTTTTCTTCCACATTGTGAAGTGGCTGGGCATCGACAAATTTTGACTCAATTCACAAGTTGCAATTAGATTTTAATTAAATTCAACTAATTGTCAATCAGGGACAGTACAAGGCATATTTCCTGAATATTTCCTGTCAATACAGTATTAAATAAAATTGACAAAAATTTAGACTTTGTATGATCTTAGAAGTAACAAAGCTTATTGCAATTTATTGGATGGGACTCGGAGGCATGTTACAAAACTTTGTTCATTCATCAACCAGACTGATCTCATGAAATGGCGTATGTATGACACGCCAATTCGTATTTCCATTTTTGGCGTGCTATCAACACGCATAATCGCTTTTCAGCGTGTTTATCAACGCCGTAGACTTAACGTTACATTACTGTATATATAAATATATGACCTACCCCAACCCCGTCCCTAAACCTACCCGTCACTGGGGTTAATACCATTTATGAGTGTTCCCCTACCATCCTAGGAAAAAAAATATCGCTCCCCAGATGTAGATCTACATTTTGCTTCGTTTCGCTCGGACATTTAACGGCGTGTACATACACGCGGAATCACTCGGACATTTAACGGCGTGTACATACACGCGGAATCACTCGGACATTTAACAGCGTAGACACACACGCAAAAGATGACGGTTCGTCTCGGCGTGGACATACTCGCGGATAGCTCAAAATGCGTATAGATAACACGCCACTTGACTTGAAAGTGGCGTGTCTGTTTATACGCAAAGTCATGATGCCATGTTGCATCAACTGAAAACAGCATAGACCAAAAGATAAAATATTGGAATTAGTTTTTCAAAATGAGAATCGGTTTAAAACCAAGTAATCAATATTTTAACCCCAGGCTTCAAAAATATGATTTTCAAAACAACATAGTTGAATGGCGACTGAGGCTGTTAATCTGTGTTTAGAGGCCCAATGATTTCCATGTTGCTGAAAATGTGGACAACAATCACAGAATCCAGTCATAAAATTGGAATTTATACTGTGTAATATGGCAAGATTTGGATGAATAATCACCCCCCCCCCCCCCCCAAAAAAAAGAGACATTCCTCAAAATATATTATTTTGTGTTCCACAGAAGAGATAATAGTTATACAGGTTTGGATTGGAATGTCATGAGGCGGAGTAAAGGATGACAATTTTCATTTTCATGTGAACTGTCCCTTTAAGCAGTGTATAGTTGTCCTGATTTCACCCTTTACAGCTGGAGAACAAAGAGGCCCTTAAAATGGCTATTTGTAATGCAAACAGCTTCAGTGATTCAACAAAGAAACCCTACTAAGATATTTTTACCTCCATCGAAAATCAATAGCCAATCTTGAAGACAACCGATGACGGTCATGTATAATACCACCAGCAAATAAGGTACTACAGAAAACTATTCTATGATGTTGAGAGACAGTGGATGCAGTACAATTAGATTCATCAGTTAGATCAATTAGATGTTATCAAAAGTAAACTGTGGAATTTGCACTCAACTAAAAACAAAATTAAGGCAGAGAGTTTTGAGAAATTTATCTCTAAGGGTTGATAGCTTTTGGTAGTTTGTTCACTTAATTGAAAAATGAAAACAGAAACTGCAAGTGAGATGCAGTACTAGGACATTGTGCATTCATTTAATTCAGGCCTCAGGCATGCTTCAAGGGCTCCACAGAGCCAGAAACACCACTGCGTGAACACTATGATACTTTATAAGACAGAGTTGAGTAGAATGTAAACATGGCAGTGCGCTTCAGTGACTAAACATCTTCTCCAGGGTTAGTTCACCCCATATTGAAATTTGTGTCATCGCTTACTACCCCTCATGTTGTTCCAAAATCGTTTGACTATTTCTTCCGGGGAACACAAAATGAGATATTTGGCTGAATATTGGGTAATGTTCTTCCATGTGGACAAAAACCACAGAATCCAGTCATAATAAAATGGAATTTAGGATTAATAATAATCACAATTGAGATATGGACCAGGACTAGTGTATGTGAATGTACGTCTGGATGTTCTGCGTGTCGTGTGAACGAGCAGCACAGTTTACACTCAGGCAGCGTCTGGGGTCTCACTATATAGAGTTCACTTCATGGGCATTTCATCATTTCCTTAGACAAAACTATTTTTGATTATTAATTTAAAACACATTTAAACCATGGACCCTTTTTACAGACTGTGATGACGCATTTTAACGCTCATCAGCATCGTAAATCATGTAACGTTTTTAATAGGCTTCAAATTACAAAAAATAGTTATCACTACTGCGAGGGTGTTTCTGATACAGCAGCTGTGGAAGTGATGGTAAGATTGACATTTCTCTCTTCTGACTGCCGTTATCAATCTCTCTATTTTTTCCTCTTTTTGAAAGTTTTGAAAACACTATTGTAGAGATTTTCTTTTGCTATTTGAGCAAATGGGAAAAAAATATATTTAATGTATTCTCTCATTCACCGCTATAGACGTTTACCAAACTATGACAAATTCCGCTTCTGAGAAACCCGGAAATGTGAAAAGGGCCCATTATATTGGAATTCAGAAAATTAAAACAGAAAACACAGAATTTGGGAAATAAAAAAATAAAAAAAAATTCATAGGACCCTTTAGGGTTCATACGGGTGTGGAACAGCATAAGGTGACAACATTTGCGTGAACTGTACCTATAGTGCCAGGATGTTGTAAAGAGTACAACTACAAACAACTCATTTTGATGTTTGAAGTATTTTTAAGTATTATTACTCGTATATAAATCATCCAATGGGCTAGGAGGACCTCAATATATTGCAGATATGCTCACTGAATATAAACCTAACAGATCACTCAGATCATTAGGATCACATCAGCTAGAAATACCAAGGGTTCACTCAAAGCATGGAGAGTCTAATTATTCTTATTTCTTTTGATTATTTTAATTTCTTCTATGTAAAGCACTTTGAATTGCCATTGTGTATATGAAATGTGCTATATAAATAAACTTGCCTTGCTTTGCTTTGCCTTTGACCCAAAGACACATTCTTTTTTTTTTTACTCTTTCCTCACAGACAAAAGTCAGTAATCATGTTAACATGCACATTGTTCTGATTAGTCTATTTTCTGGTCATGCTTTTATTTTAAATAAGATGTTAACATGCTCCACGGCTATTAGAATATTCCTGTATGCATCAGCATAATCCAAATAAACATTTGTTTATTATTGCACATTCTACTTCTGGAAAAATGAGTAATCCTCTCTCTTGCCATTTATCATTTATTCAGTAAATTGGGATAAATTGTAAAATGAATGAACTGCAAAATGTAGATTTTGAGACTCCAGCAAATCTGTAAATGTTTCTTCCATTCCTGCTTGACTTTTCACACTCGTCTATTTCTAATAGAACCCAAAATTGCATTTGTTTAGATAATAAGATATAAATTACTGTTCATTTGCAGGGGATATTTTGAATAAGGTAACTAAAATATAACTAAAACATTTGTGTGCCTATAAATTTACTGAATGAATGCTGAAACTCTGAGAGAACTCCTCCAGCCATCTACACACACGTCACAAAAAGAGAGGGTGTGCTCCCATGATCCTTTGTGTTGTTAAATCAGAGGGCAACCAGTGACAATAGTCCGGCTCTGAAAGCCTGTGGAAATGCTTCTTTCCCATGTGTCAAAAAGGCATCAAGTCAAAACAGAGCTCATAGAGTGATAAAGCAATGATCATCAAATGCTGAGTGAACATGATATCGGTTGGTTCCTCTGAATCATCTTCACCACGCAGTGGGATCCCCTCCTTTTAAAGCCAGTTCAAAACAAAACCCTTGAAAAAGCCCCTCAATAACTAACCCCCATGCAGCTTCCCACACGGTTCTGTGTGCCAGGCTCTTTGACATGGAAATTAAAAAAAGGGGAGGGTAAAGATTTCAAGTGTTCACTGCATCTGAATTTAAGATTGTTTGAGTTATTTTAGATTGCACGTTCGAGGAAAATAAAACCATTTCGTCATTTTCAGAAGCTCAATGTATTCTAATAGAAAATTATCTCTTAACTACATACGGAATATGTAATGTAATACAATTTCGAATACAAAATACAACAGCAATGAGAGGCAAGTGTAATTACAATTTTCCAAAGTTCGACCAAAAAGTTGCATCATGCAGCACAAAGATTACAGTGCCCTATTAGTGAATGTGACATGATGAGGCGTCAAAAGATTTGCCTTAATGCAAGATGATCTGAGTAAAGCCTCTGAGAACAAAACAACTATGAGTAGTGCATGAAACAACACACCGGAAGATATGAAGTAATTCAACTATGCCAAGAAACAAATATCACGCAATTTCGATTCAGTAGTTTTCATAAATTAACACAAACCAAAGCAAATCTGTTTCAAACTCTCAACTTACTGTGATGGTAACTTCATGCTTTTTCAGTCGATACTTCAAACTCTTCATGGTTTCTCCTTGGTTGAATAAATAAAAAGTAGCGCGTATATTAGTATTTGAATAAATTAAAACAGCAGTTACGTTTTACGGTTTAGTTTGATTACGCAAAAACAACTTTTAACGTCTGACAACAGACTGCGATTTTTCACCTGACGCGATACACCACCAGGCTTATCTGGACCCGTTTCCTTACCGACAACTGCGTAAACCAATAGTAGAGAGGCATAGCTGAATAAATTACGTGTTGGCCAATCAGACGTTAGAGAGGGCGGAACTTCCTCGTGGTCCTAGCAGCGTTTGAAATTGTAGCAGGGAACAACAGGAGACGCTGCTGTGCGCCTGACGTCATCCTTACCTGGAAAAAGGCTGGACTTTGTCTCAGATTCAGGTCATTGAGAGAGATAGTTTGGAAAACATTTATTTGATATCAACACCTGAATTGCTTTGGGTGGAGTATACAATTCAGGAAAGAAAAATGTTATGTAGGCTAATAGCTAGCCTATGTATAATAGTGATTTTCATTATAGCCTAGTACTGATTAGCTACAGAGTCAATATTTATTATGATGCTAGTTATATTTTCATTGATGACTCAAAAACAGTCTTGTTTGAATCATGAGTTGTAGTAATAGCTGGTGCAAAACAATAAATCCCAATCGGAGCTAAATTTAGTTTTTTAGTTTTATAATTCCAAAAAAATTGTTTGCGTAGGCTACCTTTAGGCTATTTTTTTTTATTTTTTTATATCTGAATGTATGTTTATCATTGGTTATATTTATGCCACTTAAGAGATGTGTTGCCCCCTTCTGGCCTTGAAAAGCTGGTGACGTCATTTGCGCTTCTGCGAGGCTAGAGCAATGTCAGATTACAGTTAAAACACACACACACACACACACACACACTTGTTTTTAAACGTCATTCCAGATGATAGGCTATGCTTCCCACACTTTATGCAGGAAAATGTTTGCATGTTTAATCATTTGCAATTATTTGAAATGATTGAACGCGTTACCGCAACAAAAGTCTCTTTTGCCATAAATGTAATACATTTCATTTTCTATTTCACTTTTGCACTATTCTCTCGTTATTTGACACATCTGATATTTATATATTTATAATATATATTTATAAATGTATACATTTTTTTATAAATTTTCCCATAAACCTGAGCGAAATTATACAGTACTGTACATTGTTGGATTATTTTTTTTATGCTTGTTTATAGATTTTGTCCAAGAAGTGAAAGAGGAAGGGGCCTGATTGTCCTTGTATAAGCCCTCGGGTCAACGTCAAACAGTTATTTGGCAGGAAATGTGACTCTCTCTCTGCCAAATTTTGGTTCCTGGACATACTATCATAATAATATTAGCAGAACAATTTGATGAATGACTACGGTTCATTTATTAATAATGCCTCTGAAAGATTGTTGACGACCATTTCTTATAACTTCTAATAATCATTAAATAAAATACAACAAATTAAATTAATTACAATGACAGAGAATTAACATTGATGTAACATTCACCATGTGGAAACTTCATTGCAATTATTTTTTTGAGCCAGGACAAAGTACTGATCAGTGTTGTGGTCAAGAATACTGCAAGTATTATTTCCCCTTAGACCATCAGCAGGAATAGATTTTCACAAAATGTGACTTGTCATCAAAGATGACACTGTTTCGACACTCCTGTAGGCAACATCTGTGCGACCTTCAGCTGATAGTGAGAAATTTGGTGAGGTGATTTTAGCTGGAAGTAAGAATAATTCCCTCTTGTCAACTTTAAGTTTGAGGTGTCAGAGAGGGATGTGGACATTCTGACAACGCATATGCAAAAAAAAAAAAAAAAAAAAAAACACCGGAAGGGGGGATGAGATGTATAGCGTCATGTTTTCATTCCACAGCAGTAGTCATGAAAAGAAGCGAGCCTGGCTTATAGTTTCTCGTGTTGGTGATAATACACTGTTAACCCTTGGTGTAATTTCCAGGGTAAATAAATGTAAAATATCTAGTGTTTTGCTGTAATATAGGGGAACAGTATTTACTGTAAAAAGCCTGGTAAGGTCTAACATTGTATTATGTTAAGTATGAAGTGAGATGGTACAGCACCACTACATAATGATTTGGCATCAGAAGAGAGATAACCACCAGAGATCTCTCAGTAGAGAGGGGATTTGGATGGGATCAAGAGGGCAAGTTCGCAAGGTGAAGTGCTTAAATGATCTTCTTGTCTGAAACAGTCTTATAAACATGCATGACATATGAATGCTGGCCATAGTGTAGCTCAACTGATTGAACCTGGTCATGGGTTCAATTCCCAGGTAACACACACACACACACTGATAAAATACCCTAACTAAGGTTTATGAAATCCTCATCACTATGGACAGTGAGAGAGGATCCATTGTGTGTTAATTCTGCAACATCAAACAGATCTTTCATTTGCCTATGCAAATAAAGTTCAAGCTTAATTAGTCCCTTTAATTGTTTGAAATAATTTCCTGATAGATCATATTCCCATACAACACAACGGATGTTGAAAACATGATTGGATTTTGAAAGCCTGCTCAATTCTATAAACTTTTATAGAATTTATTAGAAGTCATTGTCAGACTTTGAAGTCTCACTAGAAAGAGCCAAACAAAACACAGACATGATCAAATGTATTTCATTCAAAAAGGTCAAACAATCAGGCCTAATTATAATAAGAAATTACAACAACAGAGATAATAACTGCAAAAATAAAAGCAAGTCAATTACAATACATGTAGTACAGTACATTTACTTCTACTTTTTGGTTTATATGAATAATTCTGCAATATTACTGAAATGCTGTGGGCAGAATCCAAGGGGGCAAATACAATTTTAAATGGGTAAAATTCTTATCATAATGGGAATATGATATGATGATGTGCATTAAGAAGTGACTAACATAACTCCTAACTCACTCGGTAATAGGAAACCATGTCTCCACAGGAAATCCTGTTAACAGTGGGGATCTGATTATATCAGCACACTCAGCTGGAGACCAAAGTGAGTTTTGTAATATTGACCAACATCAATAGACAAACTGGTAGATTTGCATCCACACAGCACAGCAGTGTAGACCCTGGATGAAACAAAGAGCCATTTAACAGAAAGGGAAGGTAGTCCATTCCACACCATCACATGTGACCACATCACATCAAAATACAAGGAAGGATTGTTTTAGTAGCAGCAGCACTGGTCAAAACATAGGCTTTGAATAGACACACAGTGTGTACACAAACAGGACCTTCAATGACATTTCAAATAGTATTCAAATGACATTTAAGTGCACACATAAAATGAGAGCAGCAGAGTTATGAGGAGCCAATAACTGCTACTGCTTTGTTTTTAAAGGATACTTTGGTTAGTCTTCAATGGGAAATTATATGCATCCAAAAAATATTGACTGCTGCCCAGACTGTTCCTCACAGTCCGTTGCCCTGTCTGCAGTCTGAACACTGGAGTGTGACGCATCATAACCAAAAGAACATCGTCGAGAGCATCACTTCTGTGCCGGGTGTCCATTAAAAGGCTCCTGTGCGAGTGTGACGGTAAACAGCAGCAGATGTACTGTCTTTTCAAATCTTCCAAATTGCCTGCAAATGACCATCATTATAGCTTACTATGTAAGTGATTTAAAGCAACCACAATTTAACAAGACGTTAAGCATTCTCATCAGTTATGAACCTGATCGCCCCTTTCTGGGTAATTAACTGCATGCCGCAGAGCTGTCATTTCTACAGGATACAAAAACATGTTCTGAAAAACTGATATGGCCTGGCTCGACTAAATGAAACACATTTCTGCTTATTTTTGCCTAATGAATTCCAGAATGCTGTGATCGGGATGGTGGTATCTTGGCTTGGAGCTTGTGGGAGTGTCTGTCAGTAATGCTAATTGAGAATGAGACAAGACTGGATATGGAAAGCACTGCAAGAGGGAAACGCAGAGAGAGTGTGTTGTCATTCAGAATGTGTGAGGGAGAGAAAATAAAGTTGACAAACGGTTGTCAACTTAACTTAGCCTTTTGGTTAACCAGGTGGTGTGGTCGTCCATCCTTATTAAGTTCTCTAAAAATATTAAATGAATTGTATGTTTGGTAATATCCTATCACTAATGTAAAATGCTGAGAATATGTATTTTGAGTTTTTAAAAATAATTCAAAATGGCTTATGATGAAAAGGTACATATGGGAGACTGATGCTAGTTTTCGTAACAATGTTTGTTCTGATTAATATTTCTCTGCAGGTTATTAAATTTCACAGTTCGTTGCCCAATAGCGGGGCAAGTTGTCACAATGGAACTGGCCATTAAACAGCCTAGTATAGGCATCTCGGCTAAATTTAAACAGTATATATATGCAACAATAATTCATTGAATTGCAAAAATGGCAAAGGTAACATCCTATAATATTAAACCAACAAAAATGTTAATTAATATGCTGTGTAAATTTGTCACACATGATGATATTGGAATTTGATTTTGGAGGATGAAATTTACAAAACAAAAAAGGTGTAAACCAACATACAAAAACACTGATAGGGAAAACGCATTTGTGTAACTGGACTTTTGACTCAAAGGCTAATACTGAGGAGTAATCCTCACCGACAACATCCAATGTCTCATATATTCTGTGTTTTATTTTATTTTATTTATTTTATAAATTAAACATGTTTTAATTTAACATTAAAAAAACAATATAGGCTATAGCCTACACAATTAACCCTGGAACTTGCACAATAATGTATTAATTAAAAAAAAGAAATTGGAAGAGAAATGATTAGCATATCAGCCATTGAAGTATAGTGCATTGAAAGGTATTGCCACTCAATTTAATTTAGCTGCGTTTTTTAAATTGTTGGTTTTAACGCAAAAGTAATGTAACATTTTATATCGAGAATTTACGGTGGCCGAGAGAGCTCAACGCGCTGCAACTGAAGAAAACGCATGCAAATAGAAGAAAACACATGCAAATAGAAAACAACGCGTGCAAATAGAAAAAAACACATGCAAATTAAATAAAACGCATGCAAATAGAAAAAAAACGCATGCAAATAGAAAAAAATGCGTGCAAAAAAAAAAAAAAAACACCTGCAAATTAAGAAAACATCTTCATCAGTTTCACAACACACGTGTGCTCCAAATACTCACAACACCACCAAATACATAAACGCGCTGCAAATAACACAGAGCACAACGGAAATGTTTCCAGGGGAACCAAATAAGTGACGGACCCGGCTGGGACGTTCTGGCATAGATATCCATAAATCTATGCGTGCTGGTGCTTACAGCTTAAAATTGTACTTTATTTATTTGTTTATTTATTTATTTGTTTGTGCAAAACATATACAGAGATTACATTTTTTAGGACATACAACTTGTATACAATGTACAAAATGTATTAACAATATGTTCAATGTCATCAGAATACAAATGAGAAAAGAACAATGAGCTGGAAACTAA
Source organism: Rhinichthys klamathensis goyatoka (assembly GCF_029890125.1). Lineage (NCBI taxonomy): Eukaryota > Metazoa > Chordata > Actinopteri > Cypriniformes > Leuciscidae > Rhinichthys > Rhinichthys klamathensis. The sequence goes on from NW_026606756.1 coordinate 154,638, forward strand.
AATAAATAAATAAAAAAGATAAAGAAGAAAAACATGAAGGAAAGATATTTATCTATACATCAGTTACACTACAAATTGTTTCATGTTATTACATTTTCATAAAGAAAAGTTTCGTAAGAAATGTTAGATAATGTAGGGTCCAAAATTTTTAAGTTGAGACACAGATATATAACGCACATTTTAAAAGCTTTTTTTGTAAACTAAAAATAAAAATGTATTTGCATCCGTTATGTTAACAGCATTGTAAGACCGGCTGATGGACACCGTGCTGCGTTGTCATGGGAACATCCCACGTTGTCTTTAGTTGCTCCCTTCATCAAGTGCGCTCCACACGGCTGCCTAACAGCACACTACAGCCTTGCTCACTCCAAAAGGGCTCTGCAATCTGCCCTTCGAAGGGAGTATGGCTGTGGCATAGGGAAGCTCACGAGCAATAAGCACGTCTCAGCCGGGTTCGTCACTTATTTGGTTCCCCTGGAAACATTTCTGTTGTGGTCTGTGTTATTTGCAGCGCGTTTTCTGTATTTGGTTGTGTTGTGAACTTTTGCAGCGCGTTTCCTTATTTGGAGCACACGTGTGTTGTGAAACTGATGAAGATGTTTTTTTTTTATTTGCAGGTGTTTTTTTCTATTTGCACGCGTGTTTTTCTATTTGCATGTGTTTTTTTCTATTTGCATGCGTTTTTTTCTATTTGCACGCGTTTTTCTCTATTTGCATGTGTTTGCTTCAGTTGCAGCGCATTGAGCTGTCTCGGCCACCGTAAGAATTAGCCTATTTGAAAACAATGTTCCACAACAATACAAAGACATTCATACAATTCAATTGATGTAGGCTACACCAAGCGCATGAGTCAGTTCACCCAAAATAACAATTCTGTCCTTATTTACTCACCCTCATGTTGTCCCAAACCTGTGAACTGACGTCTCCTTTTGATCTCCGCTGAAGAAATAAAGTCAAAAATGCTTGAAAAACATGAGGGTGAGAGAAATAATGACCGAAAGTTACATTTTGGGTCAAATAACTCTTTCGGCCTATACACATTTGTTCCACGGGATGGAGTCGCGCGAGATGCGTGTGCACTTGTTTCTCAGGCGCGGAGAAACATGTCCTTTAGTTTTTTCCTGAACTCTCTGCGCATCAGACAGTAAATAAGTGGATTTAAACAGCTGTTTGCGTGCGCCAGGCACACAGTCACCGGAAACACATAGGTATGAACGATATAGTACGACTTATCCCAGTACACCACGTTGAATTTCACCAGCACGCCCCAAAACGTTATGGCATGATTGGGCATCCAGCAGAGGAAGAACGACAAGACTACTATGGTGACGGACTTTGTGACTTGCGTTCTTCGCCTCGAGTTGTTCTTCATGCTCCGCTGTCGGATGAGCCTCAATAGCAGCAGGTAACTGATGGAGACTATTCCCATTGGCAAAATAAAAGCGATTAGTATTTTCTGGAGATGATAGACTGCCAACCAATACTGCCCCTCGGGGAACCGCAACAAACAAAGTTTTTCTCCGGCCACGTTAGTGACTGTGGAGAAAATGGATGTTGGCGCGGTGGCGACGGTGGCCAGAGTCCACAGGACGACGCTGACCCACCTGATGGAGCAGCTGGTCTGTCTAGTGCTGTCCTTCAGAGCTGAAGCCACTGACCAGTAGCGTGTGATGCTCATCGCGGTCAGGAAGAAGACGCTCGCGTACATGTTCATCACGGTCACCGAGAGGATGATCTTGCACATGGCGTCTCCAAACGGCCAGCTGAAGTCCAGCGCCGTGTCCACGGCCCAGAAAGGCAAAGTCAAAACAAACTGAAAATCTGTCACGGCCAAATTGAGGATGAAAAAGTTTATTTTGGATGTGCGTCTCTCTTGTTTCACGCGAATAAAGAAGAAGACCAGCAGGTTGCCAATCAAACCTACGATGCAAACCACCGAGTAGGTGATGGAGATCAAGCACCTCAACACCGGACTCCCATCGGCGCTCACATCAATGTCTTCCAGGCTTTTAAAGCGCTCCCGATCACTGATGGATCTGTTGATTACACCACTCTGATTACTGTCTCCCGTTGTATCCAGCGATTTCACAACTTCAGTGTTGCCCATGACGACAGTTAATGTAGGTTACTTCTTTACACTAGATTCATTTGTACTTAGCCTATCTATAATGAGTATGCCTTTTATTTAGTCACATTAATTACTTAGTTTTAGGCTTTTTAATTGATAACTGACAAAACATCACTGATGCTACATTACTATAGGGCTACAAACAAGTTCAATGTGCAAAAACTATGAGCACAATGCGGCGCGGCCAAGAATTTATCTCGGGCGCTTCTTAAATGTTCCCGCCCATCGAGAGCAGTGATTCGTCTTCCTGTTTGATTGACAGGACGACGCAGAGTTAAGGCACACACATATAATTTATATATAATTTATGTATATTTTTTTATGCTCAAACCTTTATAAAATAGCATACAGTAATGGAAGGAAAAAAACACAACAAAAATAACGTTTTTAATAACAAAAAAGAGTTTAAACAGAGATGAGGTTTATTAAAGGGGTTTGTGTGGAGTTGCAATGGAGCAGGTGGGAGCCACTTGGTAAGTTTTCACTGCCATCTGCTGTTCACATGTAAATTAACACCAGTTTCTCACGGTTTCTTACTACCACTTCAAGGCTTTGGTTCAGATGCTTCAAGGGACAGTTCACCCAAAAAAATGAAAATTTTGTCGTCATCATCATCAAAAGAAGATATTTTAATGATTGTTGGTAACCAGACAGTTGATGGTAGCCATTGACTTTCATAGTAATTTTTCCTACTATGGAAGTCAATACCGTCATCTGTTTGATTACCAACATTCTTTAAAATATCTTCTTTTGTGTTCAACAGAAGAGAGACACGTCATACAGGTTTGGAACAACTTGAGTAAGTGATGACAGAATTTTTATTGTGTGAACTATCCCATTAAGTTGGGATCTGACATGACAGTTGAATGAGGGGATTCACATGAATCAATGATTTGTTCTAAAGGATTTAAAGGCAGGAAAGATTTAAAATGTGGCATTTGAGACACCGTGGGTTATCAGAATGAGTAGTGAATTGAAGGTCAAAATTGTGAGAAACCATTTATTATATTCATTTTAGAGGGAGTTGGTTGGTTAGCCTCCTTATGTGTGGGTTTTATCGTTAAAAAAAAGACAACCAAATTGATACATTTCATATAATATTAAATCTGCTTTAGGCCTGTGTGAATTGAAAATGGGTCAAAGTTTGTTGCCCCAGATACAGTTGTTTCTGAAATATGAACAGACACCTGGTTAGTTCTCAATTTAGAATCTTCACCTTTTCGCAGATCGATTCAGACTTGTCTGAACTTTATACTAAACAGTATGCCATTCAACTCAAATAGCTTATGTCCATCTTACAGCGCAAGTTACTTTTCAGTGAGCACGTTAAAATAGCTGAGCTATTCAGCTCCAATGTAAAGGAGTGAATTCCAAATTCTTAAAATGTACCAAAAGAAATATAAAATCTTATACACATCATGCATCTCATTCTCAACCAGCTCTTTTTTTTCCATCAAGACAAAAGCCAGTTAGCTCAATGCATTTTATTACATCTAAATGTCTCTACATAAACATGTAACATTCAATAGGTAAACAATTTCTTTCAATGCATGTAATAAATATTTTTTTTACTTAGTACTTTATACAAACTGACATTGGTCTACTGTACAATATGTCTTCCACATCTTAAAAATCTTTTTTTCTTTCCATAAAACATGCCACAGACACAGAGCGGATGAAATTTAAGGCAGTGAGCATAGATGTCTGCTTACTGAATTGGAAAATAAAATAACTTGGACTTTGACACCAAGCCCACTCATAACACAATTCTGCATCTAAAATATATAAATTAGTTTGTTGTGAAGTTGAGGATTCAACTTCAACACATAAATGCACATCACTAGAACATCCAAATTTGCACAATGTTTGCCTTACATCAAGAACAAAAACATGCACACACGCTTTCATACACACATTCATACACACACACACACAACTTATCCATTTATCAATCATAATCAAAATGAACAAATGAATGAAAACTTGTATTCTGTTTGTCACTGAACCTTACTTCTATACCCTTGGTAACAAACCTTGTCAAATACATGTCATGTGAGACAGACACATTGAAACAAAGGACAAAAACGGTCCAGATTTACTTGTTAAAATAGAGTCAAAAATAATCATTAACACTGCTAGAGATCTAACAAGTAGTCAATTTGGTAACAAGGATTTTGCCATAACAGCATATGTATTTTTGTCGCTGTCATTTTTATCTCGTTAATTACTTAACCAATTACATTTTGAACCGATCTAAGAGTCGAGACAAATCGACTGATAAACATCTAATACTTTCAGAAGAAATGTATGTTAAAAGGAAGTTTAGAGGGCAAAGGAAACAGAGTGAGACTCATCAGTCTATCAAATAATGCAAGACGCAATAGCTAGATTCTGTCACAGGCAATTACCCCAGTCCCAAACCCAATTAGGCTTTAAAAAGAGGTCTGGTCAACACACTGAGAGCCACACCAGCAAACACACAGACACACGCACACACACACACACACCTTAGCCTGTTTGATGTAAGTACAAATAAAAAAGATTTGAACTTCCTAATTTAACGGGGTTTTTTTTTCGTTTTGAACACACTATTTTTTCCAATCTTCCGTTCTAATTTTCTCAAATATTGTTTGAACAAAACTTTTGCAATTAATTTCCTCTGTTAATCCCAAGCAGCACTTGAAAGGACATCCATTGGTTACTCAATAGGATTATTCGTTTAGAAACTCCAAGTCTGTAGATAAGAGCTCCAAATCTGGTGGGTGCCACGAGGGACATTTTAATACAGGCGAACTGAAGTACAAGAAATAACAGGTCCAGTCGTTTACATGCAAAAAAAACACTCACACAAGGCACGCGTGACAAAACGGTAGAAGAAATGATGAGTGGCTTTTAGGACTTCCCACACAGTACCAAGCACAGACGACCTAATAAACAAATGAACAGAGACCTCAGTCACTGTTCAATGTCAAAACAAACATCTATGAGCAAGTTAAGGATGCATTGCAACACCAAAGACACCGCAACCTCACCATCTACGCCACTGCTGAACCTCCCAACAAAACATTCCTTCTGAAAAATGTAAAAAGAGAGGGACGGAAGAAAGAATGAGAGAACAATCAAGCATGGCAGCCACAAAGAGTAAATCTTTACTTTCTACACAAGGTATACGTTTAAGTTCACTGAACTCACAAGCTCTCACTCTAAAAACTTCAACACTAAAAAGTGTTCTTTTGGCATTGAGCAAGAAAAAATATGGATGTAAAACTGTTAGAGAATTACATTGTTTTAAAAACAGTCATGAATTACATTTCACATAAGAATCATGAGGTCAGATATTGGCAATCTGTAACAATGCTTTTACTTCCAGTTGTTAATCTGAAGGTGAAGGAATGCTTTTTAACGGCCCACCAACATAAAGGGATAGTTGAGCCAAAAAATGAAGATTTAGTCATCATTTACATACATACAAACCTGTATGACTTTCTTTCTTCAGTGGAACACGAACGATATTTGTAAGAAGGTTTCAGTGGGGTCAAAAACTTTCATTGTATGGAGAGAAAAAAAAAGTGATGACATGAAAATGATGACAGAAGTGAAATTTTTAGGTGAACTATCCCTTTAAAAGCATTATATAAAATATTTCTGCACTTATAGGGGAAATGTGATTGGCAAAGACATGTCAAGTTTTGCTGAAAAGAGAGAAGAACCAAGGGTCCGGCAGACGGTCTGATCGCAGCCATTGTGCCCAGTGAAATCAGACAAAATATAGACAATCACAGAATATGATGGGGAAAGGACATAAAAAGTGTTCATATTATGTTAAAGGGGTAAAGCCGAAGCAGTGAAGGGAAAAATAGCGTCAGTTTCCAAGGAGCTAAAACCCAAAGTAACTTAGCAAGCCGTGTTGGGCGAAAACTCTTTCAAGTTTACATATACATTAGATAGCTAGATAGATAAGTATATACAAAAGTAAAACAAAAAATATATTTGTTCTCTGTACACGGCAACGATTATCATCGTTTACAAAAACACCCTTCAGTCATCCTGCATGTACGTTTTCTTCCCAACGTTTGGAAGTCTCTTCAGTCAGTTTCCCGTACGAGGGTTCGGTCCTGGGTCAGTCTAACGAGATGACGTCTGGGACGGATCCGTATATGGCAGACATGGGGGCCGATTCGGAGTTGGGGTGTGGGGCAGGTGGATGTCCGAGGCTTTCCCGTAGGCTGCTGGAGGACACCAGGCTGCTGCCGTTGACGTTAATGGAAGGGAGGTTGCTGCTTACAGGGGTGGAGGGGGGGTCCAGGAAGAGCTGGGACGAGCCGTACGGGAGGAAACGACTCAGGAGGAGGTCGTGATCTTCCGATGCAGATGCAGCCGCTGCCATCACCATGTTGTAGTGCTGGAGAGACACAGCAGGGGGAGAAAAAAAAAAAAAGAGTCAGGTAAAGAGAAAACATTCACTAGATTAGCAGTATCTATTATACTGCTAATCTACTTGCTATTAATAGCTATTAATAGACAATCACAGCGGGCTGATAAATGTTTGGATTGTGTTACCTGATGATTCTCCCCTTGTAAAAAGGGGAAAAAGTTGAGATCTGTAAGAGGTAACATGGACAAATCAGTACATTGAAGTTTAAATGAAATATTGATGTTTAAATGAGCACATTTCCCAAATTCCTCTAATGATGTTTGTGTGTTGTACCTGACAGGTCAGTGGGCGTAGAGTAGTAGTGGCGGTAGTCCTGAATAAGAGGAGGAGGTGGAGGGATGTAATTGGTGTCCACCTGAGGCATGCTGGGAGTTCGGCTTAAAGGAGATGCTTGTCTGTGGAGATTCAACACCCTATGAACACACACCAACAAAAGTTAGCTTGAGAAAAGTGTTTGAGAAAAGGAAAGAATTTGACATGTTTTTCTGAAATTATCATTTACCCATTATCCATCTGAGGAGAGAGGCTGCACAGCGAGGGGCAGCTTTTCTTTTGAGGGGGTTCTTCATCTTCCTCTTCTTCAGACGAGCTGTCAAGAGTCAAATCAATCACCTCCACTTTTTTGCTGTTGCCGCCACTGTTGCCGTTTGTATGAGAGTTTTGCTCCGACACTGTCGTACGACACCCACCTGATGGGTTGTAAACAAAATAGTTTCAGGGTGAAGGTTAATGTCACATTCGTCTTTTTTCCACCATCTAATAGATCAGAGATATTAATTTCACAAGCCCCCTTTACACCTGGTAGTATCATAAATCTCAGGTGATATGATGATCACAGGTGAACTGTGCCAACTATAGGTGTAAATGGGGTCCTAAATGTTTTTTTGATTTGATCACTTAAAATGATACTATTGTTCAAAACTTTTAGGTGGGTAAGATTTTTTACTGTTTCTAAATCATTCTAATATGCTCATTTGTGCTCAATAAATATATCTTATTATTATCAATGTTTTAAAACAGTTGTGCTGCTTAATATTTTTGTATAAATGTGATAATTTGTTTCAGGATTCATTGACGAATATAAAGTTCAAGATTTTCTGTAACAATGTAAATGTCTTTACTGTCACTTTTGATCAATGTAATGCGTGTATGTATAGATAAGAGTTATATATATAATCTTACAAACCCCAAACTTTTGAACATTAGTATATATTTGAAGGTAGCCAGAAACAAACATACACACAAACCACAAAAACCTTATTGCTAAAGAACCCGGGACCACAGCAAATAACCAGCTACTTGCCAGTCAATAATTGCGTCAAGTATGTCTTTACAAGAAAACTGTGCTGATATTTTTTCTTACATTACTCACCAAAATACAATGCTGTGCAAAATGACCAGTGCTATATTAGGGGTTTTAAGATGCTTTTGAACAATTCTTAATGTTCAACAATGCATCCAAAACGCTTCCTACAGCAATTCCTCAACAATATGAGGAGATGATCAGCAGTGACTAAAACTTACCATCGATGCCATTGTATGAGGCAGACACTTCCTGCACTTCCTTTTTCGACCTCATGGGGGCCCAGTTGCCATCTTCCTTGAACTGAATTTCATCACAATCTAAACAGCTGTTCAGAATCTCCATAAACAATCTAAGGATGAACAGAGAAATGTTTGGGAACAAAAGAGAGATTAGAGAAGGGAGAAAGTGAAAATTATAATAGAAAAATAAAGGTGCGAGTTCATACATTGTTCACTAAAACCTAATTACTGCATTCAATGGTCAAATGTAACATTTATGCATTATGTCCTTATTATCAAATGAATTTCATGTGCAGTTTTGTTCTATTATGGTTGTGCATACCCATCAATGATGAGATGTTCATAGGGTGCTTTTTTGTCACAGACAGGACACACCCATGTGGGCTTCTTTTCATTCATCTGGATGTAGAGCGTAGCATCAAAACACTGCAGGTGTGAACACGTCAACGCCCGACACGGAATCATTAGCCGCATCTTTCCCAGCTGTGTAACACAGGCAAAAGCACAGACAATCATAGAGAAATTAACACACATGGACATACTGCATGGAAACAATCCAGGCAAACGCACGCATGCACGCACACACACACACACACACACGCACACACACGCACAGGTTTGGAGATGGACCAAAGAATGAAAATAACAAGAAGTGAAACATGAACAAAACTTATATAATCATGACAATATACAACTGACATTAAATAGTCTAACTGTTTTAGACAGATTTATGAGTCATAATATACAAAACATTCTGAATCTAATTTCATTTTGAGTTTAAAATCAAAAACATCTGTCTTTGCTTTGTGTGATCTTTAACTACTTTGAAACATTAGAATCCTAAACAATAACGTATTTTCTAGCTTTGGTTCTCATATGGTCTTTGTAAGGTCCTGTAGCTGACTGCAACAAACCTGTTAAGCAAAGAAAACCCTTGGTGTTCATTCATTTCGAATTGTAATTAAGGGTTTTCTTAGCTGTAACCCGGTCCCTGGGCTTAAACTAACATTTAGACATTCAAAAATATACATTACCGGATGTGTGTGTTTGTTTGATTTTGATGAGTGATCTGATAAAATGCTTACCGGACATAATAATGAAACTCTTAAGCTGGTGGTTGCTATTTCACTGTCAGGGTCTGCCGTTAACTTTTCCTTTACTGCAGGACATGAGCAAAAGCACACATTAGCAGCACAAAACCCACAAAGATCTTTACAACTGCACTGCTATTAATACATATCTGTGAGTTATTAATACAACTCGAGGAATATGGTCACATTTAATCTGACTATCATCAGTGTTTGGGGCAAAGCATTACAAGTTATGTGAGTTACATAATCAGTTTACGTTTTTCAAGTGTTGAGTAAAGTAACTCTTTACTTTGAAATTTACAACAATCTAAGTAATGCGAGTTATTTTGTTTTCCCATTTATTGACTGGCAGCTCTCCTGACCCCATGTTGACAGAAATTTTAAGTAATGTGCAGAGGTGTTGTGTGCGGTTATTGTAGTTCTAGATTAAATGTGAGCAGGCATTTACTCATCTCACTTGCACAAAAACAGATTCAGTATTCCTCAAAATAAATAAAAACAGTGAAATGCAAACTCAGAATATGAAGCAAACCTACTAATTAAATGTTAAATAAATAATACAAATATCCTTTTGCCTGGTGTCACAGACAAGGCTTAAGACTAAAATGCATGTTTGAGCTGTTTTAACTTAAAGCAACGTTCACTGTCATATACAAGATGCACACCAGTAATGTTTTTTTTTTTTCTACGGCATGTTTATAAAAGCTACTTAAATGTCCTAATTTAACTAAGGTCTACTCCTGGCTTAATCTAAACCCTGTCTGTGAAACTAGGCCTTTATGCATTTAATCTCACTTTATTAATTGATGATCCAATTCAACCATATAAGCAAAAATTACTTTAGGTAAACATCCCATTTCCTTAAGTAAGACTCCATTTTTTCTCCAGTTTAAAAACTCAATGTTTTTGCTTAAGTAAGTGTTGAACTTTCTTCTCTACATTTCAGAATGGCAGCTGAAAGGTTTGTTTGAGCTGCGCCCTCTACTGTAAAGGCGTGAATTTGCATTTCCTTATTATTTTTTTTATTTTTTTATTATCAACAAAGTTTGTACAAACACTTGTGTATAAATCATTGACATACAACATAGATATAACAAAGACTTTCACACTAGGGGGCTATTGCTAATTTATATGAAGATATTAAAGCAATTACAAATTTTCAATGTTTTAATTGCTTTTTGCTTCATAGAAAATCGGAGTGAATCAATATAAAGCTCAATTTCGTTCCTGAATGAAGTAAAATAAAGTTGGTTACAGGAGAATTTAACCATTAAACATAAAATTTTGCCATTAAAAGAATAAAATTAATTATATAAATCTGACAATGCTTGATTCTACTGTTCTCCCAAATACCAAATAAAATATGTTTGCAAAAGAAATCAATGTTTCTTGTGATAAAATCACAGACATTTTGCCAAAATAGTCTTACAAATGGGCAATGCCAAAATAAATGAACCACAGTTTCAGGGCAACTGTCACAAAAGGTGCAATTAACATCAATATCACTTTTAAATTTTATAAAGTAATGTTTTACAGGGTATATTCTATGTATCAATTTGAATGATACCTCCTTAACTTTGTTTGTAATTAAATATCGATTAGGTATAAGCCAAACCTTTTTCCACACAATATCTTCTGTAAAACGATTCCAATATGAGTAAATATAAGGCAAAAACACATCATTTCTTTGAAATAACTCTCTTATAGATCTGTTCTTTGCGTTAAGGGAAAACAGATATTACCTACATAAGTACTTACTACAGTAGGTGGGGACAATTGTTGAGTATTAATTCTTTTTTGATGTTTAAACAGCATACAGATTTCAGGAGAAACTGCTCCAAAAACGTTTGCATATTCCCCTGGTGTTACAGGAATCTTATAATGCGCCAAAAACTCATTGTAAGTGAAAAGAAAACCCTTTGAATTAAATAACTGATCCACCAATATGATGCCATTATCAAACCAATGTTTCAAAAACAACGATTTGCGCCTATATAATATATCCCTATTGTTCCATATATAATACTTATGTGGTGAAAAATTGTGCTTGAAAATCAATGACCATGATAAAAAGGCCTGGCGATGAAATTCTGAAAGTTTCACTGGTACTTTATCAATATTATAATTACAACTAAGAAGAAAATGTATATTACCAAGATTAGAAAGAATATGGGAGGGTATAAAGTTCCAAATTGAGTAAGGATTTCTGACAATCTGACGAAGCCAATTAACTTTAAATGTATTATTTAACATTTCAAAATCCAAAACATTTAGGCCACCATTTTCATATGAATTAGTTATAACTGTTTTCTTTATGTAATGTATTTTGTTTTACCAGATAAAGTCAAACAGTATTTTATCTATTTCTTTGCATATTTTTTTATTAAGATGCAAAGCCATTGCTGCATAAGTCAGTCTAGAAATTCCCTCTGCCTTTGTAAGTAAAACTCTGCCCCTTAAAGAAAGATCTCTCATAAGACAGTGATTTAATTTCTTTTTAGTTTTTTCAACAATAGGATTAAAATGTAATAAACACCTTCTGTGCTGATCTTTAGTAATGCTTATTCCCAAATACTGAACCTCAGATTTTAAGGGAATACCATTATAAGATGCTTCAGAAAATTCCTTGATGGCCATAAGCTCACATTTAGCCAAATTTAAGTAAACACCAGATGCCCTTGAAAATTCACAGATTAATTCAGTAGCCACTGAGATCTGGTCTTCGTTTTGAATGAAGGGCGTAGTGTCATCTGCTAATTGGGTTATTTTGATCTCTCTATCAAAGATAGTGATGGCTTTTATTGGACTTGATTTAATATGAGAAGAGAGAAGTTGACTCACTAATAGAAAGAGGTATGGAGAGACAGGGCACCCTTGCCTAATTCCTCTAGTAATATCGAATCTAGGGGTAGTACCGTTTCATAATTTAATAGAACAGTTGCCTTTTTTATAAAGGGTTTTAATAAAAAAAAATAAAAAAAATAAAAAAAATTCTTAAGCGTGTCAAAGATGAACTGATGCTCTACCGAGTCGAATGCTTTATAAAAATCTAAGAATAATATAAACCCATTATCATTAAACCCATATCATGTCCAGGACATCCAACACTAATCTTATATTATTCGTTATATGTCGATTTTTCATGAATCCCGATTGTGATTCATCAATTACGGAATCCAAAAGTTTTTTTAATCTTCTAGCTAAAATTAGGGCCAGCAATTTATAATCATTGTTTAATAAACATATAGGGCGCCAATAGGCTTTATGCTGAGCGTCACGTGACCAAGCCGGAAAACAGATCACATCGCTTCCGATTCAGGTCTTTTGTATGTGCTTCATGACATTTTTTGCGGTTTTACTCAAGATAACTTAAAAGGAGCAAGCAAAAATGAGCATAACCAATGTCCCTCGCATGTGCAGATTGATATTTAAAAGTTTTTTTTTATTTTTCTTCTTCACACTAACGTTTAGATATTTAAATAGCATAAAACACCAATAACAAAGTGAATTTAGTAGGTTAGCGGATTACCTTAAAAATCCATAGATATCGTAGTTAGTTCTTACGGCCGTTAACACTTTCTCTGACAAGCGGATGCAATGAGACCCGTTTTCCGGTTTGGTCACGTGACGCTCGGCATAAAGCCTATTATCAATATATAGCTTGTCTTTTTTTGGTTTAGTGAGCAATGTAATTAAACCTTGTGTTAGAGTTGGTGGAAGATATTGTCTCTCAATGCTTTCAGCAAATACTTCTACAAGAAAAGGAGCCAATTCTTTGGAAAATAATTTCTATAATTCAGATGTCAAACCATCAGTACCTGGTGATTTGGAATTTTTCAGATGACTAATGGCTTCCGACAATTCAGATATTGTAATAATTTCCTTATTAATTTCACTTTTGGTGTGAAAGGGACTTTACATTTACATTTAATAAAAAACAAACAAACAAACAAGCCAATCCCAGGTAAAAAAAAAAAAAAAACTAATGCAAAAGCAACGTGTAACATTATTTTCCCATAAAAAGTAACCAAGAAATGCAATTAGTAAATTTTTTTTTAGGGAGTAACAGAATATTGTAACACATTACTTTTAAAAGTAACTTTCCCCAACGCTGGCTATAATAAAGTACCAAACGCTTCAAATTAATACATCAAATTAATACCTACATTAGCAATCAGAAGGTTGTTATTAGTAAGATTTTTATTTCTTTTTGAATAAAATGAATACCTTTATTCAGCAAGGATGCATTTGATTTATTAAGTGTCAGTAAAGACATTCATAATGTTACAAAACATTTCTATTTCAAATAAATGTTGTTCTATTTAACTTTCTATTCATCAAAGAATTTCCACAAAATTTTTAGCAGCTGTTTTCAACATTGATAATAATGAGAAATTTCTTGAGCACCAAATCAGCATCAGAATGATTTTTGAAGGATCATGTGACACTGACGACTGGAGTAATGGTGCTGAAAACAAATGTTAGTGCTTCAGAATTAGTTTGAACTGCATTAGGCTGGTGTGTGCTGTAGCTTGTTTACAACAAGGGCATCAGGGCGTTCTTTCAGTATTAACAAGCCTCTTCAGACAGTTTATAGGTTGATGCATAAAATCTTAATGTATCATGGAAGGTTTGAAGGGCAGACAAGAACAAAGAGCAATCTGTGTAAACCAGAACTGTGATGTTGCATCGCTGTCAGTTTTAGAGCAATCCTAGATGAACTCAGCTCTATCACTCTACGCTATATAGATTGAAACATTGTGGTATATATACACAATCAAGTACTACTTAGTTTTGATAGGTTTAAGAAAATGATTATTGACTGCAGTCCATGGAGCACAATTTTTAAGGTTTTAAATTGGATAAGATGCCAACCATTTATCAGCCCACAAAATAGTTTATCTTTGGTGTGAGGAAGAGACAAGAGGACACAGAGACTATTTCCATTTATTAAACTAGCACTAAAAAACAGAGCGATTCAGTCGTTTAAGTACTCATTTAGCAACTTGTACGCAAATTAAACACAGAGGCTTCATAATTGACATTTGAGGCAATTAGGGTTTAGAACTAAACGTGATTAATGTTAAACACATACCTAAAGTACAGTTAAAAATTTTGGGCTGCATTTTTTTAATCGAAAATACAGTAAAAACTGTAATATTGTGAAACATTATTACAATTTAAAACAATTGATTTCTATTTTAATATATTTTAAAATGTAAATTCCTGTGATGGCAAAGCAGCCATTAGAGGCTTCAGTGTCACATGATACTTCCGAAATCATTGTAATATGCTGATTTTGTGCTCAATAACATTTTTCATTATTATCACAGTTGAAAAAAGTTTGGGTTTTTTTGGTAAAAACTGTGATGCAGTTTTTTTCAGGATTCTTTGATGAACAGAAAGTTCAAAAGAAAAGCATTTATTTAAAAATAGAAATCTTTTGTAAAAATGTAAAAGTCTTGACTTCACTTTAGATCAATTTATTGCATCCTTGCTGAATAAAAGTATTCATTTCTTTAACAAACAACAAATCAAAAACAACAACAAAAAACAGTAGTCTAAATCAAAAACTACTGTTTTAAAATCCCAATGGAAACTCCAGAAGAAACCCATGGCTCATAAATGTAACTTTTCTTTTAGGACAGCTCTATTCCTATGGAGAATGTGTATGCTTACTGAGTGCTCTGGAGTGATCTGGGTTTCTGATGCCTTTAGCCCGTAGCCTCTGCAACAGCATTGTGGATGACAGCTGCTTGACCAGGTACACTGCCATAGAATAACTCTGAAAAAGAAAAACAATCCAACAGTGGATACGTTACTAGAGACAAAGTGACATCCCATCCCATAAAACAGTATGCAATGTATATATATTATATATATATATATTTTTTTTTTACCGTAACATCCCAGTGAGACAATGTGATGCTAGTACTAGGATATAACAGAGTGGGAAGTAGGTTTACTTCTAGGCATCATTTATTTATATTTTCAGGTCAGATCTTACATCATCGTTCTATCAGTGCCATATGAACAGGTTCCATAATAAAGAGCCTTTCAGATTCAGTGAGAATGTACAGCTCATATAATTTTCAAGACTCCTGAGAAAGAGTGAAAAATTTAAGGAATCTACCACAGAGAACGCTAGGATTGCTTATTGCTTGCCAAGGCAAGTTATACGATAAGAAATTACATAATTCATGAAGCTGAATATTACTAGTAGGTGCAGTGATGTTTTATGCGGGAGAAGATTAATGTGTTAGCTTATAAGATATAGGGATCTGTGGACGAAGTAATGAACTCCTGTTTGCCTGCAGTAGTCTCAGAAGTAAACAGTGGCCCGTTTTTATCAAAATCTAGATTATTTTTCTTAATATGCATTAACTGCTAATGCACAAGAGCAGTCATTCATCACAAATGCATTTCCTGAACATATCAAAAGTA
This sequence comes from Rhinichthys klamathensis goyatoka, assembly GCF_029890125.1. Lineage (NCBI taxonomy): Eukaryota > Metazoa > Chordata > Actinopteri > Cypriniformes > Leuciscidae > Rhinichthys > Rhinichthys klamathensis. The sequence continues at coordinate 170,281 of NW_026606756.1, forward strand.
GATGAGCATTCACAAAGATCACAAAGTATTTCAGATAAATAAATCTGCAGGGAAATATATACATTTAGTGTAGAGCACAAAACCCAGAATAGACAAAGCATTTAAATGAATATAAAGCTCAAGTTTAATGTTTCTGTTTGATATCATATCCATCAATATTCAACAAAAGGTCTTGTTTGTCTGAAAAAAAGACTGAAACAAGGGCAAGTTTATTTTGATATTGGTTATTTTTAGCTGTCCCTCAACTCGTCATTCAGAGAAAACACTAAAATACTGCATACATGCTGACCTTTTCACATAAACTGCATAAAGCCAATGCTATAATTGGCCATCATGTGACTGCAAATGGCTGCAAGACACGTATGAGGTGCTAAAAATAGATTTTCATTTCAACTAGAGTTCCTGTTATGGGCTGAGGTGAGGAAAAAAACCCATTTGAAAACAAAGTACTTGTATTCATGAATTGGGACGAGAGGGGATGGGGATTTTATTAACCTACCCGTCCAATTTCTGACGTCCAGGACACTACAATGGTGTTGGGGACAGTTGTGGACAGTCTGACCAGTGAGGTAATGTTGATGGGTCTGCTGGGCCTCTTTGGTTCCACGCCATTTTTGGTAGGAGGCAGATATCCCTGGTGAAAAACAATAGGATGACAATAAATGAAAAATGAATGAATTATTGTTTTAAGTTAAAATTCAAACAAACAGCATTGTGGAAATGTAATTTAGTGTAGAGGTCAACAGTTTGGACAATTTTATCATTCTTTAAAACAGCTAAAGAGACCATGTGTCTCAGTTTAGAGTGATGGATAGATGGACAAATGGACTGTAGTTTAACTTACTGGGAGATTACACGGTTTCCCATTGACTTTAACACAAAGATTAGGGGGAAAGTGGTCCTCCTGGGGGCAGCTTGTCTCTGATAGACAAAACCTGGATAACGTCATATTTATAATACAAGCAGAAAATATCAGGCTAGTGCTCCGAATCTTTATATCATATTTATGTGAAACATTTCAGTGCATTAGAACATGAATGGCTTACCGTAACTGTACTTGCACAGTAAAGTCACATTTGGTCCCCGATATGTCCCTGCAAAAAGTAAAAGTAAAAACTATTACTTTGAGATAACAATTAAATCCCATCAACAAGCAGAGCCTTATAGAAACTCCTCTTCTTATTTAGGGATTTTGCTTTGTTACACCAAGATATAATTTCTGAAAGAAATATAAAAATAATTTAAAAAAAACTTACATTGAGCTGCTGACTTGTTGGACTTGCTGTGGCGTCAATGCAAATGCAAAACATGTTTCCTGAAACCTCTGACTGTTATCTGAAGCTGTAAAGACAGAGAGAAAGAGATCCAGAGATGAAAAATAACTACTCTGAAACAACAGTCCACATGTAATGCTTTCTGTAAATAATTCCCCAACTATATTTTACATGACTTTGAGATGAGAAACAATTTCATTCAAGATTTGTGGGCTATGAAAAAGCTCAGAACAAGTTCAAATGTACAAAGTATCTAATTATTTAGATCAAGTATTTTTAATGTTTCATTTTCAATAGCCAAGCGAGATTCTTATCCGCATGATTCCACCCATATGTGAGGGGGTTACAATCAAAGCTCGAAGAGTAATGGTACAGTCTTCTCCTCCCACTCTGACCCATGTCCAGCTTAAATAACATCAATATTTCTTCAAAACAATCTTTTCTGGGAATGTTCATATTATTCCTGCTCATTTCATTGTCATCAAAGGAAGAGAGACTCAAGCTGTTTTTTCCAAAGGTTCAAGGACAAGATAAACAATGTGTCAGAAACCATTATGGTTACAGACGACAATCTGAAAGAGTTGCTTTGACGGAGTGTATATTTGAAAACTAACTACCCTGCTGAAAAATCACCAGAATAAGCTATGTTTTGGATGATGGTATCCAGCATGGGAAGCAGGAGTGCTGGTGGACCAGCTACACCGACTCAATCATTCAAGCTTGTTTATGCTGCATTTTTCAGCAGGTTACAGATTATGTGAGGATTGCAAACATTTGTTGTTGCGCTACAAGATTCATCCTGCAAGTCATGCAAAATCAATTTGGGACTATGGTGTTAATTACACTCATAAACAAAAAGATTGATAAAAAAACTGACTGCACATCACAGATCACCATCTGTTTGATAAAGGTGAAATACCAAATCCGGTTGGTTTTTCTTACTTTTATCCCACTGTTTTTAGTTCATTTTGTGCTAGTTTCTAGTTGACATTCCAACATAGTAGGTGGGGGTAGTAGGGGGCTGAGGAGATGACAAATGAAAGAGACTCTTTGGTTCGCGCACCAAAAAAAAAAGTTAGCTCGCCAGTCTGGGAGTTTGTTGAATTCAGTAAAAGATACTGCAGCCTTCAGGACGTGCTGATCAACATTACGTTTTTTTTTTACAATTATGTTTACAAACTGTCTGTCTCCCAACACTCGTATTTGGGGTTTGAGTCATTGACCAAAAAAGAGAAAACACAACATAAACAAAGTTAAAGATGAATTTGACTGATGGCATTTTTTTTCTTTGAAAACTTTTATAGATATCGTAATAACAATGTTATCATGAACTCTTTTGGGCACGATAATCGTCTAGTGAAAATCTGATAATGTGACCGCCCTATTCTAAACAAGGTTCCTGCCAGAACTGGTGAAAATCAGGAAAGCGGATCATGTAACAAAGGAAGGACTGTCTGCAACTCATACTGTTGTTCAATCACAGATACTCAGATGAACACTTATCCACTCACAACATTAAATAAAATGTAAAAAAATATATATTTATCACACGAGTGTGCTTTAATGTTTACCCAGGAAGTTTGTTTTGAAATGCTTTTATCTTAAGTCACACTTAAGGTGGTGTTCTCTGTCAAAAATGACGACCTACAAAAAATAGCTTATAGACCTCTCGTTATGCTATACTATCATCAAAAATTGGATTCAGTCTTTTTTGTCAACTTGTTTTCTATCATTTCGGACATGTTTTGTATTTATTTTTGAAACTGACTGTTTGTAGGCCTCGTTGATCTGAGCATATATTGGTCGAAAATGACTATCCATTGAAAATGAATGGGGGAGATCGAAAATAAGAGAAACATATCTTATTTTCATTCCAAGACATTCATAGCCTTCAGGAGCATGTTCATCATTCATGTTCACATATTTACATGTGTGTTTGCAAAGATAAAGGCCTCGGACCTGTGCATGCGTGGATACACGCACACCAGCGCTACCGCGCGCACACACACACACGCACATTCATTTGCACAAGCAAACTATTTTCAGTATTACAGGCTTTCTTTTTCACAGAGATGAACTTTATCCTCAGATCAATGAGGCCTACGATCAATCAGTTTCAAAAATAAATACAAAACCTGTCCTAATTGAAAGAAAACAAGTTGACAAAAAGTTTGAATCCAATATTTGGTGATATAACGCATAACAAGAGATTTATGAGCCATTTCTGACTGGGAACAGCACAAGTGTAACTTTGTTCCATTTTGAACAAAATAAAAGCATTTCAAAACAAACTTCCTGGTTAAACATTAAAGCACACTAGTGTGATAAACCGTACTATTTCTATATTTTGTAGAATATTGACAAATTCTTCACAAATAATGCATTTTTCACTGAGGTGCATAAGCTCAGATAAAGGAGGGCTATGATCAATCAGTTCCAAAAAAGAAATGCAAAACCAGTCCTAAATGAAAGAAAACTAAAACAAAAAGATTGAATTCAATATTTCGTGATAATATAGCATAACAAGCGATTTACAAGTCATTTTTAAAAGGCCGGTCATAAATTTGACCAGAAACACATAAGGTGTTAGAGGGTTTTCAACACAGCACAAGGGTTAACTGTCTCTTATACATTCACAAATACAGCTAAAGAATGATCGTACTAACACAAGTGCTCTCATCCAGAGAAATCTTCCCTAAAATAACATTCGCTGCAACACACTGACACACACCCAGCAGAGCCAAATATCTTCACACCAGTAATTTAAATGTCTCTAAGCACAGAAGTTGTTTTCCATGTAAAACTAACACAAGCCACACACTCACACCTCATTTCCCTCTTGATCTTTCCTGCTCAGCCTGATTAATTTAATTATAGTGACATGACAGATATCTGATATATTCTTAGAAATATAAATAGACAAATACAAGCAATGATGCAAAGCTTATTATGGTTTTTAAACAACGATTCTGGAAATTGATAGACCAAGCTCCATTTCCAAGACTTCTGATACAGAGCACAACTGCACTGTAATGTCTATTTGCAATGCAACTGTTTGTATCACTCCACTTGTTTGTGTTTGCATCGTTCCAGTGGAATGGACTGTAATATTTATTCTGAATTTACATTAAAGGTGAATTTAGTAGTTTGGTGCCAATTTAAAAGGTTTTACACATTAAGAAATGAATAGTGTTTTTGTGAAGAGTTATCTGAAAGGTGTACGCTTAAATGATAAGACTGTAGGCTCATGATAGTTTCTATAAAAAGTGTTTTAATTATATGAGGTGCAGGTCACGCCTCTTAATCCTCTCTCTTTCGCCATGCTGAAATGACGAGAGAATCCTCACACACACAGGCTGCCGGCTCTGTAGATGCGCTACAGTAGCATAGTGTTGTTTAGTATTGCGAAGAATGAAAATTATACAACGGAACACACTATTACCATGCTTTACCAGCGTAGACAATAGGAGAGTCAGCACCTTTGAGGCAGAAAAGGTCTGAAGCCAGAAGGGAGAAAGACCGACAAAGAAAAATAACAAGGGTAAACATCACTATGGCATATACAAGGTGATCTGATGACTGAGTAGTGATGCCCAAATTGCTTTTTTTTTGGCTGGGATTTAATTCTGGTGTACACTGCACTCTAAAACTCACTAGTATCAGTGTAATTTACATAAAACTGATCATTCAATGATTGTCAATCACGTCAATAGATGGCAGAGCAGCGCCCAACACCATTGTGGTTTTGGTATCCAATGCACACGAAGAACAGTGATGTGAACGCTAACTAAAGAACTACTGAATGCACCTTTAGAGGGTTAGTTCACCCAAAAATGAAAATTCTGTCATTAATTACTCACCCATATGTCGTTCCAAACCCGTAAGACCTTCGTTCATCTTCTGAACACAAATGAAGATATTTTTGATGAAATCCAAGAGCTTTCTGAACCAGCCATAGGCAGGTTTGGAACGACATGAGGGGGAGTCATTAATGACAGAATTTTCACACACCTTCCACAATTATACAAAATGTCTTAATTTCCTGCTTCTCTGTGAACCTGTTTTTCAAGTTATTACCATTTTACTTTCTCGACACTTTGCTCTCCCCCTTCCGGCCGCTTTCATTCTCCATTCGTTTTAATTTCTCCATTGCCTTCATTTGTCTTTTTCCTTCTCATACACGTACAATAAATCATCCTGTTGACAGGTCTATTGACTTGCTCTATTTCATCAGCATAGACCAAAAAGAAAGAGAGAGAGCGTTTTCTGAATATGATTGTGTGTGAGGCATCGTTATGGAGCTAATTACTTCCCATTTAACTCTGAATATTGACAGGCGCCATGCTGATGAAAGGCCAAACAGGTGTAGCTATACACCCACCTACCCATTTTCACAGGCCATACCGTTCCTGCTTTGCCTGTATTCAGTCTGTCACTTGTTCTCTCCCGCACCTTCATCAAATCTCTCGCTTTCCTTAACATGAAACAGCAGGGGTGCAATTAGACTAGGAGAATCGACTCGACGACACATAATTAGCCTGATCTCTATTCTCACAATCAACACTGTGGAGGTAAAATACGAGAGAGCAAGAGAAAGAGAGAGACAGGAAGGAGGAGAGAGAGAAAATAACAGTGTTGAGGTGGAGAGGAACAAAGGGAGATTGACGGGGAGAGGCGGACAGGGGTATATGAGAGAGAGCGAGATAGTGAGAGAGAGAGAGAGAGAGAGAGAGAGAGAGAGAGAGAGAGAGAGGCTGAGAGAGAGAGAGGCTGAGAGAGAGAGAGGCTGAGAGAGAGAGAGAGAGAGAGAGAGAGAGAGAGAGAGAGAGAGAGAGAGAGAGAGAGAGAGAGAGAGAGAGAGAGAGAGAGAGAGAGAGAGAGAGAGAGAGAGAGAGAGAGAGACAGAAAGCGCAGGCACAAGTTCCCTCCCCCATGTCTAATCTAAAAATAGCATGGCAGTCTTCATCATCTGATTTGCTTCAACAGTTGGATGAACAGTGGACATGAAGGCCTGTGTGTTGCAGTTTGTTTCTGACAAACCTCCCTCTTCATCTGTATACACCTAATTAAGACTTAAATCCTACTCTGTAACCATGTGCGAGGGTGACAGAAAGAGCGTGCCTTTTTCAGGATACGATTATAAACGTGTGCAATTAAGTGAAGCATTAAGTGAACAAAATGAAGCATAAAGACCCAAAGACATGCATGTGTTCTTGTACAGTGTGACAAAAAGCTGTGTGTTTATCCTAACAATAATAACTCACACTTATTGTTATTTGTAGCTGAATTTAGATTAGAAAGGGCTAAATAAGCATTTTGTTTTCTCTTCTTTCACAGGAGGGTGTCTAGTGGATTAGACTCTTCATTGTGTTGACTGCACGGCTGGCTGTGTTGTGTGATTGATAGTGATGTCTGTGTGTTTTCCTTCTTCAGAGAGCTGGCTGAGTCATGGTTCTGGATACTGAGTTAAGTAATATTAGACTGACACTCACTGTGGTTGCACAACTTGCCCTGGAATTGCTGCAAAATCAAACTAACAAACCAAAATCTCGTATCATGATAATCAATAATTTGATATTGCAGTTACAGTCCCATGCCATGATAGTTATTTTTACTGGCAATCTTGTAAAACATGTATATGAAATTACAGTGTGGCAATGCTTACAGTATATTTGTATAATCCAGTTCAGGAATGCACTAATATAAAATTCTGGCAGACACTGATAAGTCGGTAATGGAATGGAAATGAAAGGTGTTGCCATTGAATATATATATTCTTTTTAAAGGGAATTAATACATATATTCAGCAAGGATGCACTTAAAATTGATTAAAAGTGACATGTAAAGACATTTATAATGTTACAAAAGAATTGTATTTGAAATAAATTCCGTTTTGTGGTTTCTATTCATCAAATCATCCTGAAACAATTTTGTATATATAAAAAATGTTTTCCACCAGAACTTTAAGCAGCACAATTGTTTTCAACATTGATAATAATTAGAAATGGTTCTTGAGCACCAAATCAGCATATTAAAATGATTTATGAAGAATCATGTGACACTGAGGACATGCCATTACAGGAATAAATTACATGTTCCATTTAAATCGTAATAATATTTAACAATATTACAGTTTTTCCTGTATCTTTGTTAAAATGAATGCAGCCTTGGTGAGCATAAGAGACAAAAAGATAAAATACAATACAAATCTTAAAAGACCCCAGACTTTTGAATGGTAGTGTAAAAACTCCTACAGTACATGTGGATCATGTGAAGGGGAAACCACCATTGATTATGCAATTAATATGATATGCATGTGTTTATTTTAGCATATGTATCTGCATATCATACTGCACATTACTTGTAGTAACTGTTTTATTTAGTCATGATCTGTATGGGCAGGCAAACACCCCAACCAAACCAACATCCACAAGACCCACCTGACTGTAAGCAGATCTGTTAACACGCACGCACGACCCACTAAGAGCACGCCTGAGATCCATTTAGGTATTCGTGTAAACACAGTCGTTGATGTTTTAAGTGAACGTAAACAGTAAGACTACTAAAAATAAAAATCAGACCCCTATATCCCATCACTACTTATATATGTCCAATTGGGCCAGAGAGGAAAGATTGTGATTAAAGACAATACAGGAAGTGGTACGCATAGATTGAGTATTGTAGAATGCTAGTTAGAAGAAACAAAATTGTGAGGGTAACTGCGCTGTAGCTTTAGTGTGCCCACACACACAGTCCCATACTACGCCTCTGTAGATCATTCATCTTAATGAAAACACTGCTAGGATACTCTAAACCCGACATACACGCCAATAAAAATTCCTCTGTCTTTCTGCAGAACACGGAGACAGAAAGAGAAACACAAAGAAATGGAGAGACAGAGAGTGAAACAGAGAGGGAGGCTGTGTGCAGCTGTAACTAATATTTAATAATCTAAGCTATTAATCTGTTACTGTCTGCTAACATGCATTCGTAGCTTCTGCAATATTGTGTTGTTTGCGGTCATGCCGTTAAAGCTAAACTGAACTTCAAGAGAAAGAGTCTTCTAATGCTAAATCCGTTTAACTCATTTAATTCACAAAACTATTTTGACAGCCCTGAAATGGTTGTCAAATGATGCAGTCTTTATTCAGAAAGCGGCGCATATATTGTTTGGTTCATAACTGAAGAATGCACACCGCACTGCTCTCATTGTGTGGGTGTATGTTCATGCTGAGAGCAGCAGCAAGACACATCTCAGCTAATTAATAAAAGACACTGACATCCTTTATATGACGAAAATACGTCTAAAAAGTCCCATGTTCTTTAAATGCTCCTATATGCCAGCATGCCAGAGGGTGATTGAGATAATGACTAATGTATGCATAGAGCAGGAATCGCTCTGATGAGAGCAAAATAAGGATGACAATGATAATAATGTGATTATGGCAAATAAATAAACACTCGCTTCCTGTGGTGTAAGAAGCGGGGGGCAGTGCAATGATGTTAGAGCATTCAGAGATAAATATGTTGCTAAAGCACAAGGAGAATCATGCACACAAAACAGGAAAGGACAAATAATCCCGGAAAAAGAGCTTTAAAAAGGATTTCAAAGTTTCTCTTCAAATGAAACTTTTCAATGACCTTGATAACAGGTATAACTCAATATGAAAAGCAATTAACAATTTAGTTTGTGAACATTTTGTGTGCTGTAGATGAAGAATAGCAATAGCAAAAATTGATAGAACATTGCTTTATGAGTACTGTAGACAGACTTAAGTGAACAAAATACATTCCGCTTTATTCTCAGTGACAGCACAAGCATGGTAAAATATATAAGCATCAATGGCACAAATAATGTGCATCCTCTGATTGTCATTATGTTGTATCAGCTCTCTAAGCCCCTTTCACACAGCGCTTTGAACCCGGCAAATTGCCGGCAAATTGCCAGAGTGCCTTCTGTGTGAACGCAAACAAGACCCGGGATTGATGCCGGGATCGATGCCGGGTTGGGGACCTAGTAACATTGCCGTGTTTAGACCCGGAACGCGCGCTGTGTGAACAAAAGCCAGAACCAATGCCGTATAAGGGGTGTGTCGTAGTGATGATTCACGAGCCTTTGCAATGACGTAGTTATCGTGTGGCTGAGTTACTCTAGAAGAAAGTTTGTGTTTGTCATCGATACAAGAAAGAACGAAAAAATGTCTGAAAACTGGACTGAAGTAGAGACCCGTCACATCCAACGTCATGCGTCTTTCCGGAACATACACGGGTTGTGTGTGAACGCGCTCTCTGATTCCGGCAAATCACTGGCAGTGTGAATGAAGCAAAATCAAACGAACCCGGGTCAAATTCCGGGTCACTTTATCCGTGTATTTTCCGGAATCTCTGGGTGAAAGGGGCTTCTCTATACTACCATTTAAACAAAAAAGTTTTTTAAAATACATCAATACTTTTATTTAGTGTGCACATATTAAATTGATCAAAACTAAACACTTTTACAACATTACAACATTTTTCAAATAAATGCTGTTCTTTTCAACTTTCTATTCAGCAAAGAATCCTGAAAAAAATGTCCCAGTTTCTACAAAAAAAAAAGCTGCACATGTGCACAACCATTTGCAACATTGATAATAATAATTCTTGAGCAACAAATCAGCACATTAGAATAATTTCTGAAAGATCATACTGAAGAGCTTTACCATCACAGGAATAAGTGACATTTTAATAATATTAAAAGTAAAACAGTTATTTAAAATTGTAATAATGTTTTACAATATTACTGTTTTACTGGATTTTTGATCAAATAAGTTCAGCCTTGGTGAACATAAAAAGATGTTTCTTTTAAAAAGATTTTTTTTATAAATCTTACAGACCCCAAACTTAGGTTGTAGTGTACATAAGAAAAGGGAAAAAGAGAATGAGAAAATTAAACAACTGTCCACCGAGTTTGTTTTATTCTGACTACAATCACCAGAACATTTTCCGAATTTGTACATAGGAAGATCTCAGAATGACTTAAACACAGCATTTAGCAGGGTGTGTTGGCATGTTGTGTTAACATCATTAATTCTACCATTAATTTATTATACAAATACCTAACCTAAAGACCTGTTCCCGGGGAACTAGCACACAACTGCTAAAATGGTCTTAAGCACTAGCAATGAAGGCTGGGATTGAAAGCCATTGGAATGCAATCTATGATTCAATAAAGCTCAATAAAAATTCAAATATGCAAAGACAGAGTTTGAACTTTATTGTCCAAAGGAAATTCTCCTTTGGCTTCTCATAAAAACACAATTATATACACATACACAATACACAAGTTATACATATACACAATACACATAAGAAAAGTTATTCTCACAAAGAGCGAGTCATCATAGTTTTACCCAGATTGAAGGTTTAGGCTTATTTATTTAGTGTTTAATAACTAAACACGTATCTAACTTGCCTGCTTATAAATTTAAAATAGGGAAATTTCCACTTCACTTCAAATATGCCTATACAGCAAGGTTAGTATAGTGCTCTCTTTAAAAGGCCACACTGTCACGCTAGCACTGCTGGGATTGAGTTGTCTGTACTGGACCTTTCACATGTGCAATGCATAGCCTATATGACTGTGAAACAAACTGTGAAACATATCAGTTGGCGTGTGATCCAAGCACCTTATTATGCTTTATATTGTGTATACACTCACCGGCCACTTTATTAGGTACACCTGTCCAACTGCTCGTTAACACTTAATTTCTAAGCAGCCAATCACATGGCGGCAACTCAGTGCATTTAGGCATGTAGACATGGTCAAGACAATCTCCTGCAGTTCAAACCGAGCATCAGTATGGGGAAGAAAGTTGATTTGAGTGACTTTGAACGTGGCATGATTGTTGGTGCCAGAAGGGCTGGTCTGAGTATTTCAGAAACTGCTAATCTACTGGGATTTTCACGCACAACCATCTCTAGGGTTTACAGAGAATGGTCCGAAAAAGAAAAAACATCCAGTGAGCGGCAGTTCTGTGGGCGGAAATGCCTTGTTGATGCCAGAGGTCAGAGGAGAATGGCCAGACTGGTTCGAGCTGATGGAAGGGCAACAGTGACTGAAATAACCACTCGTTACAACCGAGGTATGCAGCAAAGCATTTGTGAAGCCACAACACGCACAACCTTGAGGCGGATGGGCTACAACAGCAGAAGACTCCACCGGGTACCACTCATCTCCACTACAAATAGGAAAAAGAGGCTACAATTTGCAAGAGCTCACCAAAATTGAACAGTTGAAGACTGGAAAAATGTTGCCTGGTCTGATGAGTCTCGATTTCTGTTGAGACATTCAGATGTTAGAGTCAGAATTTGGCGTAAACAGAATGAGAACATGGAACCATCATGCCTTGTTACCACTGTGCAGGCTGGTGGTGGTGGTGTAATGGTGTGGGGGATGTTTTCCTGGCACACTTTAGGCCCCTTAGTGCCAATTGGGCATCGTTTAAATGCCACGGCCTACCTGAGCATTGTTTCTGACCATGTCCATCCCTTTATGGCCACCATGTACCCATCCTCTGATGGCTACTTCCACCATGTCACAAAGCTCTAATCATTTCAAATTGGTTTCTTGAACATGACAATGAGTTCACTGTACTAAAATGGCCTCCACAGTCACCAGATCTCAACCCAATAGAGCATCTTTGCGATGTCGTGGAACGGGAGATTCGCATCATGGATGTGCAGCCGACAAATCTGCGGCAACTGTGTGATGCCATCATGTCAATATGGACCAAACTCCCTGAGGAATGCTTCCAGCAGCTTGTTGAATCTATGCCACGAAGAATTGAGGCAGTTCTGAAGGCAAAAGGGGGTCCAACCCGTTACTAGCATGGGGTACCTAATAAAGTGGCCGGTGAGTGTATATTTATTATATATATTAATTACTATTATACATATATGTCCATTTTTGGACCCTGGCTGTTTGGACCCCTGCAGTGTGTGTTCTAGAAAATGTTGTGGTAGTGTTGTAATGGTGTGTGTATACTCATGGTTTCAACACTGTATGTAAATGAGAGAGAGAGAGACAGTTTAGGAAAAGAGAGAGAGAGAGAGAGACCAGGCTTGGTTGTGGGGATTGGCAGTCTATTTGAACAACACTCCTCAGGCAAAAGAACACGCTGATGCCAAACCAGCCAACACCATAAAAATGCTAATCTAGGGACAAACGGGTCTGCACATCTCTACGGCTGCCGTACAATAAACACTCGGTTGTAAAAAAACAAACTGCTAAAATTGTGCATGACCACACACACACACACACTTCAATAGCACACCTCAAAAACTCACCAAGACTCGTAGGTTTAATGAGCTCATCCAGCACGTCATAGAAGGGCAGCCGTTGCAGTTTGACATCAGGGTGTACGGGGTGCAGGCTGGTGGGGAGATGGGGCAGAGCCAGCTCGTGTTTGGGCCCGAGGAGGGAGATGGGAAGCAGAGGGGACTGGGGCGCACCGTGCCCATCAAATCCCAGCTGCGTGAGGCCGGGGGGCAAGGAAGCAGCGTTGGGGTGGACTCCGGGCAGGGCCAGTTCTGCCGGGGAAACCAACTTGGTGGGGAATCGTCGTCTGTAAAGCTCCTTGACTTTCATCTGAACGGCAGGGCTGCAGCCGGCTTTAAGGAGGTGTAAGGCTTTAGTCAGGAGCTCGTGCTTTCGTCCATGTTTGTTTCTGCCTGCGTAGCCCAGAAGAACCTGCAGTTCTGACACCCGCAGGCTCATCACCATTTGCTACAGGAGAATGAAAGAAAGAGAGCAGCAGAAATTAACACACAGATTCTGAGCCAACTTGATGACAACATCACACTTCCAGCGCCAAACACACTTCATTTGCATAGGCCAAACTGTTTACTGGCCAAACACACATACTCACAGCTCAGACACTGATACACACATCTGAAGGCACACACTCAAATACAAACACATCTCTCACACACGATTTTCCTCAGGCTAGGATAGTTCAGTACTGGTATAAGCTATGAAATATGCAGGAACAGCCCCAAACACACACAAACACAACAGAAGTGTCACATTCCACAACCAAACAGAATAGGGCAAAGAATGCAGAGTAAAGAAAGACGGCAATGTACACACTAACATTCTTAATAATAAACCATTCTTCTCCAGAACGGCAACACATGCGGTCTAGTTTGATTGATATGTGTTTCCTAGTGAGATTAAAGTGACAGTTCACCTATAAAGTTGTAATAATCATTCTAATTCCATGAGAATAGGCAAGTCCACACCACAACTATAATGAACAACAACATAGAGTACTTTCAGAACTATTTTTCCAGCTGATGAACGATAAAAACATTAATAGCCAATCAGAATCCATCATGCTTTGAAGAGCTTGAGCATTTAAAGTGGCAGACGCCATAACTGCAGTGCGCAGTTTAAATTCATTCCTGTTATTAGCTTCTCCTTTGGACAAGATATTCGTTTAGAATTAACCAGACAATAAAAAGCTAACAATGCACTGATTAACAACTTAATTCCTCCATGTGTATCATCACAAGAGAACAAATCAGAACAGATGCTCTTACAACTAAGAGCCTGCAAGACATTCCTGAATAAAACCCATGATGCATTTCTGCTTTAAAATGAGGAGAGGAGAGGCGAGCAGAGGAGAGGTTGGTTCAGGGAAAAAAATGAGAATGACAGCATGAGAGAAAGAGAGTGAGAGGGAGGGAGAGAGAGAGAGGGGGGGGGGGGGGGGGGGGGGAGAGAGGGGGGGGGGGGGAGAGAGAGAGGGGGGGGGGAGAGAGAGAGAGAGAGAGTGAGTGTGTGTGTGAGGATGCTAGTGCTCTATTAACTGTGCATGTTACTGGTGTTACAGGGGATGTGACTGTCTTAATTGTCTATCTGACACACTTTAGTTGACAGACTGGTCAGCTAGGGGCCTGTGGAGGGGGGAGAAGAGGTGACAGGGAAAGGAGGAGGGGTGGGCAGCAAAAGGAGGGGGGAGAGAGAGAGGGGGGGGGGGGGGGGCAGAGACAAGAGCTGCTCAGCTTCCAAAACAAATGAAATTGAACACACACACACACACACACACACACGCGCACTCACACACGCACTCACACACACACACACATAGAGATGGCTCCAGTAAAAATACTCAGCAGGGATGATAAAGTAGAGTCTGCTGACAAAGATACCATGGCTGCAGCTTACAAGAACAACACATTTTTGCCTATAATGAACCATAACAATCCAATCAGTCATTAATTCACTTACTGATCCATCATATTCCAACAAGTGTCAGGAACAAATGCAGAAATTACAATCAATAATTGAGCTATTTAGGTGAAGGGATGGAGAAATAAGAACTAAAGCAGATGCAGAAATTCATTCATGAAGAAATCATTCGGTCTGGTGAACACACTCAGAAAAAAAGCTAAAGAAGCAGGTGAAATACTGCAGACCAGCCAGGAACATCTCACATAACAAACACACTGACAGCACAGAAGACTGTGTGTGTGTGTGCGCGCGAGCAAAACGGAATGAGAGAGAGTGTATGATTGAGCTTATGAATCTGAACAGCTCAACTGAAAGGGGAAAAAGATAAAGAGAGAGTGAGAGAGCGCAATGGAGGCTCCAAATGCTTCACATGTAAGATGTGTTCTGCAAGTCGGTCAGTTCTCTCTCTGAGTCACACTTGCTTTTTCACATGCCCAGAGTGTCAAAGTAGTGAGATGTTAATTATCAATCAAATAATGTAATAATGAGTGCACAAAAAAAAATAAAAAAAATCTCATGTCTAATTATAATAAGCAGTTAGCTGTTGTTAAATTACCTTCCGGGAAACGGATATAATTGAGTGTGAGACGTGACGCATTGTGAAGCAATTTGCCGATTCACACTGAACACTAAACCCCCCAGTTGTTTGTATGCATCAGTTGTATGCATCATTGGCATTGTTGTCATGTGGCACTGGTGTTGTATGCTGTAACAATTTTAGGCCAGGGATTTAATGACATGTAATACAAATATGATTAAAGAGTATTTTGCATGTCACGCTGTATCATAATAAATTAATATGTGACTCCATTAGTCATGTAGTATATACACAATACTGTTCAAAAGTTTGGGATTGGTAATTTTTTTTAAATATTTTTTAATTAAGTCTCATATGTTCATCAAGGCTGCATTTATTTGATCAAAAATACAGTAATATAGTGACATTTTAAAGGGGTCATATTCTCTGAGGTCCACTTATAATGTTTTCATCAAAAAACATTTACATTTACAACTAATTGAGAAGTAATAAGCTATCATGGAAAAAGTCTTCTCCTCTTTGTAAGAAATCACTAGAGTCACGGAGTTCCAGTTGCCAAAACATAGACTTTATTGGTTTCTTTTTTTTTTCTTTTTTTTTTTAAATAGGGACAATGCACAAGTTAATATTAACCTTGTTTAAAAACAAAGAGAGATGCATTGTGCCAGGTTGTAGCACAAGTGCTATTTTTTGCCCGTAGTCCCTTGGCAGAGTAGAATACAAAACATTAAAATATACAATTTTACAATAAAATTAATTTACAATTAAAACTATCATATGCTCAATTTTTCCCCATTCCTAAAACCAACCCCACCCCACACCGACAAAACTAAACAATCAAGATCCCTACCTCTCCCAGTACAAAACACACACACACACACATTTCATAAATGTGTACAGTTTTGTTGTGACAATAACCATGCTTTTGTCAAACTCGAGAAGGTTTGAGGATTTGTACATGTAATAAGGTGTGTGGGGACAGGGGAGAGTATTCCACTGAGTTATAGCCACAAAAGAAAAGGCTGATTTGCCAAATGAGGTTTTGCGATTTGGAATATTGCATTCTCCTCTAGTGGCCGACCGAGTAGCTCTTTTTTTCAGAGTTGAGCACAATACATTTTTTTAAAGGAGGAGCGACAGCATTATGAATTATTTTAAAAAGTAAACAAACATTCGAATGCATTATCAAATTTCCAAAATTTAAAATATTATTCTTAGTCATTATTTTGCAGTGGTGATATTGACGAGTCTTTTTATCATGGATCTTAAGGGCTGTTTTATATAATGATTCAAGTGGTCTTAAGCTTGTCTTTCCTGCTTGAGCCCAACTTGTTATGCAATACAAAAAGTGCAGGACAATCATTGCACTTAAGTAGGTATTTGATGCCTCAATGGTATAAGAGTTTCTTATATGCCTGAAATTTATAAGATTAAATATTTTATAAGATTGGTGGAGACAACAAAGCCAAGATGCCTGCAAAACATCAAACAATCTCAAACTCTAATTTTTATACAGTCACTTACACCCCGCCCACAACTTTGCTCAACCAATGGGCATCCATTAGGTCATCTTTAATTAACCCATCCTCTTCTTGTCCTCCACAATTAATCATCTCTTTTCTTGGCTCCATTTCCAATAGCGGTGAGCCGGCACCTGGTCTATCATCAAAGTAACATAAAAACTCTTTTTTTGTATGGTTTACAGTGTCATTTGCATCATTGCTCTTGATATACGGATATTCATATTAAAACACTTGATGTACCACAGTCTGGTACAACTGGCTGGGTGTTTTATGCCTGCTACAGACTACGATTTCAGATCATTACAAATCAAACTGTACGACATGGATCTAATAAACTTGGGTACGACATGTAAGAATGACTTACGGTGTTTCATGCAAAAGGAATTATGAATGAATGCCATCGCCATTCTTATAGGTTGTTCATAGTTCATCCTTTTCAATCACGTGAAAAATGTATTCAATGTAATTTGCAGTGATGTTTTAAATAAAACGAAACTTGTTGATGTCTTACTCATGACAAAAAATAAGATGTCGCTCACTGAAGCTTTTATTCAGAATAGGCTATGTGCACAAGCATTCGAACTTCCGCTATTGTCAGAAGTCGGCATGTCAGTTTCCGGTTTACGGCTGTTCATCCGCAACCGCTATAAACGAACAAGATGAGTGCTGCTGTTGTACGGAAAAAAGAGTTGTTAAACACATCTAAGTTTCTAAGAACTGTAGGTGGATCTATCATCTAACGCCCGTTTCACACATACCCCGTTTGCAGTGCGTGTTGCGGTGCAGGAGCAACGCGCGCTATAGTACTTTCACATATGATGCGTTTGCAGTGAATAAACTGATCCGCGGCTGTACCACAAACACATACTTAGTTTTTTTTTTTTTTTTTTGCGCGCGCGTCGCCCAAAATGTCTATTTTGTGCAGCCACTGCGCACGAAGGTTGGTGTTTTTCGGGAAGCGTTGGAAGCTCAAATGGCTGTTAGCGACTTGAAGCAGAGCAAAGTGGCACACAGCAGTGCTCCTAACGCACCTTGTTAACAGGTTAGGGCTTTCACTTTTCACACCGTTTCAGATGCGGCACGTATAACAGCAGTGCAGCGATCGTTTCTGCACCGAATCTATTTCTGCTGTGCTGCATTAAAGTGACACCGCATGTTTCGTGGTCAAAATGCACAAAGATTGACCTGAAAATGTAGTAATTTCACCATAAATGCGTTTCATTAAATAAAAAGTAGTAATCTCACCATAAATGCATTTAATATACCGGTACTACTATTTTTCACAGTCATCTGAAGACTGTGAAGACCGGGGTAAATCAAGGAAAACTACAATTAAGGCGACATAATGAACAACACTCGTCTCATTCGTGGAGGTGGAAAAACAAGTTCTTTGTGACATGCAAGATCTATTGTAGGCTATTACAATTTAAATGCAAAAGAAAAGGCATGTGAGTCGGCTGTTTTTGCCAATTTTAAGTTTTAATTTAAAATATTTGCCATTTTAATATAGTAAATTTGACCACTTGCTTGAGCAACTTAATATACGTAATGCATGGAATAATAGCCCTAACTTGCGTTGTTTAAATTGTGTTTAAACGTGCATACATCCATTAAAGAGTGTGTACAAAGAGAATCGCAATGCTGACAACTTTTTTTGAAATAAAAGTTGCAGCACAACTTCTGGATTTTAAATAAAAATAGTAAGTATGTGTTTGTGGTACAGCCGCGGATCAGTTTATTCACTGCAAACGCATCATTTGTGAAAGTACTATAGCGCGCGTTGCTCCTGCACCGCAACACGCACTGCAAACGGGGTATGTGTGAAACGGGCGTTAGATGATAGATCCACCTACAGTTCTTAGAAACTTAGATGTGTTTAACAACTCTTTTTTTCGTACAACAGCAGCACTCACCTTGTTCGTTTATAGCGGATGCGGATGAACAGCCGTAAACCGGAAACTGACATGCCGACTTCTGACAATAGCGGAAGTTCGAAATTACGCTTGTGCACATAGCAGCGAATGGCATAGATCAAAACAATAACAAAAGCATAGTTCTCTACGTTCTCCCGTATTCGATAATTCAACGCATTAACCCCATAAATTCTGAAGCAAAGAAAAGAACAGCAAATCACAACTATTCACATTTGACTGTGACGCTACACTATAACTACTCGGTACATATCAAATGATCTGTATCAAACAAAGCAAGGTAACACTTTAGAATACGGTTCCTTCGTTAATGAATAACTACACAAAAACCATTGAGTAACACAATATTAACAATCTAGTAACTATTATTAACTAACAAGAAACTCTGATTAACGAATTATTAAGTAATAGCGCACAGATGAAAGTGGTACTTCACTATTAACTAATCAATAACTACTATTTTTTAATGCTTCCCAGTTTGTTACTTTAATTTTTTTAAAAATCTAGATTTCAGAAAACGAATGGAAATTAATGTCCATCATATAACCTGACATATCACATGACAATTGCCGGATTCAGCCTTGAAAACTATGATACAAATAAGCTTAAAATACAGAATTTACCAAACACTTTTGTGAGCAGCCAAGTGTATATTGCATGATATTCATGTCTTGTTTCCCTGATTTTTCTCACCAAAGTCAACCGCCCATATTCTATCCTTCTACACTCAAACCCCTCTCCCTCATCATAGTCCAGTGGGTAATGCTTTATCCCACAACCACCTACAGCACAATGTCACACACAAAATTCCAGATGTCAGAAAGTAAAGGTCTTTAGTTGCACCAGTGTCAACGTCAGATTCGGCCACCCTGCTGAGGTTTAATTGCACAACACTGTGTCATACGAGTTTCAAAGTGGTTCAACAACACCAACACTCTAAAACCCACAGAGAGGAGAAACAACACAGATAGAAGTATACTCACTGTCTGCAGTGAAACAGTCAGCTTCATTCAAACAGGCACTATAAACAGGTAATGCTTAAAGCCTGCAAAGTGAGCTCACTATTTTTAAACATATTCACATTTTTCCTACACCCCATGATGCTCTGCACTAATGGGAATAACTTCCGTTAAACTGTAAACAATCAGTGAAAGGCTCGCTCAATAAATGCAATAAGCTCTTTTTTTTAAACTGGGTATAAAGTGATATTATTCTGTTCACCCTTCAATCATTGAACATTAAAAGGAAACTTAAGTGTAAAAGCATTGAATTGAAAAGTGAAACTGTAAAAGTTGAAATTACTTTCAACAGACCATGAATTACCAGAAAAGCTCGATTCTTTCAGCAGCAATATGACAGACATGTTAAATATCACTATAGTAATATATGTCTGTATTTTGTAACACGTTGCCTTAATCAAAAATGTTCATTAACTTAAGCATTATAATATCTCAAAGTGCTTTCAGTCATATTGACAAAATAGAAACATTCCAGTAAACGCTAAATAGGGATTAGAAGTGAAAAGAGAAGACAATTACATTTTAAAGCATCCATGTGAAAACAAACCTGGAAAAGAGACGTGTGGATTTGGGGAGAAAAGCGAGAGATTCTTAGAGCATTCCAGTGAATTAATCATGAGATGTACTGTAAAGTAAATCAGGAGAGCAGACCACAAGTGTGCAGTATATGTTGTCTTTTTTCATATTGTTACAGTGGAATACAAAGAGAAAAAGAAAATAATCAGGAGGAAAAGAATGCATCAGACTGAAAAGAGCTTGCCACAGATATGTTTGTGATACCATGTCACATTAAAATACCAAGCTGACGTCTGAAAATAGAACATGAAGGCAAACTGATGGATAATGATTTATTTCAATCTTTTTGAGTGGCAGTTCCCCAACATTGTTTACATTGTCTTCCATTGTATAGACAAAAATATATAGATTTATATAGATTTCTCAAAATATCTTCTTTTTTTGTTACACAGGTGCAAGAAAGTCATACAGGTTTGGAACATCATGAGGGCGAGTAAATGATGGCATCATTTTATGGAAGTAAAATAATGACAAATGTTTTTGAAACAAAAAAGCTTGTTGAATTTCACTACTTGAAAAAATATGCATTGCATTAACCCTGGGCTCCAAAGCCACAGAATCTTGCGCTGGCCAGTGTCACTCACTCATACTGACACCTAGGCTACTGGCGTGCGTCCGTGCAGCATCACGCAAAAATAAAGGTTTACAGTAACGGACGCGACTGTTAATACGTTATTCGTAGTGACCCATGATAGATTTATTTCGTGTCTTTCCTAGAATGGGCAGTTTGTGACTTTGCGAGATAAACAACATAAAGTAGCACTGGTATTACAAAACATTCAGTGGCACATACCAATCAAATACAGACGTGACACAAATAACACGTTTGAAACAATATCACTGACTTTAATGCGTTTAATTGATATTTAAAATATCACAAAATTAGGCTATTTATTTAGGATTTTGTGTCACAATTACGTCAGAATAGGTGCTCGATTAATCTGTCAGTCACTACTGGAGGTGTCACAACACACGGTGACATGTTCCGCCACTCGGTGTCAGTCAGGTGTCCTGTCAGTGTGTCGCGATAATGTCAGTGACACATGCCATATCCACTGGCACATGCCAATGAAGACCGGATGTGCCAATACGCATAGTGACATGTGCCATTGGCTTCTGTGCGTCAGATGCCATGTCACTTAATGTTAATACTGCTACTGTGATATTCTCAATTCATTCAGTTAACGGACTCTCTGAGGTAAAGTATTCAGACTGCAGACTTAGATTGTATTTAGCCTAGGCTAACGCTTAATGGACTAATACAGAAATAAAAAAGACCAAACTCGCACCTTATTGGGGATGTAACGTTAGGCTATACCAGATATGGCAGGCAAGTGGACTCAGAATATAACGCGCAAAGTTTCACGCTGAGCGATTCCCAGTGAAATACTGGCATAAAGTTGTCTTGACACTGGATATTCAACATTTGCACATTTAGGGACCGTCTCTAAAGTTACATATACAACATTGGTACACACGTTTCTAACTTCTAGCATTTGAAGAGAATGACTTAGTCATAAAACCAACTGTAAATTGTTTCGCCAGTATTTCACTGGGAATCGCTCAGCGTGAAACTTTGCACGTTACGTTCAAGTCCACTTGCCTGTTCCTATATCTGGTATAGCCTACATCCCCAATAAGGTGCGAGTTTGGTCTTTTTTATTACTGTATTAGTCCATTAAGCGTTAAGTGTCCTGACCGCAGGGGAATCCTGGAGAATGACGTATTGAGGGAAACGCTATACTGCAGCACAGTGCCACGACATGAAGTTAAGAAAACTAAACAACCGAGAGAAATATATGTCCACTACCTCTGATTTAAAGTTTTATCTATAGGCTACATCAGCATCGGGGAATAACATTATAACCTCGTTCACGGTAGAGAAAGCTGCTTAGCCTACATGTGCAAAAATAACTGTGAAGACTTAAATGTTAACACAGAGACATCGCTTCTCTGTCTGCGCTTCAGAGAGCATCTAAAGCCGCTAAACTTATAGAAAGCTTATAGTAGTAATTGTTGGTTTGGTATGTTTGAGTTGCTGAATACTAATAGCCTATGCTACTATTACACGGGAGGCTAAACTCTTAGAAAACGATAACGCTAAGCGCACTAGAATAAAATATAATATTCAGAATTAAACAGTGTAGCTGTCAGCTGACTTACAGATTCAGTTAACATCCACAAATGAATAAGCGCGACGATTCAGGGAGCACACATTGAACTCTGAGAAAACGCTATACGCTTGAGCAAACAGTTTGTGAATAGGCTACTACAAAAGATGGCCGTGAATAAAATATAATATTCAGATATTTTTAAACCAGAACCCTCTAATGTTAGAATGTTTATTTTGAGGAGTGGCCACTCAGTGTGCAGTGTGGAGGGGAAGTGGCCACTCAGTGTGCAGTGTGAGGGGGGAGTGGCCACTCAGTGTGCAGTGTGAGAGGGGGAGTGGCCACTCAGTGTGCAGTGTGAGGGGGAGTGGCCACTCAGTGTGCAGTGTGAGGGGGAGTGGCCACTCAGTGTGCAGTGTGAGGGGGGAGTGGCCACTCAGTGTGCAGTGTGAGAGGGGGAGTGGCCCCTCAGTGTGCAGTGTGAGGGGGAGTGGCCACTCAGTGTGCAGTGTGAGGGGGAGTGGCCACTCAGTGTGCAGTGTGAGGGGGGAGTGGCCACTCAGTGTGCAGTGTGAGGGGGGAGTGGCCACTCAGTGTGCAGTGTGAGGGGGGAGTGGCCACTCAGTGTGCAGTGTGAGGGGGGAGTGGCCACTCAGTGTGCAGTGTGAGGGGGGAGTGGCCACTCAGTGTGCAGTGTGAGGGGGGAGTGGCCACTCAGTGTGTAGTGTGAGGGGGATTGGCCACTCAGTGTGCAGTGTGAGAGGGAGGAGTGTAAGGGTGCTCCGAATGATCGGTCGCCGATCATAATCGGCCGATAATTGCTTTGGGATGTGTGATCGGCGGTCTCTATAAAGGCCGATCCAGAAAAGCCGATCAGATGACGCAAAACTCGCGAGACCATTTTTTTACGCCTGGTAAAAATGGCTTCACCGGTCTGGCAATTCTACAACAGGGCTCTCAAGTGTCAAGCATTGAGCGTGACAGTCCCTCATTTCGGTCTTTTGTCACGCTCTCCCGCCACACATTGTATTTCTCACGCTGAAAAACTATTTGTAATATATTTAATATGCCGCAGCGGCCAAAACTCTGGCCGCGCCGCTCTCACTGTGGAACCGGCATGAATCAAGCGCGTTTCCTCTGGTGTTGTTCGTCGAGCTACACAATAGCCAATCAGAAAATAGCACTATTGTATCTGGGTAAGATTTAACGCAACAACCAATGACAAAAATGTATCCAACCCCCCCCCTCCCCGTGCGTCCGTCAAATCACTCGTACATATTTTTTTCTCTCATCAAAACTGAATATGTTCATCAGCGGTTATAGTTATATCAAGCAAGGATACTTTTGTGTTTTATTTTGTGATTACACCGGAATGAATAGAGTCCGCAACGGCGATAGATTGAAGCGCGCGTCCGAGTGAAGCCTGAGTGAGACACAGAGCACTGTATCCATGCAACTGATCGCCGCGGCAATGAGCGCGCAGCTTGAGTTCAAAAACACATTTTAGCGCTAGATTTCTTATTTAATAGCGAACTAAATGAATGATCTGCTAGTTAACTGAAGATGTTTTATTTATTTATATTAGGTACATGGTGGGACAGACTTCACTGGATCTAAAAAAAAATCAATCTAACCATAGATGTGACCAGTGGTGGCTTTCTTAATCTGTTTAAAATAATTTTGCAAGGGTTCTTCTTCACACACACAAACACACACACACACACACACACAAAAGGTTTCTCTACCTCTCTCTTCCTCTCTAAATGCCTACAAAATCTGACTAAGCATCCCAGAAAAAAGCAAAGTTATAGATACAGATATGGAAGTTGTTAGTTTTTGTTTTGTTTTGTTGTTTGTTGCTGTGCACTTTACTACCTGTGGTCCTTTAAGTGTATTAGAAAAACTGATGGCTGACTGACTCAAAACATTATTTTGGCTATAGCCTTTTTTGTTTCTGTTTTTAGTTTAAAGTAGTCTAAAGCTAAATTTAAAGACTCAGATGTTCTGTCTTTTATTAATTTTATTTTATATTCTACAGGAAAGTTGTATGTCAAGCCCTAAGCTGCTCCCAATAACCAAGCTGCTATGTTAATACATGTTGCTTGCAAATAAATACACAGGTGTCAATTCATTATGCATTGTCTTCTCTTAAATGTAATACTTAATGTACATTGTTGTTAAATATAGTTTAATAAGTAATGCTACATGATAAAAAGAAGTCTTTAAATAGACCATGTAATCGGTGATCGGTATCGGTATCGGGTGATACAGCTTCCAGTAATCGGCGATCGGCCCCAAAAATCCTGATCGGAGCACCCCTAGAGGAGTGGCCACTCAGTGTGCAGTGTGAGGGGGAAGTGGCCACTCAGTGTGCAGTGTGAGGGGGGAGTGGCCACTCAGTGTGCAGTGTGAGGGGGAGTGGCCACTCAGTGTGCAGTGTGAGGGGGGAGTGGCCACTCAGTGTGCAGTGTGAGAGGGGGAGTGGCCACTCAGTGTGCAGTGTGAGGGGGGAGTGGCCACTCAGTGTGCAGTGTGAGAGGGGGAGTGGCCACTCAGTGTGCAGTGTGAGGGGGGAGTGGCCACTCAGTGTGCAGTGTGAGAGGGGGAGTGGCCACTCAGTGTGCAGTGTGAGGGGGATTGGCCACTCAGTGTGCAGTGTGAGAGGGGGAGTGGCCACTCAGTGTGCAGTGTGGAGGGGGAGTGGCCACTCAGTGTGCAGTGTGGAGGGGGAGTGGCCACTCAGTGTGCAGTGTGGAGGGGGAGTGGCCACTCAGTGTGCAGTGTGAGAGGGGGAGTGGCCACTCAGTGTGCAGTGTGAGAGGGGGAGTGGCCACTCAGTGTGCAGTGTGAGGGGGAGTGGCCACTCAGTGTGCAGTGTGAGGGGGAGTGGCCACTCAGTGTGCAGTGTGAGAGGGGGAGTGGCCACTCAGTGTGCAGTGTGGAGGGGGAGTGGCCACTCAGTGTGCAGTGTGAGAGGGGGAGTGGCCACTCAGTGTGCAGTGTGAGAGGGGGAGTGGCCACTCAGTGTGCAGTGTGAGAGGGGGAGTGGCCACTCAGTGTGCAGTGTGAGATGGGGAGTGGCCACTCAGTGTGCAGTGTGAGGGGGAGTGGCCACTCAGTGTGCAGTGTGAAGGGGGAGTGGCCACTCAGTGTGCAGTGTGAAGGGGAGTGGCCACTCAGTGTGCAGTGTGAAGGGGGAGTGGCCACTCAGTGTGCAGTCTGAGAGGGGGAGTGGCCACTCAGTGTGCAGTGTGAGGGGGAGTGGCCACTCAGTGTGCAGTGTGAAGGGGAGTGGCCACTCAGTGTGCAGTGTGAGAGGGGGAGCGGCCACTCAGTGTGCAGTGTGAGAGGGGGAGTGGCCACTCAGTGTGCAGTGTGAGGGGGAGTGGCCACTCAGTGTGCAGTGTGAGGGGGAGTGGCCACTCAGTGTGCAGTGTGAAGGGGGAGTGGCCACTCAGTGTGCAGTGTGAGAGGGGGAGTGGTAACTCAGTGTGCAGTGTTAGCCAGAGAGCGGCAAAAGCCAATGTGTGCTTCTTTTACCAATATATTTAACGATATCTTTTGCATTTCTAATCTAAACAACATCAAACTTGGCACTGCACTTACTTGTGCCCGTAGCAAGACACTTGTCAAGTTTGAAATCCATCGGACTAACGGTTCGAGAGATATGCCAATAATAGATATGCCCGTTCAAAATCAGTTTGTGTGCGTGTTTTTATTAATTGTTGAGACAATTACTAATTGTGACATTTTTATTTGTGCATGGTAGAAAGCAAATACTGATACTGACATAATGACATAATACGTAAAATTGAACTACATGGTTGCAAAACAATTTATAATGGTGATATTAGGTGACATGTATTTGGGTATCTGTGTACAGGTAGCAGGAGTTTAGATTAGATTTACATCAGTGTCAACTATGTGCGTATTACAATTATAGAGACAATGAAAGGCAGTTAACGTCTTTTATGTTTAGTTGGTGAATAGCATAGGCTACTATTACACAGTAGCGATAACATTAAGTGTACCAGAAAAAAATGTATAATATTCATATATTTTTAAACCACAACCCTCTAATGTCAGAATGTTTATTTTTAAACCACAACCTTCTAAACATCATCTAAACATCTTCAATGTGTGCTTCTTTTACCGAGATACGCGAATAACAGACACACAGACAGACGTTTCTGTAATTTATAGATAGATGTATGTGTGTCTGTGTATAGGCTATATTATATTTATATATACTGTATATTATACGTGTGTGTGTGTGTACTGTATATTTTTTAATCGCGATTAATCGATTCAGCAGTATGTATGTGCAAAATCAGTTTTTGTGTGTGTTTTTAGTAATTGTTGGTTTGGTGTGTTTGAGTGCTCATTGTTACAATTACACAGCAAAAGTTCAGTGACATTTTTATTTGTGCATGGTTGAAAGCAAATACTGATAGTGACATAATGTCATACAATAAATATATATGAAAAATTGAACAACATGTATAACTAACTACTTCTGAATAACTACAATATTCAGAAGTAAACAGTGTAGCTGACTTAATGTTTAGCTGACAGAATGTTTATTTTTAAACCACAATTTTTAAACCACAACCCTCTCTAATCTCAGAATGTTTATTTTTAAACCACAACTTCAATGTGTGCTTCATTTACCGATATATTTAATGATATCTTTTGCATTTCTAATCCAAACAACGTCAAACTCGGCACTGCACACACTCGTGCCCATAGCAAGACACACCCGTCAAGTTTGAAAAATCAATCGGACTAACGGTTCGAGAGATATCCGATTAACAGACAGATGGACAGACAGACACACAGACAGACAGACGTTCCTGTAATTTATAGATAGATATCTCTTGATTAATTTTGTTTCAGTGGTCTGTTATGCTTAATAATAAAATGTATAGGCTACCCATCCGCAGCTTCACTTGCACCGGTTTAGGCCTATATATGCACCAGCTGCAAATGCTAAAAATAAACAACAAACAGTGCTAGTTTTTGTATCAACAATCATGAATTAAAAATGCTAAGTCAGTCTTTGTTTCTATTGCATGTTCACTTTTAATACAACAGCCTAGGTCTCCCATCCCTCACAAACTCGTGTGGTCGATTGTTACGTCATAATGATTGCCGCATTCCTCAGAACGTTCGGTGAGTATAAAGAGTGCAGCGGATTTATTCTTTTTGTAGCGAGTCGGCGATTGTGCGAGTATGCTTTTTACACGGGTTTGGGGATCTGAATTTTAATCTTTTCATAATTTGCAGAAGAATCTGCTTAAACGGTGGAATGTTATTGTCTTGATTTGCTGTAGTTACTTTTAGATAAATAAATAGGCATGGTAGGCTACACTGTGGCCGTTTCTGTGGAAATGAGAGGATGATATGTAAATCAATAGTGATCAAATCTTTTTTATATATATATATAATTGTTGATAATTTACATTTCATTGACAAAACGATAGCAGATCTGATGACACTGAAGTGATACTGAAAGCTTATTGGCCTTCAGCTGATTCGTTAAATCAATCAAATTTGCCTCGACAACCGGGCATAATAAAAAATGACTATATACATTTACATTATGTGCATCTGAGTTATGCACATTAGTAGGGAAATTGATAAAAACAACAATTAACTTTTTTTGCTTCATTGTTCATTTTAAATACATTTTAAGGAGGCTCTCGCAGCCTCCCTTGCCTCTTCTGATGGATTGCCACCGGGCATACACTGTATACATTTTTTTTGTTTTTCTTTTAGAAAATTAAAGGTCCGGGTATAGCCTATACTTGATTTTCCGCGTTCCGCTCCATCTTGCGCACAGTCGTGTCCGCACAGCTATTAGTTGGTGGACCAGTTTGACACTGCACAATTTCTTATTTATACTCTACCAGATGTCAAAGAACAGTACTGAGTTGTGTCAACATTCTTCTATCTTAACAATCACCTAGCGTATACGTTGTTGAGCACGCACCGTTAGTGCGAACACAAAACTTGGGCTACACACGGATGTCCGTGGAACTTCAGATGACAAAAATTGCAGAATGGGGACGACATAAGTTTACTTTGGGCTTAAGACAACAAGCTTTCAGGTTCTTGTACTGTATGTTTATTCAAATAATCTCTTCCCTTTCTTTCATAGTGTTTCACAGATATAAATTGCAAAAAGTATTGTTCACTTCTAGTTCATTTTCTACATCATATCCAACATCAATATGAGTATGTCAACCATGCCCACCATTTTTGAGTGCAGGAGTGCAGAGCAGACCTCATCTACTGAATTCTCAGATGAGCTCACTACGGCCCTTGCTGTGGGGCGGTGGTGGGCGATAATGGAAGTTTCACCCCATATCTGAGGATTCTGAGTATGGGGACCTCATCTCAGGCCAGTGGGAGGGGGGGGGGGGGGGGGGGGGGGGTGTAGTGATGTATGTCTCAAGACCACTTTTACGTGGTGTCGTGGTCTCTGTCTTGTCACGGCCTTGACGGTCTTTGGTCTTGGTCTTGTCTTGGTCTCGGACCTCTCGGTCTTGTCTAGGTCTCGCTGTCTCAGACCGAGACAGTGGTCGGGGGATTTAGCAATACAATACTACAATATCCACGACCACGGCGATATCCGCAACGGATTGAAGCGCGCGTCCGAGTGAAGACAAGTGCGGTGTGCGCGAGCCACACGAGAAAACACTGTATCCGCGCCACTGATCGCAGCGGCAATGAGCACTTTGATCACTTGATTTAAAAAAACGCATTGGCCTATCATGTACAGTTTTTGATGTATTAATATCTAGTAAAACACATATCAGTGACATGATGGGTTTTAACTTCATTCAGGAGATTTTGGGTAACTGCACAGCACAACTGACAGATGACATTGAGCGCACCGCCAACGGTGTGTGTGTGTGTGTGTGTGTGTGTGTGTAACCATAGCGACAAAACGACCAACTTTCGGATACTGCACTTAAGCCTATAATTTCGTTTTTAAAAATATAATTATGTATTTAAAAGTTGCAAAAATGGATTCATTTGGAGACTTCGAAATCAGCAGAGATAGCAGGCAATGCAAAACAAAACCTTACAAGTTATTACTTAGCTTCAACACTAGTCTGTTTTTTTCCCTCCGGTCTCGACTTGGTCTCGGTCTTGGTCTCGACTTGGTCTGTCTTGGTCTCGACTTGGTCTGTCTTGGTCTCGATACCCTCTGGTCTTGGTAGTGTCTTGGTCTCGGTTTAGGCGGTCTTAACTACAAGTCTAGGGCAGTGTAACACTGAAGACCACAACGCAGAAAATGACGCAGGGAGCAACCTTTTCTTCCAGGTCCACACAGGGAGTACCTGTGCCCACCAGATCCACACAGGGAGCACCCTTTTTCTGCCAGATCCACACAGGGAGCACCTGTGCCTGCCAGTTTTGAGAAGGGGGACCTCACCTCATCCCTGGTTTTTCGGTGATGCATCTAAGACCACAAAGCAATGGAGAAAGCGGAGGCCTGGGAAATATGAGGAGGGAGAACTGAAGACCACAAAGCAGTGGAGGCAGCAGACACCGAAAGCACCTGTGCCTGACGGGTCCACACAGGGAGAATGTATGCTCGCCAGGTCCCAGCAGAACTCTCCCAGTTCTAAAAAAAGAGGACCTCACCTCATCCCTGGTCTTCAGTGATGCATCGGAGAAAGCTCAGCACTCAAGTTTCTCTAATGCAACAATGGCCACAGACCAGAGAAGAAAGTGGAGGCAGAAAAAGCCACAGAAAGCATCTGTGCCTGATGCGTCCCCAAAGGAAGCACCTGTGCCCATAGGGTCCCAACAAAGAGGAAAACTCAGGATTGAGATGTTGACTAAGGGTGTACTCTAGGGCTGGGTATCGTAACAAAATGTTCGGTACCGATACCGATACCGATACCTTGACTTCGATACCGGTTCCTGAACGATACTTTTTTCGATACCAATTTTATGTAACCAGGTTTAACAATATAACATTACCTAATTTTTTTTTCAGTTTTTTGACTTTTTTACACTCATATTTTGAGTATGTAAAAAAGCACCAATGCTAAAGTTTTCTATGTTTCCTAATCATTTAACAACATGTATTCTTTACTTCAATGAGCTCATTGTTTCTGCTTTAACTTAATGCATTAATTAACGATGAAACTGAATGAAAATTAATTGAAATGCATTACACTGTCACCTCTGATAACAGATCACTCTAAATTGTAATTTAGGCATGCATTTTCTGTAAAGCTGCTTTGAAACGATATGTATTGTGAAAAATGCTATACAAATAAATGTGAATTAAATTAAATATAGGCTACTGGGGGGCGGGATATATACCTGCACGTGAAGCTTGCAGCAAAGCACTGGCAAAAGTAGCCTAATGATTATGGATGTGGAAACAATAGCAAGGAGATATTTTAATTGTTTATTAATGAACAAGTGTTTACTAATGGTGTGTTCATACCGAACGCGAATTTAATTATTTGTGCGAGTAGATTACATACATAGTCAATGCAAAGACGCGAATAGACGCATGATTCGCGCCGGGCGTCGCGAATGACGCGAATTGGGCGACGCGTTTGCCGCGAACATCTTCCGCGCAAGTTGAAAAATTTGAACTCGAGCTAAAGATTCAAGCGTCGAACTAGACGCGATAGACGCGTATTTGACGCTCTATTCGCGTTCGATGGGAACACCATTACTCTCAAGTGTATTTTGTGCGCTTCAGTGCCTAGATTTACCGTGTTTTGCGGTCTTGGCAGCAATGATCTTGTCGAAAATATTGCATCGCGTACATCTGGCATCGAGTCTGGCACATGACATAGGTACACTTTGGATCATTTCCACATATTTTCTATCTATCTGGGTTGGGACGCACGCTTACACACACACACACACACACACAAACACACACACACACACTGCAGCCTCACGTGCGACGAGCCGCGTCTCTGGGCAGCCGCGTAAACTAGTGTTTTTCCGCCACAGCCAATCATGCTGCATGCTTATTGTTTCACTGACGTTGACGAGATTAACCACTTAGGTACCGAAATGTGGTACCGAAAAACAAGACATGTTTCGATACTCGGTAGTATCGAGGCAATTCGGTCGGTACCTAAAAAGTACCGAACTCGGTACCCAGCCCTAGTGTACTCACACTAGGCACGGTTGCCATGAACCGGGCCCGAGTACGATTGTCCCCCCTCCCCACTCCCCCTCTGGCCTGCACTCACATAGGGTTTCAGCATTCGTGCCGGAGCACGCTTACGTCATAATGGTGCGTGCGACGGTTTCGGGATAAACAAGAAGAGCGGCGCTCTCTGAACACAATGGAGTCCATCGCTCTGTTTTCTTTGTGGATAATTTTGTGTCGTTTGGTCCACAGCCCTCTCACAGCCTGTTGTTAAACAGATGCGTCGCCTTAGTGGCGCGAAAATTTTCACGTAATCGTGCTGCTCGTATGAGGAGGTTTGCAAGGTACCAGCTGAAGTGCAGCAAGGACTTTGCAGCTTTGATTACGGACTGTGTTGGTTTTGGAGCGTCGCAAAACCATGACCTCACGCGTCCTGTTCCGTGCTCCAGCACTGTTAGCGCTCACACTGCATGCGAACCGCGCCCGAGTCCAACTGAACCGTGCTCTGGCCCACCTCTTCCAAGCGGGCCAGGGCCGGCTAATCGAGCCGCGCCCGGGCACGGTTCGGAGCACTCACACTAGTCAAACGAACCGCGCTTTGGTGGTCAAATGCACTCGGGCACGGTTCAAACTGGCTAGTGTGAGTACACCCTAAACATCTGAAAAAGGCATTTTTTGAAACACCCATGCCCCTCTATTCTCTACAGAGGGCACCAGTGGCTACCATTCAAATACTTACCGCTTGCTCCATTTCTGTAAATCCGTTTTATGAATGAATGACTCTCTCATCCGTTGCTCTATAGTTTTCTTCGTCAAGAGCCGCTTGCACCCCCTGCTGGTGAGGTTGACTAACAGCTATGGAGATTATCAATCGGCAATCTACTGATATTCCTGCAGTTCCAGGAAGTCAAATGTTGAATTTTCTGTCGAATTTGAACCACTGACTTTGTAGAAGCGAATTTGTAAAGCGAAATAAAATGGACCGAAAATTGCCTGTCGAATATTATAGGTTGTATTTTTAAACAGAATGAATATTTTGGAAGTGAAATCTGAAAGGTGAATATGGATTATTTAATTTTTTATAATGAAAACTTGTGTGAAATGTTTTGAATTGAAATATTCACAGCTTAAATATACAACCATGTTGAATTTCAGCCCATAGAAATGCAAGCAGGGTTAATGTAAAGCATATTTGTTTTTCAAGTAGTGCAATTCAACAAGCTTTTTTGTTTCAAAAACATTTGTCATTATTTTACTTCCATATAATTTTCTCTCTATAACAGCGTATTTTGCCTTCTTAAAGTTCCAATGAAATGAAAGTAGCAAGAGATCTTTTGTTCCACATTGTGACGTTATTCTGAGTTTAACAGATTATTGAAAATAAAAAAATGCACTTATGCACTTAGATTATTGAAAACAAAAAAATTACTTAGTTCTATGTCCCCGTTCTTAGTTCTTAGTTCGGCAGTTTGTTGTGCAGATGTGGATGATGAACGGCCGTTTCAGGGGCAGGGTTTAAGTGGACTAAATGATTGGAGAAGTCCTGCATATGTCACCAAAATGTTTTAGAGTTTATTTATTTTATATTTATTTTCATTTCATGCCGAATTTAAGACATGTTAAGGCATGTTGAATGTATCTTCAGGCAGTAGAGTCCTGCATATGAATACATTTGCAATAAGAAATAATTAATGCAAAATGTCCTTCACATTTGGCTTTTTCACTAAACGCTGTATTCCCTTATAAAACATGTAATTTAATCATCATAAATATACAGTATTTTGCTATGATTTAAGACATTTTAGACTTCAATAAAAAATAAAAAAACTACCTCAATAATACTGTACATTCACCCAGGGTCAAATAAATGTGCTGAAAAGGCTCTTGCATTCTTATTCAGCTTTATTGTATTTAGAAGTGGTAACTAGGAAGTTTTGTTAGCATAAAGCGCAACAGATAGGCTATGTGATCATTAAAAAGCTATTATGATGGGTTGCATAACTGCCAGGTAAGATGATACATACTTATATTGAACATCGCAGGTAGTGATTTGATGACTAAATTTAATTTAGAGGTTCCAAGAGTGACAAATTATAGAACTTGATTTTATAATATATGCTTTTTACATTATACCTTCATAAATATAAAAGTATGGTAATCATGCTAATGTTACATCATCATACTCAAAACACCTAATATGTGTGACTCATGTTGTCTGAGTTTGATGAAGTTCCATACAAATAAATTGTGCCAAGTGAAATTCTAATAATCCCCTGCTCAGTGTTTAGGGAGCAGTGAACACAGCTGGAATCTGACCATCTATTGTAGGGCTTATCAAACAGGTGCACCTGATTAGGGGAGGTCCGTGTATTAATAAGCGCACTCAACACAAACAGTACAAAGGTTACGACTGTTCAGAGTATGAGCAAAAAAAAAAAGTGAATTGTTTACTTATGTAATGCAAATTTATGGGTTAGTGTATTTGTCTTCGGGCAGCAGAAAGAAGAGTAGCCTACTTCCTTCTCATTTCTTCTGAAAAAAAAAAACATTTAAAATCTTTTTTTCCCCCAGCATACGCAAATGTGTTTGTTTTTGTATATATTTTGGCTCCTGCTGTTCAGGGTAAATCTGTGCCAGGTACATGCTCTAATATATCGCCTCATGCGGGTGATCCAGCCAAATAATCTTCAAGGTCATGCAGGTTTTCACTTTATTAAAACAGAAAGGAGAACATAAAATGCCACATACACAAGCACAAAACGATGTTTGTGGGAAACGATGCAAAACCAGACGCATTTTTTAGGGCTCAGGTGTGTAACACATGTTAATTCGAGCATTTTTCTAGGACAGGTGTGTTTGTGGTCTGTCTTTTGGGCTTAGGTGCACATGGGCCCATGATGAAGATCATCATCTTTCCTGAAGTGTTATTTCAGAGGATGAAGGTGATTCAGAGACGGAATCCCTTCATCCTTTCGCATGCCTGTCTGCCTGCTACTGAAGGCCAACAAACAGTTGAGGCCGGGGTCACAAACACACACCTACCCCCAATTTCACTTGCATGCACACTCTCTTTCTCTCTAGCTAAGAGCCTAGAACACAATTAGTGTACCAGCTTTCTATCTCTCTCTCTGGTCCACCCCTCCCCCACCATCTCCAGCCCTGCAGCTCACTGGCGGAAGATCAACACTCACATACCTC
The DNA here is from genome assembly GCF_029890125.1 of Rhinichthys klamathensis goyatoka. NCBI lineage: Eukaryota > Metazoa > Chordata > Actinopteri > Cypriniformes > Leuciscidae > Rhinichthys > Rhinichthys klamathensis. The sequence continues at coordinate 204,866 of NW_026606756.1, forward strand.
AGTGCTTTGTGTTCCACCAACACAGCTCCAGCGGTGAGCGCACACACATACATCCATGTAACCCTACAATCATAGCATGATCTAAGGGTTCGGATATGACAGCAGTAAATAAGCAAAGTCCCCAGCAGAGCCACTTAACTGTCTACAAACACACTGTGACTGCACACAAACAGCGCTAATGCTGTGTGCGCTACTCAAAGGAGCTCCTTCAGAAAAGAAGAGAAAAGACTGAACACTGACACCACAAAAACCCAAAATATGATGAACAGGTTCTGTTTAATGCAGCATTATTATTAGTAAAACATGTCAAATGTTCTGTTCTATCAAATAATTAATTATATTGCAGATATTTTCTAATCTATACTGAATATTTGTATGTTTATGTCTGAAAAACGATATGCAGAACCGATTTTTAATGTATCTGTTTTTGCTCAATTTCATTTTCATATCACATCAATGTTTTTATAACAACAGCAGCAGCATCGATAACATTAAAAATAGGTGAAATAAACTGACAAAGTGTAATGTTTTCAAATTAAGAATATAAATAATGGGAGTATATAAACTTTGCTTAGCTGTAATAATTCGTTTTAAACTAGTTTAAAATTAAGGTTTAGGGGTTGTTTATTAGGCTAAAGAGTAAATACTACTAGATTAAGTTCACTAGAATAATTTAGGCCTAAACAATTTTTAGGAAAGTAAAAAACAAAACAGTAAATACATTACATTAGAGTAATCGTAAGTTATTAAAAAAAATTGCTTTTGTATACAAGCTACAACTGCATTCTTCTGTTAGTCTAATTTTCAAGACTCGTTCAATTTCAGTAGGATTAAAGCATTTAAAGGTGACCTATTATGCTAAATTTTATTTTATATTGTTTTTGAACATAATTACAGTGCGTACACAACCAAGCTATTGTGGTAAAAATCCATCCACTTCATTTGTTATTTTCCCCATAAATCTGAAACAGTGTTTTAAAATGAGCCGTTCAGGAATGTACTCCAGTGGTATGTCAAATTGGAATAGGCCCCGCCCACAACTGGCACAGAATCTGCTATATAATAGCTTAACTCCTCACCTGAGTGAGCCATGACCACATCCAGCCATGTTTATCTCCTCGCCAGAACATTTAATAGCAGCATTCAAGTGAGAAATGTATTCTTGTTGAAGCTACTAAAGTTACTCAGTCAAGAGCAGTGAGTGATTTTCTTGTTTTTTGATATTAACAGCATATGCAGCAGTTGGTACTCTATATTAGGCTGCTTTCACTTTAATACAGATACACTTTAACATGCAATGTCTTTCTCTGCTGTTAACGTTCACAGGCATAACTGACTGTTTATGTGAGCTTTGTGTGTTTTTGACAACCTTTTGTCTATTTGACAGTCTAAGTGCATTAATAATATGTGAAAGCGAACTTAGTTTAATACTCACGCGACACACCGTCCAAAAGCAAGGTTTCTGTTCTTCGGATATGCATGCTCAGAAAACCATATCAGAAGTTTAAACTGATATGGCTTTAAAACGCATGCAAATAATAACTTTCATGAAGGCGAAGAACTGTAATGTCACGTGAGCGTGACCTTGATAAGATAATCAAAACCAAACGGATGTTTTGTTCGTTTTTTGCAGAGTATGCAAGGCATGCGCTGTACAGGCTCCGCCCTCTTCTGGAAAGTGCATGGGGAGTAGCAGCTCATTTGCATTTAAAGATACATGCAGGAAAACAGCATGTTTTTGCTTCAACTCAAAAATGGGCATTTACATTTTACAGTAAATGATCTGTGGGGTATTTTGAGCTGAAACTTCATAAACACATTCTCGGAGGACACCTGAGACTTATATTACATCTTATAAAAAGGGGGATTATAGGTCCCTTTTAAAATTGTACATTTTAAACATTTGAAAAACGTTTTTTGTGAGATTGAAATCAAAATACTTATTTGGTAATTACTTCATAAGAATTATGTTTGTTCATGTTCAGATATTTTACAATATTATAATGAAAATTGTGCCTGCAGATGCGCGGATAAAATATTTAGATTTTCCAACATGCAGAAATAAAAAATTTGGTCCAAGAGAGTAGTGGTCAATTTATATGGTAAGGCCTTCTGCATAGAGTTGTCATTGCTGCTGCTTTAAAATCGATACACAATACCATCTTAAGCAGCTAATGATCTCCATTTCACTACACAGAGAAAAAAGAAAAAATATGAAATACAAAAACTTAAGTCCCATTTTACCTTTACTCACATAACACAATTTAAATGACAGTAACAGAATATACACATCATCGCTGAATTGCAACATTTCTTCAAGAACATGTACTCAAACTTCACAACAAAACAGAAATGTTGTATGCCTTGCCAATACTTTTGGTAGATTTTTAAACTGATAAAAAAAAGTTAACTGACACTGCCGTTAATGGGTCAAGCAGACACAGTTATTGACAAATGCCAACAATTTCCCAATAGCCACATAATCAGCCTGATTGATACATTGGTCTATCATGATCATTGAGTCCCTGAGTCAATTAAGTTTGGTTTTGAACACTTCGAAATAATTTGTTTTTAACAAGAGGATGGAGTAGGTGGCCCTGAACATTTTCCAGAGTGGAGGCTTGCCGTTAATCACTTACCGTTTGCAAGTTCAGAAACAAGCATGTAAAACCAAGGATATGACAGCTTTCTGAGCCCACAGGCATTCATACGCACGTGTTGATTAAGCAGATGCAAACTGCAAATGCATTAGGCACTAATCACTAATGCATTCCAAAAAAATAAAACTTTTCCTGATGTAATTATGTGATCAGGGTTGGAGCTAAACTCTACAGGACAGTGGCCCTCCAGGACCGAGTTTGAGGAAACCTGCTCTAATGCCTGGACACAGTCAGACTACAGAGTACTTTTTGCAGGAGACACAATGAAAAATTCAGACCAAACCTCTGAGCATAATATGAATCCAAAACACAAACCAGTGTCCAAGGCACACACTTGAGCTCTATTTTCCTGGAAGAGAACGCACATCATTGTTCCTGTGTTTACACAGAGAAATATATTGAGTTATATTTATCACCAAATGCATTTCCAAACCACTAAATGCAAAAAACACTAATGACAGTTGTAAAAGTCGTGGTAAAAATGTGCACTTCAAGATAAGAAGTTATAGGCTGCCGCTATCATGTGATTATGACCACATCTCTTAAAGTCACGATGAAACAGAAGTTGCGAGAGATATTTTCTTCCATATTGTGAGTGACGTAAATCTGAGTGTAATAGATTATTGAAAAGGAAAAAAAATGTAAGGCGATTATTTGGCTCTATCCATCGGTTGTTGATTGGATTGTGAGCACCCAAAAATGAATGTAAGCTTGCAGTTAATATTTTGGGTTTAAAACGGACTAAATAATTGGAGAAGTCCAGCATACATGACCAGGCAAAAGTCTTTTTCACCAAAAGAACGAATTATGATTATTACAAGGTCTAAAAAATAATAATACAATATGAAACATATACAGGGATGAATGGTTCACAATAAGATCTAGCCTATAACCTGCATTTACAAAACCCTCAAGTACAAACAAATCACAGAGAGAGCGAGAGAGAGTACGAGCTTCTCAGCATCCTCTTTCTTCAGTCAGTCTGCATGTGCATCACTGTCACTTGGCAGCTTTAAAAACATAAAATCTAATTTGTTGGCCATGTGGAGCTCATCGTGTCTTAAATCTAAACCTCATTCATCTATAATGCTGTGATGTATTGTGGAGTATGCTGAGTGGAGACAGGGAGAGTTTAATACACGATTTAGACGACAGTCCAAACAGAGCATGATTGCTGAGCTGACTACACGTATTATAAGCCATAATAGCAGCAAATGACCCCAGATAAGTAGGATGATTCCACATATTCTGGTAGAAATGTCTATTTTCCAGTATTTGGTTATGTGCTGCATTGTGTGTGAGAACGTGCAGTGTGAGCTAAGCCCCCAGGAAATTGGTACAGGAGCTAGAGCCAGGTAAGAGAACATCTGCTGAAGGGAGATATAATAAAACACACACACACACACACACACACACACACACAACCACAATCCCCACCTTAATCACCTCTGTGTGTTGATGGAGGCTATTTGTGTGGACGGATATAGCTGGCTACAGCCTGAGTGGGAATGAGCACATCAGTATGAGCGTATGTGGATCTTATCAGATGGATAAAATAATGAATCGAGGAATGATTGTACGCACGCAAAGTCATTTTTTCTTTGTACTGACATACAGCAACATCCAAAAACACTAGAGTAAAACATCTGGACCCACACAACTGATCAATCCTGCAGGTAGGCAACAGGAATATGTAAAACTCGCATGCTTTAAAAACAGCTTATGGTTACATCAACTCTTACCTAATCACTATTATATAAATCAGCACCAGATAAATCCGAATATCATTCTCCTGTGGGAATCATCGCAATTCCTCAACATGACTAAAAAGAAGATTCTGTTGCAATTATCAATTCTTTAAAAAAAAAAATTCAATGGAGTTAATTCAATGGACTCTATGAACAATCGCTTCCCTATTTTGTCTCAGCAAATAGCCGATTCCCTGCCACCGCTACCTCCGGTGCAGGGAAGTGTATAAAAATTGTCCGAAAATTAAGCACAGGAAGTGTCCAACAACAGAATAAACAAAGCAATGTTGAATTGATATGATCCACCTTTACGCAAAAGGTATTTAAAGTTTCTGGAACTCATTACTAATATAATATACTAAAATGTTGTTTACTATAGACAACAATATAAATAGTATTAGAGACGTACCGATGTATTGGCTGCCGATATTTATCGGACGATTTTAGATCATTTTAAAAACATTGGCACATCAGCTATAACATGATTTATTAATTAACTGTGTGTAGGCACTGAGTTGTATAATGTCTGTGGCATACTCGCAACATTTTTCTCTGGGTAAAATAATTAAACAAAATGAAATCTGTACAAAATACAGCAGGGCTCGACGATAAGGCCTGCCCGGTGCCAGAGTGAATGATGATCGGGACAATTGACAGAACTGTCACTGTCCCGATCAGGCCAGTGCTGGATCTTTACAAAAGTTTATCCTTTGCACGTGAAGACGTGAAAGAGAACTCAATTCTAATCACTGTGTGAGAAGTTTTGTGTGCGCACACATCCAAAGTGCGTGCCCGGAAAGCCACAAATAGCCTACTGAATTGAGTTCTCATTCACTTCTAAATCACACAAAATTATATCAAAAAGCCTGTTTTGGCGAGTATCCTTGTAAACATATTTGACATGTCTTAAATGAACGTAAACAGTTGAGAAATAAGATGTATATGTATATATATACATATATATATATACACACATATATAGTAATATAGCCGATATACATATATTAATATATTATATAAACAAAAACTTTTATGTTAGATGCGATTAATCGATTTGACAGCACTAAATAATAATATAATTTGTTGTGATCTACAGTTATTAGAAATACAGAAAGAGTTTCCTACTACCACAGTCTGCTATGGGAGAATACCAGTATAAAGGAAGCTAACGTAGCACTGAGATTTTAGCGGAAATACATAGTAAGCATCAGCATGCAAAGAGTCGATTGAGTTTACCAGGAACACGGTCTGAATTTTTGCCAAATGCCTCAAAGCACAAAAAAATAAGACAGTAATCTGCATTCTAATCTAAAACTGAGTAAGACTGCAGAAGTGCAGAGAGACAGAGATCTAGAAGGCATGATGAATATCAGTCCAGTAAGCAACATGTGGGCAAGTCTACCTCTCTCATCCACCCTATCCACACCTTCGGCCAAACCCAAAGTAACCGTATGTGTATAGGTGCTCATTTCTGCCTTTAAGTAACTATTAAATATTTTTGCAAGCAAAGTAAAAAGAGAATCTAATTTTGGTTTATAATTTAATCTCTGCACTTGTAAGTGGACCTGCTAAAGACACTGACCAAACTGTAGGTCAGTATGTAAGAAATGAATAAGTAGAAAGACAGGACCAGGGGACTAAATCCCTTTTTCCCCCAATTGACAAAGCAAAAAGACCAGATGAAACCTTGAATGAGAATGAATAAAGGAGAGCAGCACAAATCACAAAAGCACAGACATTTAAAACAGTGTGAACTTCTTCCAGTGTGCAGAGGTCAAAAAGCTTTATCAGACATGCACAGCTAAAATGAGAGAGAAAAACTTAATAGTGCTTTAGAATGTTGTGGAATATTATTTTCCAGTTAGGACCCTCTTAATAAAGATTCAAGACATCACAGTCATGCAACACCTGTCATGAACATATTCCATTAAACTTAAAGGGTTAGCTCATGCAACAACAACAAAATTCGTTCTGTATGACATAGGGCTATTGTCTTTTGTGAAACACAAAAGAATCAGCAAGACAGCTTCAGTCACCATTCACTTTATCCTTTTTCCACACAATAAAGCAAATGCGAAAGCGAGGCTGTCATTCTGCCTAAAATCTCATAATTTGTCCCACATAAGTTTTTTACATTTTGGGTCAAATAACACTATAAATAACAGAAATATAATCATACAATATTGGAACTTTTTTTTAAGAAGGCAAAGCTTGTTCTGCCTTATCGACTGGTTTAGAAGGCTAAGGACGGTTAACTTAAATGTTCACTGGGCATCTATGTAATAACATCTGACTGAAGTTTGATGATCAACTGCAATGGTCAGTTGTTATTTCGGTGCTTAAATCTGAGTGACGGTGCTCGTGCACTTCCTCTAACTTGATTGACAGCACGTCAACAGCGCTCGCGCCCAGCACGCGACGCGATGGAGCTTTCTAGCAAATCCACAAGTACAGGCGACTACATCACATTAACCATAAAAATCCACACATACGGTCTACTAGAAGTAAATATTAAAATAGCCAGAGTCTGAGACTGATTTTCAACAGATACTCTTAGCGTGAGTTATTAGGGAGAAAAGAGTTAAAGTTAGTAATTCCCATGAGGAGAGCGGTGGACAGACAGCTCCCTCTACATCAACAATAACACGCTGAAAGCTTTCTACAAGAGCTCCACTGCAAAATCATTTCTCATGCAACTTTGGCTACGAGAACAGAGGTTAAATGCATAATAACGGCCCCTTGATACAGCAGGTAAGTAGTACGCGTACTTCTGAGGGTACAATAAAATATCCCTACACACTATCCGACTGGAAATTGAGCGCAGCGTTTTACCTTTAGTTCCGCACTCTCCGCCATCTTGTGACTGCTAGCGCAGGCGTGACGCTGTCGGGTCACGTGGTATGCACGCGCCGCTCGTTGCCGGCGTAACCGCTCACATGTTTTTCAACGAGTAGTGCCTAAAGTGCGTGGAAAACTTCTATCATGTTGGGAGAAATCATGCTACTACAAGTATCATATCGAAAAGTGAAGCCTTTAAAATGCACGCATTCAAATAGATTCTATTTATCCAAATGCTTTACATTTGTTTTGACGTTGTTTTCAGTCATTACAAAGTATTTTTTTGAATCAGCATTTTGTCTTCTGTATTTTAATGCGCCACAAGTATAAATACCTTTCTACAGGTGGGTGCACAATGCACATGCCAACATTGAATTAGTGGATAATTAAATACACTCTCAGTAATTAAAGGGTACCATTGCAGAAGTAGCCTATCACGTGTTTATTTGACAATAAACACAGTTTAAACAACTCCCGCCGAAGCTAATTTAATATTCAGATGTATTTTTTACTGTCGTCTTTGAGAATGTAATTCAGATCTTCTTTATTAAGAACCATAAATCTTACTTTCATAACCCTGTTTAACAGAATAATGTACTCGAACGCTCCAAATAGAGCATGAAGCGAAAAGAACGCTGAATAAACCCATTGGAATGTGCAGTGTCTGTTTTCACCACTAGATGGAAGTGTTGTATTTCACAACAGTAATAGGCGTGCTCAGTTTGAGCTGTGGGTAAGCTGCGCTTGCAGTGTGCAGCTCTATAAAAAAAATAGTAGGTAGGCTACTGAACAAATTTTAATTTGCAGGCTAAACATATATGTATTGGAAATGATTAAGCTGTATTGTTTGGAAAGGACAAGTAGGCATAACATATTTAAATATTGCTGTTCAATATAGGCTTACATATTGTTTTCGTCTTAGGATAGCCTATGCAGGCTGTCGGGCAAAGGCATGTATTTCAGGTGGCCAATAGGCCTACAGTTTCTGGATTTTCAATTTGTGTCATAAATTATTTTATTTAATTCGTGACAGTTAAAAACTATTACAAATGTGAAGGAAATAGCTTGAATTCAAGAGTCAATACTTGTGGCTTTGATTTAACTTTTTATTGAAGAATGAGGCAAGAGATCATTTTATTTTTGACCAAAAAAAAGAAAGAAAAGAAACACTCCAGAGGTCGTATGCCATTTAGTTTGAGCACTGTGATGTGGAATAACAGCTTTTGCTGTATTCTCAATTGTTTATGGGAAATATGGGATAAGTGCTTGTTGTATACATAAATATGAGATACAGCTGATTTTGAATAATTTTGGGGTTGAATAATTTTGGATAGATTGGTCTGAAATGTTGCTTATTTAAAGTGCTTAATATTGATGATACACAATTAATTTGGGATAGCACATCAGTGAATTCATTTAGAGAAAAACAATTACATGTTAAAAACACATAAATAATGAGAATAATCAATTCCAGTTTATGAAATTTCACATTATACAGTTCATTGCACATTGCCACATATTATGGATTGTATTGTTTAAAAAAATCAACCTATTTACACAAGTAACAGCATAAGTATTTGAACAGTTATTGTAATCCTCTGGTTTGTGTTACTCTGTTTTCCTTAAGTAATAGACACTTTCATCCACAGTAGAATGTTCAAATGCCACTTGCCATGGATGGATTGTGATTCAGCAGTCCTCAGTGTTCAGTGTGCATAACGTGAACCTCTCAAACAGAGTGTAAATGGAGAATTCCTTTAGGGGAGGTTTACAGATGTCACTGGGATCCTGGGATGCAGCTTTAAGTTAAGGTGGTAAGAGGGGCGGCTTAAAGGTGCAGGTCCCTGTGCAGTGGCGTGGAGTGAGCATTTTGCAGGAGAAATGGTGAAGAGCGTCGTGAGCTTCTAGGGAAAAGGTTGATTGAGTTCAAAGAATCACAGCACAACAGCTAATTCTTTACTGAGTCATGCAACTACATTCTCCAAATGCTGTATGTCACACAATGACGTATGATGCACATGCATACTGTATGTCTAATACATGAAGATTAGAAAGCTATCACACTCCTCTCTAATCATTTCTATTATTACACTTAATCAAACACGTGTTTTAATGCGTTTTAAATACCTTGAGTAATCCGTTTAAAAAGTAGCACTTGCATATTTCTTTTGTAATGCTCTTAGAACAATGTGAAAAAATCTTTTTCATTCCACTTTAATGGATGGTAGCCTATATTTCTAAATTACCTTTAAGCTTCTGCTGAATTGCATAACGAGCCTTTCTCTCCTGATCCAACTCGTTGCACAATGTGTCTAAATAAAATAAAAAGAAAAATGAATAAATCATTTGAGGTGGGTCACAAATGTTAAAGGTATTAGATTTCCTGTGACCTAATATTTTCTTTTAAAAATTCAGTCATTCTGAAAATATGCAAGTGTTACTTTTTCTAAACTGACCTTTTTTTGGTCAATAGTGCAAAATCTGCATTACCTCGTACAATCTGCAGCTGCTGGACCATCTCCTCTCGATAAGACAGTTCCCTCTTCATTTGATCCTGAAAATTATCTGTTAGAGTCAACACGTGTTAAGTTATAAATTGAAGAAATCATGTAGGCTAGCAAATAAAATCATGTTGTGAATATACTATCCAGTTCTTAATTACCTTTTAAACTTTGAAATTCCCGTTCCAGTTTTTTTCTCAACTCCACTTGCGCCAAGAGCTGCTTTTGGAGCTCCTCTGTGGAAACCGACAGAAATCACATAATTGATCATACCACTGTGACTTTTAATCACCACATATCTCAATAGCTTTTGAGTAAGCTATACAGTCTTTTTTCAGAATTGTATTTTTTTTTATCATGTATTTTCACTCTGTTTGGTTTTCTTGTCTAATAGCGCTATTTAGGTTACTAAGGCTAAACACACGGTCCCCGTGTTCTCAAGCATGACATTGCAAAATAATTAGGACAGTTGCCTGAGGGGTGTGTGGAAAACGAGCCTGACAATGTGGATCGTCTGCAGTTCAAGGACAATTCTCAGTAATACACAACAGTAGCGATTACACTCATTTTTAAATGCATAATGTGTGCATAAAAGGGGGAAACATAGATTCACAATTTAAAGGCCTATATATTTGCCTTAAAAATAGACAATGCCTTGTCGAATCTGTGTTTAAATAATTAATCATAAAAAGATATTGGCATCCAGTATTTGTAATTGGTCAAGTTATTTTGTAACGCCTTAGAAAACAATGCAATTACACAGCTCAAAATTGTCTAGAACGTCTAAATGTTAACTCTCTTGTACCTTTCGCCATATTTTCGATGTCTTTCTCGAAATTAAATCTGCTATCAGTTCTTCTCAATGCAGCATCGCCTGCCATAAAATAAGAAATATATTATTATTACAAAGATGTAGGCTAATGTAGTTTAAAAAAAAAAAAGCAAGAACGATACAATATTTTTAGATCTGCTACTCACTTGGGTTCTCTTTGCTAACGCTAATTTGGTCCGAACAGGATTTTTGTGATTCACATTCGTCGTCAGTTGAAATGTGTGAATCTAAAGGGAAATATTTGTCACTTTTGAGTGCATAATTCAATAGCCTATAATTTCTCTATAAATTGATCAAAATAAAAGTTGTTAAAATTATATAGAATATATAAAACTAATGAATTATAGCCTACATTTAAATCTCAGTTTATTAAATTGCCTCACCATTTGTTTCCGGCACGGCGCGAGGAAGTTTAGAGGCCAAACATGGCAGTGTGCTTTGAAGAGATGCTCCCTCCTTTTCATTTGAGTACACCTGCAAAAATTATCCAAACATAAACAAAAAAATACAAGCTCAATCATGCATCATTTTCTTTCTTTTTTAACGCAACCATGCGTCAGACAACAGACTGCGTTTAATAGTAGGCTAGGCCTAGCTACTCTTATAATGATCTACAAACAGGCTATTTGGCAACATCAAGGCAAAATACTCGTATTACAAGGTAAATTCGGTCAGATGGACAGACAAAGGGAATAATTTGTGCAGTAACCACAGGGGAACCCTTAAACCAATGCACTAATAGCCCGCGGGCGACAACAGAAATGACCATTAATTCTAAACATTTAATTTACTATAATTACGCGCCGCTGTGTTCTTTTATTTAGATCGTTCTACACTAATAAACAGAATTTAAACGAGCTGTATCCATAACAACACAAATTACAAAGTGTTTACAAATAGAAAAGTATAAATGTAGAGTCCATAGGCTATAGGCTCATAATTAGGCGTCATCATCACTCATTAGAGCCGAAAGACTTCTGTATCAGACACGTGTCATTCGGAGCAATTACTTGTTTTATTCAGCCTGCCAATTTGTTGATTCAAAATCATTTTACGCTAAGCATTTGATGTTTTAATACTGGGTAGATTCAGATGGTTTCAAAACCATTGAATATGATAGTTTATGTGACTCACAACGTAAGCAATGGCATCATTCTTCTTTGCCACCTGCTTGTTCTGATTGTGTTCAGGGGAGCCCGCATCACTGAAATCGTCCGGCTGCGGCGTTTGACTGTTTTCTCCCACGGGACTTTGCCGATCATCCACGGAAAGTTGTATAGACTCCTCATCATCTGGAATTCTGTGCGTCTCCACGTCCACATCTGGTTCTTCCTCGCTATCCACACACGGAGAGGCTGATCTGTAGCTGGAGCTCTCACTAACAAAGTCTGGCGACAAATGGCCAGGATGAGCTCCGCTGTACGCGTCCCTGTTTCCGTAGAGCTTGGCTATGCTTTCTGCATCTTTAACGACTGGTCTGAACGCAGAAATATAGCTCAACTTTCTGGGGGTGCTGGGTTGACCCTCACTTGACCTGGCCTCGTCCCCAGATTTGTCCTCGTCGTTCCTTAGGGACTGCGAGCTGGAGCAGCGCTCGCTGTCGAACAGACTGTCTCTAGGTGTGTTTCCTCCCCGCTCGCTTTCTGACATTTCAGCTTCGGTTTGCCGGGCACTCATGAGCTCCGTGTGCGGTTTTAGTTGTGTTGGTTGATAGGATGAGAGCGGCAGGCTGCCCGTGGTGGGCCAAAACATGGGGAAAGATGGATAGATACCGTCCTTCGCACCTGGCCAGAACACACCAGGTACATTAGTCTTGTTCTGCTCACCAACTCCATCATCCTTCTTTTGACACAGTCCAAATGCTGGAAAGCCATACGGATGCGGGAAGATGGGTGGCGGGATCTTCTGGAGCATGCCGAAACTCTTACTAGGCACAGGAATGACCGGGTAGTTACGCACGCTGTTGGTTAAACCGAGGTTACCACGGTTGTCGTCGCAGCGCAAAGTTTTGTGAGGAATGTCAGGGGAAGCGGTCTGCGTGATGTTACCAGAAGCCTGCGGTTTGAGCGGGGAGGACATTTCTGATCCACTCCCCGGCATTGCCCGTTTCCGGCTCCCGCCGTTAAACATGGCCTTGACGTCCTCCCACGCGTGGCAAATGTCATCAGACAAGCTTTTGTCGGTGAGTTTTAGATGGCGTCTCCATGAATTAAAATTGGCCGCGTCCGGCTGTGTGTATTTAGACTCAGGTGTGCGGTGCGAGTGAAATATAAATTTGTTGGGTGAAAAATACATATTACAATAGGTGCACTTGATGCATTTTGCCCTGGAGCTGTTGTACCTCGCAGGTATGAAGCTTCCTCGGCTGCCCCAGGCGCACTCGTGTGAAACATCGAATGCAAAATTCTCGGGTAATTTGGGAGGGTTGTGAGCCCCGAGGAAGGATTTGCAGAGGCGCTCGGCCTCCCGTTTGGTAATCATGCCACAGCGGCGCGAGGAGATTGGCATGGCCCCCGCGCGCCTCAGGATCTCCAGCTGCACCGGTGTGCACTGCACACACGTAATTCCAAGCGCCACGCGTCTGTTGTGGATTTCGTTGTAGCTGTAATTCTTCAGTAAAGTGTTGGAAATCTGCGCCAGACACAGTCTTTCCTGGCCGTCGATGACCAAAGAGACGATGGGCACTCCGTACAGCGCAGCCTCACTCACTTGATTAGGCTTCAGCGAGCTGCTGCCAGAAAAAGGCTGCAGTTCTTGCTTCGAGTTAGGGGAAGAGCAAGCATCTCGTCCCGTGGAAAGCTGACCGGGTATCGACTCCATTCCTGGAAGTCTGCGAAGAACGAGTCAGAAACGTAAAAATTACACTCCAATTCAAGAACCGTTGTTGTATTTTTTATGCAACTCTTGAGATTATCAATCAATGTTTGCTTTGTGTAGCCTAAGCGTTATCCTAATATAAACACGTTATTTGTTATAATTATTATCTTTAATTTGTATCATAATATAGGCCTGCAACATTATTTCAATAAAAAGGCTAAATAAAAAAATAAAACGGCAGTATTGGCTTTTTTGTTTGTTTAAAATGTATCCTTTCCAATTAGTTCGTTTTATTTTTTCTTTTTTTTTTCATTATAGAATTAGCTTTTCAAGATAGGCTAATAGCCTCAATGTTATTTAAGAATTAGGCCACCATTTTTTTTACAATAATTATTTTAGAATTGTGTTACAAAGTGTGGGCTACAGTTATTTTTAGTTAGCACTTTTAATTTTTAACAGCTTTATGCCTACTAATAAATATTTAAAATGAATACTTGGCTTTTTAGGTTGACAATATTGACGGCTCTAACACTATCTTTAAAAGCTCGCACTCTCTGACCTGAGAGCCTGCATCATTGCTTAATGTATCCAAATCGGCTCAGAAGCCGGAGCGATTACTTAAAGGCCTCTTACGGCGCTAATACGCAAAGGGGCAGAAGGGAAGAATCTTTTAGCTACTCCAATAAGCTTAGCAACAAGGAAAAGAAGCTGTAAGCCGCTTTCTGTGTAATTACACAGCCTGTGTTGTTCGACTTTGATCTGTTAATAAAAGTTTATCATTTATAATTAAACCATTGCGCAAGGAGCCGTTATATTTCAGTCCTACGGATATTTTCGTTTTCTATATTTCTCCGTAATGTTTTAATGTTTACGTATGAATATTCTTTAGATTTGTCGTATTATTTTGAATCGCCTGATTTAGGTGCTATAAATTCTCTTTCGTAATCAAGGATCAGCATATTTTAAAACATTACAGGCTAATCTTTCTTCCGAGTCCTAATCATTTCGTTAAATGTAGACCATACAATAATAAGCGTGTTAATTTAAGGAAATACAAGACTGATTCTAATTTTGAACAACTTATTATAAAACATAAATATATAAAAAAGAAACCTACCTTTTTATGAGGAAACTGAGTCGAATGAGCGAGTGTGTTTGCGTCAAATTAACAGGCCTAAAACAAGTAGGACAAATCGTCCGCCTGTAGTGCGTGAGGAGAACTGCGAGGCTGGATAGAGTCTTCCCTCTCAAAACAGCTTTAGAGTTTCCATCCCACTCAGCTCTCGTGCGTGGTGACGGCGTCGGGAGCGCGAGCCGAGTGACCACATGGCAGTCCCGGAGCTCGTGCCTCTTCTTAATAGGTTGTGCGCGATCTACTTCAAGAGAGGGGACGCCAAAAAGAATAAGAAGGCACACCCACTGAGATCAAATCCGATTCTGGTAGGCTATTAACCGTTTGCTTCCACTACTCCAAAACAAAGATCACTGCCAATTTATAGTTGAGCTGCTTGATAGATAGATAGATAGATAGATAGATAGATAGATAGATAGATAGATAGATAGATAGATAGATAGATAGATAGATAGATAGATAGATAGATAGATAGATAGATAGATAGATAGATAGATAGATAGATAGATAGATAGAGACAAATATGCCACCAAAAACAGGGCGCTTAATGTAGTTTAAGCGGTTTTGCGCATGAATAAAGACGGAATATGATGGGTGTAGAACAATGAACAACGGAAAATTATGATGCTTAGGCCTATCAGCCGCTCCCCACCCCACCCCATCCCATCCACTCGTCATGTAGGCCTACACCTGCGTCTTTTTTCTCAAGACTAATAGGCGTAAGTTTCCCATGAATTTTAGAACTTAATAATGTTCATGTTTGAGTGACACTTCTGAAACTAAACAATAAATCATTATGAATTTGCATTGAACATTTCCTCTGGCAACATGTCCACAGGCCATGCAGTAGGCTAGGCTATAAACTGCTATTAGAAGCTCGCGGTCATCGCATTTTACGTCACATGTCTCCCGGTGAATGAATGATGCACATTTGTTAAACACACCAGCCAGTGAGAGCGGCTAGTGTGTACAAACAGTGATATATCAGAGCAATGGACTGAGGTAAGTGGTGCAACCTTATATGGCCGTATTAACTATTTAAAACCTGATCAATGCCCTACAGTTAACCCCACTATGTCTTGACGTAAAGATATCAATATCGAACCGGGCAAAGTTGCGCTGTCTACTTTGGAATACGACACTGGAAAAGTTTTATTCTCTCAGAAATGTTTTGCCGATGTGTTCAGGACAGGTATCATCATCACTCAGTCAGTCGTTTCAATCCGCGTTTTCCACTTGTGATGGTTTGCAAAGAGACACAGGATTAAAAACAAAGCAGAACAAATCCACTATAGTCTGTTTTGAATAACTGATAGTCTATATCTTGTTTTAATTTAGGCCTACCTATTATTTTGTAGGCTAAGATATTACCAAGTTATTTTAATTATTCTATTTCCAGCCACGGTCCATTTTTGGCTACATGCAGTCTTGCAAAAAAGGAGCTTTGATTGAACGGTAATTAATTGTATAAAATGTTAACAATTAACCGAATCAATTAGTTAATAATGTCAAAAATTGCCTTAGAGGAATGGTTCATCTCAGCTAAGCCATTACATCAGAACTGCCTTCGAGCTTAAGTGTATTTTGCATGAACTGAACATGTATCTGTAGGCTATATGTTGCTATTTGACAGATAAATAGATGCGTTTTTATTCGAGCAATAAATAAACGAAAATAAATGTCGAAGGTAGTTAACTTATATCATCGCACAAAGTTGAAAACATGGGAAAGTTTAAAAATCTGTCAAGCGACGCTCAGTATGTCCTGTGACCAAGAGGCCACGGCTTAACCTAATTCAATATTAATAGGAAGGGAAACTTTAACCAGATCTGCTTTGCCGTGTCTTCTTTCACAACCAAGAAGCTTCGTTCTGGCCCAACAATAATTACAATTTTATTCTGTAATTATTCCTTTCTTGTGAATTATTTAGTGGTCAGACTCAATGCAGCATTGTTAGCGTTTATGGAGGGGAGACAGGGGCTCACATGTCCTAAGACTGGATCCTCCCACAACACCCGTCTTTAAACAAGCCATCCTGCCATCATTTAATCAGACCTTAGAAGAATATCCCTTTAAAAATGTGTAACTCACTCACGTTAACGTACCTCCTCACATTATTGAAATCTCCCAAACAAAAAGGCATTTATATTAATTTAAAGGTTGCATATAGCCTATTACGCTGTCCTATTAATTTTAGCACCGACCAGGTTACTCCTATTAAACTTGATGTGCTTAGTAACCTCTTTGACATATGCTATTAAATAATCAATGATTGTTTTTACATAACGGTTGAATCAATACGATAAATATTGTGTTTCAGGACGACATATGCCATTATTGGCTCATTAATATACGCGCTAGGCTATTATATTACACGGGCATGAGTAAACTAATTAAAGAAACTTTATATAGGCCAGTAGCTAAGAAAGAATTGGAGGGGGAAAACGTCTTTATTAAATATCGCCCTGCACATGATCTTTTTGCATAACATTAGGATTAAATACGTTGTAAAAAAGATAATTAGTTGTAGGCTAGCTATACCGCACATGAAGTTGTGCTAATGTGGTGGGAGGAAACAATTCAATGAAATGAGATCCAGTCCAACATCAGAATTTACCAATATTACCGAAGTAGGCCTAAACTATCTTTATTTTTCAATCTGTCAGTGTGGTGAAAAATGGTTCGGACAACTAAGTCTTTGTAATAGAATAGACAAGAAAGAATGGGTAGTCAGTAGGCACAAGCAGTTATTTTTAAAGGAATGCCTTTTAAGGCTAATGCCATCATCAGCTAGACAGTTTGAACTGATGCCCTCTGGTTGCCGTTTCAGAGAACTAAAGGCAATGACCATGAGATCAGGCAACTCATTATTTCCACAGCGATTAGATTTTTTTTAGGTTGAATTTTAAAAACTACTTTTAGCTAAACATGCGGAATAACATAATATAAAAGTCTAGGCCTATATAAATTACGCAATCATTTTTTTTCTGGTGGTATCTTAAACCAAATGTATAATTTTATTTTACCAAGAAGCTCGTTCTGTTCAAAGAACGCACTAACAAGTTCAGATAAGAACCACTTCAGATTTAAACCAGTGTGTTTTAGAAAAATAAGAGATCCTGTCCTGGAGGTCATTGCGAAGATTGGCACATAAATCAAAAGCAGACTAATTCAGCAAGAGAGGTTTAATAAACGCATCAGCTGAAAAGCAGTGTTCTACAGTCACCGTTATATCCGCGCAGTATAAAAGCACGACCCCAATAAATTTCACTTTAGCGCGAGATCAATCAGCTTCTCTCATATTGATCTCTGTCGCCTTGACACCCTCGAGTCGCCTGCCGCAACCTTTTTGTTTCGAGTGAAAATAGCGTTTCGATTACTGTTTTTATTAGGAAAGGATTGCTACAAGAGGTTCACCATGGCCTGAAAATTAAGTGGTGACATTTTAATTACTAGACATTGATAAAGGAATCTTGGTAATGGCTGTGAACAGGTCTTTCAGTGCTCGTCCGGCCCCCGCGCAAATTAAACTGGACTGAGGAGAAAAGGTCGCATTAGTGCATCAGTATATGGGCCCCAAGCCCCAACAGCTGAAGGAGGAGGAATACTGAGGGTCTTTATAGGTGCTAGGCTGGGGGTCCATATACTGCTGCTCTAACGAGACCTTCCTTGATTGGACTGCTGTTTGACCCTAAAATGCATCTGTGGGACAAAATTATTTCGAATTGTTTGGCTATTTTTCATTAACAAAGACTACCTAATCTTCACCGTATACATAGGCTATATATATATAGACAATATAGCAAAAATTGCACAACAAAAAATATTTTTATTAAAAAAAGGAGAGTATGTAGGCCTAGTGCCTGTGTGTAGCTACTGTAAGTGTAGGCTATATATACATACACACTTTGTAAAAGTCTTAGTTGCAAAATGTTAGTATTTTCAAATAAATTTGTTTTAAGCAAGTTATTTATATATTTTACTGTAGTGTCAGTAGGAAATATCAGTTTACATTTTCAAAAATTCATTTTGCCATTAATTGTAATAATCCAGTGAGATTTTTGTATGCACAAGGAGTCTGACAACAGCCCATCTGTTCCACATGGAGATTTGATCTCACCATCGAGTCCATCTGGGATTACATGAAGAAAAAACTGAGACAGACTAAATCCAGAAGAACTGTGGTAACTTGAACGAACCTACCTCCAGTTTAAAACCTTTTTTTTTTTTTGGTGAAAATACTAACGTGCCTAAGACGTTTGCTCAGTACTGTGTACAGGGACATGTCCCCCCCACATTTCAAAATCGAAGTTTTGTCCCCCCCACTATTTCCCAATGTAAGATTTTGTTTTGCATTGCCTGCCTATCTCTGCCGATTTCGGAGTCTCCAAATGAATCCATTCGGCAACTTTTAAATACATAATTCAATTTTAAAAAACGGCCGAATTCTTCAGCTGCTAATCTCGTTGTCAGTCGACCATGATCGCGCACCGCTCGCGCATGCGCATCTATGTGACACGGATAAATGTACGCAGCAATATATAATGAGTGTTCCTGGGAGATCCTAGTTGCGCGGGATGTGGAAGCGTGCAAAAGTTCCAGAAATGTACATAAAGTGCCCTGGCCTTAAATGACAAGGTAAGGAAAATAAGACTAAATCTAAATTAAATGACCAAGACTAGGTTGGCCATGTGATTTTTCTCAGGAGATGTTTTGAGCATTTTACTTCAGACACCGGATTATCAGCAAACTGCCAAGAGAACTGCTAACTGGCTACTCAAAACAAACTAGCAATCTATTCAGGCAGCATATTTGTGTTTGATCTGTGTGAATTACAGAAATATAAGACTTGCTAGACCTTAGCTACCAAGGAACCTTTCCACAAGTATAGATTGATTTTATTTTTCAATCCTTGGGGGGTAAGCTAGGTGGTTGATGGAAATTAAATCAACCATTTATTTGAGTTTTTAATTTTTAGTTAATCAACATGACTGATTAACAGTAATGTATGTAGCCTAAATGCTAAATGTCCTAATACCTGTTGATACTACAACAATGCAAAGTATATGCTCTTAACCTTGCAGTTTTTCACATATCATGTAAGACTCATTTTCTCAATTTCTTTGCACAAAACTCTCCAGAAAGTGCCATTTAATGGTTTATTTTTCAAAAAAAATTCCCGGGGGAGCATACCCCCGGACCCCCCTAGAGAGAGCCCACATAATAAATCACAATTTAATCACTGCTTAGACCAAACTAAGTAATACAGTCTGTTCCCATAAGTATTTAGAAATAAGCATTTAAGTGCCTTATATATAAAAAAGTATATACAAAAATTCGGGACATCCCCCCCCCCCCCCCCAGGTTCAAAATTGCTCCTACGCCCCTGACTGTGTATATATATATATATATATATATATTCTCTCTAACATCATTCTGTCTGGATATTCATTATGCTTTTTGTATTGATCACCATAATGTTACATCCGACGCACAGTGTTATTGTAAACATTAAGGTTGGACTGTGTAAGTGAACACTAACACTGATCCGGTTCAATATGCACTCATGTGGAGAGGAGAGTGACTCCGACCTCCTATCAGATTCCTGTCCTCCTCATTGTAGTCATCCTGTATGGACCCCAACACTCTGAAAACACTGGACCAAAACTGCATCCCATGACCACTAATGAATTATGTGTAATAAAATACCATCCTTTCAAACACACAGTAAACTATTTAATGCTAATCATCTGAGGAATAAACCTAAACTTAATCCAGATGAGTATGTTTAAATGAATAGTCTTTGAAGATGGAAATAGGTTTATAATACTATATACTAAATTATTTATCTTATAAATAACTTAAACAGGCTTTCAGAATATAGCCACATGTAATTACATCTAATCAAACATTTCATGGTCAAATCCACACAGTCTTGCATTGCGGAGTTTTATTCAGAGAAAAACTCGCCCTAAATGTTTTTTGATTCAGACATGATTGATACCTCAAATGGTCTGGAGAGGTGTACTTTGAACAACAGCACACGTTTTCTTTACAAATCAAATCTAGTTCATACCCTGAAAAATACACTCTAAAAAATGGTTCTTTAAAAGTTCTTTACACGTAGTAACAGTTCTATTTAGAACTGTATTGTCCTGAAGAACCCTTTCTATGCTGAAATGGTTCTTTGTGTTAGACAGAGTTTAGGGTTCTGTATTCCCGCCTTTTTGTTTTTCAAATCTGTAACTGTCAAAGCTTCCTCATTACTGATTTTCTGGAGCTCAGCTAACTACAGTTACTACACAGACTGTCAACGTACTCTCAACAGGTAAATGATTTCTTTCTTAAAATGTCTATAAATTACTTTAAAAAATTGCAACTATCATTTCCTAACAATCATGTCTTTTTCTCTTTTTAGTTTAACTGAACATGTAAGTGTGAGCAGCTCTGTTCAGTTAAGGATAATCATCTTCTCTTCTCCACAAAATAATTAACAGAGATATGGAATTTATGATCCATATTATTTTTTTTGTTTTTCTTTTAAATTATGACCTTATGCCTAAATATAACAGCTGCAAAAAACATTAAAGCCATCTCATGCTTTTATATCACTTTTTCCTTTTAACATGGTAAAGGCTTCATACAGTAAATTTTTGCTAATTTTGGCCTTCATGAACATAATTGTTTTTACATAATCAAATGGAAGAGACACAATGTAACTTATTATACCCTCATCATCTGCAGACAGAAACTGCCACTCAGAATACACACATAATGAAGGACATAAAGACAGGAGATTGTGAAGATATTTCACTGGAACTTGGTCTTCATTACATCTATGTCGTGTTCAACGTCAATTGTTATTTTGAATGTATTCAGCTAACAACTGTTATTAGATCACTGTCATTTTTGCTACAATCTGCCATGTCAATAAAAAATAAAAGTACCCAATTGACACAACATGGTGTTTTTAAAAAAATGTAAAACCCAAATAGAGTCAACAAGATATAAGACCAGGCAGTTAGGGAACTAAAAAACAATATTAATAGATAATATATATAAATATTATTAATAATAGTAATATTAATAATAAAAGAGATACTAATATGAATGAAAATAAATATTGTTAAAAAGGTTATTTATTCCACCATTAAGATCCTATATAGGACTTTCAAAGCATGGTTCTTTATGGAACCTTTTAAAAAGGGTTCTATTTAGCACCAAAAAGGGTTCTGCTATTGTTACAAGCCGAGAAGAACCCTTATTTGGTACTGTTTAGAACCATTTTTCTTAAGAGTGTAGGGAAACATTATGAAATGCAGGTAAATAAAACAATGAGATCTGAAAAGTTTTATTTAGAAAGATTACCTTTATGTGCAAACCTCACCTCAACAGTATTAGGTAGTCACATGGTTGTTTTCTTCCTCATAGATTTTGTTATTGGCCAATTGTCTTTTTAATCTTTAATTATTTTTTTTAATCTTAATTAATTTGAGATAGTTCTACATATTAAGAAAAAAGGAGATACAAATAATATAACTTACGATACAGTTTTAAAAAAATCGACAATATAATGCATTTGGCTTTGGTA
Organism: Rhinichthys klamathensis goyatoka; assembly: GCF_029890125.1. NCBI lineage: Eukaryota > Metazoa > Chordata > Actinopteri > Cypriniformes > Leuciscidae > Rhinichthys > Rhinichthys klamathensis. The sequence continues at coordinate 226,985 of NW_026606756.1, forward strand.
TGTGACAACTACATTTTCAGAACTATACATATTCACCTTTATATAGAAAAACTCTCTTCTTCCACTGTGTTGAGTCGTATCCTGTAATAATTCTGAATGCTTTCTCAACAGACACAGGCACTGATGAACCACAATATCTAAATAAGAAAATATATTTTGACCTTGCAATAAAAAACAAACAACAACTTTAAAGTAATACTGATGAGACACTAAAATGGCTATAAAATATCAGAAACAAATATTACGGCTTGGTGTGGCTAATGCAAAGAGGTTGTGGATTTGCTTTGATAAAATCCTCAGACAAGTGAGGTCAGTTCATTCAGATGCATACAGTTGTAATGGGAGTTTGCTTAATATTTCATGAAGTACAAGAGAAAAGCGAATTCGGTTTCAAAGGGGTGCGATGGGATTTTGTGAGTCACTATTACCATTCTTGCAACAGTTCAGTGGATCCTGCTGTGCTAATATGAATGGAGGAATATGTTGAGACTGTCTTAAGCTAATGTGATCTAAGAGTATTCACAGGTTCTCATCTAAATTCTCAACTGAAGTTAATTTTTATTTTCTAAATGGCTAGACTCATCCGATTTGCTGTATAACTTTGAAATGAAGAATAGTGTACCGTTCAAAAGTTGGAGGTTGGCAAGATTTTTAAAAATGTTTATGAAAGAAGTCTCATATGCTCACCAAGGCAGCATTTATTTGATCAAAATACAGTAAAAACAGTAATATTGTGAAATATTCAATTTGAATACATTTTAAAATGTAATTTAATCCTGTGACCTCAAAGCTGAAATTTCAGCATCATTACTCCAGTCTTCAGTGTCCACAATCCTCCAGAAATCAGTCTAATATGCTGATTTTGTGCTGATATGTATTAATATAATCAATGTTGAAAATAGTTGTGCTGCTTAACAGCATTTGAAATTTTAATCTTTCTTAACTTAGTCTTTATGATCACCTTGCTTAAAAAAAGTATTAATCTCTTTAAATATATATAGTACCGACCCCAAACTTTCAAACGGTAGCGTACATAGAGTAAAAAGTATATAGAACGAACTTAAAAATGGGATTGCATTAATCAAAGCAATCAATTCCCATGAACCACTTCACCAAACTGCTGGCATCTAATGTAGCATTACAGTTGGCTTCTGCTGGACTATCTAAAAGCTCATCTGCACAAGCTGCCATCCACTGCCTTCCACCGTAACAAGGCATCAAATTTTTCTAACTTCAATAGGGTATCGCCACAAGTGGCAGGCCATTGGTGAAACTCAACAAAGTGGCTATTAAAACAACGGCAGCATGACTTGCACTGCAGCAGGGAGCAATGCTTGACACACCCCCATATCTTTGAAAACTGTAATGTTTCACTGAACTCGAGATGATTTATGACATGCCCACAATGTTTTGGCAAAACCAGATTGTGGCTTTAAGTACAGACAGAGACACCATTTTTTACTCGATTCGAGTCGAGCGAGCAACAGCCCCCCGCAAGGATCTTCAGTGAAAACATTTACTTTGGAATCTGTACAAAAAGTGAAAAGAAACCCACTGCAGAAGAACAAAGTTAAAGATTTGCATCAATGCAAACCAATACATACGGTTATAATCCCCATGTGCAGGATGCTAGCATAATCTGCATCAGACTCGTAGCAGTTGTCTCACCGTGCATCATTAAACTCAAGCATGGGAGGAAGAGCTGCAAGTTCAGCTGCTGCTTTTCTGGGTTCAGTGGAAGAATAAAGTAAGGAAATGTGAACACCATCTCCCATAATTCCATCCTGTGCCACTGTTGTTCACATGAGTATCTGTGCCTGCTGGGCTTTGCGGTCCTCTAGGCTGCGGCACACCCACATGGACACGACCTCAGTGTTGCCGTCATTATATTGCACGATAAAGGGGTGATCCTGAAAAACAGAATGAGGCAGATAAATAAATGATGTTTAGTTTTCAATGCGATTCCTTTACCGATACATAACAGCAAAATAAATGAGTAATGGAGAGTGAACAACAATTATGTTCACTTGTTCAAATAGCTGATACATAAACAAATCAATCTGAAACATGACAAATCTCACTGGAGTGTACCATAAAAACGAGAAGGACTGACACAATATGGCTGTCAATCGTGTGCATGCCAAGGTGATGCCTACTGGTTTTCCTCTCCGTGTTCAACAGAGATGAACAGATTGAGCAGCGCAAATGAGCACATCAGCCCTAATTTCTCTGGCACAAAGCCTCTTAAGTACTTGGTATTAAATAGTTCAACTTGCAATAGAATGACAGTGATTCAAATGCAAAATCATTAGGAAGCCCTAATGAGGAGACATACATGGAGGGGGAAACAAAGCTAAATTGAACTGAAGCTGAAAAATCAGATAGATCCTAGGAAACTTGTAATCAGTAAACAAGCAACAACTGTTTCTTAATCTGATGTTCATTTGATGCACTGAACACTTTTGATGATCTTCTCATAGCCTTTCATCATCCTCTCTCATTCTTTCCTTCTTTCTCTCTCAACGAGGACAACGCTATACCATCAATCGTTCTGTCCTCTTAATGGTGAGCTCTGCCTGTGCCACAGTGAGGTTAATCACTCTCAGTGCTGGAGTGTTGGAAAGGGGCAGTCCTACCAGCCACCCATCCCATCAATCACACAGCCTGGGCAGCCCAACGCTCGGTGCCAGATCCACAACCAGCTCTGCCTCTGCTCGGGTGAGGACCTGCTTTCTGACCTGACAGAAGAGGCCAGGGAGAATGGAGAGAATTCATGTAATAACTCTTCAGCTATGGGCTTGTTTGAACTCGGAAATTAAGTCTCTTAAAACACACTTTTTATGCTTTCACTACTTAAAATTGACCACTAATAGACAGCATAAATTCTCTCCTTTTAATATTTTTTCCCCCTTAAAGTAACAAACATTTCCACTGCAGTGTCATCCTTTAATATGGTTTAATAACACTCTGTGATGGAACGAACATTTTAAATAAAATGACCAACTCGGGCTGTTTTCAAAGCTTGCATTTATGTGCCCTAAATATACAAACTTGAATACGTTTTGCATAATTTGATTACAGCTTAACTGGGATAAAACACATGATTAAATATGCAACTCACAAGCTATATTTACCTTGATTTGTCTTTTCCCCCCCTCACACATCATGTCTCATATTTCATCTCAAGCTTTTCACTGTTGTCTCCAAGTACTAACTTTTCAAAATACTTGATATGGGGCAAAATTGCTGTATTTACTTTTTTTTTGCACATAAAAGATACTTGAAAAGTAGACCAAAAAAAAAAATGCATATTCAAAACAGCATTTAGCTAAATCTAAAAAGTTTTAGTAAAACCAACCCCTCAGACATAAAAGTGCCCAAAGTTAAAGAAACAATAAGAGCTTAAGCACATTAACAATAAATGTCAAGCATGGACACGTATCTAGCAGAACGCAAGTTGATAAGATGTGCAGGTCTGCTAACTAATGCAAACGCGTACATTTGGGTGTGTGCCCGATGACCTGAAATAAATCAGAGCTTAGATGGTCACCCGCTTGTTTGGATGTGCTGAGACGGATCACAAACACACAAAGCGCACCACCTGTGTGTCCCTCTGTTCTGTGTATGTGTGTGTGCTGGAGCATGCCAGAAACAGGACCTCCATTAATTAACCCACCTGCTGATAGCTTAGCACACTTGCAGAGTGGAGAGGCAGTATAAATACTCTGTTAGTTAGGTCATTATCATCTCCCTGCTTTACCTCTCCAACGCGTGAACAAAAAAATAAATAAATGGCAAAATCTCATTTAAAAGTGTGGCTACATTAATCACAGCCTCATATCAAAGTGTGATAATCACCTGAATTCTCTATTAAAGTAAAACTGCCAAACCCAGGGGAAATCTCACCTCTCTCTTTAATTGTTTTGAGTCTGTTAAAGGCTTTTTAATCTAAGATTAATTTATGCAATTTTAAATAACTCTACATATGATTAATAAGCTTGAAAATTAAAAAGAGTCCAAAGCAATTATAACAAGTGGTTGGTCATCACCTCATTAGAATGTGTTGGTGAACAGCGACAGCTCGGCGTAATGCGTGTCATTGTGTGTGTGTGTGTGTAAGGCTGATATTGAAGCCGAGAGAAAACGCGAGAGATAGACACAGAGTAAGGAAGGTGAAGAAGTCGGAGTAATAACTAGGTCTTTTCAGATTTGCACACTAACGACCTGTTCCCTCTGGATACAGGACGATGTATATGACAATGTTAAGATTTCATAAATGCTGATCTTTTAATTCAGCAGTCACCATGGGACAGACCATCTATCTGGATTAAAAAGCTGCAGGGTAGGTCTACTTCACTTATAGTTAAACTCCCCCTGTGGTGAAAATCTAGTTTTTAATATATGCCTATGTGGTGTTTAACATGGTTTAAGACGAACCATGTGCAAATTCATAAGTCAACACCATTGCTGAGTATTTTCACCTTAAAACTGCAGTGAACCAAAGACAGTCTCAAAAACGCGGTTTGAAATCGCTGGTGTTTCTGACGTCACAAACTACCTTGTAACCAATCACGTCAACGTGTGATCGTCAACGAGTGGATCTCTGAGCTGGTGTGAGTGAGTGGAGGCGGGGCTAATTTGCATATTCATAGACCTGCGTATCATTAATGAGGCAAGGGTGTAGAGTTACATTCAAGCTATTTAAAGGCATGAAGACATTTTTTTAAATATGTCATTTTGGTGATTGGAGATGAGTTTTAAGGGATACAATTATTGACTACAGGGGGACTTTAAGCTACATCTGTGAGTGAGATGGGAGGGTTGGCTACCAACACCTATTAAACACAAGCACCTTAACAACACCCAAATATTTCTATATCACTAAAACAGGTTTGTGTTTTACAAACTCAGTATTTTCAGAAAACGGAATACACAATATTACTTAGGGCTGGGAACCCAAGAACCTGTTCTTATTCAGAACTAATACAGATTCTTGAACAAATGACTTCTGGTGGGTCTTTTTAGTGAATCAAAAACTTGCTGACTTTAAGAATTATAGGCCCCGTTTACACGTACATGGTTATTTTGAAAAACGGAGACATTTCCCTTCGTTTGTGCCCTTCGTTTACACGCAAACGGAGAATTCGCCTCTGAAAACGATTCTTTCTAAAAACTCCGGCCAGAGTGGAGATTTTGGAAACCTTCGTTTGCACGTTTGCATGCAAACTGAGAAAAACTGAGTTTTAGGCAGCCGACGTCACAGTATGTGACTATTTTCGGGATTCTGATCTTGGCGGCATATACACGGGTTTGTGTAAACGAACATTTTTCTGAAAACTGACAGGTGTGCACGATGTTATTTTTGAAAACGGAGAGGGGTGAAATGTCCGTTTATGAAAATAGCCGGCCATGTGTAAACGTAGCCTTAAATATCATAGTTAAAGATACACTATTGTCTGAGGTCAGTCCAGATATAAACTTTCTATTCATCAGAGAATCCTGAAAAAAATGATCACGATTTCCACAAAAATGTTCAGCAGCACAACTGTTTTCAACATTGATAATAAGAAATGGTTCCTGAGCAACAACGGACATGTGAGAATGAATTCAGCTATACCATCACAGATATAGAAAAGCTAAAACAAGTTATTTGAAATGGTTATAACATTACACTATTGCTCTTTTTTGTATTTTTGATCATTTAAATGCAGCCTTGGTGAGCATAAGAGACTTCTTTAAAAACATTCAAACATTCTTACCAACTCCAATATATTGTTTTCTTTCCATATATTTAATCATTTAAAAAAAAAACTAAAGTAATCATTAATGGAATGGATTAATTCCACGAACCATTAATGTAACTATTACATTAATGTAAATCGGAATTATTAAGAGGAATTGATAATTCCATAAAATTCTTTAGAATTATCATCCCTAATTTAAAGACAAACCCATATAAGGTGGCTTGTGACAGACTTTAAAAACTGAGCCTGAGCTAAATTGAAATTGATTGAGTTATTCTGATTTTCTGAGCTCTAACATTTGACCAAGTCTTTGTGGCAAAGAGAGTCCGGCAGCTTTGAAGACCCCCCATTATCAAGGGGGTGGGTGAGAAGGAGGGGTGGCAGACAGACAGTATCAGAGAGCTAAAAGGTAGGATTACCCTCCGGGGAGTTCAAGAAGCTCCTCAGCGTGCTAATGTGTAAACAAGTCATCAGAGCGGTGTCAGAGGGCTTTCAAAGCCTGTTCTCATCCCAATCCCCACGGCACAGGCCGCTGGCATTCAGAGAGAGACTGTGTCTTTTTAAGAGCCGCTCCCATGGGTCTTAAAACACATGAACACAAGCAATCGCTCCTTAGCTCATCAGCCCACATAATCAGGAAACGTGGGGGTGGATATAGGAGCGCTGTGACAGATTCTGTGAGTTTGTGGGACTCTTTCAGCTTTTTGTCCCTAGGCTACTGCAGCTGAGCCCCCCAGACAGCCTGCAGGGGTGGGTGTGGCAAAGGCCAGGAGGGGACAAAAGGTGCTAAAAGGCTGACTGACAATGAGAGAGAAAGATGTCAATCACTGAAATGCATCTAACTAAAACTAAGAGATTACACGTTACAGACATATAAACGAGGGGGGGGGGGGGTGGCGGGGGGGGGGGGTCTGTGGAACCTGGATCTCCAGAATTGAGTAAAAATAAAAAGAAGAAAAAAAGGTGGCAACAAGTGAGTAGAAAAGTTGGATAAAGTTGATCCAACATGATCCTTCAGAAATCATTCTAATATGCTGCTCAGGAAACATTTCCTTGTATTATCAATGTTGAAAATAGTTGTGCTGCTTAACACTTGGAAACATGATTCAGGATTTTTTGATGAATAGAAAGTTCAAAAGAATATTTATTTGAAATATATTTGAGATTTATTTGAGATCTTTTGTAAATTCTAAATGTCACTTGATCCGTTTAGCATCCCTGCTGAATAAAAGTATTCATTTCTTTAAAAAAAAAAGTAAAATAAACAGTGATATACACTCACCTAAAGGATTATTAGGAACACCATACTGCCATAATGTGGGTCTTGTGTCCTGTCATGTTTAGTGTCATTAGTGTCTTGTCATTAGTTATCCCAGGTGTTTCTTGTTATCCACGCCCCCTTGTTATCCTGTCTGCTCGTTTGTCTCTGATTATTTAAGCCCTGTGTTTCTGCCCTGTCTTGGTCAGTTATTGAATGAATGAATGTATTTACGTACCACGAGTGTCTTGTCTGTTCTGAGTTTAGTCTGCATTATTAAAGTCTACTGCTGCATTTAGATCCGACTACCGCCTTTGCTTCCACGCAATTCATGACAGAATAACTGACCTCCCAGGATCTAGCAGTTAGGAGAAGAATTTACCGCAAAATGGATCCAGCAGTCGCTCCAGCAGTCTCTCCCATAGTCGTCAGCAACCGGGCCCTGAGAGAATATCTCTCGGTAATGTTTCAAGAGAACCAGTCCGTCCGAAGCTACGCTAATGACTTCCTCTCCATTTTCCATCTAGGAACGCTCGATAAAATCCAGCTCATAAGCCTGTTTCGGAGCGGGCTGGATTACCGAATCGCTCGATGGATGCCGAGTGACATTACCGATTGGACTCTGGACCGGTACATTGCAGAGGCTTGCTTCGTGGACGGCTCCATATCCACGTTCCCGTCCTACCCAGTCGCGCCCGCGCTCCACAAGCCTGCAATGCACTTCAGCCCTGCCGAGACCGCGCTCCACAAGCCTGCGACTCACGTCTGTCCAGCCGAACCCACGCTTCACGTGATCCAAGTCGAGCCTGCTGTTCACGACATGCCTGAGCTTCTACCCGCCGAGACCGACATGCCTGAGTTTCTGTCTTCCGAGCCCGCGACTAACGTCTGCCCAGCCGAACCCGCGGTTCACGAGTCAAGTCCCGAGTCAAGTGAGTCAAGTCCCGAGTCAAGTGAGTCAAGTACCGAGTCAAGTGAGTCAAGTCCCGAGTCAAGCGAGCCGAGTGCCGAGTCAAGTGAGTCAAGTCCCGAGTCAAGTGAGTCAAGTGAGCCGAGTGCCGAGTCAAGTGAGCCGAGTGCCGAATCAAGTGAATCAAGTGAGTCAAGTGCCAAGTCAAGTGAATCAAGTGCCGTGTCAAGTGAATCGAGTGAGTCAAGTGCCAAGTCAAGTGAGTCAAGTGCTGAATTTAGCCAAGTGAGAGTGTCTAGCCCAGTGACTCGCCGTCGCAGGAGGAGAAGGAGGACTCGTTTGGTTCGCCAGGCTCCGGTGGGTGTTCCCAGACGCCTCGCCCTGCCGGCCCCGCCTCTGCGCCTCGCCCTGCCTCGCCCTGCCTCGCCCTGCCGGCCCCGTCTCTGCTCTTCGCTCGGCCAATGTCTATGAAGCTCCATGAGACTGTCCCAGAGCCCGTTGCCAGCCCGGAGGTTATCCCCCTAGGTTTTCCCAAGTATTTTTTTGGGGGGGGGGGGGGGGGGGGGGGCAAGGGTCCGGTGAAGAGACCATGAAGGCTGCGCCGCCATGGTCGTCTGCAGGGGCTTCACCACCCTGGCCTTCGCCTCGTCCTGCTCCGCCCTGGCCTTCGCCTCGTCCTGCTCTGCCCTGGCCTTCGCCTCGTCCGGCTCCGCCCTGGTCACCGGCCCAGTCTGGTCCGCCCACGCTCTGCGGCCCAGGCCCGCCTTGCCTTGGTCCTGGTCCCGTTCCCCTGCACGGGCCTGGCCCTCCATCCCTCCCCCAAGACCGCCTGTGCTTCACCGCCCTCCTGAACTTTTTGGGGTTTTTTTTGGTTTTGTTGGGCGTCAGGAGCCACCCTTGGGGGGGGTTATGTCATAATGTGGGTCTTGTGTCCTGTCATGTTTAGTGTCATTAGTGTCTTGTCATTAGTTATCCCAGGTGTTTCTTGTTATCCACGCCCCCTTGTTATCCTGTCTGCTCGTTTGTCTCTGATTATTTAAGCCCTGTGTTTCTGCCCTGTCTTGGTCAGTTATTGAATGAATGAATAGCCGCGTTTCCACTGCCGGGCCAGGGCCGAGCCGTGCTAGTGCGTGCCAGGGCCAGTCGCGTTTCCACTGTCACTTCCGGGGCTTGATCGGGGCTCACTCGGGGCCAACGGCCAGGATTTCTGGCCCGTCGAATACCTTGGGCCAAAGCGGGCCAGATCGGGCTAGAGGCGTGCTCAAGGTAAAAGGCGGAGTTTATCAGTGTTATGGAACGTTATGATTTGAAGCAAGATGCACATTTCACTTTTTTATATCGCGCAAAATCTTCTGAGCATTTGGGCAGAAGAAAGGGTACAACGTCAATTTGACGGCGTGTGAAGAAACGAGGACGTCATAAAATACATCGATGCTGAACTTTCTAAGCATTCAGCGAGCAACGCTTCAAGTTCAGGAAAAATTTTTAAAAAAGTTGCGGGCGCAGTATTGTACAAGGCGATTAAAACGCACAATGAACAAAGCGGAGCTCAGAGAAGGAATTTTCCATGGATCGACTTGATGGACGGTGTGCTGCGTCCCTCTGTTAGTGGCGACGCGCGAGACAATCGGGACACTATTGCAGCCACGGTCGGTGAGTTAATATACATGCTATCTTCCTAACTTATTAAATAAATAAATTCATAATACCCGCTGAAATGGGTTGGGTTGTATGACGTTTGATCCAGAAAGGCGTGTTAGGGGCGGGGTTTAGGGCAGCCCGGTGCTTGAGGCCCGAGGCCACTGGCTCGGCTCGGCTCGCTGTTAGCCCTGGCCCGGCCCTAGCCCGACAGTGAAAACGCGGCTAATGTATTTACGTACCACGAGTGTCTTGTCTGTTCTGAGTTTAGTCTGCATTATTAAAGTCTACTGCTGCATTTAGATCCGACTACCGCCTTTGCTTCCACGCAATTCATGACACATACTAATACTGTGTTTGACCCCCTTTCACCTTCAGAACTGCCTTAATTCTACGTGGCATTGATTCAACAAGGTGCTGAAAGCATTCTTTAGAAATGTTGGCCCATATTGATAGGATAGCATCTTGCAGTTGATGGAGATTTGTGGGATGCACATCCAGGGCATGAAGCTCCCATTCCACCACATCCCAAAGATGCTCTGTTGGGTTGAGATCTGGTGACTGTGGGGGCCATTTTAGTACAGTGAACTCATTGTCATGTTCAAGAAACCAATTTGAAATGATTTGAGCTTTGTGACATGGTGCATTATCCTGCTGGAAGTAGCCATCAAAGGATGGGTACATGGTGGCCATAAAGGGATGGACGTGGTCAGAAACAATGCTCAGGTAGGCCATGGCATTTAAACGATGCCCAATTGGCACTAAGGGGCCTAATGTTTGCCAAGAAAACATCCCCCACACCATTACACCACCACCAGCAGCCTGCACAGTGGTAACAAGGCATGATGGATCCATGTTCTCATTCTGTTTACGCCAAATTCTGACTCTACCATCTGAATGTCTCAACAGAAATTGAGACTCATCAGACCAGGCAACATTTTTCCAGTCTTTAACGGTCCAATTTTGGTGAGCTCTTGCAAATTATAGCCTCTTTTTCCTATTTGTAGTGGAGATGAGTGGTACCCGGTTGGGTCTTCTGCTGTTGTAGCCCATCCGCCTCAAGGTTGTGCGTGTTGTGGCTTCACAAATGCTTTGCTGCATACCTCGGCTGTAACGAGTGGTTATTTCAGTCAAAGTTGCTCTTCTATCAGCTTGAATCAGTCGGCCCATTCTCCTCTGACCTCTAGCATCAACAAGGCATTTTCGCCCACAGGACTGCCGCATACTGGATGTTTTTCCCTTTTCACACCATTCTTTGTAAACCCTAGAAATGGTTGTGCGTGAAAATCCCAGTAACTGAGCAGATTGTGAAATACTCAGACCGGCCCGTCTGGCACCAACAACCATGCCACGCTCAAAATTGCTTAAATCTCCTTTCTTTCCCATTCTGACATTCAGTTTGGAGTTCATGAGATTGTCTTGACCAGGACCACACCCCTAAATGCATTGAAGCAACTGCCATGTGATTGGTTGATTAGATAATTGCATTAATGAGAAATTGAACAGGTGTTCCTAATAATCCTTTAGGTGAGTGTATGTTTTATTAACAGTGCTTGAATACAGACATCTGATATTAGAGGATGATACAAGAACATCCCACAATCTCATCTATACTCAGAATGATGAGTTAAATCTGGTCTGTCTATCACTAGACGATGAGAGAGCAAACACTGAAGCACAGGTATCACACACACACCCGTTTACACCTGGGGCCCTATCTTGCACCCGGCGCAAATGACTTTGTACACTGACGCATGTATCAAAAAAAAATGTAGGCCTAAATCTAGCTTACACATTTACCCAAATTTTTCAGGCTAATTGTAGTAATGACGGATCAGACCTGTTTGCCCAATAGTGGCAAGACACATATGTATATAAGGACATCTGACAAATTAGTTTGTCCGTCAAGAACCAGGAAAAAAAAAACTCCCATCCCCATACAACGTCACTTCTCTGTCTTTCACTGCCCTGACAAGAACGTCAGTCTCCTCGGCTGTGAACCGCTCCTGGCGCGCGCCTGGTAAATCCGCCATAATAATAACAATCCGCCATGCAACATGCGCACCTGCTCTTAAAGGGCATGTTGGATGACGCTCTGATTGGTTTATTTCACGTTACGCCCAAACCACACCTATGAATAATGAAGCTATTTCAGACCAACCCCTTTTAAACTTGCGTCAGGCGCAAGAGTCATTTATCCTGCCGGTAAAATAGCAACAGCGCCCAAGACCCGCCCACAAAGTTACTTGCGCTTCGCGCTTGATACTTGCGTTTCAGATCGTTAAAATAGGGCCCCTGGTGTTTTAATCTGTCTTTTGTCCACTTTCAATCACTTCTGTCCTGATTTATTTGAGGGGAGGGTCTATGGGTGGGTACAGATTTTTCGATCTAATGGACAAAATAAGCAAGTGCAATATACATATTAACGCGCTCGTAGATGACGGCAAACATACGGAGCTTTGATAGCCGCAAGATCACGCCGAACGCTGTGAGTGCGTGTTAGAAATCAGGAATGGTGAAAGAACATTGTGCTTGGTATGTTTTCATCTTCAAATTAAACATTGGTCTTAAGGCTAGCGTGCTTCTCATAATGTTTACACATTAGATTAGTAGCCGGTCTTTTGTGGCTGTTGGAATGCATTCGACCACATGAGCGTTCACACTACGAAAGCAATCTGGTGAAATGCGTTTTGGAGTACCTCTGAAAGTGGTCGAAAGTGGACAAGCTCAAAACGTTAGACCCGCTCACACCTGTATTCAGCATCGTCCACTTGTGATCCGATGGACTAAAACGCATCTTAATACCAGGTTTAAACAGGGCCACAGTGTGCAGCATCTCTGCATTAGCAGTCAGATTATTGTGGACTGCGCTGTCTGTGGTGCGGAGAAAACAGCTTTTAAAGGCTCTGAATGCTAACTTTTGTCAAAGTGTGAGCTGACACACAACCTCAGATTAAATCAGCCCAGCCAATGGAGGAGTTTAAGTTGTTCCAAGTGGCACAAAGACAGAAGGGAGACAGGACACTGTCATATTTTAGTTTTCCGTTAATAAGCATTAAGAGATTTAAGCCTAAACTGAGAATCAAAATTCCAGTGGATAAATCATTAAGTATTTAATTTAAGTCTGAGTCTTAGAAATGAGACAGCAATGTTTATATGTTTCCTTTTTGGATGAGGACAATGTGCCAAAAAAAAGAAATAAAAAAAATCCAACTTTTCGCTACATGACAATTTCCACGAATAGGTTAAACTTTAAACATAAAATATGTATCAAAATTAAACATTAAAAATTGATTATAACTTTTAAAAAGTAAATTATTTATACATTGTTTTAAATTTCCCTAAAAAAAAACCTACACCCTCCCTTGTGTTCACTAGGGGGATTCTATTCGATTTAGAGTATATGAATTCTTTCATTACTTATTTATAGAGAGCTAAGAAATGCATCAGAGATCCCACTGATCAGACATTTTTAACATTAAAATCTTGTTACAACTTTTAATTAACCTCTGGCTGACAATCTCAACAAACTTCACATTGTTTAAAGTTCATGATCCCTTTTATATAACCTGATAGAAGAAGCCTCAAAGAAGTTCTTATAATTCCAAAAACATTCAAATGTACACACATTTTTTAAAGATGTTAAAATGTAAACATTTAAAAGGGTTTAATATCACAATGCTCAAGCACCGAGAGCAACTAATAGCCGTGTGCCCTTCACAAACACACAAAGCATCCTCACATTAACGCAGAACAAATGCACGCAGCTGCTTTTTTTGTCCTTCCTCAACTGAATCCACAGCAGAAGCGTCAAAGGTTACCCAACACTTACAAAATTCAAATCAATAGCCTGACGGTCATAGAACTTCCATGGTGTAGATTAGTTGAGTATGGAAAATAGGATACATGAAGTTTTCAAAAAAACAAACAGAAGAAACCAAAAGGTCAAGGTTTTAAACAAACCCCTACACAGAGTACCAACAAAAGCCTTCCAACCATCAAATACACCCATTCACTTACTCTGTCCATCAAATAATTGGCATTTCATGTTATAATCCTCTTGAAGGCTTATTCGGACTTTAGGGGGAAATGTAAAAGCGAGGAAAAGAAACTCACCATAAGGTTGTTTGGAGCTGGTCTTTCTTTGGGTTGCTTCCTCATACTGTGAGAAAAGCAGAAGAGGTAATTATAAATGTGATGCATGTAGCAATTAATCCTCCACCATTAATTCAAAAGGATGAAAGCAAAAGAAGCATGTCAGAACTCCTTGAGAACAAATAGAGAGGGACAAACCTTGACTTACCCGCATCGCTTTAGGACTCATTTTACTCAATATTATGATGGCATGTGTTCACGAGTTAAAGCTTTAGTGATATTTGTTTTTGTATTTTACACAACATATTCACAATATGTGTTTTAAATAACTTATCTGTCAATGTATTGAAAATATATATCACACACTAACATTGAATCGCAAGGCAGTCTTTAAGTGCATAATATAGACTTTTAAAGGACTGATGCATGCATTTTATCATTTACTTTTCCCCCCATAGGTACAAATAATATTAGGTGTCTCTATGCAAGAGAAAAGAGTGTTTAGTATAGTTGAATTTGCACTGCACATCGTCTTCAATGGTGTTTCCATGGTTTCTACAAAATAAAATGGAAATCGAGAGTAACGCGGGTATGTCATTGATAGGCGACGCACAGACACGATCCGTGTCCTGGTTAAAACTGCTTATTTCTCTGGATTTAAACATTTTTAGAAATATTTGGGATAATGTATATGATAAAGTACACAAATCAACAAAATATATAACATTGTTCTAGTGGTTTTGGGATATTTTGATCCAAAAATCTTACATAGTGTGCCTTTAAGGCCATTCTATTTGTTCTGCTATTACAGTGTAGGAAATGTTCAGTCATATTGTTTCCCCCTTTTACCTGATATAAAATTATCCATTGTCATCACTGTATACCATGGCAAGTCTACCACACTATCCATGAACCTGCAAAGAAAACTTTCACCTCTCCATTCTGCTATTTCACAATCCATTTTACATGATCACCATCGTCTGTATCAGAGTTATTATCGTAAATTAAAACTAGATCTAAAACCATAAAAAAAATTATATTAAATATCACAACTGAAATTAACTTGAACTTGTTTTATTTCAGCTAGTTGCCAAAGCAACATCTTGTTGAAGAACTAAAATAACTCAATTTAAATAAACTAAAAATAATAAAGAAAAGTATACAGACACATACATTTAAAAAAAATATATATAAATCCAATTTTTCTGAATAAATGCCTTCTACAACGCTCCTAGATCTTGCATCCAGTATATCTTCTACACCATCTTTATCTTCTCATCATCTTTATCATTGTTCTGTTGAGGTTAATATAACTGCATCACACAGTGATAAAGGGAGAGGTAAGTAATTATCAATTCTCCTTGGCACAGATCACACCTATGTGCAAGTAAATTAGTCAAGCTGACCCAGATAAGAAATGGGAGGGATTATAGGGACAGAGCAGCCTACAGAGGCATCATTTGGTCCATGATGAATGACACCCACTCAGAGCAGGCTAATAATAGAAAAGGATGTTGGAAGAGCAGTGCCAGGCAGGGGTGGCACTAGTGAGCCAGGTGACCTGTTTGTGTAAATAAAGTGTGTTGCAGATAAACATCAGCTGCTAAACAAATCCCAAAACATCTGGCTTCACCCACCATGCCCACAGGCCCAGAGCGCCAGAGAAACCATGAAAGAGGTTGGTGGGGAATTCTGTTTCTTGGGGCATGACCTGTGGAGGGCAAATTTGAGTGCAGATGTGTTTGAGAAAGCAAGGTCAGCAGACCAGGGACAGATGTTGTATAAATATTTACTGTTGTGTATAGCTAGTCTAACTGCTGTATGTTTGGTGTGTAGACCCAGGAAAGGCAATTCTGTGTTGGATCACTTCATGTTACATGTTTTATACATGATTTTACACTAGTTCAGGCTCAGTGTGATTTTTTTTATGTTTTCGAAAGAAAATGCTGCAATTTTTTTAATCAAAAATACCATAAAAAATAATATTGCGAAATATTATGATTTTAATATTATATATTTACAACCCCATTTCCAGAAAAGTTGGGACATTTTGTAAAATGCAATAAAAACCACCATCTGTGATTTGTTAATTCTCTTGAACCTTTTTTAACTGACAAAAGTACTAAGAAAAGATTTCCAATGTTTTCACTGACCAACATAACTGTATTTTGTTAATATAAACAAACTTTGATTTTGATGGCTGCAACACACTCCAAAAAAGTTGGGACAGAGGCAAAGTAAAAGTGAAAAGATTATATAATATCCAAGTTAAACCGTTTTTTAAACCCCATTAGCAGGTGAATTGGTAATTGGTGAGGGTATCTTGTTTGGGTGTAAAAGAGCTTCTCAGTAAGCAAAGATGGGTCATGGCTCACCACTTTGTGCATGAGAGAATTGTCAAACAATTCAAAAATCACATTTCTCAAAGCAAGATTGCAAAGAATTTATGTCTTTCACCATCTACCATACATATGTAAAAGCGCCTTGAGTACCTAGAAAAGCGCTATATAAATGTAACGAATTATTATAATTATACATAATTTTGTGAAAAGATTCAGTCTGTGTAGGGCAAGGCAGGAGACCTCCATTGAATGTGTATGACCTTTGAGCTCTCATACGGCATAGCATGAGAAACCGTCATGCTGCTATGTTAAATACAGCCACATGTGCTCAGGAGTACTTTAGAAAACCGTTCTCACTTAACACGGTTTGACGCTGCATCAAGAAATACAACTTGAATCTCTATTACACAAGGAGAAAGCTATACATCTGTTCAATGCAGAGATGCTGCCAAGCTCATCTCAGATGCTGTGGTCAGATGAGTCCACGTTTCAGCTTGTTTTTGGAAAAATGGACATCGAGTTCTCAGTCCCCAAGACAAAAGTACCATCCAGACTTTCATCAGCGACAGGTACAAAAGCAAACATCTGTCACGGTATGGCATGGGTGACTTGCATGTGTGTAAAGGTACCATTGACATGGAGGCGTACTATACATTGGGATTGTAGAGAGACATTTAATGGCATCAGGATGACATTTTTCCTGGGAAGCAAAACAATGCCAGGCCTCATTCAGCGCGTGCTACAACTGAGTGGTTTCTAGACACTCTTCACCAGTGGATGTGCCTGACTGACTGACTGCCTGCAGTCCAGATCTGTCTCTTATTGAAAACGTATGGCCCATCATGAAAAGGAGAATCAGACAACGATGATCACAGATTGTTGAGCAGATCTCTTATATCAGGCAAAATTGGGTAAAAATTCCACTTGCAACAACTAGTATCCTCAATTCCCAAATAATTACATTGTAATTAAAAGTAAAGGTGATGTGACAACATGTGCCTCTGTCCCAACTTTTTTGGAGTGTGCTGCAGCCATCAAAATTAAACAGTATTTACAAAATAACTTTTCTTTTCTTAGTAATTTTGTCAGTTAAAGCTGCAGTCCGTATCTTTTCCTCTTTGTCGCCATCTCTCTGTTCGAAATCTGTAACTGCAGTGATTCGCGGAATTATTATCTTTACGTGGGTTGTAAATCGGCATGAAACAGCGCGGATGAACACAGTGCTTTGAGGCGAGTGCTGCTGTCAGTCACCGCGCTGTGTGGATACTGTCATACAGAATCACTTTTTGAAAGTTTGACCAACATAAGAATTTTCATAAGAAAATGTCTTCTGAACAAGTAAGTAAAATCCATTTTTGTTCTGACCAACTAAGGGGGAAAAAGCATTCGACATGATAAGCTTCGTTAGATTTAATCAACGCTATTTACAGCAACCGTGCAAATTATAGCCTACTTTGTTCTCAAATTGTTCATGTTAACAACATCAGCATTGCGTGACTAATGTTCAATTTAATGTGTTTTATGGTTAGCAGCTACCTGCGTAGTTCAGAATTCATATTCTCCATAATAGCAAAACGAGAAAGGCACAACAAAGGAAACTCCATAACTGTGTGAATTAAGAAAACGTACTGTTACACGATTGAACTATTGAAATGTCTTACTTGTTCAGCAGAAAAAAGCCGTCTCTTCTTCCGTTTTGAACCCCTTCAAAACACGGAGTTCACGCACTTTTCAAAAGCCCCGCCGATGTTTAATCCTTGTGTTCGCATGAGACGGTTTCTTTCTCTTTCTCTAGCCACCTTAAATCCGAAGTACGAAGTCTTTTGGGTTTTATAACTGCTGAATCTCCAGTTGACACTGATGATTGTTGTTTGGATCTTTCTGGATGCCATAAGTTTAATTATGTAAAGTGCTGCGAGAAAAGCCTATACATCTAAACATCTCGTCACGCGCAGTATAGCCGGCTAGCCGAAACTCCTTTATGTGTACGGGTGTGACGTAATGACGCAAAGACATGCTCGAATTTCCCGCGGAAACCCACCAGTATCACTGGAATTAAAATCATTATTACAAGCTAACCGTTTTGAATCTAGCTATGGCAAGCAGATAGTTTTGACCACTGGCAGAATACGTTTTTTTTTATATAATTATTTTGGATTATTTTTAACTTTAAAAAGTTACGGACTGTAGCTTTAAATAAAGGTTCAAGAGAATTAACACAGATTCTTGATTTTAATGCATTTTACAAAATGTCCCAAATTTTCTGGAAATGGGGGTTGTATATATATGTACATATTGTTTCAATGTCCTGAATTCATTTTTTATTGAATAACATGTTTTCATAGTTTTTTATTTTCATTTATCAGTGCAAATTCATCACAACATGATATGGATTTATTTATTTATGAGAGGCACAAGAGAAGAAACAGGTGTTCGGTTCGAAACACTCACCATTGAGTAATGAAGTGGACAAATTTCTCACTGAACTGGCCAACTGGAAGCACGGGAGGATCCTAAAAATAAACAAATATACACTGTTAAAATCATTATTTACAAAAACATCCATAAAATATAACAAAAAATATCAATAACATGTTTATACTTCACAAAAAAATCGGTTTATAATATGGTTTATAACTTGTAGGTTTTGTGTGGCCTTGACTACGTTGCAGAAAGGTTACAATCCATAATGAGGTATTATATGTGCGGAAAGTCAAAAGCAGCCTTGTATATTCAATTTTGGAAGCACCTGAACCCCTCTTTTGTTGGACAGTAGAAGATTTCTGATGCACAGAACATGGGACAAACACACACAACAGACAAAAAGCTTGAAGAGAGAGAGCCATTCATGGGCTCCTGAAGCAGAAAGCATACAGTTGATAAGAACATTTAGTTACGACCTCAACCTCCAAATAGTTAACATGGTAACCAAATTAAATCAGCCACTTGTAAAGGACAGACACACTGAAACTAAATGAAACAAGTGAAAAATTCCAGATATCTTTCTCATTGTGTGAATAGGACACTTGCATCAATGCATGTATTCAGACACCACTGAAATCAAACTGACACATTCATTGTAATATAATCTTTATCAGAAAACTGGAGCCACTATTTTTACACGAGACTAGAGAAGAAATAAAAAAATGGCCTGTTTCAAAGAGAAGATTATTTGTATTCCAGTTTCCAACCATAAAAATAATTTGAATGAATATGACCTTTGGGAAAGAAAGAAATGATTATATCAACATGTTACACAGATTTAAAAGCCTTCATGTTAAAGACAGAATTGAGATTCAAGGTGTTTGGGAAGGACTGATGTATTTAGAGGGAAAGTGTTCTGTTTTCACAAAAAGACCAGGGACAAAGAGAAGAAACTGCTTTAACAGCCAGTTGGAATTAAAGGAAACCTCTCCGGCACAATACAAGCAAAATGCCTTTTACAAAACAAGACTGAATAATGGAAAGAAATAATCTGATATGCTGTTTTGGGTTTGCAGGGCGCCACATTGTGACTAAAATGGTAACGCATGCAACAAAAAAACTAAAATCTAGTTATTATTGGCGACAGTCAGGAAAACATTTGTGTACATTAAAGGTGAACTAAGTAACTTTTTTACCTTAACCGAACAGCTTTGGAGTGATTGTAATGTTTATATTACTGATTTTGTGTTGAATGGTGGTCGTCTCGCACCGCCCTGGTGCCTGTGAGCCGCAAAACCACCCTTGCAAATGCGGGCCGCCGACCTCAGTGTTAGGAAGTATCGTGTGATATCAGGTCTCGCGAGGTAACGAATTGCTTTACGGCAAAAAACAGATCTGATAAAATTCTGATAAAATGAGCATCAAACAGAAATAACCCGGTGCCGCATACATGTGGTGTTGGGCGCGCGCAGCTCTTAAAGGGGCCATACCTTATTTCCACTCGTTACAGCGTCCAACCTACTGAACAGGTACCGGTGTACAGGGGGAGGGGATCCGGCCGTGAGTGCGAGCCATCTCTGCATGAGTGCTATTCACGACAGTACAAGTACTCCACAGCGACTCTAGGGGTCGCTGTTTGACAAAAACGGAATTCCTACTTAGTGCTGCTTTAACAGCCATGATGTCAGATTCAACTCTTATGAACTGGTTCTTTTTAATGACTGATTCACAAAAACAAACTCACGCAGAACTTATAGCGTGAATCAGACTCAGTCATTGATTCATTCAGAGCTGTTACGGAGTTTACAATTCACTCCCCTAACTGAGCAAGAGTTATTTTTCTGTTAGGTCTGATTTAAAATGGATCGAGAACCATTACTAAAAAAAAAACATGCTAGAATTTTTTCACAGCGAATGGCACAAATACAATCATGATCACTAGAATGACAGCATAAAAAGTACTAACACAACTAGAAAAACTATTATATAAGGCCACATCCACACGAAGCCGGAGCTTTCCATATCCGATCTTTTTCTTCCCTCGTTCTAAAAAATAAATAAATCAGTAAACACAGCGTCGTCTCAAGAAATATCTGCGTACACACGAAACCACTGAAACCGTCTCAAAACTATGTAGTATACATGCCAGACCAGTATGTGGCGCTGTAATTCTGCCACAGAGATACACTAAAAACGGAGAAGAAGACTTGGAGCATGCGCATAAACCTTGTGCGCTGAATACAATAAAAGGCTCAGTAGCTTCTTTTACTTTTTTTTTTACAAAGAACTTTATTGAACAATATAAACAACTATAAATGGCCTGGTACACAATAGCCGCGTTTCCACTGTCGGGCCAGTGCTAGGCCAGGGCTTTAAACGGGCCGTGCCGGGCTAATAGCCTCGGGCCAGTAGCACCTGGCCTGCGTTTCCACTGTCGGGCCAGAAGCTCCACAGCGCGTCACTAAAACACGCCCGCAACACGCCTCTCTGGAACGTCACACTAACCCAGTGTTTCTCAAACTTTTTCTGCCATTCCCCACTTTGAAGGTAGGGAAGGGTTCGTGCCCCACCTGTCCTCATGCAATCGCCCCAACAAAATGTTAATAAACTAAGCTTTAAGTTAAAATGTATTTTATTAACATGACATTTTAAAAACATAAACATGACAGTAGATAAAAATAATAATGCAATTGTGTTTGTATTTTGCCTCTGATAACATCAAATTCAGAAACGGAGAAAATAAAAGTGTGGACTAAATGTGCTTTGCTTTATTTTGTCACTTCGCAAACTGCATCCAAAAAGAACAAACAAAATTGAAAAAGAATAATAAAAATCTCAGGGTTTTTCCTGGCTCAAAACGAGGCGGAGGTGGTAAAATCCTAATAATGTACGTATTTAAGGAAATTTTATAATAATAATTGTATTTTGTATTTTTCGAAGACTATCATAATAAGCTACTGTGTTTCCCACAGTATTTTGTGTGTGGTGTGGACCTCTGCACCCGGGTCCGGGGGCATGCTCCCCGGAAGAAAAGTTTGTGCGTTTTAAAGATAAATTCATAAATATGGTGCACTTTGAAAGTTCAAAATTAAAGGCCATGGTGCAGGTTAAACACCACTGTCGATTAATGGGTACATAAAGCAGTTAAGATATGTATATAAAGTTAGAAATGTCTCCAAAATTGTGTTAAAGTCCAGTTTTTGACGTTTTTGGTTAGTAACGGTTATTTTTTTACGCGACTCGGCGATGACGTCACATGAGGTAGACGCAGGCAGCGGCGCGCTTGGTTTAGTTACAGTTCTGATGGTTCACAGCCGAGGAGATCGATGTTCTCGTCAGGGCCGTAAAATAAAGAGAAGTGACATTGGGCCGGGGATGGGACAAACCCACCCAAATTAGCTTCGGTTAAACATGCACATAATAATTTGGGTAAATGTGTACGCTTTATGCCTATTTTTCCTATCGTCATGAACACAACAATGATTTCACTCGTGTTTAAATAGTTTTCCTTATAATAATGTATCATTTGCAAAAAGTAAAATGCATCTGTGTAGATGAGAGAATCATCTACAGTGTATGCGCGTTGTTCATTCTGTATTATGGCCAAGCATGCGCGCTTAAAATAGCATCTGAATGTACGCGCTAGACCCAGACTTTAGACTAGGTTAGGGTGACCAACAGTCCTGTTTTCACGTCCTGTCCTGGCTGGGTTTTTTTTTTTAATTATGAAAATGTCCTGGTTTTCAAAACTTCTGGGAAAGATCAGCTCTAAAGCAAAACAGATGGGCAAACAAGGAGAATGAGGAAGAAAAACAGGATAAAAAGGAAGACTAAAGATACATTTTGTTAGTTTGTTTTTGTAAGCTTGTGAGAGCTATTTTTGTTAAATTTGGAGGTATTTCTTTTAGTTATTTCTTATTTATATATTTATTTTTCTAATACAGAAGAGACATTATTTCATTCATTCAAACCTGTAATAATTATATTTTTCTTTTTCTAATACAAGAGACATTTCATTCATTCAAACCTTTAATAAAACAGGCTCTGAGAAGGCTATCTGAATTTGTGTCTTGTAATATAACCATTTTCTACAGAGGAGGCATAGGCTACTTTAAATATACTGAAATTAATAAGGCATCGAGTAAATTTCGAGTTTAATTTGAGTATCTGTTTGCCAGGCCGAGTGTCCTGCTTTCACCTCTATCTCCAGTGAAAATGTTGTTTGCAAACGTAGCTGACGACGAGTAGGCTGGTCATGTCTTCAGTCAGTGTGATTATTGTTGATAGTGCTAACTAGTTTTCCTCATGACTGTCATTGACACCGTCAGGCTTACCAGGAGAGGGAGTGAGTTGTGGGCGGTGTCGTCCCATGGAAACTGTGGTGGAGAGCTTGTGTTGTAGGGAGGTGAGCGCGTTTTGGTTGCTGGTCGAGGACCTCACCCCGCGCCCAGCAGTTGTAACGTGCCTAACGCAGCATCCTGGATATGAGGCATAATGCCTGAATCCATTTGTGCTACACATAGCATACTCTCACTTCATGCAGGATAATGGTCCCCTTCAAGCCAGCACGCACGAGTATGTTCATGGTTTATGTTTACTTTACCTTTTTATTTTTTACACTGAGTCCTTTGAACAACAGCTATAGGTGACAGGAGATGTGTTGCATACACAATAAACATGCATCAGAGACGTTTCCAACCTACTTACAGAATTTAAAACTTAAGAATCTTTCCTACTTATCCCTAGGCAATACCGGTACACTGCGTACAGGCAGGCTATACGCTGGCCTGGGCTTGGAGTTTTAGGCAGGAGTATAAGAAGCCTCTCGTGTGGTTTCAACCATCAGACAACAATTCCAAAGTCGTGACCAGACCTATCAGGGCTTTCAATCGCCTCGTTTGGATCAAAATGTATAAAAATAATAATTGCTTATTCTGTTGTGATCGCCCAATTTGCCCTCAAAATGTTATAAAGTACACAGAACACATGAATTTCTATAAGAAAAAAAAAAAACAGTTTATTGGCATTGCTTGTAATAGTTACTAAACATTTACTGAACAAGGACAAAGATTACTGAACAAAGACACAGGTTGCAAGTAAACAAATCTATATAAAAAAAAGCCAACTGATGTAGGGCTAGACCTGAAACGTTTGCACATTGTTTCTTTTGCCTGCAATAGTGTGGTCCAGAGCCATAGAGAGAGAGAGTTGCGACACTCCCATAGACCGCCATAGGAACTTAAAAATGCGCAAGTAACGCGTGTCGTGGAGCGGCCAATAGTTCCAAACACTGATAGTTCCAGCATTGAACCCCATTCATTTTCAGTGCTTCCGAAGTACGCTCGCTGGTAAAATAATGAAATTACTGTATTTTTTTTACTTTTACACACATTAGCCGACCTCTCGTGAATCTAGTCAGTATATTTTATGTAGCCAGTTTTAGTTAATGCTTATTGGAAGATAATGGGTTACTTGCAGCTAGCTATAGCTCACATGACCAACTCTTCATTAAAGTTCGCTAACTTCTGGTAACCTGAAGTATATATTATATTATTTATAATATATATGCATAGCATATGCATGTATGTATGTTTGTACGCCTATGCATGTATACACACATAACCCTAACCCATTTAAGTAAATGAATTGTGTGTGTGTGTGTATATATATATATATATTTACCGAACATTACTGCAAATTTGTACATGCACACTTATATTTTATGTTGGTTGTAATTCTGAACAGACCGCCTCTCCAGACCTCTTTGCGTGATCACGAAGGTAGGCTAATGGCTGAATCGGAATTTATAAGCAAGATCACGGGAATCAATAGCCTAAGAAAAAAAGTAATGATTTTGTGCAAAGTAAAACCAAAGCAACAGCACACAAAGAAAAAAAAAACATGCAGAATGCAGGAAACCACCACTAAATGAATACTTACAACTAAATCATTGGACTTGTCTGTGGAAAGAAAATAATGTGAAATTAGGTTCTTGTAGTGTGACTGCCGGGCTAGGTAGAGGCTGACGGCCTCCTCAGGAACCTGTTTGAAGGATGTGGCGATGGGGGCGGGTGCATCAGGACAAACTGGCGCTAACCTCTCAAAGAGCTGCAGGTGAATTGGTGTAGCTTTCCCGAAGGGCCTTCATTAATGATGTTGCATAACCTGCAGACATAATAATAATACTGTATAAAGATCATTGACACTAATGGAAACACATGAAATTGTCCTACATATGAATTATAGCAAACATAAACAGTAAACAGAATGTTACGAGATTGCCAGGGAGATTACAGTA
This sequence comes from Rhinichthys klamathensis goyatoka, assembly GCF_029890125.1. Classification (NCBI taxonomy): domain Eukaryota; kingdom Metazoa; phylum Chordata; class Actinopteri; order Cypriniformes; family Leuciscidae; genus Rhinichthys; species Rhinichthys klamathensis. Next base: position 251,694 of record NW_026606756.1, read on the forward strand.
CAGTGGACCCTGATATGCGCTACTAAATGTTTTAAAAATACATAAAAGAAATTCAGAACATATTTGATTATTTGAATGTTACAATTAAATGTTTACACCAATACTAGTGGTAATACATGTGGTAAAGTTACATAAACTCTACGAGGTAGTGAATTTACTGAGAGGTAGCTAAACTCTGAAGTGAGAAGTGGATAAACTGTTTCTGACATAATTTCAGCGGTGGGTAAACTGCGTTTAGCCTCCACTACAGCCCTGACGACACGGTCACGGTCAAATGTGAAAGAGAACCGTAGCAGTCTAACACAAAAAAAGCAAACACACGATTGCGAAAGCCGCTTGATGATCATCACCACTGATCCAAACACTAGCCATGAAGCTTTCATGACGATATGGACATTTACTTCAGGGCAATTTTGTTTTGGCTCAAATTCGTGAATCACGAAAAATGCTCTTCTAATGTCAGAGTGATCGTGCTTGTAGTGGAGGCTGTGTCAAAGGGAACACGGTAGCTATACAAAATACACACAGAGCTAGCTAACACGCAGCTTGTAAACATTAACGTTAGAATGAACTTACCGTGGCAATATCTCGCTTGCGGCAGACGGTGTCTCTCGACCTCGGGACAGGGCAAGCAGAGAGGTTTGCATTCACAGACGGCACGGCGGTAGGAAGTAACTTAGCCATCCTCTCACTCTTTAAACTAAGTGAGACCATCTTGGCATCCCCTGCGTGGTAAATTAATCCTCCTCTTTGAAATGCGCGCTGCATATTCTCGAGTAGGCGGCGACAGAGCTAATTTAGCTGAAAAATCTGCTCGCCTAATCTTGACAAATTGCACCCAGCTTCGGAAGCTCCCTTTGTCCTTGGGGAAACAATGGACCCCATGTCCAGTTTTGATAAAGTTTTTGCACCCGCCACAAACACAGTAATAAACCATTTTGTCTACTTATTATCTAGCTTACTCTTCTCTATCTCTAAGCTGTTATGCTATGCTATCTCTCACTATCTATATATGTTATGCTTATGATATCTATCTATCTATCTATCTATCTCGATATATTTACTTATCTGACACTGTCACTCTTTCACTAGCTACCGTTAGCTAAGTTACTACTCGCGGCGGGGCTTTCGTCTGTTGTCCAACAGCGAGTACCTCATGTGACGTCATGCAATGCATTGTGGGAGAAATTAGAATCCTCGCTAGGCTAGTGGTAAATGCTAACACATCACCGACTTTTCCGTATTATATTTCTTTTTTGTAATCCCCTACAACATAAAATACAAAGGATAACTGTTTAAATGTTTATTACCAACTAGAAAACTGGCAAAAAAAAAAAAAAAAAAAACCTGCACCATGGCCTTTAAGTGATTTAATGTCTGCAATGAGCCGGTTTTTTAGTAGGCTACACATTTTCTGAACCAGAAAATCGCCGCTCACCGCTTGACATCACAATATTCAGTGTTTTCAACCACATAATGTTTATTTTAGGTTTCAGACATTTACATTCACATAAATAAGTTATTAAAAAGCAATACATTTAGAGTTTGTCAAATACACACTTATGTCTATGGAAGCGGGAATAATAATTATTTCCATTATAATTAGACGACATGTATTATTCATATCAAATACACATCGTGTAAGTAAATTTCAAGTTTACTCTATGCTTCTCTCAGTTCACCAGCCACTTAACGTTACTTTCATTTCGGGAGAAGTGGATAAATTGACGTTTGTTAAATCCAACAGGTCCGATCCTCTAAAATCCGGCATAAACTAACGCCCATCGCGTATAGCTCAACTAAGGTGTTTAAACAACAAAACACATCCACTTGCTCATATTTGACAATCGGAATATCAGATATTTCCTGCTATAGCCAACACATTTGTGAAATAAAAGCACATAATCAGTCATTCAGCGCTATTGTGGCTGCGGTGTGACAAGCAATGACGCGTCACCATGGACACCATAAAGGGATATGATCTAAATAACGGGCGCCTCTAAAAACTTTTAAACTTACGTGTGAAAAGGTTAAGTAAGGCTTCCATTTAAATGTGTCGTTGTTTTGTTTTGAGTTTATACTCAATAAATAAAGGAATTAATAGAGATGGGCACAAAAATTACCACATTTTCTCCCGTTTGTCGCGCCCCACTTGTCATGTTTCCATTCCCCACCAGTGGGGCGCGCCCCACACTTTGAGAAACGCTGCACTAACCCATCATTTCACCAACAAATGGAAGTTTTATCAGAAAACTAATCAGAAAGAAATCACTGGAAACAGCGTGCATCGCAAAACAAACATGATAAAAGCGGCCGTTTGCTGGCATTTTTGTTGTTTACTTGAATATTTAAAACCCAAGCATCGATGTTTTACCACAGGTTTACAATAAAAAGTGATACATTGATCATAATGAATTAATTTATGTCAAAATTGCACATTAGTCACACAGAAATAAATGACGGTAGTTACAGGACATATCACATTTAGAAACAATGATAATTTCTACAAATAATGTTATATGCCACCAAAAATACGACCTGAGGAGCGTTAGCACAGTCTCGACTCCCAGTACCCAGATAGCAATGAGTCGGCGGACCACCGTCGGTTCTCCGGCGGCAGTAGAAGCGTCAGAATGGCGACATCGCAAACACGTTGGACGGCGCACCGCCGGCGGCAGCCGCTTTTTAAAAGCGGCAGCCGCCTTCGTTAAGCGGCCGGCCCGCGGGCCAACTGCCGTTCCGCCGCCTTTATATTGAAGGCCGTCCTTCCGCGGCCCGCCGGAGGCAAACGCTATTTTCGAGCGCTCTGCCGCCGCTTATTCTGGCTATATATATATATTTTTTATTTATTTATAGCATGCAGTTTATCAAGAATAATGATTGCTCAAACCAGACAAATTTACAATTGGCATTTTTATTCTACATTTCAAAGTACAGTAACTGTCATTTAAACAAGATGTTTCAGATCACTGAAACATAACAGAAAAATAAATAAATCAATATACTAACATGCAGGTTTCCAATTCAATTTTGGTTAAACAGCCTTACAAGCAAATTACAACACTTACAATAAGTGTTCATAAAAAGGACAGTACCAGTAAACATTACCAGTAAACATTATGACAAGTAAAGAGGATATTTGATACCAAATAATGTGCAAGATACCAAATAAATAAAAGTATAACTACATTTACAAACCATTTCTAACAATATGATAAGTGGTAGTAATTTATAGTAAAGCTCTGGAGTAGAATAGGCCATTGTAACGGCAATGCTGACCTGTGGCACAAGGATTTACAAGCTTTATTTGAAAAAGAAAAAAAGAAAGTAATTTCCACAGTGAGTGAGTGTAGTCTGAAACTTCTGACTTCTTTAGGGGTCTTGATTCTACTGACTGCAAGATAAAGAAAGGATTCCAGTTGTCAGTGATTCTGGGGTGTCAGTAGTCAGTATAGTTTTAAGTGGTCGGCTGTGGGTCCCTCTCAGCTGTGCGGCGCCTTTTTCTGCCTTCACGGTCAGATGCTCCTTTCAGGTAACGCGTAACGTTAACCTGGACCGCCTCATCAGTGCATCCTGGGTTGCCGGGTCCTTCCGGATGGCTAATATAGAAAATACAGATCTGTCATTTAATTTGAATTGCATGAGGACAATAGGACATACACATCTACTTAAATCTAAAAAAAAATATCCAACTTACTTTGAACAATGGTCTTCAGGAACATGTCTCTAAAACATGCTTTATCCCCTACACCAAGCTGAAAATTCAAAAAAGTGTTACAAATTACATTTCTCTGAAGCTTCTCATAAATAAATAAAAAATGTGAAAGGCTAAGGATTCAGACTGTAATATATGCAGTATACAATGTTAAATTTTACTTTATATCTAGGTCTACTACATGTACAGGTAGCCCCAGTGGGAATTAAACCTACAACCACAGGTGCTGTTTGCAAGTTGTACCTAATTGCTCAGTGCAAGCAAACGTCTTCAACATTGTTTGTTGAACTTGCTTCACCTGCTCTTGAAGTAAGATTTTACAATTTGTATTTTTATATGTAATATTGTAGTGTTTATTATAAATGATTTATCTGTGCACTTCATTATTCTTTTAAAATTCATGTAGCCTTATAATCTTTAATCAAATACGTTACCCTTCCCTCCCCCCTCGAAACGACTTCTCTTCCGGTCATGTGCTATGGCGCGAGGGCGTGGCAACTCCCCTCAAACCGTGCTATGAGCAGAGATGGAGAAGAGGAGCGCTAGAGTAAAACCCTGCCCTCCGTTCAATATACCTTTTCACTTTTAAATACGTCACAACACTGGAGAAAAGTCGTTTGTAACTTCCGGTTCATGCCGACTTCAAATACAAGCAATAGTTTCCAAGACAAAAAAACTTCACAAATAACATCACTTACTTGTACTCAAACTCTTGGCTCTGTGAGGTGGAGTCTGGATTACTGGGGAGAAACCTGGTTGCGAGAAAGAGGAAACAGAAATTTGAAAATCTAACAAATGGTATAGTTTAGTGGCAGGATCACAAATCCAGCATCACAGCAATAGATTTTACATACCAGTTCAGCATTTTCCTGGTTTTCTGGAATCGATGCATCTTTCTAGAGTTTTTTTTCTTGAGACTTACAAGATTCTAGAGTAGGGAATAATGAATGAAAGAGTCAGTTATCCACAATAAACAGAAAATAAATTACACAGATGAAATACAGGAAAATCAAATACACAAGTCAGACCCATTTACCTGCTCCCTTCATGAACTTAAAATGATGTTTCTCCCAGGTGCTGTGTGGAGGTGTGCAGAGGATGGCTAAATTGTTGCCTTCGTCTTTTTGCTGAGGTTAAATGGGGGCCAATGTCACATGCTCTCTTGCGGAACCACTGCAAATGGCAGATCCTCCTCCTTGATAAACTGAACAATGTGAACCATCTAAAATAGAAGAACATTTTGCATAAAGTATACTTTTTGATTAATTTCCAGGCAAAATCAATAACATTAAAATGCTCACCCCTTCAAAAAACGAGTCATTTTCACAAGTGGATCAACAGAAAACCATGTTCAGAAAAACACAATCATATACATATACACACATATATACATATATATATATACACATACATCGTTATTTTTGTAAGAAAACACCAAAAGTTAAACTTTCTAGATGTAAAGCTTTCTTTCTAGATGTAAAGCTTTGGCGATCTACTGTAGCTAGATACATTTCAACATGTCGAACATGCTTGAATTCAGTGAGTAAAAAAGGCGAAGCAGCATGTGTTAGCTAACACTGTAAGTTAAACTAGACTAGCAGCATGGTTGTCGAATCAAACAAAACATCATTATGTTTAGTTAGAAAACAACACAAGTTATACTGATCAGTCTTTCTTGTCGTAAAGATGTTGCTAACGTTACCATTCCCACGTGGGCGGGAGAATTGTCCTTCAGGATTTAGTTACGTAAGTTAGTTAATTATTCGACTGACCAATACTATCTTAAACCACATACTGTAGTACTCACACTTGCATAAACATACGTAAATATAGTTAAAAGAAGAAAAGAAAAAACTAACGCCAGGAAGAAACTAAGTAACGTTAGCCTAACTAACATGAGCTATGTCAGAAACATGACGCAAACTTTGTAAACAGGCTAACTTACTAGCTTGACTAGTAAGGCAAGAACATATTTGAAAAAGATGAACTAAAAATGTAAAAAATGAACATAATATTGCGTTACACAAAAAGGAAAAATGTACTTACTTTAAAGATCGTAGTCAATGACTAGATAGGATATCCTCTCCAAATACTGAAATCGTGTGACGAGTGGCCACTGTTGTGTTGGTAAATCTGCTTCCGTTTTTTAGGTACTGCCCCTCTCGGCCGGTGGAGGTACTTCTCTGTTTGTGCTTTAATACTTTCTTAAACATTTGTACAGATTGCAAAACTCGCAATTGCAAATTAATCCCTTATACCTGTAAAAGGTAAAATAAATAAAAAAATCGAACTTGTAAAAAAATGAAAGACATAAATTTCCTGGGGTGACAGAGAGACAAAATATTTCTAAATATTTCACTTTATCTTTCAGGTCAAAACAGGGATTTTCATGTTTATTATAAATATTACCATGGTTGCAAATTAATAAAAAAAAATCTAAAGCATACCCAAGCTTTTGGCCAAGTTGCAGATGTCTTTCACTGTTCACTGATTTCAGGCATTGGTTAAAAGTCTAACTTCATCCATTTATTCTGCTAAATTGTTCATACCATGAATGAAATATTTATTTTAAAACCTAATCAGAATCAGAAAGATATTTATTGCCAAGTAAGTTTTACAAAAGGAATTCTTTTTGGAATATTTGTGCATCTCAATTGTGCATAAATCAAAGAAATGAATTGTCACCTTAAGTGAATAAAATAATTCTATATATTTTACATAGGCCTATCACTGAATCGCTTCAGAGTTTCAACGTAATTTAAATGTATTTTCCTAAACCTTATCATGGAATCAGACTGAGTCAAATCTGTTATAAACCCTAATGACTTTGGTACCTAAAAATTTGATATAATTCACATAATAATTATAATCGCTTTAAATGTGAAAGTTAAAATGCTGTCAGTTCCACTCATGCCAATGACATGGCTGGTCGATTTCAAAGCGGCTTGCCGCCAGCCGGCCGCGGTTCATTTAGACGGCGGCAACCGCCAGAGAGAATGAAGTCGGCGGCCCGGCGGCTGTTCGCCGGCGGCATCTCGCAAGAAATGGGAGTGACGTATTCGGCGGCAAACGTTTCTTCTCCGCCAGCGGGGCGCACCTATAGCCGACAGTTTGGGGCCGGCGGCAAAAAGAAGCCGTGCCGATATTTTTTGCTATCTGGGTAGCTACAGATATATTTTCAGTCAGAGAAACAGGAAGCTCCCGAAAAAAAGTAGATAGTCCGGTATAAAAAGAGACTACTAGTATATGTAGGCTACTGACAGATAAAATAAAAACATGATTGCGATAGCCTTTATGATTGGTCTGACTTCTTCAAGCGTTCACCATGTTTTTTTACTATGCGTATCTTCAAGCGTTTACTATGTTTACTATGGTAATGGTTAGCGCGCATATAGTCTTTTGCATCGCGTATAAATATTTCTACCTTATACAGTGATCAGAATCCAGATCGGATCACAAACAGAAGGCATTAAAACATGAAAGTGAGTTAAATTATTTTAAAAGTCTTTAATGCTGACAGAATCATTCGGCGCTCCTGTCTCTCGTAATCCCCGCCTCTGTTCGTAACCACTCCTCTAGCCCGAGCTGGCCCGCTTTGGCCCAAGGTATTCGACGGGCCAGAAATCCTGGCCGTTGGCCCCGAGTAAGCCCCGATCAAGCCCCGGAAGTGACAGTGGAAACGCGACTGGCCCTGGCACGCACTAGCACGGCTCGGCCCTGGCCCGGCAGTGGAAACGCGGCTAATATGAAATGTCTTAATCAGACAACAGACAAGCATCATTGCATAAGAAAGAAAATATAAAGAAAATAAAGAAATAAAATAAAAACATATTCAAGTAAATAATAAATAAAGGAATAAAAAAGGCTCAGTAGCTTCTGCACCACGAACTCAAGCATGTAGTCCGCAGTTGTTGTTACTGTTACGTGACGTAGCGGTGTCCGAGTAGGGTCGACGTGGGGTGATGACATCATAATTGCACAAAATATACGGATTGGCTGGCTTTGGCTGTGCACACGAAAACGCAAGGGTGTCGTTTTCAGATTTATCCACTCTGTGATCCGGTTTAAAAAAATAGCGATTTCAGGCTCCCAAAACGGCGGATCTGTCTGGACGAAACGGCGATTCGATACAAAATGTTTACGTATACAGCTAAACGCGTCTCCGTGTGGACAAGGCCTAACTGTTTATACAATTGTCGTGGAAAGTAGGAAGAAAACTGAACACAGTCTGTTAAAGTAGGAAGTGAACTAAAGTGCTTTTGAATAGCATGTTTATTGAGCAAATCTGTAATTAGTCAACTAAAAAAGTAATTTGGCTCCTAAATGTATCTTTTTAGGAGCCAACATCACCCAAGTCATTTTCTAGAGAGTGTGAAACAAACACCTATTCAAATGAACATAGCCAGAGGTGAAGAAGCACAGCTATACATCATTACGCAGCCAAGACTCACAGCCTGGAGGCCACAGTACACATACATGTCCCATGCCTGGACCAAAAACACAGATCCAGAGCAACACACATAAACAGGCACATGTAAATACAGCAAGATGCACACGGCCTCACACACGTACGCGTACACAAACAGATGCACATACACTTATGGACGCACAAACACCTTCATTTGGGGGTCTTTGATGTGGCGGCTGCATGATGAGGATGATGATGATGATGATGATGAAAGCACTGTTACATTATGCAGCTTGCTGCCATTATCCAACACTACAAACAGAGCCAGACCACGGCCCGTCTTCCTCCACAATACCAGCAGTAAATATACATGTAATTGCCCAGCAGCAATTATCAGGCAAAATTAGATCAGTAATTACAGAGGTGAATTTAAGCCTGAGTCTTATTAGTAGCATCAGGGTTGTTTCAATACACGAGCAAAGAGGGACAATTAAAGATGGGCTGCCGTGCAGATCTGAAACAGAGCGTCTCCTATAAAGAAGTGCACTACAAATCAGCAAGACACTGAGCAGGGCTGGACTTGATTGAGAGAAAGTAAACAAGAGGACAAAAAACAGCTCTGGCGTGCTTCACCTCATTTAGCCATTTATTCACCCTTCCCATGAGTCCTGCGAGACCTTGCGGCTGATTATTTATACCGAGGTCACCATGGAAACCAGCCATACATACTCAAACACAATGCCCTTCAAACAAGCCAGACTGTCATTACCCGCATCCTCTCCAAGTACAAGTGGTCAGATTACTAGATCAACTACCTTTGACCTTCCTGAATTTCTCCCATGTACTTCATGACACTTCTTTGCTATCTAGTGATTTCCATCATCACTGATGGTAAGCTCATGTTTAATGGGTCTCAGATCGTACATTCACACCACAGAATATTCGTTCCGGTTTTTATGATAGACTGGGTCTTGATGCCCTTCTCAGGTGGATATCCTCTTTATTCTGCCTGTTTCTCATATTCTCTCAGGTACAGTTTCTAAATGTTCTCTTTTCTCCTGCTCTTTTAGTCCATCACATTCACTTTGCTTCTTTCTCGGCCTGTGCACTAGATTACTCTTTAAAGTAGGTCCTGGGGAGCACCCACAACTCCCATCTCAAACTCCCTCTCACTGTCTCTCTCCGAAGGTTGTAAATCAGTGGCAGTGAGTAATAAGGCCTTGGTCAGCTGAATGCAGTCGGCAGCAGCGTGGCGGCGCGCTCTCTGGCCTGAGGGAGATGGAGCGAAGGGCACGGCAGAAAATAGTTTGAGTGATGCCTCTGCCGGGTGAGTAATGAACAGTTCGCGCGGGTCAACTCATTACACGAGCGGCCGTTTAATTATTAATTACGTGCAGCAATCTATAGCAGAAAGGACACGTTCGGTATGTTTAATGTGTGTTTATGCTTCCCTCTCCATCTCTCTGTGGCGTTCTGTTATTAGCATGTGTCAGTGAGTAGCTCAAGCAGAGAGGAGAAGGGAGAGGATCCCCCACCACACACACACACAATTAACACAATTACTTATTAATTACTCACATAGCGGTAGAAAGCGCATTTAAATGTCGGAGTTACCGTGGCCTACAGGCTTTAACTAAATGCTGAGGAGGCCGATGCAATTTTGGGGATTGTTTGAGCGTGTTAAAGATGACCTCTCCTACTACCTCAGATCTGCTAATTTAATGACACATCAGCTGAGGTTTGCTTAGATACAGCCATTCAGATCATATGTTTCAGTTATCTTGCCATCTTTATTTTACAAGAAAAAGGAAAATGGTGGCCTGGGGTGAACGTGTAGGGCTGCTGTTGAGTGAACAACAACAAATTTATAAAAGCTAGACAGAGCATAACAGAATGGGAAAGAATGTGGGGTTTTCAACTATTTTGAACTTAAAAATGCTCATGTTCAGCTGCAGACTGATTGATATTAGTTGGAATGCACAATAATAATAAAATGAACAAGAACGGAGTTATCTGTTTTTGCAAATTAACTTCTCTTGTAAATGTCCCAAATGGGTGTGCAATTTTCAAAGAGTTTAATTAAACGTTCATGTTATATATTTTGGTTGCATTTGTGAGTTAATAAACATAACTGGTTGTGTAAACTTGGCACATAATATCTAAATATCGATAAACCAATCAATATAGCCCTGAATCGAATCGAATCGTAATCTTATCGCATAATCTTTTGAGGTATCGGCAAATATCGTATCGCTGGCTGAAGGAATCGCTATCGTATCGTATCGTGATGATCTGTCCGATTTACACCCCTAGTGAAATACTGCATACAACTCCACATACATGCCAGAGCTAGGCATATCAGGTTATATCAGAGAAGTGAGTTTAACACAGAGCTGTATCTATTTCAAGGAATATCTGGGTTTAACTGACCCTGGCCCAACTCCTCAAAAAGATTAGGGTGAGAAAATGTGTCAGGGTTGAGCTGGGTGTATTTTAGCGCCTAACGGATGTCAAGGTTAATGCAACAACTCTGTGGTCCATAACCCTCAGTTGTCCAGAGCCCTGTCATGCTACATTAAACCAGCAAACTGTGTGTGCGCACGTTTTTTTTTTTTTACAAGTGTGTAAAAGATAGAATGAGAAGAGAGAGAAAAAGACAAAGTAAGAAGTGATTTAAAAATATTGAGCTGCAGACACAGTCCGACAAACAAACACTGTTTGTACAAATAAGGAAAAATATTAAACAGTTTATAATTATAGTCACTTGTTTATTAACTATGATTATTTTACAAGTCAAATCCGGAGTTAAGCCAATTGTTCTGTACAAGGCCTTGACATCAGCACGACCGAGCTCTCGACAGCTCCAGCTCTTCAGAGCTCAAACCCTGAGCTGAGCTGATAATACACCTCGCTTCATTAGGAAACAAAATATCAGCTTTCCACCCCATTAGGGACGGTTTCGTACATGGGACACAGACTCACCTCATCAACAATGCACTGCAATAACTGAAGAGGCTGTGATAGAGGGGGTAGGAGAAAAAGAGATTAGACCCCATACAACGTCCTTACAGTGCAAAGGAAATAAAATCATTAATGCAATAAAACAGGTAGCAATACAGTTTAATCAAATGCACTCTGACTCGGGAAAAGCCATTTGATCTGTAATGTTTTCTTATTTCTAATGGCACCTAATCTGAATACAGGCTGTTAAGACAGAGCGTATTATTATCTGGTATTAACTTCCGAGGGAGGCAACCAAGCGAAGTGAGGAGAAAACTGCGAGGGGTTGCGAGAGGAGCCGCCTACATCTCCGAAAATACATGGGAAAAAACACTTACCATTAAGGAGCCCTGGTTCTTTTGAATCTGTATGGAGAGAAAAATAATAGAGAATGGGATTTAGGTGAGAATAAGTAAGCGAGAGCGAAAGCAAGCTACACCCAATTAGCATGTTACAATCACAAGCATTGCACCAGAACATGTTTATGATCACAGGCGGAAGATTTAAAAAAAACCTGATGGCAATTTATGGGCATGATGTGATAACATCGTTTGCATAATGAAAACACAGTCACTAAAAGTCTGATTCTCAATTAGGATAAGCTTTGCCTAGCATTTTTTTATTATTATTAATGTCATTTTCCTGCATTTTATTAACCTCCAGGTTTATATGTTTGACTCAAGTACACTAATGATATACTGTATATCTCAAAACGCATGACAGTCTGGGTGCGTTACAGTCAATAGTGCGTTATTTCTTTGACAATCATATAACTTGTTAAACAGGCATTGTTTTATATTCATATGAGCATTTTAATGTGATAACAATAAAACACATAATGTTTCTACATAGCATTTCTGTTGGAAAGGGGAGTCCCAGTTAAAAATCTTCAGGATTTTTTCAATTTCTACTTTGCAACCTCTTTAATGGATACAACAATCATCAAGTAGATAGAGAACGCTTTCCCATATTTTGCTGTGATTTTTTTTTATCTGCTTGTATGAGGGCAACGCTACGCTTATGCAATCTGGTCAAAACTTTCTGCCTGGACCGCATAATTTAAGCTAGCAGCTAACGGTCTGAGGCCACTCTGATGACATTACACAAGTCATTGATTCTCTTTCTCAATTAAACACGGCCCAGCTCTCTTTAAATACCTGGAGACACTGGACCTTTAATGTAGGAACTAAATAACACACAGCATTGCCTAAAACTGCGAAGCAAGGCAATCACAGGACAATTAAAGGCATAAATATTTGTCGTTTGTGCTATTTTCCAATTAAACCACTGGAGTAAGATGAAATACTTAAATGTGATCTCCACTAAACAATCAAGACGACTTTAAACACATCAACTCAGCTACTTTTTTTAAACAAATGTTAAAAGTGCTACAATTTCTAAATGGAAACTAAATGCAAAGCAGTGTGATTATTTATTTATTTAAAAAGAAGCTTTTCCAAAGTAATAAATAAAACGATTATTTCAGTAGGTTTTACAAGAAATAACATTTCCGTCTTTCTACTTTGAAATTTCATGTTTAATTTTCTTAGTTTAGTTTCTTTGTAATTTTTTGTGAAATGTACTAGTGATTTCTGAGTGAAAACTGTTTCAAAGTATAAAAAAAAATTCTGTGAATAGATAAAAATGAGCTAATTAACAAATTTTAAAAAAGATGATTCTCCAAACAATAATAGTGAGGTGAAATATACAATCAAACCAACTTCACTACACTCAAAGATTGCTGTTTTTTGGTAATGACACTGGGACGGATCTCTGTTTGTATCGCTCCATTTGTCTGTGTTTGCAATGTTCCAGACCAAAATATGTGAGATGTGCGGAGTAGAAGCAGAGTTGTGTTATTTTGCCTGAGCAACCAATGTTTTCTTTCACTCCAGGAATGCTCACAATGAGTTTTCACGAGTGACCATGTGGCGGGAAATGAAAAACCTGAAGTGGAGCTAGAGCAGAGTGAACAGAACTGTTGTATAAAAGCAATATCACACTCAAAATTGTGCTGTTATAATAAATATGGCCACGGCTGTGATTACCTTCAGCCTCAACAGCTTGTTGTACAACAACACTCTTGCTAGGGTGATATTGCTTAAATATAGCATTAAAGCTCAGGGAGAGCAAAATCATACAGTATATTCAGATGAATATGGGGCTTAAAATGAGCTGAAACCAAAACAGCCGGAAAACAGAAAAGGCAACAACAAATCAATCAGGAGGAGAAGCGCTATAGGCTGTATACACACGCCAGCCAGTCTGCAGTCTTCAAAGATTTTCCGAGCGAGCCATCGGGAGACGCCATTAACTCCTGACAAAGAATGCAAATTAATCCCAACATGGGGTGAGACGAAATTAAAGAGCCTTTTATAATCAATGACAAGATAACACATAGAAAACACACACACACCCTTGCAATCATGCATGCACTCACACACAAAACATCAGCAGATTTGTGGCTCTGAGTGCAGGTGGAGCGGGGGCAGGGCATCAGAAGTTTATGCAGAAATACAGCGGGCATCTCTCGAGATCTCGCCACACAATGGACAATGACTCTGCGAGCGTGTGTGTGTGTGTGTGTGTGTGTGTGTGTGTGTGAGAGAGAGAGAGAGAGAGAGAGAGAGAGAGAGAGAGAGAGAGAGAGAGAGAGAGAGAGAGAGAGAGAGAGAGAGAGAGAGAAACAGAGAGAGAGAGAGAGAGAGAGAGAGAGAGAGAGAGAGAGAGAGAGAGAGAGAGAGAGAGAGAGAGAGAGAGAGAACAGACAGATGCCTGGGCTGATGTGAGTGACAGGCCAGGCCTGAGGTAGCGTGTGTGCTGGCTGGGTGGTGTGTGCAAGCGTGTGTGTGTGTGATGCCTGCAGGTGAAGAGTCTGCAGCACCATATGGAGCTGTGAAAATTAACATCAAGAGCAAAAACGCTCTAGCAGTGGGAGGTTTAGCTCTCCCTCTCTTTCTTTCTGACTAACCCCCTCCCTCTTTCTCCTTCATGCTTCTCTCTCTCTTTCTCTCTCTCTCCATTTTCATTCCATATGAATTCTGAAATGCAGGAACATAGAAAAGGGAGAGTAAGAAAGATTAAAGGAGGAAGTAATAAATTAATGGGGTGTGTATACATGAAATGCTTCAGTATAATGCCTCTGGCACTACGGGCCTAGAACAAAAAAGTTTTGCCATTCATTGGTTTCAATCACTATCACTTCAACTGATAATATTATATGATGATGCATTCGGAGAAGAACCGCAGACCTGAATGGGTTTCACACATTCCCATCTCGCGGTCTATGAGTATTTTTGTTTTTGTTTTGATGGGTTAGGTACAGGCCAACTGCTAAAAGACAAATTTCAGAAGAGAAATACTGTACAATATTTAACATTAAAAGATCCAATCATGGTTCCAGACACTATGCGTGTATGAAGGAGTGTTTGTGTGTACATGTGAATACATTAGTTTATGTAATAATACTCAGTGGATTAACATGATAATGGCCCTGTTAATAGATAATGCTGGAGAGCAAAGAAAAACAATTTCAAATGAGACGAGCCTCCAGGCCCCGGGATAATGCACACACAAATGCAGGCCTCTAGCCTTCTAATGTTATTTCTACCCATCAACTGTTCATCATCTCAAACAGTTTGTTCATCCTATATTTTGTCTTTCTATTCTGTTACAAATATCTACACTAAAAATGTATTAGACCTTATGATTAATCATAGCGCTCCTCATAATGTCCTTTAAATTTCATGTATTGCACATCAATTGTATTTAGTAACGTTTGCAATTGTGCACAATAGATTTGCATCAAGTGATGTGTGAGATAAAGCCCAAACACACACACAGAGCCAAGCCCAGTCTCCGTGACTGTACGATGCTCAAGGCTTTGGCTCTAGATGCAGCCTCAAAATGTTCCTTTCTGATTTCCCCTGCATGCCCTGAGTGGCTGCTTTGTTTTAATATGCTAATTAACCCAACAGGCATGCTGGGAGTAATTTATTGAGCATTAGTCAACATTTCCCTCATTAAACTCACTGCACTCTTACATGCAGAACTTTAAAAGCCAAGAGTCTGATTAGAAAAAACTAGGGCACTGAATCAGAATCGGGTATACAGTATATTTCTATATACACACATCTGAAAATCATCAAAGTCATCAAACTAAATAATTAAAGTAAAATTTTACATTTACATTTTAAATGTATTAACATTAGTTAATGCATAAGGCATTATGAACAAACAATGCACAATCCTTTCACAGCATTTATAAATCTCTGCATTTATTTGATCAAAAATAGAGTAAAAACAGTAATATTGTGAAATATTATTACTATTTAAAAAAAAACTGTTTTCTATATTAATATATTCTTTAAATGTAATATATTGCTGTGATGGCGAAGCTGAATTTTCAGCATCATTAGTCCAGTCTTCAGTGTCACATGATCCTTCAGAAATCATTAAAATATGCTGATTTGGTGTTTAAGAAACATTTCTTATTATTATCAATGCTGCGCTGTTATTAATATTTCTATTACTATTACTATTATTATCAATTATTTTATATATATATATATATATATATATATATATATATATATATATATATATATATATATATATATACTGTATATGTGTGTGTGTAACTTTTGATCATTGACAATAGAACGCAGTTTACAAAGAACCAGAACTGCCTTTAAAGGGTTAGTTCACCCAAAAATGAAAATTCTGTCAGTAATTACTCACCCTCATGTTGTTCCAACCCCGTAAGACTTTCCTTCATCTTCGGAACACAAATTAAGATATTTTTAATGAAATCTGAGAGCTGTCTCACTCAATAGGTTTCTAAGGGATTGAAACTTGCCGGCCCAGAAAAGTTATTAAAGACATTGTTAAAATAGTCCAAGTGACTACAGTGGCTCAATCTTAAGTTTATCTTAAGCAACGAGAATTCTTTTTGTGCGCAAAAAACAAACAAAAATAACAACTTTATTCAACTATTCATTTCCTTCTCTGTGGGCCTCGAGTTATGCTGCGTTCCAGGCAACCTGTAACCCGTGTTTTTCCAACCTTATACCCGGAAAGTGCACTGGAACGGCAGTCAAAGCCGTGACTTCCCACCCGTGAACTCGTACTAGATCGATGTACTCCAGTTACGAGCTCTGACGTCACATAGCCCGAGAAACCATACAAAACAACAATGGCAGCCTCTACGGATGCAGTGTTTCTGCAGGCGGTACACGGTGAGAATACACTTTAGGACAATATAACGTTGCAGTCAAATGAATAATAATATAATAATAATGATAATAATACACACACGATTATGTATTACAATGTTATGTGTCTGAAACAATAAGTATGTACAGTATATTGCGCTCAGGTAGTTTGGCATGACTGGCCTGGAACGCTACAAAGTCGTGAGTCGTGGTTTGAAGTTGTGATTTACGTGCTCAAAAACCTGCCTGGAACGCAGCATTAGTTCACGTAGTGTAACAGTGCAGCGCTTCTGTGTTGTACTTGGACTATTTTAACAATGTCTTTAATAACATTTCTGGGCTGGCAAGTTTCAATCCCTTAGAAGCCTATGGAGGAGTGATCCAGCTCTTAGATTTCATCAAAAATATCTTAACTTGTGTTCCGAAGATGAACAAAAGTCTTACGTGGTTGGAACAACATGAGGGTGAGTAATTACTGACAGAATTTAAATTTTGGGGTGAACTATCCCTTTAACAAAAGACTGAGATGTTTAAGTGCTAAGAATCATAAACTCCGTCTACTAAAAATACCGTTATAGATCTCTAACTTTTTCATTAAGTTTCTTTTCACAACAATGATCTTGTTCAATTAAAAATAGAAGTAATTTAGCAAATACGGTTAAAAACTAATATGGCAGTTTAATTAAATAAGTACAACTGAGTACATTAAATATACTACACAACGTCTACACCATGTCATCCTAAACTAACAGGCACCATAAACTGACATGCTTTGTGCATTGGTGCCATGTGGTTCCTAAACTGGGAACCCTCCAAATCAATCCGGATTATAATCCGGGTTTGTCATTCTTAAACTGGGATAATCTTGATAAATCCCTGCATGAAATCTGATTACAGGGTTGATTGGATTGAGGAATGGAACGGGTCAGCAGGACTGTATGTAATGTAAGCTGAGTAAACAAGGGTGGGATGAGCAGTTGTGGGACGAACAGCGAATTAATTACTGCCCATACGCTAAGATCATGAGGGAACGTTTGTCCTCCGTGTCTTCAGGGCGAGAGAAGAATTCAAGAGCTAAACATTAAATTGGTTAAACTGGTATCTGGTTTGACGAAGCAGACTCACCTGTGGATATGGAAAAGAGCCCAGCACCAACTGCGAATGAAAGAACAGAGGGAAAGTTAACTTTTAATGAAGCACACAGGTATAGTCACATACTTACACTTACAAAAACCTTTAAGTAGGACTTAAGTAGATCTTTATATGTTATTTCATAATTCTATTGTCTTGGAAATGTGGTTAAAGAGTACTACCGAACGTACTGACCAGCATTTATGGTACAAAAAAAAACCTTTAATGTCATTTCTATTGAAACTTACATGTAATATTGAATAACACACTACAGTTAAAATTATAATCAAGTACTTTACACTTTACTTCTTAATAGTGTGACAAAATACTAATAAAGATAATTTGACATACAGTATTATACTATTTTGTTCCATCCATTATAATGGTTATTACTGTCAATCGGATTCAATCACGCATTTAAATATGGTTGTCATTCCAGAAATGTTGCAATGTGTAGTTAGCAGCATGAAAAATATATATTATATACAGAAAGCGAGCAAAGATCTCTGGCATTATAATCACTGAAGATGTCAATTACAACGCAGGGTATACAAAGCCACACTTTTGCGTAAACTCCCGTTATAATCAATGAATCCATTTACTCTACGTTTTGCAATGAATCTCTTATTGACATGCTGCAAAAAACATTGTAAATAGATAACTAGAAAAATCCTGCCTACATCCCAGCATCACAGCAGGTGTATATACTTCAACAGACATTAATCTCTGAAGACTGCAACACATGCTGGAGATCATCAAAGAACAGATGTAGAAAAAGCAACAAAACCCAAAAGCAAAAGTCTATCTATTTTCAAACCATACTTTGATTACATTCCAGTTACATATAGAAATTAATCCAACTCATTTATTAAATCAAGCATACCCATCTCAGTTCAGGAGGTGGCTTCAGTTCATTGGTTAAGAATTTTGCCAACAGAACAGAGGTACTTCACCTGAACCGCCTAAACATTGCAGGCATTGAGACGAATCGATCACGTCCCTAACAACATGGTGAGGTCAATACTAAATCATAATCAGATCAATATACTGTTCATCAACTCATGATGATGTCAATCCATATGACCCTTGATATTTCCCACCCTAAACATCTCACCGATAATATCTAACAGTATTGATAAATGCAATCAAGGGATTGACTTAAGGGATACAATAACAATTCATCACAGCCAATGAGAAGCGCTGACAATTACAAAACGGGAATCAATAAAGCCAATGAGAACTACCAGCACGGCATTTTCAGTACACGAGTCAAACAACCACATTAAAATCTAATCCACTCATACGTACATTTCATGCTGCTGGTTTCTGCTTAGAAAAACATCCATTACAAAAAAATTTCGCTATACTCATACACCTCTCCTCTCTTCTTTTTTAGGAACACACACACACCTCTGAAGTAGAGAACACAGCACTCTAATTACTGGACGTTCTGCTGGCTGAGTGATTGATAGCGTTTTGCCACACTGACTCCACATCTTCCACCGTTACACACACACAAATACGCATACTCATTTTCTTTAATGTTTCACTACACACACACTTCTTCCTTAATAAACAACCATAGTATTTATTAATACTCTTTTTTTATATAAAGAAACCACAAACACAAAATCTCATTCCTTACTCTATGCTCTCATAGGAATTCAAGGGAAATGATCCAAAAGGATAGCAGAGCATGAGAGAGAGAGAGAGAGAGAGAGAGAGAGAGAGAGAGAGAGAGAGAGAGAGAGAGAGAGAGAGAGAGAGAGAGAGAGAGAGAGAGAGAGAGAGAGAGAGAGAGAGAGTGTGTTTGTGTGTGTGTGTGTGTGTGTGTGTGTGTGTGTGTGTGTAGCAGTCAGTGGGAGATCTCAAGTGTGATCCATGCATAGCTTTAGGCCAACATCTGTTTGGACAGGGTGCCTGCAGGGACTATCAACAGCACTCAGCAGAAACACTAAGACACCAGTCCACTCGATCTATTAATGCTGGGCCATGTGTATATGTGGGTAAGGGTGGGCGATATGACCAAAATCTTATATCACGATATGAGTAATTTTATTTCACGATAATATATATCACATACTATATAGTTATTTTTGCTTTAAATAACATTTTTATGATATGAAAATGTTTGATAACATTGAAATTTCATAATTCTTGTCACCATTTTTAATATCACAAAAAACAAATACTTGCCTAAGTAAAAAACTAACAAACTCAAGCTTACTAAAGACACTTGTGCATTTTCTTTCGTAACGGTTTATGTTCACTTAAGACATAAATAACTGTTTTTCAAAGACGGTAATTTTGACACAAAAGTATGTGTATATAATGTTCAAGCCCAAGTAGGCAGCAAAAAGAACTCACATGCTTTACGAGCAGCGGCTTTATGTGTGCGCGTCTTTCAGACAGCGCTTAGAAGCCTTCTCTCTGACAGCATGCGCATATAGCGAAATGTTGTCTTTCTCTGCTTACTGCTCTTCAATGATTTTAAATCACTTGTTTTTAAAGCACAATGCGTAAAAACACATTCAAATGATAAGCTTTTGTGACTGCGCCGCACAGCGGCATCACATACGATGGAGCCTATATGTGGGCATTTATAAGAAATGATTATATGACTGTTTTACCTCCATGAAAGAGATCCCTACGCTCCACACATCTGAGTGAATACCATACTGTTCCCCAGATATCCGCTCTGGCTATAGAAGCAAAGACACACAGACACATGAAAAAATCATTATAATGCAGATTACAATATGAATTGTCCTTCGAGTATAACTGGCACTGAAGGTCAAACAGACATACCCTTTGTGCAGATGTTTAGCTATTTAACAAGCTCTGTTGTCTATATGTGTGTGCATGTGTGTAAATTGTACTTCTGAAAGCATTTGATTTTTCTGTAAAAGGCAATTGATTTTTTTGTGTGCATAATAGGCAGATGCTTGACCGAAAGCCTTTACAACCAAATATGTATGACTTATAAGATAGACCTATGCTTTCCCTGCTCCCGTAAGTAGACATACTGTCTGAAAAGAAACACTATTCAAGAAATGACTGCTGCTTACCGCCATGTATGCATTAGTTCCGACATATGTTTTAGCAATGGAGTTCACCAACTGTGGAAGAAAGCAGAAAAAATATTGGTTACACTTTATTTTATGATGTCCTTGTTACAGTGTAATTATATATTTAAAGTACTGAGTAGCATTAATCAACAACATGTGGTTAGGATTAGGGTTTGGTTTAGTTTAGTTAGTGGCATGTAATTATGCAAAATTCACTGTTTTTATTATAGCAAGCACATGTAAAATGTTTAACAAGGACATTGTGAAATAAAGTGTTGCAGAAATATTTTTAGCAGGAGATCAAAAAGAATCTCAAATAGAGGAAATAACATATCAACTGTGTGTCCAGAATCCTATTACTGTGGTGTTAAGTAGATTATTCAGTGCAAAGGTTGTCACAACACCAAAAGAAAATTCAGTAATTTGGGCCAATAGCAGTAAAATTTCATGGTTCTCTTAGGTACCTTGGCCTTCGCAGATCTATTTTGACTTTTTTTTTTTTGTCCTGTCCATTAACACGGTTATCACTGTCTATCATTACAATTCAGGATTCAACCAACCATTCAAATAAATCTGTCGCTCCCAAAACTTTCATTGTGTCCTTGCCAGCATAAAAAAATAATAATGAAAAATAATGGAAACATTTTTTATTTTGAATGGATAATATACAGATAGTGACCAAAGAGCACTCCCTTTATAATCAGCATGATTTTCAGCATGAGCTCACTTCTGAAAAGAAGGTATTTTAAGAAATGTCACAATGGAAGTCAATGGTAAAACAGTGGCAAAACAGTGAATAATTGATTACATGGTTTTTGGGTGAACTATCCTTTGAAGTACCAAATTTTATTTTGGTTATGGGTATGTTCAAATCTCTAATCCCAAGTATGAACAATAGTAATACTAATGTAGTACTATCACAGTTATCATTTAAAATGACAAGACGACAGATGTACACATTAAAAATGGTAACCCTTAACAGCAAGGTTCAATTTGTTAGCATTAATTAAATAATGAACAACACTTATTTACAGTGTTTACTAATCTAAGTTCATGTTAATTTATAAACATATTTTCCTTAATTGCCAATTTATGCTTGTTTAAAATACATTGACATAAATGTATACTTGAAACTTGAAGTGTATTAGCACACCCCTAAATTAACATTAACCTCCCGTACATTAATAAATGCTGTAAAAGCACCGTTGTTGTTCATGAAACTTAATGCATTAACTAATGTCCATAAATTGAACCTCATTGTAATGTGTTATCTTCAAAACTACCTAACTAACAGATTCCTGTTACTCATCCTAATAGCTAATGAAGATCTTAGCAGTGACAGTATTGGATATATAGTACCATCAAACACACACAACCTCAAAGTGAAACATTATCCCCTAAACATTATGTGTGTACAGCCAACAATAGTATAGAGAAGCTGACACATTCAGTCCTCTGATATAAGCAGAACAGTTATTATCTCTGTTTAAACATTGAAATTCAGTACAGATGTGACAGCAGGTGACCTGAGCTCTCTGCCATAAGCTAAAGGACACAGTATGAAGAAACTGATTTAAATCTACTGAAAAGAGCGTGTTATTGTGAAGTGTTATTGAAATGCCAGCCTGGTTTAATTTTAGTCTGTACTCTCACAAGGGAAAGACAGTGAGATCCGGGCACAATGGCACATGTCAGCAATGACAGGACAAACATAATGAGAGCGTTCCCCCGCGGCCTGACGTGCATCAGTGTGCGCGTGTGTGTAAGTGAATAAGAGAGACATAGGTTTACTATACAGTGTCATGGTCTGAATGGGCACAGAGGAGAACGCACACATGCACCTCATCCAGGGGTCAGCTTCAACTAGAATCTCTTCGGGGAACATGGGTATGAATATTAATTAAAAGAAAGCTGTTTGGAGTGATTGGGCCCCATTGTTGGACTCCTGACTGTATTAGAGGAGGGGAAAGAGCTATTGTCTCCAGCCACGCGCACACACACGCCGTCACTCACATGCACTGAATATCTGCTCAATGTGGTAATTAGAAAGAGTGAGAAGTGAGAACTGAGGAGCAATCTAAGGGGTATCAGGAGGTTAGGGAGCAAAGGCAAGAAGTCCCTGGAGGAATGAGACGAAGAAGAGACATGGAGACTGATGGGACAATGGCTGATCTGATCTGACTGTGCTCACAACATAGACAGATATACACAACATAAGAAGCACTTGTGTGAGTATACACATTCAAGCAGACAAACAAACATGCAAACAAATAATCACAGGACACAAATAAGAACATACCTGGGTGCTGACTCCAAAGTCACACAGTTTGACCTGACCCCGTGTGTTAACCAGCATGTTGGAGGGTTTCACATCTGCGCAGAGAAACAATGACACGCAAAATATTCGATTATGTCAGCATCTAATACCATTGTGACTTGATTACTTCTGCAGTGTAATCTGATAGAGAGTTCAATTTTTATGTAAATTTAACCAATACTCTTTGCATTATGTACATTGTACAACCTAACGCTCCTTTTATGAATAGTTAACTAGTTAGTTAATTTTTCGAAGGCAAGGATTACATTGCACTGTGATGCTATGTGTGTGTCTCCTTTGAAAGTCATATCTGTTTTAAAAATTAGGGGCACAATCAGCAAATTAATTAAGAACAAATGTATCACACATTATTGTGTCACACAATACATAAAAACAAATCTGACTCTGTATATAAAATGTCTAATTATAAACACTTGATTTATGTAATATGATTACACAATTTAGATTGACATGTATGTCATTACTACCCAACATGTGTGTATTATCACATTCACTACAGTTCAAAAGTTTGGTTTTGTTCTTGAAAGAAGTCTCTTATGTGCACCAAGACTACATGCTTGATAAAAAATATTATTACAATTTGAAATAACTGGTTTCTATTTGAATATATTTTGAAATGTAATGTATTCCTGTGATGGCAAAGTTAAATTTTCAGTAACCATTTCTCAAGTCTTCAGTGTCACATGATCCTTCAGAAATCATTCTAATATGATGATTTGGTGCTCAGGAAGGATTTATTATTATTATCAATGCTGAAAAGTTGTGCTGCTTAATATTTTTGTGGAAATCGTTATACTTTTTTTTTTTTTTTTGATGAATAGAAGATTCAAAAGAAAAGCATTTATTTGAAATTTAAAAAAAATGTAACTTTATAAAAAAATTATTTACTGTAACTTTTGATCAATTTAATATGCCCTTGCTGAATAAAAGTATTAATTTCTTTAAAAAGAAATCTTCCTATCCTCAATTTTAAACAGTACTGTACTCAATTTACTTCTAAATACACATGCCTAAATTACCTAAATGAAGATATTACATTGATAGCAAATATTTGGATATTATTATTTCAGATGTTTTTCAAGTTATATAAAAGAGGCTTTCTCACCTCTGTGTAAAATCTTCAGGCTCCAGAGGTATGTTAATCCTTTTACCACCTATTGACACACACAAACACCCATACTCATTGAAAAACTCAGAAGAGACTCGAAAGGGTGTGTCTACGTCTTCTGTCTGTAGAGGATAGAGCTGTAAATTATCTAAACAGTGGCATATCTTTGATTATTGTGAGAAAGCGTGAAGGAGAGGGTAATGAGGGTCAGAACCGGGTGCAAATGACAATTCAGCACTAATAAAGTGTTACAAAGACAAAACACACATACACATGGCCGGCGCATTATTGCACTTATATCAACAAATCATGTAGCTCACCTTATTGCATGCGCAATATTTATATACGCCATATATTAATATTTATAATATTTTTAACCACTATGAAGAGCTGTGCACGTGCAAGTGACGGGATTTCAGGCGTACGAGCACCGCTTGCCCACCGTCGCTTCGCCACAACTAAAGCCATCATCGATTTGCCGCTTTCCGTGCGTCTCTCATTGAAAATTAGCTTGAGACTTGTAGGGTCCCGTGTGAAACTGTCTTTATGTCAAAGTGGTAATGCTGCCAACCCAATTTATCAGCGGCCCAACAGGAAATCTCCCGAATCGTCCAATGTCTACTCTGGGCCTGCACATACTTATTATATAATATAATACAGAATTTGCATTTTCAGCTGTACTAGTGGTTGCGTGCGGATGTTTTACGTTGCAGAATGAAAAAAATACATGCTTGTGTATGCTTTTATTTTGGTGCAATTTTATCAATAAACAAAATTTCCAGTCTTTCACATGCATCTCAAAGATCGTGTTTAATTGTGAGTGTGAAGTGGGGGCGGCACAACGGTGTTTTGCCTGGAGCGACAGTTGAGCTTGTTACGGCCCTGCACATACACACAGTAGTCTGAGCTGTAACATTCTCGGATATGCCGATATCTTCCAGTTTTCAAAATTCCCTGATATGCTTACTCGACAACAGTTTCAAGACTTGAAAGGACTTACTGCAACAGCAATTCTGCCCAAAACATGCTCTGGGATTCTCCAATAGACATCCAGAGAGCCCCCTACATCAAAAACAAATAATTCAATTACATTTGTAGAAATGCTGAGTGATCTCTTCCTGTGCAAATGTTGCCTCCCAGATGCCTGACAATGTCAAAACAGATGAGACTCACCATCCATAAACTCAGTGCATATTGATATTCTGTTCTCCACAAAGAAAGCACTGTAGAACTTTATGATGTACGGAGAATCACACTGTAAACAACACAATCAAATATATCAGCACTATCACAAATCACTAACACTATCACTAACTTTCTCACAAATGTGCACTACCGTTCAAAAGTTTGGGCTCTTCAAAGGTTAATTTTTTTTTTTTAAATGTTTTTGAAAGATGCTGACCAAGGCTGCATTTATTTGATCAAAAGCACAGCAAAAACAGTAACACTGTGAATTATTATTCCCATTTAAAGTTTCTGTTCTAATATATATTAAACATAAACATTTATTATTGATATGAATGTTGAAAACAGATGCTTAATATTTTTGTGGAAACTGTAATACATTTTGTAGGATTCTTTGATGAATAGAAAGCATTAAGAAATAGAAAAGCATTTATTTGAAATAGAAATATTTTATAACATCATAGTTACCTTTTCTGTCACTTGTGATCAATTTAATGTGTCCCTGCTGAATAAAAGTATTCATTTCTTTAAAAAAAAAAAAATATTACTGAACCCAAACATTTGAATGGTAGTGTATGATCATTTGTAGAATGAGGAATCTGTGCTAGTTTATGGCAATGCAGTGAATAATATAAACTTTTCTTTATGGTTATGAAAAGAACATTTATTTATACTTTTAGGCAAACCGTTTATTGACTAATTTGCATGATTCACCTGATGATTGTCAAAGATACTTTATTAATAAGAAAAATGTACCACTGATGAAAAGATGAGACTAATTGTTTTCATTAAGTATTTGGTTTGTAGTTATTTATAGTAAGCCATCATGTGATGCTAATGACACCGTAGTATTTCATTCAATATGTGGAACTGGCTAATTATTCGATGCGATTGGCTCGTCGCTGCAAAGAGTGATGGGTATCCATTAAAGTCTATCTAGCAGCTGTTGTCAGAGCAGGTTACTGGAGCAGATGGACTAAACTACATAGGCACTGATCCCTGAATAATTCATGACACTTCTTTCATACTTATTACAGTCATACACCTCAAATACACCTAATCTGAAAGCTGAAACCCCACACAGCTCTAAATGAATGTGGTTTCCACCTGGAAAAGGACTCCAAACTTAATCAAACACAAAGTGAGGAGTACAGAGCAAATTATTTAGAGTATTTATGCGTGTTATTTTTAACTCTCAAGGCTATATCTATCTCTCCCTCTCATTCATCATCTCTCAGTTTTGACATCTTCAAGGACAGAAAGCTAACAAAGCGACACTTGAGTGTTTAAGAGAGGGCAAAATCCTCTAAATTTAATTAGAGGAATTGAGAGGGAATACAGTATTTCAAGTAGCTGATCACACACATTTTCGAAATTATGTCACTGCTCCTATCCACTGAAAAGAGGACTGAACTGCATTGCAAATAATATCATATAGATGCAGATTAAGTAATCAAGCGCAGAGAAAAAAAGGTTCAGACCTTATAAAGGATCTCAAGCTCTGACATGATTTGCTTCTGCAGCTCCACCGTGATGTCGAGAGGAATAACCTGGAATACAAGCACAAGGCCATCGTTTGAACTACCACACACTCAAATTAAACTTTCTGAACTACTTATTACATAAGCACTCATTTACAACCCATTTACATCCAAACAGAACTCATAAATGATATCAAACACACATATCCAATACTAGACTCTTTGCCCACCAGTGTAATTCCTTTATCCAACTATTTTACATCAGGTAAATACAACTTTTCTGATTTTAATCATCTACATGACCTGCATCAATACTTCTGTTTCAGCTCACTTTGAGTTTGAGAATGGATGCTTGAGAAACATGCTCGAAGTTTGCTCGATGCAAACTCGATGCATGCTCGAAGAGTTTTTCCTTCAACCAGTATTGACAGGAAAATCAATGGTCTGCCATTTAAAATAGCAAAAATATATTCCAAGGCTGTATTTTCATCTAATATTACAAAAGTTTTGAACTAGAAACGGTTGTGCTTGTTACGACCAAGGCATTTGCTCTCCCGCTTCCCCACTTTTGTAATGAAGCAGCGACTAGAAGCAGCGACTAAAATGCTTCTTTAGTTAAGGCTAGATTATCAGCCTCCCACTGAAATAATTGATTACAGGTAAGGCAGTAAGGCAAGGCCACACAGTTAAAGCTCAGCAGAGATCACTTACAGCCTTAGCCAAATAGATAGCCCTGCTCGAGCAAACCCAGGCAGTGCGCAGACGGAAAGATGAGCAGACACAGCAGAAGAAATGAAAGGAAAGGAGGACAGATAGGAGATAAGACATAAGAGAAGTGAGAGGATAACTAAACAGATGTAAATGAGGATGACGAGAGAGGGATAAAATGTGAGAAAAGAATGGAAGAAGTGACAGAACAGAGAACAGCTAAAGATGGAAAGAGAAAGAGACTCTGTCGTATGAGGGCCACAGGATCTCAAACATGCTTAAGTGTGGCGGTGAGTGCAGGAGTGCTGGATTTGCTCTTTAGCAGAGCACTATTAACATCTCCAGCAGTCATTCACTGCATCCTGCCGCAGTAAAGTCCACCTGTAACAGACCCGCTGAGGTCTTGCTCCCTGAGTTCACCTCTTCTGCACTGCTTCTTTTTTTTTTTTTACTGGCTGTATGATTTTCTTATCCATTAGTTCAATGTGAGTTTTAATATCATATGTTGGGTCTTTGGTATGTTTTCATGGTTTTCTATGTGAGCCAAGTAATTCTGAACAACAAGCTTTTATTTAAGGTTAGTAAAGAGCATCAGTGAATTCCGTTCACTTAATGTAGCTTGAGGTTCTAAAGCTTATTGACATTTGTATTGTTCTTACCTTCACTGCTACAATTCTCTTCCCAAGCAGGTGATATGCTCTGTCAAAAAAGGAACGATTTATGATTAATGACAATGCATACATTAATAAACAAACAAAACACACAAAAAAACAATTGTATACACACTAATGTTCAAAAGCTTGGGTGCAGTGAGTTTTTTTTTTTAAGAGCAAGGACATTAAATTGATCAAAAGTGATAGTAAATGACATTTACAATGTTACAAAAGATTTGTATTTCAAATGATGTTCTAAAATTTCTATTCATCAAAGAATATTTGCTTTTCTGCTGTTATCTCGGGACGCTAGTCCCGAGGTAAATAGCGTTCGTCAGCTCCAGTTTGTATCCAGACTCTCACGGAGACTTCTGATGCCCCAACGCCTGCGATGAGACGACTCGACGCCTGTGAAGAGACGACTCAACGCTGGCGATATGTTATGCCCTAAATTAATACATGATGATTAACTAACTATATTCTTCTATGTACATTTCTGAAATGCACTTTCTGTAAAGCTGCTTTGAAACAATATGTATTGTGAAAAGCGCTATACAAATAAATTTGAAATTTGAAATATATCAGTTTCCACAAAAAATAGGCAGTGTTTTCAAAATTGATAAGAAATTTTTCTTGAGCACCAAATCAGCATAACTTCTGAAGGATCAATTTAATTCAGTTCAATACGTATTGTTTCAAAGCAGATTTACAGAAAATGCATGTTTCTACATTACAATTTAGAGTAATCTGTTATAAGATTGTTATCCATATGTCAGATATGTACAGTTCAATACAAATAATACAAATCATGTAGTTAGCTAACATCATGTATTTGTTTGGGCAGAAACAATGAGCTATCATGTGATCATGTGACACTGAAGAATAGAGTAATGGCTGTTGAAAATTCAGCCTTGCCATCACAGGAATTAATCACATTTTTAAATATATCCAGGTAGAAAACAGTTTTTCTTGTGAATATTTCACAATATTACTGTTTTTATTGTATTTTGATCATTTCTGAACAGCAGCATAATAAACTTCTTTAAAAAATATTACAATATCTTATTGGCCCCAAAGTATTATATATAAAATAAACTTGACTTAGATATTTAAATGATCTATCTATTATATATTTGTTAGCTAATGCATTTAAACATATTAAAAGTGTCCAAATATTTTTGAGGCCACGGTACACAGAAAAATTCAAGGATAGACATTCAGTAACTGACATTCAAGGATGGAACCTATGTTCAGGGTTCTTTTTTAAAGTCACAGCAACCTGAGATGTACATCTATATGACTAAGTAAGACACTCAGGTGCTTTTTAAACATTTGTATTTATTTACAGATTATCAGCATCTTAATCGCTTCAAAAAAGAGCTCAAGAAGGGGTGTCCTCATCCTAAGTGTCAAATGCAGGTGAGGTCAACCCTGAGTCAGTCACCTGCGAAACCTCAGACATTCTGAGCTGTGGAGCGTTATCAGCTCCGTTCCCATTTCAGCGTGAGCTCTCCCAGACAGGCCTCCTGTTACAGGTCGAATTAACGGCAAAGCCACAATTATTTAATTATGATCCTTGCTCATTCCGAGCAGTGGATCTGGTTACTGCAGTAGGTGCTGAAGAGGGTTTGGGTTACAATAACCCACGACACGGTCCATTCCACCAGATAATATACTATAACAACAGACAGCTGCCAAACGAGGGTGGATTCAACAACACAGGCACACTGTATGTGTGTATGAACACGAAAGAAACAAACAAAAGAAAGAAAAAAGAAAAAGATTTGATTATGGCGCTCCGTACGTAGGCGCGTATACATCTGAAGTAAACAAATTCGTAATGGTTTGTGTTTGAGACAGTGCATGTGATTTATGGGAAATAGATGGCTGATCTTGTTACAGCTCCAGACACCTCGTAACTCCAGCAAGCCTTTAATTAATGTCGCTCTAAGTGACGCGACGGCTAACTTCCCTCATTTAGGGCGACGACACTCGATCCCATCTCACCTCAGAGTACTCTGCAGGTACACTTTACACTTCGGAAGATTCTGAGACATACAAGATACGGAGATGCCCAGTGATACACCCAATATGTGCTTATTGGGATCACATATTATTAAATTAATATGTACAGAAAATTAAATCTTAAAGACCTGGTATCACAGACAGGGCTTAGATTAAGCCAGGATTAGACCTTAGTTCAATTAGAACATTTAAGTAGATTTTATAAACATGCCGCAGAAAGAAAACATTACTGATGTGAATCTTGAGACAAAACAATTGCCCTAATATATTTTAAGATATGACAGTGCAAGTTGCTTTCAGTTAAAACAGCTCAAACATGCATTTTAGTCTGGGACTTGGCTTCAGCATTGTCTGTGAAACCAGGGAAAAGTTGTCTAGTAATCTCTGATCAATTGAATAGTCGAACTCAAGCGACATCACCTGTTAGAGGTGGTACGGCTTAATGGGTAGTGATGGGTATAGCTCAGGCCTGATTATCGGAAGGCAGACCACAATTGCGAGTTCCACATCATGCATGTAGCGAGTCATTAAGCCATCACCATTGTCCCCTTGAGCAAGACACTTAACCTTAGGTCTTTCCATAGGGATTGTCTGTGTAATATGTAGGCTATAAGTTGCTTTGGATAAAAGCATTTGCTAAATGACTACTCACTGCTTTACTAATGCCAAGTTTGCCAACCCAACCAATGATGTTGTCTTAATGGTCGCTTCAGGACATCCTGAACAGTAATGGATCCTACTAAGCCCATTGATAAAGTTCAGCTAAACTCCTTGAACTTTGACCCTGCTGAGTAGTCATGCAGGGATGATTCAAGACTGACAGACGCATGGTCAGAGCGAGGTGACGTAGTGACGTGTGGTCCTGACCCCCGTAAATGTGTCCCTATTCTCTGTTTGTTATTTACACTCCAGAGCCCAAGGTAATGAAAGCTCTGTCATGCAGTATTCATGGACCTCTAGAAGACAGCCATCGAATGCATGTGCGTTTGCAGACGAACACACACGCACGCAACCACACAAACAGGTTTCGATTACAGCAGCCAATGCGGACCAGACAGTTCTCTCCATCTCTTTCTCTATGCCATCTAACCTGAGATGACCAGATGATCGCCTCACCTGAAAAGAAAGCCATAAAGAGAGGTGCGCAGGTGCAGTGTGTGTGTATAATATACAGTATCTCACAAAAGTGAGTACACCCCTCACATTTTAGCAAACATTTTAGTATATCTTCTCAAGGGACAATACTATAGAAATGAAACTTGGATAGATTTTAGAGTAGTCAATGTGCTGCTTGTATAGCAGTATATATTTACTGTCCTCTGAAAATAACTCAACATACAGCCATTATTGTCAAAATAGCTGGCAACAAAAGTAAGTACAGTAATATAAAAGTAATATAAGTGAACATGTCAAAACTGTGTCCAAAGTGTCAATATTTTGTGTGAGCACCATTGTTATCTAGCCCTGCCTTAATCCTCCTGGGCATGGAGTTCACCAGAGCTGCACAGGTTGTTGCTGGGACCCTCTTCCACTCCTCCATAATGACATCACGGAGCTGCTGGCTGTTAGACACATGGCGCCTCTCCACCTCCCGCTTGAGGACGCTCCACAGGTGCTCAATAGGGTTCAGGTCTGGAGACATACTTGGCCACTCCATCACCTTCACCTTCAGCTTCCTCAGCAAGGCAGATCTTGGCGGTGTGTTTGGGGTCGTTATCATGCCGTTCGGCCCAGTTTCTGAAGGGAGGGCATCATGTTCTGCTTCAGAATGTCACAGTACATGTTGGAATCCATGTTTTCCTCAATGAAGCGCAGCTCCCCAGTACCAGCAGCAGTCATGCAGCCCCAGACCAGGATGCTACCACCACCATGCTTGACTGTAGGCAAGACACAATGTTCTTGGTACTCCTCACCAGGGGGCGTCACCACACATGCTGGACAACTGACCCAAATAAGTTTATCTTAAGCTCATCAGGCCACAGGACATGGTTCCAGTAATTCATGCTCTTGGACAGGTTGCTTTCAGCAAACTGTTTGCAGGCTTTCTTGTGAGCCAGCTTCAGAAGAGGCTTCCTTCTGGGACGACGGCCATGCAAACCGACTTGTTGCAGTGTGCGGCGTATGGTCTGAGCACTGACAAGCTGACCTTCTGCTTCTGCAACCTCTAAAGCAATGCTGGCAGCACTCATGCGTCTGTTTTTTGAAGCCAGCTTCTGCACCTGACGCACAGCACGAGGACTCAACCTCTTTGACTGACCCTTGCGAGGCCTGTTACGAGTGGAACCCGTCTTGGAAAACCTCTGTATGACCCTGGCCTGTACTGTAACTCAGTTTCAGTGTGTTACCAATCTTCTTATAGCCTAGGTCAACTTTGTGGAGAGCAACAATTCTAATTCTCAAACCCTTAGAGAGTCATTTGAGTTTCTAGAGGTGTTATGTTGAACATCCAGTGGTCAGTATGAGAGAATTGTACTCAAAGCACACATTTTAACTGCTCTAATACAAGATACAAAAATGTGTATGGTCCTGTCAAGCAGACAAAGACATGAACATGATGAATAGGACATGTGGCTTTGCATGGTTAAACGACGTACAGCTATTATCACTTAGGGTGTACTCACTTTTGTTGCCAGCTATTTTGACAATCGTGTGTTGGGCAACGATTAATCGCGATTAAAATCGCATCCAAAATAAAGGTTTGTGTTTACATAATATGTGTGTGTACTGTGTATAATTATTTTGTATATATAAATACACACATATGAATGTATATACTGTATATATAAAGATTTTACATAACACATTTTTCTTAAATATATACATGCATGTGTGTGTATTTATATATACAAAATATTTATATATAAAAGTGAGGAGAAATTCATATCTTTTATTGATTTCACAGGCTGTGTCCAATTAAACTGTACAGTATTTTGGTAGTGTGGCATAGGCAGGTTGACGTCCTCATTGAACAAAACTATACATGGTGAAAGACAATATGACCAGGATTACATTAATTATGCGTTCACTTGGTTTGTACTGACCATAATGTGTTTTGAGTGGTGCATTATTGGGTGCTGAGAGCACAAAACCAAGTCAAGAGAAATGTAGAAAGTGGCATTTTTTCCTACATCAATACTTTAGTATATTTTTGGATCTATGGAAATAATTTTTCAGAATTTCAGTCTATGAATATAAGAATGTTTGGTTAACTTGATCTTTTCTTGGATATGTAAGAGAGGCGCAGGGTTATAAACACTACTATAAACACAGTAGCACAACATCAAGGGGTGCAGGTTAGGTTGAAGCTTTACAGAAAAAAAATATTTATTTATTCTTAAGAAAAGCAATTTAAGCAAATACCCTAGGCACCATCCTGTATGCAGTCTGACGGTCACAAAGGTGTGTGTTTTGCATAAAGGAGAGAGTGTGTGTACATGAGCAAGCAAAGTAGAGGTGATCGAGGACAGCTGTGGAGATGGATGGGACACTGGCCTAAATTTCCCTACGAGCCACATCAGAGATTATATTACATTACATTACATTACATTTCACCTCCCGCTACCTGTACTGCACTGCAGCTGTCAGTCTGAGCAGGAAACACAATAACAGTGAATGTTTCCTTTCTTTAAAGATCATGAATATGCACTGAACAAAAAATAAATAAATAAAAACAAACATTCCTGGTATTACGGTCTTTTAGAACACATTACACATCCTTTTTGCTATGTGAGATAGAAGTTTGCATTGATTTTAAATGGATGTTTCATACAGACTTAAAAATAAAACGTCTATGTTCAGACAAGCTGTATTTCTTATCCATCACTTAAAAGAGAGAAAAAAAAGGGAAAATGGTTTGAATTAGGAGATAAATGCAATATTCAGCACTTTCTTTTGTTTGGGAAAAAAAATATTCTAGGCAAACACATTTAGTGCTGAGCTTGTAAGACTGCATTTATGTTTGGGTTGCAGTATTGGCTTTTTTAAAATGGTTGAACAATTTCCAACAACACAGAGGTGCTCCTCCAGTAATAGAAGAATATGATGAGTGTTTGGGTTATCCACAAAAGCACACAGACCCTTGTCAACGGTCAATCGGTTCAAGAAATTAATAAAATGAACTGTGCGTGTAAGACGACGGCCTTGTCCAGTCCTGTCCTGTCATTGTATCATTTAGGATGGGTGTATAGTTTGGGCAACAAAAGGAGCTTTAGAAGGGTCAAAAAGAGTCACTTCACCCTCACGAGCGCTAAAACTCTGATGTCTCAAGACATTTAAAGAATCATAATATTGAAAAGGTTTTGAGGGATGTCTGAAAACATAAGCAATGTAAAATTAATCAGAACATGAGTGCAGACAACCTATAGATTGTAAGGTTTTGAAGAGGCTGATCACAATCGGTCTAATTAAAATCTCAAAACACGAGAGAAGCACTCACTTGTAAACAGTTCCACCATTTCCATGGCCGAGCTGCTCCTGGTACTGGAGGTCATGTTCATTTATCTAAACAAACAAAGAAAATAAAAAAACTGAGAAAGAAAGTCCCCTCTAGATACTGTTTTTATTCAAGGAGAGCAAAATTCTTCAACCCTATTTTAGCTAAATAATCTAAAGTAAGTTATTATGTGTGCCAGTGTGTGTGGAATCAGGTGTTTCTGTGCATTTCTTTGTGCGAGTTGGTTGTACGCATGCAGTCATAGACATGTCTCTATGAGATGGCCACTACAGCAGTTTTATTTTTTTGCTCAATAAATGTTTAAAACGGTAAAATAAACTGGTGAGTTGAAGGACACAGACAGACAGACAGACAGACAGACAGACAGACAGACAGACAGACAGACAGACAGACAGACAGACAGACAGACAGACAGACAGACAGACAGACAGACAGACAGACAGACAGACAGACAGACAGACAGACAGACAGACAGACAGACAGACAGAAAGAAAGAAAGAAAGAAAGAAAGAAAGAAAGAAAGAAAGAAAGAAAGAAAGAAAGAAAGAAAGAAAGAAAGAAAGAAAGAAAAGAAAGGGACATATATAAAAAAGAGTTTATAGTGAAAAATTATTTGTAAGAGCTGCCCAAAGAGGGGAAAAAAGGTCCTAAAAACTCAGAAATCCCACTGTAAGGTCATTGGGAGTTCAGTAGCAACAAAAAAGGAGGATCAATACAACATTTTCTGTCTAATATATAAAAAGGTGACAGCAGTGAGGAGAGTGATAAGAAGTTTAATGATGATTTGTTTGCCTATGCTGTCATGTTCGACTTTGATAAAAGCTGTCAAAATGGTAATACAATACAGGCCCTTCTGGCACCAAGAGGCCAGAGGGACCAGTATGTTTTAACATGCAGTCAGTTTAATGCACACCAGAATGCCCTCCATCTTTATTTCAACCTCTTGATTTCTTTGAATATAACAATAAAATACATGCTGTGGGATCTTAACTCTCAGAGCTTCAGGTTTTCAGCCTGTGAGTGTGAGTAAGACTATACATCAGAGCCCAGTTGCAACAAACCCCTTAAGTTAAGAAAATGGTTGTACCATTATGGGTTTTCGTAACATAAGGGCTCTGTAACAACCAGCTGCAGATTCCATAGGGCCAGAGTATCTCTGAGGCTGACGAAACAGAAAAACGCTGTGGAAGGTCACTCTGGTAATCTCATGACCTGACCTGTAAATGCAGTTGCTAATTCCAGCCACAGAGGATTTTCAGATTTTCAGCTTTGAACCGATTCATCCAGTCAACAAATTAACTCCCACTCAATCATTGACATTAGAATTGACAAAACCACAATTCTTTTCGCAACTGAAAAGATACATGACATTTCTCAGTAGCGAGGTGGCAATGCCGCTGTTTTTGAAGCAATTAAACTTACACTTCACTATTAGTAGAGACTCTACTGACGAACACTGTTGAGAGACACACAGCCTGGTAATATACACAAGCGTAATCTCTCTCTCTTTCCAATAACTACATTAGTCTGCATATCAATGGCTCAAGCCTCTGTTCCTAGCTCTAAAATTACATTTTGTAGAAATTAGGTTTAGACTATTTGAAGGTGTCCGTGTCAGTGTAATTATACATTTAAGTACTGAGTAATAATAATTAACTACATGTAGGGTGTGGGATTGCAAATTTAGGAATCTGTTTAAGATTTGCTGATCCTACATCCTTACATAATGTCAGATGGAAAACTAAGCGGAAGTACATTGTATTTAGCATTTAAGGTAAAGATGATGACATCAGATGAATACTTCGGTTCAACGAAGATTATAGCAAGAGGTTCCTGCCAGTCCTGTTCTCTTTATTGTAAATCTAATTACAGATTACTGAGACTCTCACCCTTTGTCTTCAATGGCTCTTGGAGCCCCTGTCCCATTCTTTGAATAGTTATGCTGATTGGATTAGGACTGGTAACACTCTAGAGTCTGGGGCGGGTTCCTATACATGGATACTTCATTTGCATGCTTTGTTTAAAATCATCAGCCAGGTGCTTTGTCTCCATTTCTAAGCACTGCCTCCTAAAATCTATATAAACTACAGTGTACACTGCCTTAGTTAGACTTGATGACTGCAGCTACCCACAGCTTGTGTTCTCAAAGATTCTTGCTGAAGATACAAATGAGTCTCTCTCGTCTTCGCTTCTGAGTTTCCTACAAGGGTTAGGGTTAGTAGGGTTTGTTTTAGGGTTACCTGTATGTAATTATGCACAATTTATAGTAATTACTATAGTAAAGTGTAACATGTAACAAGGACACTAAAATAAATTAAAATAAATAAATTAGTCCTACACACAAGCTTTTAAGGACAAAAACTTAAAAAAATGTCTTGCAATGGAACATCTGAACAATGTCTTGAGGCATGGCAATCATATAGTATAAGCGGAATAATTGACTCTGGGCCCTTGGATTATTAGAAAAACAATGCACAGCCAAGATGTTCCAACGTTATTTTTCTAATAATTTAATGGCTCGTCATCAATTACTCCTTACTTGTACCACAATAACAGGGTATTGTTACATCTGATGTGAAGCATTCTGCTTTTATAAAACTGCAGAAAACCAAAACAAGATATTTACTTATGAATAAATAAATGTATTAAAAACATTATTATTATTATCATCATCATCATAAAAAAACGATGACAATATAATATAATTATATATAAATAAGGATTATTGTTAATAATGATAGCATTATAATAATTAGTGTTGTTATTATTACTATTATTATTAATAACAGCAGCATTTTTCATTAACAAAAAAATTATAATAATATCATTACTATATATCTGAACAATCCAAGTCATTTGTTTTTGATTGCTAATGCGGCTGGTTAGTCAGTGTTTTGTGTGTTATTGTAGGGGAAGTGTTTCCCCTTGTGAACTGGACCTGATGTGAAGCCAATGCTCTGCTGACAGGCCTCACCCCGACTACAGGGGCCATTTGATTTGATACAGGACATTTGATTAGGCTGAAGTGTGGGAGAGAGGCATTGTGTGTGTGTGTGTGTGTGTGAGAGAGAGAGAGAGAGAGAGAGAGAGAGAGAGAGAGAGAGAGAGAGAGAGAGAGAGAGAGAGAGAGAGAGAGAGAGAGAGAGAGAGAGAGAGAGAGAGAGAGAGAGAGAGAGAGAGAGAGAGAGAGAGAGAGAGAGAGTGTGTGTGTGTGAGGATGCTAGTGCTCTATTAACTGTGCATGTTACTGGTGTCACAGGGGATGTGACTGTCTTAATTGTCTATCTGACACACTTTAGTTGACAGACTGGTCAGCTAGGGGCCTGTGGAGGGGGGAGAAGAGGTGACAGGGAAAGGAGGAGGGGTGGGCAGCAAAAGGACACAGCTCTGTACACTCAAGATAAAGATCTCAACCATACCACAGAGAAAGGGTCAGTGAACAGCCTGTTATGTGCAATCAATAGATGCTTTCGCACATTCACACAGAGAATCTAAGGTGACAAATTAAATGGGATGAGTGAAGCATCACTGGTTGATTGGTACTACTGATGATACTGTGCATTATATGTGTGTGTATCAAAAAAGATATGCAGAAGTAAAGTGTGTAGTGTGAAGAGAGGGCTACTATACCTGTCCATTTGTCAAAATCTTCTTAAGCTCAGCTGAAGACTTTCTTAAACTGCTGAAGAAAAAATTTAAAGTATGAAATTGTGTATGAGAATAGAATACTTAATAGAAGGCTCTGCAAATATCAGACATGCATCACTGATGAATACACACACACACACACTGGCCTTCAGACTGCAGGTCTTTGTCCTGTGCCAGGGGGTTTCATTATATCAGACCAGATCCAATTATAACTGACAAAATGTTTTTGCTGTATGTTTAGGCTATGAAGACTACCAGCTCCTGTTAGTGTTTCTCTTATTAAAGGGAATTACATTGAGACCTTTATAATTATGAATATCACCTT
The DNA here is from genome assembly GCF_029890125.1 of Rhinichthys klamathensis goyatoka. Classification (NCBI taxonomy): domain Eukaryota; kingdom Metazoa; phylum Chordata; class Actinopteri; order Cypriniformes; family Leuciscidae; genus Rhinichthys; species Rhinichthys klamathensis. Next base: position 290,153 of record NW_026606756.1, read on the forward strand.
TAAAGGTGCAGTACACGACTTCTGAGAAACAATGTTAATATTTGAAATCAACCCAAACAAACACACCCTTCTCTTCATTGCTCCGCCCCCAAAGTGCACAAACATGCCATGCAGAATGGATGTCTCTTTATCATAGCTGAAGCGAAGCAAAATAATGCTTTGCGAAAAATAAAGCGAAGATGACCAATGAACAACAGGGAAGAACAAAAAAATTAACACAGTACACAAGAGTATATACAAGTAAGAGTTTGTTGTTAGTCACCATGCAGCAGCTCAAAACTGTCCTGTTACTATAGCTAATCTGTAAATTTTTACAACAAGGCCCTGTTGATTAAAATTTTTACTATAAATTCCTTTAAAGGGATACTTCACCTCTGGAAAGATGAATCTGTATTTAAAATGGGTAATTTATGTAGAAGAAATGTGAAATTATTTTTGAATTTGGAGCTTTCTAGACTGAGAAAAGCCAGAAAATGTATTTTTGGCTTATGTGGATGAAAGACAACAACTCCCAGAATGCACTTGCTTCGCTGCCCTAGGAGGCCACGCCTACCGGTAACAGAGCGCAGTAGTTAAACAACAAGTCTAGGCTACTAGTGAGTCTCCGTGATGAGTCTGCCCGAAAATGTGTTTCGAGATCGCCCAAAATGTCCGGGATTCGGCTTTTGCGATCTACAGTCGCCATTCATTATGTTTACTGTGGAGAGCAGGACGAGACTGAGGGCCGCGGGAGAACGGCGCAAGGCCGGTGGCGTGATTAGGCCTACTGATGAGCGACACCTGTGAGACGCACCGGTCTCGTATCTCTCACGGAGGAGCGGGAATTTTCTTAGCAATGTTAAAACGCACATCAACCGATCACTTGTTTAGCGTTCATGTAAACACTACATTCAGATTCACCAATCGGAATGAATTCAGTTAGATTGAAACAAAAGGTGTGCATGTAAACAATGAATGGCGACTGCAGAAAGCAAAAGCTGAATCCCGGACATCGACGGCCGGACATGTCCGGGAAAAAGAGGATGGTAACCCCTACTACTCAGCTTTCTCCACAGAACAAGAGCCTGCTAGCTTAGCTTCCAAAAAAAGATGGCTGACACTATGTGTACATTCTGTGAGTGAGATCCCACCCTCTATGGGCGGGTTGAGAACATGCGGGACAGCTCCTTCTACTGGCTGTAGTCTTTAGCCTCTGGCCAAAAAATCCTCCGATTACGCAAAATGACGATTTTTGCGTCATCGGAGGATTTTTTCCAGACAAAAAAATACATAAATCTCTCGTCTCAGGGGGATATGAGGGTGGAAAGCACGGTAATTCGAAAATACTACAGGTTTTCTTCTAATACAAAGCTTAATGCTAAATCCTGAAGTATCCCTTTAATTGCTTTTTAGTTATTTTACTACTTATTTCCTAAGCACAAGGACACCAGAATTGGACACAATTATCCATAGAAACAGGAATTAAATTTGGTAATGTACACTAATGTTCAAAAGTTTGAGATAAGTAAGATTTCTTGATGATGTTTTTGTCTCTTAAGGCCCCGATATACTTCAAGCGAAATCGAAGAACGAACTGCTGTGACGTCATTTCGAACAAAATCAGGCCAAAACGAAGTTCGTTTAGAGTTCGTTTTGGAAGTTCAAAACAGCTTGCCAAAGCGAACTTTCCGGAAAAGTTTGCTACGGGTAGTAAACACCTTTGTAGTACCACTGGTCCGTGGCGATTACGTAATAGGCAGGTGTGTGGGGAGGCTCCGCATTCTTTCACATGAAAATATTTTCCCGTTCATTTCTCCTGTTCAGTTTGTCGAGGTCAGACGTCCGCAAGTGAAAACATGAACACACTGGAGACCTGCTTTATAGTAGAAAATGAAGTTGTTCTTCAGATGAAATGAGAACAACTGTTTTTCATGTTTAATAAGGTAAAGCTGCTTGATTAAGCAATCTATAGTATAAAATGTTATAAATAAACATGACGTGACTTAACTTGTCACGTGCCGAATTGCAGAGCTTGTGCAAATGTATCCACATTGCTATGATCAGAAGCTTTTCTTTTGCTTTATTATAAAAAAAATGCTTGCTGATTTATCATATTTGTTGTGTTTATTTTGTTATTGAGAAGAAAGCACACAGCACATATTTACATATTCATCTAAACTTTGCTCTCCGCAGTGTGAGCGGCGTCAGATGTTCGCTAACAGTATGGTCACGTATTTCGAACTTCCTTTTCCCAAGCGAACAACGAAAAAGAACATTGCCGTGAGTATATAGGGGTCTTTATGCTCACCAAGACTGCATTTATTTGATTAAAAATACAGTAAAACAGAAATATTGTGAAATATCAATAAAATTTAAAAGAACTTCTCTAATTTAATATAAATATTATTTCCATATAAATAACATTTATTCCTGTGATGGCAAAGTGATGTCAAAATTATCCTTCAGAAATCTTCTAATATGCTGATTTGGAGCTCAATAAACTTATTATTATTAATGTTAAAAACAGTTTTGTTGCTAAATAGTTTTTGTAGAAACTGTCATTTTTTCAGGATTTTTGATAAATAGAGAGTAAAAGAACAGCATTTATTTGAAATAAAAATATTTTGTAACATTATAAACGTCTTTGATGTCACTTTTGATCAATTGAATGTGTCCTTGCTTAATAAATGTATTCAATACTTTATTTAAAAAAAAACTTTAAAAAAAACTTGCGGAGCCCACATTTTTTAACGGTAGTGTGTAACCAGAAGTTAATCCACCTAAAATGGTAGTCCTAATTTAAAAAAAAACGCTATTTAGTTAACAAGCCACAAGAGGCTGCAAGTTACAGTGATTTTACCACAGGTAAGAGGTGTTCTTAGGCATGATGGATACCGGATTCCTCTGATTAAGAAATATAGTTGGTAACCCTAAGCTGTTTAACAAGCAATGTAGAAAACTTGAGGGATTAATATAGAATTGTATCACCTATCGTTGGACCGGGAATCAGCTGCAGAGGAGCTCCTGCCACTCGAGGATTCGGGCCGCGTGTTCACCTGCGGGCAAACAAAGACAATCAGAACCCTGTGCTAATTAACCTGTGATTCAACAGCAAACTGCCTGTTTTGGCCGCAAGGTTAATTGGCGTTTGTGGGGGAGACAGAGAGAAATAAAGAGAGAGGCTTGAGGAAAGGGGTCACTTCATCTATCAGGCAAAATTAAATATAACTCTGGGAACATCCTTGGGTAAAAAAAAAAAAAAAAAGAATGAATCAACATCACGTCCTTTATTTGTCATTAAAGGGGATTTATGAAGCTGCTTCTTGTCAGAGCCACGCTAACGGATCGCAGTGGGAGAATGAAGGAAAAAAGCTCAAAGAGAGTCACTATATAAATAAGTAGATTAATTGAGGTCTGTAGGTCGTATAGTGTAGTGCAGTAAAGCAGTGATTCTGTTCTTAATTAGTGTCTATGAAGACCTCATTTAGATCAGTTTTTTCTTCTTCTTTTTTTACCCTTTTCAAGCCAATTAATTCGGAATTAAACCAAAACAAGCACAAAACAAGAACAATTATACTATCTAGGTAAACAGAAACTACACTACCCTTCAACACTTTAGGGTTAGTAAGAGGTTTTTTTTTTTTTTGTGCTAAAGAAATTAATATGTTTTATTTACCAATGATATTCAGCAATGATGGCATGCTGAAAATTCAGCTTTGCTATGACAGGAATAAATTATTTTTTAATATATTCAAATACAAAACAGCCATTTTAAATTGCAATAATAGTTCCAATAGGCTTTGATCAATTAAAACGCAGTCTTGGTCAGCATAAAAGCCTTCTTTCAAAATATATATATATTTTTTTATATTACCGACCCCATATTCGGTCGGTCATATTTGAAAGGTTTATCAAATAAGCAGATAGAAATACAATGAAAAACATTGAGGGGGTAGAAAATGAGAGACAGATAGAAAGAGAGAGTCTTGACTTCAATTGACATTTCAATAAGTGTACGCAGCATAACCGATCCATGGCCAATTCTGCTGAAACAATCATTGAGACACATACCTTCAGGCCGTGTATGTTGCGGATCCCTGGGGTCTTACCGGCTGAAAAGAAAATTGACTAGATTGTAGATCAAATGAGGCCAGAGTAAAAGAACATGAGCAGAATATTTTACAGAAAATGTTTCAAATGTCAGAATTAGTCTATCTGCAACATTACAAAACATATTGAAATACAGCTTAGGGAGCTAATAAGTATATCATAAAGAATAATGCATATGTGGATGCATTCATAAAGAATTGATATTTATTCCTGAAACTGAAACTGATATTTATTCCTCTCACAGAAGCCACTGAGCATGAAGTAATTTGGGATTTGCTAAACAGAAAACGCTCACAAACGCACGTGAACAGGCCAGTGCTGAGTATGGGGTTTTAAACAGCGATCTAGGCTCTAGGTGGGCCTCGGGCACGTTTACTGTTGCGGTGTTAAACTGTAATTTGGGCCAACACACTAACACACACTTTACACACCTCGTGGAAATATCTGTAAAGGCTCAGGTAACAGTCCATTGATGCGGTGCTCCATCACTGTGTTGCAGTACTGTGGAGAATAAACAAAAACAAAAAAGACTCTAAAAACAGGCCAGTTCCTTTTTTCAGTAGTTCACAAAAATCAATACAACAACAAAAGTATTTGAGAAAAAAAAAGTCCCACGGAGTATCAAAGCAATCTTATGTCCAAAAAAAATATATATATTCTAAGTAACACTTCAGTATAGGGAACACACATTCACTATTTACTTCAACTTTTGCCTCAAACTCCTAATTTACTGCTTATTAATAGTAAGGTAGTTTTTGTGGCGTTTAAGTTTCGGTATTGGGTAGGATTAAGGGATGTAGAATAAGGCCATGCAGAATAAGGCATTAATATGTGCTTTATAAGTACTAATAAACAGCCAATATCCTAGTAATATGCATGATAATAAGCAACTAGTTAATAGCGAGAATTGAACCCTAGAATAAACTATTGTCTCTCAGAGCCACTTGCAGTATTGGGGGGGTAAAGAAAAGACGCTAAATGAATCGGGCACCCAGCTCAGGTAATCTTTTTGAAAGCCTCTGTATCAATTCATCCGTTGTAATGGCTGCCAGGCGCAGCCCAATCACTGAGTTTTCTCATTTCAGCCTGACGTAAAAGCAATCTGCCAGTAACGGCTGCCTATTAATTAATTACACTGCATAATAGGCTGAAATGGAGTCTGGCATTTATAAACCTTTTATTATATTATTAATGATATTATTAATGTCATGGCAAGCTTTTTGTGTAATTATTTTTCTTTTTCTTTAATTAATCTATGCGGTTAATAAAGAAATTTAACTTAAAGCAATCTAGATTTCAAGTTTTGTTGGCACTGTACTTGTAGTTACAATATGAGACTTCATGTCGTATATTAATTACATTTATTATATTTTATAATATTCAATATTTACTGAAGTTGATCTTGCAGTGTGTATATATATATATATATATATATACATATTCCATTTTAACGATTTAATTTTTATTATTACTATTTTATATATTATTTTATTCATTCATATTATTGTATAAATATTCAATATTATTTTGAAGTTGATCTTGCAGTTGATATGTCATGTAGCACTTTTGCTGATTCTATTTCAAAAGAACTCTGGTGTCTTTCAAACACGCGCACAGATTTGTCTCTCCTGCCAAAAGAACATTCAATGGATGTTTCGGTTAACAGAACCATCTGGTCGCTCGTCCTCTCCTCTCAGTCCAGCACGAGACCTTTGTGTCCAAACACAGAGCACCCATCGCACACAATAAAGCCATTAAAAACCACAGATCCAGATGGACAAGAGAGGAGGGGAGAGTGTCAGTGTTTGAAAGAAAGACAGAGACAGAGAGAGAATGAGAGACAAAGGCAGAACAAGACAAAGGTCAAAAGCAAGCCTAACCAAGGGGCCGGCGGTACAGCACTGTCCCTCCGCCGCGTGCGAATACGTGATGAATACGCCGTGCCGCACGCGAGGACATGCAGAGGAAGCAGTGTTAGAGCAGCTGTTATTAAATACCCTATTTATCACTGTCACCTCTCTGCACTGCCTGCAGGCACTGAAACCATGTAGCTCTACCAAAACACACACCTTTAATTTTCCACTCGGTTGCTTTATCGATTAGGGCTGCAATTACCTAACTAATCTGTAACAGTGTATTAAAAGAAACCTCCCTTTGTTGGACAATAACTAAAGGCAGTTTGATCACAGGAAGGCAGCTTGAGAGCTGGAGGGAACAGAGGAGTCGGACCTCCGCTCTGTTGGACCCCGATCATTAACACACCCCAAGTAAAGCGCTCTGTAATTAGCAGTCCCAGCCTGGGAGATCAGTGCCTGTGTGTGTGTGTGTGTGTGTGTGTGTGTGTGAGAGAGAGAGAGAGTTGGCGAGGCTACATCTGACATGGGTCAGTCTTTAACTTTGAACTAACATCCTGGAAAGGCTAACGGTAAGAAGGGGTTCACCGGGGACCCAGAACATCTCAGAGACCTCAGACTGATGATCGCTGCTAGAGCAGTCAAGACAGTTTGAAGGTCGGTTTTCACCAGAGAGCTCTGTGAATTAGCTTACGCACCTGTAAAGCAAGAAGTCATCTCTTAATTCCTATTAAGTCTACATAACAGTAGATCCCTTCACATGGAATTAATTGAAGCAAATTTATAAAGGTCCCCCACAGAGACCCCAAGAGCCACCAGGGCAAAGAGCACACGCTTGAAATATGACCACAATGATCAGTTAGACATAGGCACAAGCCTCAGAACATGTTACATGCATATTAAATTCCACCCTTCTCAGCAGCTTGCACTCTCCCCAGAGAAGCAAACAGCATCATGGGAGGAAAAACTCATTTTCAGAAAAAGTGGACTCAGTTGTGCTGTTAACCAAAATGCAAGGGGGAGGCAATCTGCAACAGCAACGAGCGGTAATATTCACTGTCAGAGTAATATGGCCTCAAAGATTTTTTTGGTGATGTGCGATGGCACGTTCCTTAAGAGTAAAGTCTCTCCGTGTATAAGCATCAATGCAGATTGTTGCGATAACAAATGAGAATACTCGCATTCCCGCAAATATCTCCAATGTCAGAATGTGCATTTCAAAACTAGAATTAATCAAGACAGGGAAAAAAGTTGAATTACACTCAGGCAGAGCAGGACACCCGCGAGACATCATTGTCAGTGTGTCACCTTCTGGCCTAATCTGGCTAATGACTCCAATGGCCTTGAGAGGTACAACATTGATAAAGCATCTAAAAATAAATAAATATCAAATATAAGTAATTTAATTTCATGCAGAAGCGGTGGTTTTAAAGCCCATGGCTACTCGAGAGTCATTGAGAGCTGATGGGGGGTAAAAGACAACACCAGCTGAAAGTGGATTTTGAAAAATTCCTCTACCCAAGAGGGCTGTGCTTCTAATGAGGCGAAACTTTAAGTATTGAATAATAAATAATAAAAGTTGATAGTTCATTTAACTTCCACTGTACTTCACAGGGGGAAAAACTATTACGAGTCATTACGTTTGGTGTCCACAATGTGAGCAGTAAGTATTGAAAGCACTTTTACGGCGGTCTCAAAAGAAGAACGTTAAAAACAACACATAGAAAGCAGAGAAAGAAGAAGAACAGACTGAGGAAACAAGAGTAGGCAACAACATTCCTTGACTTGAAAAGTTTACAATAGCTTTTTATTAAACACATGACACAAATATTTTGAACATTTTCAATTTGTGCCTGGTCACTGGGGAGGCCACTGCCTGAGTCAACACAAAAATAATGAATATTAAGAAAAATAAGCAGGAATTTAATATTACACTTTTCCCTTTGCTAATCTTGCTTGGTTAACACCTGTTAAATTTAAAATAGGGGGTGAGAGCCAGAGACGCACGTTGCCATGGAAACATCGAGAGGTGAAGCCAGAAAAAAAGGAAATAGATGAAGAAATTGAAAAGAAAAAAGAAAATATGTAGCTACTTGTCATCCTTGCCAATCAGCAAAGTAATGAGAACATTTTCCCCAAGGGTGAATAGATCTGGAATAATAGATTTGTAATAGCTTTTCCCTTCCAACAAAACACTTTCAGCATTCAAAGGTCTAATACAACAGACTGTAATAGAGCGCAACGGTGACCACCCAGTTTTCCTCAGCTTTGGTCCCGGAAGTATTTTTCTTTGTTTATTTGCTCCATAGGCATTTCATTAAAGCCTTTTTATTGAAGTGTCTCATGAACCAACCAGCTCCAAGAAGAATCACAAAATTGCAAACAAGGGTTGTTGCTAAGGATTGACCAAAGTGAAAATTTTGGGCTGAAATCGAAAGCCAAAATTCTGCATGCACTTGGCCGAGAACCGAAACCAAAAATTAGTATATATATATATAAAATTGTATTTAATATTAGACTTTTTAATTTAATCTTATTTAAAAAAATAATACAAGCCAATAAAATAAAATAACCACACTTATTTAAAGAAACACACCAAAATTGGACAGAAAATGTATAAAAATTATTTTTCATTCAGTTGTATGCAACAGAATCAGATTTACCCGATTTATTTTTTGACCAATTATCAAAATAAAGTATAGTACACATGGAATTACACAAAAATCCTGCATGAAAGTGAAACCTGAGCACTGAACACTGAGGCATTTGCTGTATGTTCGGCTCATTTTCAGCCTTTTTTCCGTTTCGGCCAAAAAACGAAAATACCATTTCAGCCGATAATTTTCTGCAGACGAAATTTCTGTGTATCCCTAGTTGTCACAATATATCGGTACTGACGATAGCAGCAATATTACAAAAATGAAATGCTGATATTGTGTTAATATTACACATACAATATTATCGTTTGAAAGCCGGCACCAGTATGACACTCAAATACAGTGGATGGCAGTTTTACACCTTAACCTTGATCATCACCACCCATCATAAAATAGAAAAACATAGTACATTATTTTTGTACACTTCTGTACAGTTATGGTTACAAACTCTCGATTCACCTGCCTACACTCGTATTTTAAGTGTTTCATTGGCCCAAAAAAAAAGAAGACACTAAATAAAGTTAAAGGGGTCATATAATGCCATTTTTGTACAAGCTAATATGATTCTTTAGGGTCTAAATTAAAAGTTTGTAATATACTTTAATTAAAAATTCTCATTAGTATTGCAAGAAAACACTTATTTTACCTGGTCAAAAACAGCTCTGTTTTCAGCACGCCGTTTCAGTGTATATGACTTTAAATGATCATGAGCTTTGCTGACTCCGCCTCTCTGTTCTATGCGTCACCAGAGCCGGCTCTGGCGTACACCATTTGTAACACAATAACACATAACGCGTTGTTCAGTATAAACGTGGGATTATGCATTATATTGAGAACGTCATACATAGAAAACATGCCGTAATGTACCCTGAGTGTAAACCTTAGACGCATTCATTGTGAAGCATGCAGCTAGCGATTTACAAGGATTAATATAAATAGTAATATAAAGTTTAATAAAACGTTACACTCACTTCAGTTCTTTTGGAGGTTCAGCAGGAACACGAATATCTGCTACCGATCCTTTCTTCAGGAGCTGCTTCTTAGCAAAACCAGCTTTATACTGATCCTCGTTTATAAAGCAGTCTGGTGAGTGAAATGATTCGCGCAAACATGAGCATTGACGTTGCTCGTGGGGAATATTCCCTTCGAAAACAAACTCAGCCACTGCGTCTTCAGCGGTTCGGATTTAGGAACATTAAAATGACTGCTGGGTTCGTTATTACACCCAAGAACAGAACACCACAATCGCTTAGACGCCATTCTGCTCATAGACAGTGCTCCAGCATATCAACAATGACCGCGCCGGTCCGCGCAGACTATGATTGACAGCTAGCGAGGGCGGGTCTGTGTTGAAACGCGGCTGTCGCGGCTGTCAATCAACAATCGTGGGAGGGGCGTCGGTTTTATTTACGTCACAAAAACGAACGGCTCAATTTAAGACAGGGGAAAACATATAAGGAGATTAAAACAAAACCACTGGATGGATTTTTATCATTATATGATGGTTGTGAACAGACACTGCCAACACACATTTCAATACAATCAACTTGTAAAAGTGCATGTACCATTATATGACCCCTTTAAGGATGAATGTGACAGATTTTGACTTGGGTTTTTTTTGGCCACAATAACCATACAATGAAAATCTGATATCATGACAATCCTATTATAATCTATGATTTGAATAAAAAAAGAAAAGAAAAAGAAAAAAGGAAAAAGTACAAGACTTGCACTTAACTACAAATTCCATGAAGTATTGCAAATGGTGTTGTTTTAAGAATCTGAATTAAAGTAATTTTAAAAAAAAACATTATAACTGTTAATAAGTATAAAAACAATATATGTTAGATGTATTGTAATATTAATATATTAACAAAATATATAAGCAGTGAGAGAGATTCAATTACATCATTTGCAATGCTTCACAATAGGCCTTAATAAATCTTAATCAGAGTAGCACCATTTTTTATTATTTTTTAATGCATGAAAACGATGCTGTGAGGGATATACAGTACCTGTTGAAAGTTTGGAAACATTAAAACATTTTGTAATCAATTTATTATGCTCACCAAGGCTGCATTTATTTAATCAAAAATGCAGTACAAACGGTAATAGTGAAATATTACATATTTTATAAACGATTTTAATAAATTTAGAAATGTGGTTTATTCCTGTGATGCAAAGCTGAATTTTCAACACCATTACTCCAGTCTTTAGAGTCTCTAGAGTCTTTGCTGCTCAAGAAACATTTCTTATTATCTAGCTACCGTACTTAATATTTTTGTGGAAACAATCATCAAAAGTGACAGTGAAGAAATATATAATGTTACAAAAAAAATGATTTAATAAATGCTTTAATCAATTTAATAAATGAAGAAAAAAAAATGCTGTTCATTGAATGCTTTCTATTCGTCAAAAAATCCTGAAAAAAAGTATCACCATTTCCACAAAAATGTTAAGCAGCATAACTATTTTCAACATTGATAATATTGATAAATGTTTATTGAGCAGCAAAAATCAGCATATTAGACTGATTTCTGAAGGATCATGTGACACTGAAGACTGGAAAAATGATGCTGAAAATTCAGCTTTGCATCACAGGAATAAATTAACATTTTAAAATATATTCAAATAAATAAATAAAAACAGTTATTTTAAATAGTAATAATATTTCACAATATTACTGTTTTAACTGTATTTTTGATTAAATAAATGCAGCCTTGATGAGCATAAGAGATTTCCAAAACATAAAAATTTTAATGTTTCCAAACTTTTGACAGCTACTGTAAGTACAGTGGATTCAATGAATTATACGGTTGTTTAACAACCTACCGATTGTCCAGCAAGCTAAACTTTCAGTAGACAAAAACAGTTTTGAAAGTTGTGAGTTGTAAAAATGATTGTGTGATCTCCTTTATATAGTGTGCACGTTGTAAAGACTGTACATCTATCCCTCACAGCCTCATTTTCATCTGCATTAAATTCAATATGGCGTCTAACTTTACTTTTGTCGGATGTTTCTCATGGTAACAGTGACGTTTCTGATGGTGAGTTATGTTTACAATTAGGCAATGTAGTTCTTCAATGGCAATCTGGCTATTAAACATGTTTTAGAAATGATGCTGAAATCACACTGTTTAACAGCTGAATCAAAGGACTCAAAGAGCTCGGCTGCATTTATACATGAGGTATACCAAACTGTCTCTGGGTATACTCACATATGACAGCATGGCTTTGAGCTCCTCATCACTGCGAACTGTGATTCTGTCGCCAACTTCATCCTCATCTGAAATATAAGAAATCATTTGAATCTAAAACAGCTAATCACTTGCCAATTTAAACAACCATTTTTATCATGTATTCTGCAAATGTATAAGTTTACTTTTTTTGGCATGCCTTTAGCCAGACCGATTAGTTTTGTTCAATAAAGACAACATCATTGAAAAGAGAAAATGACAGTTATATTCAGTAATTTTTTTCTTTGTTGTTTCATATACTATTTAATTGGCTATACTGCAAATAGTAAAATAATTAAAATATAATAACAATGCTCACATTCAAAAGCGGTGACTGTGGCTTCAGGCATGACATCCCTGATCGCGGCCTGCCAAAATAGAGAATCACTGAGTGAGCAAACAAACATTTGACTGACAGCTGTCAATCAGCACCATTATCATGAAAACCACTCATTAGGATATTACATACTCCATGAATGGTTTCTCCCTCTAAAATATACTGAGATGTCACATGGAAACACACTGTATATACAGGTAAAACAGCAACTCACCAGCAAATCGTTAAAGTTGAGATGTGATGGATAATCCACTAATGAGTCCATGTCCCCCACCGGCGTCTTTATCCGGATGACGATTCCCTCAGATTCCATGCTGCACAGGTTATTTAAAACAAGTAAAAGCATAACAAAAGCACACCGAGAAACATAATCTTGGCTTTCAGTGCAGATTCCCAGACACACAGCAGCTGTACAGCAGGCTAGGCGGCTAGCTAGCTGCTTAGCTCACTAACAGTGAAGAAAACATTCACCACACAACTGACGCAGCGGCCACTCCGACTCATAAACGAGAGACATGTACTTCCAGATGTACGGACTACAGTTACTCCGACTGTTAACTAGGATTTGAACAAATATTTGGCCGTAGTTAACAAACTGTCAACAATGAAAGTAAAGCAGAGGAAGTTTAGCGGAAGTGTTTTGAGAATTACCCGGAAGCTGACCGTCAGCTGGAGGTATATAAAAGCCTCACAGACTGAGATGCTGACTGCTAGACAGTATTCTCGACGTGTCTTTATCTATTCCTTTAGCTTGTATAAGTAATATTTCAGAACGTGGCGTCAATTTGCAGGCCAACCCGGAATACTGATATTATTATTATTTTTTTTAAGTTGTGAACAAGTTGCGAACAAGTTGCTACATAAGGCTTTGGATAAATGATATAGCCTACCTTTTAATTGAGCTGTTTGTATCATTTTGACCCCATAGCTTTAATTTTAGTCATAAATCAAAAATCGCCATTAAAACAATTCACGTTGAATGAAAGTTCAATGTTGCTTTACATTATAGCCTAATTAGTTTACATATTGCCTAAATGTATGCTATTTGTTAAATAGCAGTGTAGAATGGTCATTATTACAAAATAAACACAGACAGGTTATTTGACTTATGCAAAGACAAATTTTTTTTAAATTTCACCTCAAATAAATATTTCATGTCTAAATAGCCTACTTATTTATTTGGTATAACCAGGATACTAAATTCAGGCTGTCTTTATCGTTGTAAATAATTTACTCGGAGTCTGTTACCGCTATTTAAATCTACTTAATATTTCACTTCTATTAGTACCTTTTTTCTGCTTTACTTATATAAAATTTAAATAGCATTAAAGATTTCCACTTTGCACAACTCATTAGATTGTAATTGAATGTACAACAAAGAACATTATGTGCCCTTGTTGATTACAGCCTTATCTTAGAGAAAGACTAATTCGATTCATTCATGGTCACAGCCTGATTGCAAAAGCTTCAACAAACATTGATCCTTCAACAAAGTAGAGTTTTGTTTCTTTCGACTAGCTAATGCAGTCTTACCTGGCGGGCAGGATATTATAGAGCAATGTGTAATGATTCTACGAAAACTAAGTCTGACCCATTGCAAGCTGCAATCCACAATGATATGATCACGGCCTTCCAAATAGGATCAGGTCTCACATCAAACTTTAAAACAATAGTGTTTCCAGGCAGCCTATCAATGCCCTGGCCTATTATTGGCTCTACAGCTGCCCTGTCAATAGAACAAATGTGTAGTCTAAAAGAGCAGTGGAAGAATGCCACCTTAAATGTTTTCTTTGCTCACTTTGAAAGAGGACAAAAGCTAAACGCTTAAATACGCCATGGGGTTGTGCACAATTGAATGACGACCATTCTCCTCTCAAACTACAATTGAAACAGTCAGGTTGGTGTAAGTGAAAACTTACTAAGAGCTCTCAGTTTAATGATCAGATTATATTACTCATATAACAATTGTCAACCAAGGGGTTTAGTTTTGATAGCTCTAAAATGTACAGTTTGTGGAAACAGCTGAATCCACAAGTGGCTCATAAACACACAATCAAACCTAATGAGTGGTTAACCCTTCTTGATCTGAATGAGTCATCAGCTGCTCTGCATGACATTGATTGTGTGTCACACGGCACAATAAGTAATGGCTGAGTCTCATTGTTGCAGGTTTACAGAAATGGAGTACCAGAGTCAATGTATCTAGCAGTAAAGTGCTGATTACAAGAGAGATGTAACTGCAGTTTGTCGTCCCTCTGTGGACCTGCTTATAAGGTCTGGTGCAGTATTAAAAAAAACATGCCACATCAGCAAACACAATTATCAGAAATCAAACTGGACCTATAGCAGTGAGGAAAAGGGTGGAGAGATTGCTAGAATGCAGTGTCTGGTAATTAAAAAACATTTTATCAGCCCAAACGGTCTTCTCTCTCTTCCTCTCCATCGACAAGTTGCTTTGAGACAGAGCAGTTTGACTACAGGCACATGAGCTGTTGGAACAAAAGACAAGCGGGGGAAATTTCCACTACACCAAAATTGGCTGTAGTGAGGTCTTCCCGCTTTTTCCGCAAAGACAAATATTTTCTGATATTATTGTTTGTAAAATTCCAAATTAATCTGGGTAGAAAAACCACATAAGCTCTTCGGACATCTTTATTTTGAAAATAAGTACTCCTTAACATCCTTAACTTTAAGTAGGCTACTAGGGTGGAAATTCACCCTATCTATTTTCTAAATGTATGTTTTGACATCGAAATATATTTTTGGACCTCAATTTCGGTGTAAACAGACTTCTCTCGGATGACGAATGCCGGACTTGTCCAGTGATCTATTCTGTTTAAACCCCGCCCCTTCAAGCTCTTGTTCATCCGACCTCCATTTTTGAGTGCAGTGTCCACATCTCAAAATCCAATCGACAAACGATGAATAGAACAAAGACCCCACCCTACATTTTGTATTTTCCAATATTCCATTAATCAAGGATATAAGGTCACAATAGAAAAGAGAAGATATGTCGCTACTTCCGTTTCATTGCGAATTTCAACCTGATAGGCCTAACCCTATGCCTGTAAGTGTGATAAATGGCTTACATTCTATACGGAATCCTTGATAAAAAATTTAAAAAAAGGTTTAGTCAAGGAGTTTGATTAGCCTGATAAGTTCAATCATATCAGCAAGTCTTGCACTGTCTGAAACTCCACACACTTATTTCCTCAGTTTGAAAAAGATCAGCACTATATTCAGTATTGACCATCACATCGCTCACCCACCTGATCCACTGCATGGAACGAGTTCAGCACCACTCTGATTGTAATGGCTAAAGTATGAGCAATATGTAAATGAGATCCTCCTTGCATCCATAAAGTAGTGATGCACATGCATAATTAATTGGCTTGTGAATATTTCATTACCTGTTTATTTTATGCTCATCTATCACCATAAGAGGGGTCTGCATCGGGTACCATCTATGAGTTCTATTATTTTTTATATGCATTTTATTTCTGCAGTCTTATCATATCCTGACCAATAATTGTATATTTTGAAATGTATAAAATTCCATCACAGGAATAAATTATATTTTATTTTAAATTTTATAAAAATAAATGCTATTTTATATAAATTATATTCTAAAATATATTAAAATAGAAAACAGATATTTTAAATTGTAATAATAGTTCACTGTTTTTACTTTTTTTGTTTTTATCAAATGAATGCAGTCTTGGTAAGTATAAGAGACTTCTTTCAAAAACATAAACTTTTGAATGGTATATATTCAAGTGATTTACAAACAGCTTTCAAGTTAAGTTTATTTGTTTGTTTGTTTGTATTAATTTAGTGTAATTAGGAGGTATTTCTTCAGGGACCTACAAAAATGTGTTCCGTTTTCTGTTCTGTAATACCCAAAACGCATTGAATCTCAAACAAAACAGTTCTAAACCAGCTTTGCAACATCAGAATGTGTACTTCATTCATTTTAATATTAATATTCACAATGACAACCAAGGAATGTGTTGTTATGCTGTGTGTTGACGGACAAAGGCGCTCACTATCTTTCTAAGTGTCTACTTCCAACACCACATGTTGTGGCCTGGCTTTGCCGTGTCTGCCCTAACATCTGTTTGTTAAATGGGATCATTATAAGCATATTAAGAGGTCAGTGGGATCAAGGTTTTGTGTTTAAACAAGTCCATTTCCACAGTCATATCAAAGCAGAAACACTGCGAGAGGGGAGTTGATAATCAAGCCTGAGGGGATCTGGTAATAGCTCTGAGCCAGGTAGCACAGCCCTCTGAGCTTATCCTATTCGTCACCTTAAACGTTCTGCCAGCGTGTATGCTAATGTACTCACGCCACTGCCTCTGGATCTGACCTATACTGAAGACATAATAAGTGCTGCTCCTTCTATTTTAGACTCCCCCAGTCTTGTTACGAGATCCAGGAATGTCTGCGGTACGATCAGTGTCTGCAAGCACACTCATACACATCTTATTTTACACTTTAAATTGATTCCAAGATCTATATGTCTTGGTCATTAAAATTGAACCTGCATGGCACAATCAGAATCAAGTGTAACTTGGCCAAGAAATGTATTTAATCTAAGTCTGATTGGCTATTAGAAATAAATATGAATCTGGTCTCTCACAACATTCATTCATCTATAGTTTAATTTGTTCTCTTTCAGACTCATCACATATTCCAGTCTTCCCATCTCAGCTATATTTATATAATAAGTCTAAATGAGACAGACTTAATGGGCAGAACTACAGGCAGATGTATTAAGGTACCAGAGGTATTGAGGTATTCTGCCTAGTATCGATCCTAAAGCACTGTAGCTCCCGTATGCCTAATCCAGCGGCCCGCATGATGAGCATGCAGGCTCCAGAGGGTCATTTACAGTGTCTGTAAGAATCCAACCGCATTGCCTCATTGTAAAACATAACAAAAGCAGCTGAAATACAAGCCTGGTCTGTAGCTACCTGTGCTCTATAGCATCACTTTTTCATTAAAAACCACAATCCTGCAGCTGAGCCTCAGGGAAAGCCACAATGCAGCCCTCTAACACAAGGGCAAACACACAGGACCTGACGCTAGCCTTCAAAAAATAAAAAAGCAGTAAATAAATAGACAAATTGAAGTGGGTTTTTGCAAAAGGGTTGAATGTAAATGAGAATTGAATGTAACTGGGTTTGTCCAGCGCTCTGTGCAACATTTGGCCTTTTATGTTTGTGGGTTTCTTTAATATTTTGAAAGACTCCAGCTCCCTTTGTGTAGAGGAAGCTGATTTAGTGCAATAAAGAGTGCTGTGAGTTCCACCGCACATAGGCAGCTAATGTTACATAGTCTAAAACAGCCTGTAAATATCATACAGGGTGTGGAAAACATCTATAAAATTAAACAGACAACGGTCTGTTGACTACGCTGCAGTGCTATAGTATTTAGTGATTTTGTGTATCTTTGTGTGCGTGGCACACTAGCTTTAGCCATTGTGTAATTACAGAGTTAAAGTTCAGACTATAAAAACCCTCAATGACACAGGAAATGTTTGACTGTCATGTCTTGTGACCCCTGGCTGACTGTGATGGAGACCAACCACACGCCTCAATCTTGCAGGGATACAGGTTAGAGACGAAACGTTTGATGAATGGCACTTGGCCTTTATAAATCATCTAGATATGTGTTTTTGTTTTTGAAATCTGAGGGTTATTTTAAAGTCAAAGAAACTGATCTAAACCAACATGTGCTAATTTGAAGTTAAAGGAAGGATCCTGATGGAGTTCCTTCCCATTCTGTCCATATAATGGTGCCCTCTGGTGGTGGAACTGACTTGAGCGCCTCACAACATTGACACAATTTAAGAAAACACACCTCAAAAGAATCTGCTAAGAGGCCATAGTTCTGTACAAACAGACAACAGCTTCTTGGCAAACAAAGCCATTGTGAGCAGACCTCATTCCATGACTGTGTGGAAGGAAATGAGGATGGCTCATTAGGTGTCCTCGCTCTGTAGCAGGGGATCCATCTGTAAAACATGCAGCACATGAGGAAACAGGAAGGAACGATGTGTGGGAGATATTGTGTTGACACATCCTTGATACAGTCTCTCTCTCTCTGTCTGTTTCTCATTCCCCCATCTCCTTCCCAAGAGATTTTCTCTCCAGTCACAACCCCGGATGGTCCTGCCACTAGAGGTCAAAGGTCAAAGCCTAAAAGAGAAATTAGTTTATTGACGCAATAAGACCTGGCAGTTTATTTGATGTTCCATCACACAGTGTTCCAACCTTCCTCATGTTTGCCTCTCAATTTCACAGATCCCACGGGAGGGTGAGAAACAGAAGCTATATAAATGAGAAATCTATCACGGCTGTTATAATGCTTTGAGGTCCCTTGATCCTTTGAGTCCCAGTCTACCTAATCTGTTTTAGATACTTCATATAGAAATGAGAGAGAACTTGATATTCGGCGGAATAATAATTAAAACTTTGAACTGATTAAAAATGTTAAAAATGTAACTAGTTAATTGCACAAGTATAATCACACTTAGTTTAACGAAGGAACGAACGAATGACGAACGAACGAACGAACGAACGAATGAACGATCGATCGAACGATCGATCGATGGATCGATCGATGGATCGATCGATGGATCGATCGATGGATCGATCGATGGATCGATCGATCGATAGATAGATAGATAGATAGATAGATAGATAGATAGATAGATAGATAGAACAATCGATAGATAGATAGATAGATAGATAGATAGATAGATAGATAGATAGATAGATAGATAGATAGATAGATAGATAGATAGATAGATAGATAGATAGATAGATAGATAGATAGATAGATAGATAGATAGATAGATAGATAGATAGGCACACATATATACATACACACATTTATATTAATATAAAAACATCAAACAAATATAATTACACAATTCTCAAATTAAAGTAGAACCAACATAGAGGACGTGTGTTTTCATATTTGTTTCAAGGCATCTTTTTAGTATTTTTCAATTACTATCAAGGTCAGTTTTGCAAACACTGATACCTGATACCAATACCTCTATTAAATAGGGTTTATTTTCCAATCTCTATGGATAAATAAATAATATCAATAATTATAGCCATTCAACACTATTTGAAAAATATGATTTTGAAAAAAATGTGAAAAATGTTGATTTTTTTTTTTTACAATAGACAAACTAAATGATCAAACTACTGTTTTTGTTCATCATTTATAAACAACTTGAACACTAGCTGTATAAAAAACTAGAACATTATTTAAAAAAACGTAATAAATTTGAATAGTTGAGTTACTACATGGTATATGAATGTAACATTTAACAGACATACAATCTTACAAAATGAATCAATCAATGTCACAACAAGCAGTTCAGTAGAGAATATTGAGATTTTAAATATTTTGGTGTTGGCAAAAACACATCTGCAGTCATTACATTCCTGGAGCACTGAATGAAAAGCGCTTAACCTTGCTGTACACCTACATCTGTTCAATCAGATGAGCAGACATTCAATAAGGTGGAATTCTGCGTAATGACAGCTGATCTAAATGACAGGGAAAAAAACAGAGCCAGTTTAGCAGAGGCCATTTGTTTTTTTAGGTTTGCATATGTGGAAATACACATAAGTGTGCATCAGGCACATTTAAAATATAGAGCCGGATGTGACAGCTCATTAACACACAGTTGTCTAATGATGTGAAAAACAAGGCCTCTGACACTTTACCAAGACTAAGCACATCATCTCCCCAATAAACACAGACATACTCTCTCTCTCTCACTCACTCTATCCTGGAGAGGGTGATAAATGCCTGTGCAAGCAAGTCAACTGGACGATCAATCAGAGGCCAGCGCTCCTTCATCTGGTCAATGGCACTCTTGTTTCTGCTGTGGGAAAATGGCACAACGACTTTACTACTTAATTATGTTGTTAATTGCTGTGTTAAGATTTCTGCAGGAGGTCCCTTAGGTTAGTAATTGAGGGTGGCCGCACCTGCAGACTCCAGGCATGCTGCATTTATTCACAATTCAATAACTTGAGTCAGGCGATAATGATCATCTGCTTTCAAATGCTGCTGCCCTTACTGTTAACCCACTCTCATAGTAAATATTGATTTTCTCCACAGCAAATTGCTTGATTTGTAAAGCAATGTATTTTTAAAGATTCCGTGCCCTTGAGAATGTTGTTGATTAAGATGTTATTTACATTGCTTTTAAAGAATTATTAACACTCACTTTGAAATTGGTGAATTTTAAACAAACATTTGTGGTCAGAAAGTTTTTTTTAAATGTTTTTTAAAGAAGTTTCTTACGCTCACCAAGGCTGCATTTATTTGACCAAAAATACA
Organism: Rhinichthys klamathensis goyatoka; assembly: GCF_029890125.1. Taxonomy (NCBI): domain Eukaryota; kingdom Metazoa; phylum Chordata; class Actinopteri; order Cypriniformes; family Leuciscidae; genus Rhinichthys; species Rhinichthys klamathensis. Next base: position 310,698 of record NW_026606756.1, read on the forward strand.
GTAAAACAATAATATTGTGAAATATTTCATTAGAAATATTGTGCAATTTAGAATAACTGTTTTCTATTGAAATATGTCTTCAAATGTAATTTATTTCTGTGATGGCAAAGCGGAACCTTTACTCCAGTCTTACACGATGCTTTGGTGTGAAATTTGAATGCAATTGTCAATCCTTTCTGCACTGATGTATTATCTGATTAAACCAATAAATCAAATTAAATGCACACACCCATTTGTAGGGAAAGGCATGCCATTTTTTAACATACCACACTCAAAATCTTAACAGATCTTTTTTTCTTTTTTTTTATCTGGTCACTTTTATAAAGGAAAGATTTCTCCATCTGCTGATGCTATAAAGAGTCAGTGTGTGATGAATGAATATAATTGAAGACACTGCTGCTGCCCAGCCAGTTACTGCCACAAGTCAGTTGAAACACACACTTTTTTCCTCAGGCTATTAACCTAAATATGCCCTAATATGACCACTTCTGCAACGGGCACACTTGACATCCTCTCCATGAAAAAACATGTGGTTTGATTACCTTGCATAGTACAGAAGGAGTAACCTTGCGTTCATCTTGGTACATTTCAGTGGGTTCCCTCCTGTGGTGCTCCAGAACAGCCAATAATTAAACAATATGCGCACAGACTGGTGAATAGCAGGAGCCACTCTCAGCTTTGGGGAGGGTTTGGGCATAACTGGGGCAAGGGAGGCCTAGCTGTGTCTACAGCTGGGACTGTAGCAGTTAGCACTCTAAATGCACCATTAACACAAACTATAACATTTGACTGAACCTGCCATGCACTCCTACACACACGCTCCATCACGCTCTCTGCCCCATTAACACAAACTATAACATTACAATGAAGAGTTTCACACACAAACACACTATTAGACACAGTGTAACCATTACCACAAGCTGTAACATTAGGCTTCACCAGGCATAATGATTGCACTAAGCCAATAGTGGAGAATGAGCAAGCCAAACTGTGATGTGGCTGTTTGACTTTGTATAACCTGTATCTGGATGAAAGCATACAACGTTTATAATTTATTTTATTTTAATAATGTATTTCTAATTCATTCTACAATGAGTCTTTCATTGAATCATTTGATACTTTATAATCATTTATTCTACCGATTTGATCAAAAACATTTGATTCATTCAGAAATGAAGCCTTTGGGCCTGTCCTAATACACACACCCACTTGCGGTCTTTGCACTGATCACTTGTCTACTTAGATGACGTATTTGGCCCCAGTGTTAAAGTATGTGTGAAGGCTGCAAGTGTGTGCAGAACTTTACCTGATGATATTTGATTACCCACTTTGTCACACACACAAGAGGAGACAGGTTTAAGTGCACACAGTGTTTATTAAAAACAGAGTGGTGGTGGAACAACAGGAACCAGATGATGGTGAGAGGATGATGACTTGTAGAATGATGATGGTGACTTAGCTGGCGATGACTGAAGTGGATTCTCTGTGCAGGTGACGAGTGAACACGAAGACAGGTGATCTGGTCATTAAATCATTCACTCAAGCGATTTGTTCAAAAATACTGATTCATTCATGCAGGGACACCGCTACTGTATTTTGCTTGGAAATGAGCAATGGTTAATTCTACTGTGACTTTGTTTGGAACCCCTTTTATTGGCAGAGCAAAAATAGACAAAGTAAGGAGGGCATTCGCTCAGAACACGTTTTAGCATTGAAAAACACGAGACACAGGCATTGGAACAGGTATGTAAAAAACTTAAAGGTTGAATTTATTTTAAGTGCAGCGTTTTTAGAACGCTGTGTCATGCCCGAGATGCTGTAAAAAAATTCAAGCACAACGGTCAAAGACATTTATTTAGCTCATGTTTACGGAAAGCAGCATATAGTGTAATAAATATATTAAATAAAGTATATTAATAGATCAGCAGATTCACCAGACATCACCATAATCCACAAACAAGATATAAGCACATGTAAAGTCAAGTGCAAAAGTTTTCTGGAAGTGAGAGAGAAACAATCAAGCAGAAAAAAACCTACTGACACAGTGCAATAGCCTCTGTTCTCTGTGTCCTGTGAACAGGCTTGCCATTGATTAAAACAGCAAGGTGTGCAATAAAGCGCAGGCGAAGTGCTGGCTCCATATGGCCTCAGACCCCGAGGCTGTGAGCTTGCTCTTCAGCCTCCCCCTGCTCCTTTGCTCCCCTCTCTCCTCTTCCCAATTCTACAGATGGTAAAAACACAATTCAAAGCCCCAACACAATGGGTCCTTGGCAGCAGTTCAACCATTTACTTCAGTAATTAACAGCGCAGATACCACTACAATTATGGGATGGATACTAACTACGTCACCCTGAAAATTAGAGTGAGCTAACGCCGGCGTGTTCTGTGAGATACAGTAGGTGGCTCTACTGTAAAAAAGTATATATATATATATATATATATATATATATATATATATATATATATATATATATATATATATATAAAAGAGGATATTTATAAAAGGTGATAAACAACATGCTTGCAGGACACCGTGATTACTTCATAATTAGTTTACATATAAGCTTCCTGTCTAGCGGTGAAACATAGTAATTAAAGCGTGACAGAAAATCTTTGTAAGTTTAAGAAACATTTACATTGCAGGCCTATGTGTACTGATTACATATTAAATCAATGCACTGCCAACTGTTAAGCACAAATAAGCCTTACACTGAAGGGTCTATAATTGCAGCAGAACGAACGGCTTGCCTCACACTGCAGACAATAACTTCAAAGCAAGGCCTTTCGCTTACTCCGTCATAATTACATCCAAATCCCACTCAAATTATCCTATCGAATCATCTATTCTCTACAATCGTGCTGCATGTATACTACATATCTAAAAGGTTTTATGATCTGGACACTCATAAGCCATCAAGCACACTTTTGGATATAAACAAATACACTGCAAATGCAAAATCTAGACAGCTGCGGGTTACTTGAGCCCACAACAGCTCATACTTTCTATTATACTTAGTGTTGGCAGATTATAAAATATTTTCCTTTATCAATAAAGCTATGAAAAGAAAAGCAAATGGATCCTTGCAATTCGCAGAAACAACCGGACTCTAGGCAGCAGGCAGCCCCGATTCCTGGCCACGTGTCAATCAATGTCCATGGACCACTGGTTCTTTGGCGAGTTGTGAGGATCACTGTTGAGTCAAGATGCCTTTAATCTAAGCAAGTAATCGCAGTTTCCCCTATTAAAACCAGTCATGCTGCAGGATGTTTTTGCCCCTCAGTCCGACTAAGGGGGCGTGTCCTAGCGGCAAAGTGACGTCAGTACATACCCTCTATAAAAATGTAAGGCAGGGATTAATTTTGTCCATCGGGAATTGATTGGATTGTTTTCGTTTGCTGTTGCTGTGATTGTCACAAACAACAAAGCACAGACACAAGGAATATTCATCACTGGACTTTACTGAAGAATCGTCAGGAGGAGTCAACTCAGGGACGTAAATAGAAGTAAGAGATTCAATTGGTAACTTAACTCAATGTAACAGTCTTTGTTCTCATTTGCAGGACAGGAGATGGATACTGCATGACTGGCAGTAGATTCGAGGAAGACGAGGAAGGTGAAGATGATGATCGCCACAGGGAAAGGGTAAGCGAGTCAGGTAAGTCAGACACTTGCAGGGACTAGGAATGAGTGGGAGGAGCTGAAGAATATGGCGCTGGCATAGAGGATGAGTTTGTGACAGTGATCTCATGTGAGTGACAGATTGCAGGAGGGGAGAGGTTAATGTCCCACATCATCATAATATGATGTGCACAGACAAATCATTTATAATAAACACGCCAATGTTCCATAAACACATATGATTTGTCCATTTTGATTACATGATGACTTTAATTCCTTAGGCCCAGGCAAGGTTTGGGGGCTTATGAGAACTGTAACTATTTGTTGTTGTTGGCAAATTACAATTACATTACTCAATGTAAAGCATTTTAAGCCTTCTTTCCTAAAAACCTTGTTTTCTCCTCTAAGCTTGCCATTTGAGTGACTGCCCCCTAAAATCTGTGGCAATTACTGATAACAGTTTGACCTGTTTTTCATAAGCTCTACACACCTTCCAGCTCTCCGTCCACGGAGATGTGATTAGTTACTTCACCAGAATGCATCATCAGCAGTATTATTCTCTCAGATTCAAGTCAACACAAATTTTTCAAGACAGAGGCCAATTGCACGTAATCCAGCGACAATCCTAGTATAAATATAATGTCAATATTCACAATCAAACACCACAGCACAAACTACAGCCTGTTATATAACTACATTTCGGGTAATGCTGTTCTGTCCTATGGAATGCATCTATACCCAATGGAACAGGCACATTACACAAGACCATATGCTGCCAAAGTTCCAACAGGGGCCGCATTACCATCTAATTCTGCATTGCAGGAAATGAAGGAATCATTGCTGGCATTGAGTCTGATTAACTCTGTATGACTCCATCAATACCCCAGTGAGCTGGTCTGCTTCTCTCTCCACAGGTGAGCGCTGTGTTCCCATTCCCAACAACAACACACAGACAGGCATAAGTGTCCATCTATCTCCAGAGGTGAGGAGGAATTGTACGATCTGCAAATTATCTCACAAGATGATCTCCTGCATGAATAATAAAAATAATTGCATTTAGAGGAGAGAGAGAGGAAGCTACTGCTGCTACTGAAATACAAATATACCATTTGTGTTATGCCAATAAAGCACATTGAGCAGCAATCGAGAATGCTTGGATTTAAAGGAATAAATGTAATCAAATTATCAAATTAGCACTAATTAACATTAGGGTGCTGAGTCTAACTATTAAAGCTCACAAAAGACCAGAAAAAAACAGCTCAAGTCAACTTCTTAATTATTCTTGTGCATGCAGCATTTCCAAGACTCGTGCGCCCTAAGTGCAGATAAAGACACCATCTGCTGGTAATTAGAGCTAAATAATATCAGACATTATAGCTAATCATTTTGACTGCAAATTTGATTAAAACCTGTTTATAAATCTGGATGGTTTTTGTTTTTCTACACAAAGGGTCCATGTGTTGTGAAACCATAGTCGGGGGGAAAGCAACACATTAAAACAGACTGATTATTCTTTTCCATAAACCTTGGGAAACATATAAACATAAAAGGAATAACACGCCCAGTCCTAATCTTTTATAGCTCATTTGCGTTAAATGAGAAGGAATTACTGTGTATCACTACGGCCTGCTACAACAGCAAGGCATTGGCCTTAATGGCTTTTTATTAGCTTAATCTCCAAATTAAATGGTGTTTGAAGCTGAAGACGCTCTCTTTTCCACACTGTTATTACCCCCATCATCATGAACCCATTTTCCTGCCGAGACCAATTTGAATAAGACGAGAAGGCTGCCTCAAATCTGTGCTGTGTGTGCGTGTGTGTGATGGACCTGCAGGCGAGAGAGAGAAAAAGAGAGAGATCCATAATGAGGGATGCTGGGGAATTGCCCTCCTGGAAGACCTGATGTGTTTCCAGTTGGATGCCAGCTGCCAGAAATCAAGACAAACACTGATCATTGACAGGAGGATTAACACAGCTACACACAGACATACACACCTCAACACGCCGGCGCACAGAGATCTTATAACGGGCAATGCTTAAAGCAAAATATGCATTAATTAAATCAGTTACAGGCTTTCAAACATCTTCAACTCATATATTCAATTAGTCAGCAACATGGTGTAGCTAGCAGGGAGACATTATGGGTGTAATTAACAACGTATTAATGTGTAAATGAGACCAAGCTCTAGCACTCCCCCTTTTTTCGTAAGAAATTCACATATATAGGAGTAAATAAATACATATTTGTTTGCACCATATATTTGTATTATATTGGGGGTTTCCTCAACTATGGGCACTTTTTGCTCTGTGAACTTAAACTCTCTTAAAACACACTTTTTAGACTCTCTTTATAGTTTATTTAGTTTGTCTATTAACAGTGGCAATACCTGTACCAGGAGAATTTTGTAATTGTTGTCATTCTGCCAGAGTGTCATTCCCAACTTATCTCAAATTATTTATTTAGTTTGATAACATTTTGTGATGGAAATGACATTTTAAATATACATGTATAGCTCAACAGAACTTGCTTGACACACGAGAACAAACCTCATTGGTTCTTGCGGAAGCTCAAACTTGCTGCGTAACACACAAGAATGAACCTCATTGTTTCTCTCACGTCAAGCAAGCTTCCATTTGCCACAACTGATGTGTGAGTTGATGAATGTTTATATGTAAATAAAAGCCTAAATTAAATCTATTCATCATATAAAGCGAAGGTGTCTCTTCAGAAATTTTGGACTAAACCGCTCAATTCATAGATTAATTTTACAATCTCTATGAATTTTCGAAGCGTCAAAGTGTCAGTTGCGTAGCTGTCAATGAAGGGGCAGAAAGGTCTCAGATTTCATCAAAAAAGATCTTCATTTGTGTTTCGAAGCTGAATGAAAGACTTACGGGTTTGGAACGACATGAGGGCGAGTAATTATCGAAATAATTAAAATTTTTGGAGAACTAACGCTTTAAGTTGACAGATAACGTTTATACCGAGCGTTGTGAGCCCAGAACTGAGAACCACAACGAAACATCCAACAAAGGACAACACCAGGGGCCTGTTTCAGAGTAGGTTTAGAGTTGACAAATCCATATAAAAATATAAATATTTGTCTTAACGCCCTTTCATACTAATGTGTCATGTGCAGCGAACAGCCAATCACACAGAACAAAGATGGAGAGCGTTAGTTTGATTCAGTAGCGCGGGAAGGGGGGTGCTGCGGGGGCTGCAGCCCCCCTCGTCATAGCCACAGCCCCCTTGGTGGTGGCTGTGGACTAACATAATATTGTACTAAAAAACGTGGGGGGAAAAAATTAAAATAGACATGCTGTGTTTGAGTGTTCAAGCTACGGAGAAAATGAAATAAAGTTTGAATTTGTCATGCTTAGTTTGTTCCGATCAGAGCATGTGAGCGGAGAGCGCATTTCTGAATCCCTCCGCTCGCTCATTCCGCTCAGGGTCGCGCGCTCAACCCAGAATGGCCTGCTGGTTCGAAAATATGTGGAATAAGGGCTGCCTCCGACTAAAGTTTTCTTCTAGTCGATTAGTAGTTGTTCATTTTAGCCACTGTGGACACATCGCCCCTTTATATTGATTTAATTACTTAAATAGGCTACAGGATGAGCGTTTACGTAGCCTAATATAGCCGCACTCAAGCGCACGCCCGCACTCATAAACCTTGCCACAAAGAACCGGCGAAAGTAATGATTATTAATGTGTCAAAAATAGCAAGGAGACATTTAATTGTTTATTAATAAACAGGTGTTTTCTGTGTCGCTGCAAAGATGAAGTTATGCGGACTCGCCATGAACGCCAGAGAGAAATGCACATTTGATTACATAATCAGAGAGTAGGCCTAGTCTATTTCTTTTCGTTTTGAATAGTTTCGTTTAAAAGAAGACATTTCAAGCTAATAGATATCCTATATTTATAAAATCTGTGAGGCATAAGCTGAGTTTCGGCGCCCTCCAGTTTACGTGCAATGCAAGTGATTGCCGGCGCCTTACATTGTCTGCTATATTTGCTTCTTATTTAGCTATTAAATACAGGCAATTGTTTGATAAAACATATCAAAATTAAGATACAATTTATACTAAACGAAAATATTTTTAAAAGAGTCTTTCTACAACAACAACAATAAAAAAACTTAGTGAAGGTAAAAATCATGTCTTACCCACTCCTCGTGACATGTCTCCAGACATTTTGAGTATTTCATGATCTCATGTATCATGTCTTTCTCACGCTGCGAGCTCACTTTCATAATCAACATTGATTAAATAAAAAATAACATTAGCCTATAATATTTAAACATAAATATGAAACTAAATATGTTTTCTTTAATGGCTACAACATATACAGAGAAATGTCATGTCTTGTCGTCAGCCATAACACAATGACGTCACATATTTTCCAACCCAGCCCTCAGCCCCCCTCGCATGAAACAGCTTCCAGCGCGCCTGGTTTGATTCACTTCTAGCGAGAGAGACAACGCAATTCACTTCTTTGTTGGAGATAAAGAGATAGTTTTGAAAAATTTCATGAATTTAAATGCATTTTCCAAGGCAGGGATTAACACTGCTGCTGCAGCGAGAGTTTGGGAAGGCAGCTGAAATAAAATATCTGCCTATATCAATGCATGTGAATCAACTGAATTTAAATCATTTATATAGGTCCACAAAGAGTTCAAAAGAACACACGTAAGCTTGGTCAGTTTAAAAGCTTTATATTATTCCAGTTTTGGTTTGCAATCTCTAACCCTGAAGAAAAACAGCATGTTAGTCGTGAAGTGTAAATTACCGTGGCGAATGGCGATGACCACCACTAAAAACATCTCTGGTTACTCAACGTAACCTTGGTTCCCTGAGAGTAGGGAACGAGACATTGCATCGTTGCTGATGCTATGGGAAACTCCCTTTCTCCTAGAATACTGAAGCCCTGTTGAATGGCACCGTGTGCATTGAGCCGGCCAATGACGTTCAAGCGTTATTAAAAAAGGGCGGGCGCTCCCGCTATATAAACCGTCACTGACGTGTCACTGCATTAGAATCTTTCTCCTTCATGACACCTGTCTACTTAAGCCTGTATTCGCCTTTAATCAACACCTCATCAAAGTAGATTATTTCCCTTTCGCGTTCCGGTGAACTTCAAGATGATTTTGAAAGAGATGGCTTTGAAACAGTGCAGATTCTGTGCGAGACCTATTGAGCTCCCGATGGACATGACTCGTGTGTACTTTGCCTGGGTCGTGCCCAAGCAGAAACATCGATGGAAGGGTCTGATTGCACCTACTGTGAAGAGATAAGCATTAGGACCCTTCACCTCTGTATTGCCATCATAAAATGCCAGTGAATATGCTTCCCCCCTCCGTCGATGTCAAGCCGTGGAGAAAGAAGCAGCGCCAGCTGGAGGGCGCTTACTCAGGAGACAAGCTCGCAACGGCCCAGCTCCCGCGTGTGCATCGCGCTCACCTGAGCCCCCTGTCACTCATGCCAAAGACTCCCTCCGCCCCTTTAAAGGAGCACGCGGATTGGTGTCTTTTGGCGCGTCGGAGGACTACGACGACGCCATGTTTAATACAGCTTTAGAGAGAGAGGATTGGTCACAGAGTCCAGTCCCAGAACCCATAGCAAGGCGAGCAAGTGCCAGCCGCCAGGGACAATGAACTGCTGCGCATTCTCACTAAAGCGGTGGAAGAGTTGGGTCTGGAGTGGTCTCCTCCTCCCGCCGAGTCACCTGGACGAGTGGTTTCTGCACTCGGGCTGCCACCAGAACGAGTGGTTAAGCCAAGCTTCCCCCCATTGAAGAAGTGGTAGTGGCACTCCTTCTTAAACCTAAAAAACCAGAGTTTGCTCAAACTTATCTCAAACTTACCCAGGTAGCAACTGAAACCGGCTTCATGCAACAGGCCTCTGACACTAAACAGAAGAAACACGGGATTAATGCTACATTTTAGACAGCTCCGAATTTGGATTTTGGAATTTTTTTGGGAACTTGTACTTGGAAATAACATCTGGAACACCACTCAGTCAGACATTCATATCTATAAAAATAACCTTATAAAATTCATACACTACATGAATGAGTACATGGTGAATAAGTGCATTGTGTATAGTACGTCATTTGGGATGCAACTAAAGAAACAAAGGGCTAAGGAGGGACAGGTGTAGGCCATAGTACGTATACATAGATGCCACATTCGACCACTCCAAATAAGTTGACATGCCCACCATATTGCAACGCTCAGCGTGTTTTCACAGTAAAAATCAATAATGCCACAACATTGTACAACTTCTGGTTGTGAAACAGCCGAGATTTAAATTCCTGAAGAATTTACAGGTGAGAATGTGTTGGTTTGTGTTTTTATATGTATTAACTCAACATTACATGTTTTTAAACTATGGTAACTTTTTAATGTCGTGTTAGCTGACGCCTTCATCTTGTTGTATTGTGTTAGTTTAGAAAAATTATCTGATGAACTCTATTTCATATAGATATTCATACATGCATCTAACTACGGTTACAGACACTCAGTCAATTTGCTCTTGAATGTTCACAGACCGGCTTTGACCGTTTCAATATGGCGGGCGGCTTATAGCGGCCCATTGAAATGGCTGCTAATGATGCATCTATGTATATATCTCTATGGATGTAGGCAATGAGTTGTCATGGTAACAAACGAGGGTAACTGTGGAAACTAAAAAGGCACAAAGCAAACAGGAACTAAATACAGGAAGTGAAGACAGAAACAATGGGAACAGAAAAACACTTTCATAAAACATAAAAGTCCTTAAACACAAGACAGGGAAACACACAACCGTAATCATGACACTGGTCTTGGATGGGGTAAAAATGTAAAATATACACATAAAAGGAAATTAAAAAATAAAAAATAAAATGTTTAAGCCAGTTTTAATGTTTTAATAAGTATAAAATAAAATGATAAAAGTTTGAGACAGTTTTAATGTTTTTTTAATGTTAATGTTTTTTGACGTTTAATACATATAACAGGCTAAGATATTAAATATGAAAATGTGAGAGTGAGAGGAAAAGAGAACGCCAGAGAGAGAGAGAGAATGAGATAAAAGCAGAGTTGCAATTAAATCTGATTTATTTCCATCCAAAACCCAAGAAACTGTTTTACTTGACGTTCGAACATTTCTCAAAAATCCAGAGATCCACCTGTTATGAGATTTGAGTTATTAAAAATATTGTTATTGCACAACATAACCAATCAAAATTTTAAAATGAAATTAAAATCAAAATTAGACCAATCAATAACATTAATCAAATTAAATGACACCAAATGGTCTGTTTTACTTCTTTTTTAACATAAACACGTCTGTGATGCTGACAAGAGGACAACATGACATGACAGCACAACTAGAACAGCACAAGCTCCTCAGTGCTTCATTAGTATCCAGATGCTGCTCCTCTCCTCCCTGCAGCTAAACTGCTTTGACAGAGAGATACCACACAAATTTGGAATGAACAAATTGGCTTGAGACTTTGCTGTCAACATTTGGTAAGTTAATAACAGTGAAGAAATTATTTTGTGTTTCTCTCCACATCGACAACTGTTGCTTTGATTGAAATCCATCTGTCTACATTAAGTCTGCACATTACCATGACCCAAACAAAGACCCTCAAAACTGAAACCAGCCCTGAGATTAGACCCTACCTATCCCTGACTGGATCTACCATTAAATCCAATCCAATGCCAACAATCTTAAAGGTATTCTCCACCCAAAATTGAAAGTTCTCTCATCATTTACTCACCCTCATGCCGTCCCAGATATGACTTTCTTTCTTCAGAAGGTTTTTTTTTTTTTCTGAGTAAATTATGAGAAAACTATCATTTTGGGGTGAAATATCAATTTAAGCTGAAAAACTAAAACAATACTTTTAAACATGGGGGGGGAGAGGACGTCTGGGGGAGAGCGGGGCTGGTTGGGTCAAGGGTTGGTTGGCACACAGTTCAATTCCAGTACACCAGAGGGCGCTGCCACAAAAATCTGACATTAAAATGACTGCCCTCTTGACCTGAACACACCTATTTACTAAAATCATTGAACTTTCACCAACTGTTGAGGTGAGGATAACTTTTCTATTTTACTGTGTTAAAACAAAAAAAAAACCTTCTCCCCACTAAATACATTTTAGAACTATGATAGATAGAGATAATATAAAATGAAAGGATTTCAGTTGATATAGATAGGATCAGCTATATTTTGATATGAAATTTAAAAGTCTCTGATGAGTGATGCTATGTGGCTAACATAATTTCAGTAAAGAGGTGTGTCCTAATGTGGGTGGGGTTGGTTGACACACTGATTTGGGGGTTGGTTGGCACATGTGTCATTATAGCCAATTGGTTATAAATGTATTAATTTATGCATTTTACATATGTTAAAACATTATATATATATATATATATATATATATATATAAAGACTTTATATAATAATAATACTATTATATGTTGTATATTTATAAATACAGGTGCTGGTCATATAATTAGAATATCATCAAAAAGTTGATTTATTTCAGTAATTCCATTCAAAAAAGTGAAACTTGGATATTATATTCATTCATTACACACAGACTGATATATTTCAAATGTTTATTTCATTTAATTGTGATGATTAAAACTGACAACTAATGAAAATCCCAAATTCAGTATCTCAGAAAATTAGAATATTATTTGAGACCAATACAAAAAAAAAGATTTTTAGAAATGTTGGCCAACTGAAAAGCATGAACATGAAAAGTATGAGCATGTACAGCACTCAATACTTAGTTGGGGCTCCTTTTGCCTGAATTACTGCATCAATATGGCGTGGCATGGAGTCGATCAGTCTGTGGCTCTGCTCAGGTGTTATGAGAGCCCAGGTTGCTCTGATAGTGGCCTTCAGCTCTTCTGCATTGTTGGGTCTGGTGTAGCCTACAGAACTAGACTGAGAGACCATTTAAAGGCCCTTTCAGGTGTTTTGAGTTAATTAGCTGATTAGAGTGTGGCTCCAGGCAGTGTTGGGGTAGTTACTCAAAAAAGGTAATTAGTTACTAGTTACTAGTTACTTCTGTAAATTGTAATGAGATTACTTTACTAGTTACTGCGTTTGAAAAGTAACTTCACTACTTATTACTTTACTTTCCCGTTTCTTAATTTATGGACAAATATCATAGCCCTATCATCACTTAGCCTGTCTACATAGTGTTTATTGTATAAATATATACAAAATGGCATGTAAAACCATATGAAAGAACAATATCCCTGTCTGCACAAGGAAATATATCTCACTGTAAAATCCACAAACAACAGGATAAAGGAGGCTATGGTGCGGTCATTTTAAAATGGGGTCAACACACAAGTTTTAAAACACAGGCTTTGGGAAACATGAGAATAAACTCTTCTCCTGAGAACAAAACAAGCTTTTTATTCGACTCATGGCAATAAAAATAAAAAATGAAGTGGTCAATGAAAAATAATAAAATAAAGGTCACTTTTACATTTTTGATCTTAATTTAAAATGCATTTTTCTTGGCGATTCAATAGTCGGCAGGGGAAGCATTCCTCTACAATGAACCCTGCAACAAGCCTGTTCATTTTGTTTTGTGTTACCTGCTGTGCTCCAAGACTTGAGAAGAGTTTTTGTAACAGCGTGCGCGGCGCCGAATCCGAGGATGAACGACTTCAAGAAGCCGAATCTGCCCGAGCATGTAGCCTACGTCTCACCGTGACCGCATCGGCACACAGTTTGCGTGTCTAAATCAGTTGCTTATGTTTACAAAATGAGCCTACAATAGCATAATAAGCATTTTTAATAGAAAGATCCATGTTTTATCAAATGTCCACGAAACTTAATGAAATGTTTAGTGAAATTAGAAACCATTTAAGAGATCGTTGATTTAGTTCTATAGTCTACATACATGTTTTTATATCCACATTTTGTTCTAATGTCACAAGTAATAATCTCAGGGTTTACTGGATTTTACGTACACGATTCTTTTTGTAGTGTTATTGGTGGTGATGTAGCCTACTAAAATAAACATCGTCACGTGTGGACCTTTCTTCTTCTCACCGTTGATTCCTGATGGTTAAGAGGACAATTACTCGAGTCGCCCCGTCGTTTCACAGAATAGTACAATGGCGAGCGCGTCGAGTATAAACGCCTCGTCCGTTTGGGGAGGTGCGCGTGCAGTCAGCGGAGACTCGCGCTGCAGAGACCCCCTGTCTCCGTCTCCGTCTCCATTTCCCTCTCTCCTGCGCACCGGCAGCTATGTCACTCAAATCGATCTCTATGGCAACGGTGCGCACGCACCACTAGACAGAACTTTACACACAAGCAAACACGGCTTGGGTAACGCAGGAAAGCGCGTTCCTATAGTATAGTAAAGTAGTGTAGTTACCGATATTTTTAGTGTAATGCGTTACTTTACTTCGTTACCCAAAAAAGTAATATCGTTACTGTAATCCGTTACTTTGTAACTCGTTACCCCCAACACTGGCTCCAGGTGTCTTCAATATTGAACCTTTTCACAATATTCTAATTTTCTGAGATACAGATTTTGGGGTTTTCATTAGTTGTCAGTTATAATCATCAAAATGAAAAGGAATGTACACTTGAAATATATCAGTCTGTGTGTAATGAATGAATATAATATCCAAATTTCACTTTTTGAATGGAATTACTGAAATAAATCAACTTTTTGATGATATTCTAATTATATGACTAGCACCTGTATACTATACAAACTGTATTTGTTTTTGGTTTGGTTAAAAATGGGCAGAAATTCTTTTGAATGTTATTCTGCATCTGGTTTGAATTAAATGGTCAAGTTCTTTTTATATTTGTCACCTCATTCTTTGTAACTATAGCATCTGTGCCAACCAACCCCATTGCATGTGCCAACTAACCCCCATACTGGGGCTGGTTGGCACAAGTGCACAACATCACTTTAATGATGAATAATTATTTTTTAGGAATAATTTGTGAACATTAAATGTACCTGTTGAGTAGCTGAGATCTTAACCTTTCAGTTGTTACTGGTTAGACTATTTTAACATATAGCATGACTGAGAAATATGACAGAGAGTGAAAAGTGTGTCAACCAACCCCGCTCTCCCCCTAATGGGAGAGGACGCATTGTGATCGGATCTGTAAACGCAATCCACCGTCTGCATTCACAGGTGGACGTCATATAAATCCCCGCCCGTCTCCCCACGGCTGTCAGAAAATAATGGCCAGACGCAGTTTTAGACAAGAAATTAAACTTATTTGAACCTTACAAATTGTAACAAAAAGTTACAATAAAACATTGTATTACATGATACTATGCGTGTTATTTTTTTCATTTTAATTGTGCAACATTATCTGAACAAGGCGATCTTTGACAGAGGAATCAGAATCTGAATTTTTAACGTTTTAAATGTTGAATGTTTTTATTGTTTCACATGTTCATCAATCTCCCAGATATAGTCATTGCAATAACCTTAAACCCAGATGATCGATGATGTGACTTGTTTAACATGATCAAGTTATTTTTGTATGATCAACTCTGGAAGTATTCCTTCATTCAAAAAACTTAATTTGATATAAGACTGAGATTGCATAGTTAAGTAAAGTGAGTGAGGGAAAGCAATTGGGACATTGTTTAATTTGTATCATCTTTACTCTTAATCTGGTGTCGTGCCACAAACCTAATTTAAATATTAAGCAGGAAACAGAAATCCGATTGGTTATCCAGATACATAGGCTACTTTAATGTGAACAAATGTAAACGGGCCATGTCCTGATTGGCTAATGATCCGATGTGCTTAATCGGATCATAGTGGTCGCATGTTAATGCCAGGGCTGCGTTCAGCGCCGACAAACCGTTGCAGAACGTTTTTTAAACAGAAACGGTGATGCGTTGAACGCACTGTTGTGATGACGCAAGAGTTGCAACTACGGCAGCTGAGAAGGCTTTTTGTGTTCTTTGTGAAGAATTTTCGGAGCCTGATGAAGTCGGTATAAAAATGTTTAATACTACAAAATATGCCCGATGTTACAGTTACTGCACTTGCCGCCCAGAACACAAGAGAACATCCCAATCGAGTGAAGGGATTTGTGGAAACTGAAATGGAAGCACATCTTACCTAATAAAGACTAAAACACATCTATTTAGCCTCACATTCTTGTTGTTCATAATGTTTTATTAATACCCTGTATTTTCTTTCTCATTTTTAGGAAAAGCACTTTACATGCATTGTTTATTTCTATACCAAATGTCACACACTTGCAATGAAGCTAAAAATATAAACAACTACATCATTATGTTGATATCCTATATTTTTACAATAATACTTATGACAAACATGTCTTCTGATATCCTTAGTTGTTGCGTATCGAACACATTTGTAAATTACTTCCATTGTGCGAGTTCTCTTTAATACCGTGTGCTTTATATACATGTTGCTGCTGATTGGACTGCAGTTCTGACACGCCCACCAAACAAGAGAAAACGGATCTCAAACCCCGTTGCACACCGGTGCACGCCGTTTCCAGGAAACATGACGTTCAACCTGGAAACCGTAGCAAAACGTTGCGCACCGTTGTGATCTTGAACATGCCCCAAGTGTAAACGCAAGGAGACGAGCAGAAAGCCTATAGGTCAAGTGCAAATGACGAACACCTGTGTCTTGTTGCAGTAATCGGCGCGGAGAGACCGGATATAAGGCGCTGTGGAGTGAGAGACGAGAGAGAGAGAGAAGGACTGCGGACTCGTACGCCGTTGAAGTGGAAAGAGTTTGAGAAAGTGATTTGAGCTGTAGTGATCTGCGACTACGGTGTGTGTGCGCGCGCGCCTTTTGTTTCATTGTTGTTTTGAGTCAATAAAACGTACGAGTCCCAGTCACACCGACCCTGTCTTCTTCCTTCTATACACTGAACCTTATCACAAACATGTTTTAAAATAATATTGAATCCAGCACTGGAGATTTGTTTCTGTATATTTTAGCTACTAAAGTAATCCAGTGCATAATAATGTCAGCTCAGCTGGTATATAGGCTATATATATATATAACTACGGTCTGTTCAGTACTTCACATAGCTTAGTGTGCAGGCATTTGAGCAGTATCCTACACAGTTTATAGAATGATAGCAATTATGCATTCAAATATAATGGCAACGATTGGCCGAAACATTTAAGAGATCTATTGTTGTATACATGTAATGAGCAATCCAAGTTTCTTTTCTATATATAATGTATTGGATAACCTGACGCATTCTTAAATAATAAAAAGCCATGAGAATCTAAAGAACCAGTCAAAGACCAAAGGTCACTGCAAGACCTTGTGAGAGCATTGATAGTGATATCATTTGGTCTTGAGACAAGACGTAAACAAGATCAAGACTTCAGTTCTACTACAATCAAATAGGGTACTGCAGTAAATGACCAAGATAAGTGTACACAGTGCACATGAATGGTCAGACTGAAAGGTTAGATTATTAACCTGCTGCCCTGCCTCACATTTGGTTCTCACAGCCATCAACCAGTACAATAACCACTAGTGGTCTGAGCGCTCAATAGATTGCTGGAGTAGAATGTTATTAGTAATGGGTCGCTGTCTTGATTTCTGTCCCACTCAAATGGCTACTCTTCATTGGGCAGGGATTGAGCGGTCATTAATCAGGAGCTTGGCAGCTGCTGGACTAAAACTAAAACTGTTAGATTTGCAGTCTGTGCAACAGGGAGGGGATTGCTTTCACAAGCATAGTCAATAGGCCTTTTCCACAGTCCATGTGACGTCACATGGCATACTTGTCAATGGACCATTGGTAGGTTTGATAAAACAATCAAACTTAGTTTAACTTTACAATAAACACATTTTAAACCATTTTATAGCTTGTATAACAGTATCTGAAGGGGTAAACATTAGGTAATTATAAGGGCAAGTGTTTATAAAGATAAGACATGCACATGTTCAGGTTATTGAAGTTCAAGCCCCGTTTTTAAGCTTGTTTTATGTATAACATTAGTGTTTTCTTTGCTTTCTTTCTGCAATCTCCAATTTATATTTCAATACATTTTCAGACACAGTGACATTTCAGTCTTAAATATTGTATAGTAATTATTTACACTGCATACAAATCAGTTGACCAAAACTAGCATGATATAACTCCACATTTAAGATATTTAAGCCAGTGGTTTCTGACTATTCAAACTCTGGGCTGGAAATATTTCTTCACTCAATTCATTTAAAGCTGATTTTAAACCTGATTGGACTGAATATGAACATGTAAGCAAAGCATAAGCTTCTGGGTAACTTTTCCTTGGCCTAATGCAATTTAAGATACTAAATAATGCTGACTGTATTGTAATAGTAAGGCAGTGTGAATGGCTTAGGTAGGCATACTCCAATAAAATGCCATAAAATGTGTCCTTACATTAATTTAGAAAACATAAAAGAATCTTTAATTTGTCATCCCTGAAATGGTTGAACAGGTCTGTTTAAATGAGCTGTTGGTGATGAACATCAAAACAATGGAGATGAAAATCATCAATGATTTCACCCAGTATAATAACACTCAAATTGAAATTTCCCTACATGAACAGTTAGGTGTGAAAAGGGCCTGTGTTGTGCTGTGAAATGCATTAAATGAGTTGTTTTGAAATGAACAACTTAAAAAACTGTAACCACCAATGCGCAAAAATGCACCTCTATTTGCACTCAAAAGAGAACCCTGAATTTTTTTTCAGAGAATGTGGACAAAATCAAAGCCCTAATTGTGTGGATTTCGTGTGTTTATTGTCTGTGTGATCACAATACTCAATTTAAAACAGCCATTCATTCACTTCGTATCTACCTGAAAGAGCAGATAATTTAGCATCAGTCCTGTGAATTCCACTCAATTTTGGTGTGCAAAGCTCTTTTCTCTTAAAGGGGTCATATAATGGTACATGCACTTTTACAAGCTGATTGTACTGAAATGTGTGTTGGCAGTGCCTGTACACAACCATCATAAAATGATAAAAATCCATCCAGTGTTTTTGTTTTAATCTCCTTATATGTTTTCCCCTGTCTCAAATCAAGCCGTTGGACCGTGTGACGTCACACGGTCGGAAGCCCCTCCCACGATTGTTGATTGACAGGAGCATTTCAACACAGACCCGCCCTCGCTCGTGAGGGAGCTGTCAATCATAGTCTGCGCGGACCGGTGCGGTCATTGTTGATATGCTGTAGCACTGTCTATGAGCAGAATGGCGTCTAAGCGATTGTGGTGTTCTGTTCTTGGGTGTAATAACGAACATAGCAGTCATTTTAATGTTCCTAAATCCGAACCGCTTAAGACGCAGTGGCTGAGTTTGTTTTCGAAGGGAATATTCCCCACGAGCAACGTCAATGCTCTCATGTTTGCGCGAATCATTTCTCACCAGACTGCTTTATAAACGAGGATCAGTAGCTGGATTTGCTAAGAAGCTGCTCATGAAAAAAGGATCGGTACCAGATATTCGTGTTCCTGCTGAACTAGAAAAACGGAAGTGAGTGTAACGTTTTATTAAACTTTATATTAATATATTAATCTTTGCAAATCGCTAGCTGCACGCTTCACAATGAATGCGTCTAAGGTTTACACTCAGGGTACATTACGGCATGTTTTCTATGTATGACGTTCTCAATATAATTCATAATCCCACGTTTATACTGAACAACGCGTTATGGTTATTGTGTGTTATTGTGTTACAAACGGTGTACGCACAGCACAGAGAGGCGGGGTGAGCAAAGCTCATTATCATTTAAAGTCATATGCACTGAAACGGCGTGCTGAAAACAGAGCTGTTTTTGCCCAGGTAAAATAAGTGTTTTCTTACAATACTAATGAGAATTTCTAATTAAAGTATATTACAAACTTTTAATTTAGACCCTAAAGAATCATACTAGCTTGTACAAAAATGGCATTATATGACCCCTTTAACAGTAAATATGCCTACATCTAACACGCGCAGATAGTCCAACGATCCTGATCATTTTGCTTTACGCTGAGTCTCATTTCTCTGGAGACCTTAAGCAGAACAGGTGTTCACGATTTTAAAGAGAAACAGAGAGTAGGCTATATCTTTGTCGCCGACAGAAGGCTTGAAGGGAGAACTGCTGGCCAGTAACACAGATACGCATCGCCCGTTGGGCAGAGTTCCAGTGCGCGGCAGTTGGAGACGAGCGGCCCTGTCTTCTCTTCTGTCCGGAGACAGCTGTGACGCAGCAGTGCGTAGCGCCGCAATCAGGTGTGTGAGTCACCTGAGAGGAATGCTGATGGAGGGACAATCTGACGGAGAGAGAGATACAGACACACTACAGCAAATTGTGACCTTTAAGAAGATTAATTTGTTTACCAACAAAGGTAGTAGCTGTCACCGACGATCATGATGCTTTCAGGCCTGATGAGAGAGAGGATGGTGTTCAGTTAATCAACTCTGTCAGTCTTTTATCAAAATCTGTAAGGACATCTTTCACAGGAGGCATAACGCTAAAGCACTATTAGTAATAATAAAGACTTCCAGTCTGTATTATGGCTACTTATGATTATAGGGTCCTTCCTCCTTTTAGTCTTTTTAGGCTATTCATCTTATTTTAGTGCTATTAGATGTGTAGTTAGATGCTATATGCAATTAGTTTACCCTGGACGTTTAACTGTTTTTTATTATTATTTTGCACTAATGTTTATGTTTAATTAGGCCTACTTCATTTGTTGTGAGTTGTTTTGCCACCTGATTTTAGCTTTATCATCACCTTTCTTAATTTTCAAACTAAATATTGTTTTTAGGTAGCTACGTAGCTAAACAAAATGAAAACAAATGCCTCATTTCCCCTATATTTAGGCTATGTATGCAGGCCTATAGGCTTACCTTATATAGAAAGTAGCAGCAGATGATTAATTTATATCCCATAAGACATGTCATAAAGTGAAAAAAATATGTATTCGAGTGTTGTTAAACAAATAAAATGTAACAAATTAACAAACTTCATTTTCTGTCCTGAACCGTCCGTTAAGTTTTCCGCCATTTTTCTTGACGTCTGACCTCAATTCAGCTCCCGTGGCCTTATGGGATAGTAAAGTGTTCAGTTCTCAAATGCAGTAGCCTACGCATATTCAGGAATCTCAGTTTACACCAAAGGTTTACACCCACGCGTGCAAAAAATGTAAAGCATTTAGCCTACTTCAAGAAGAATATTCCGAAAGTATACCTAGTGAATTCTGACGTGGCTAGTGTGTTTACTACAATAAAACTAGGCCTATAGATGAAGCCCAGAAACTCTAGGGTTTATTTCGCAATAGACCAGGTGTGAAGTGTTTTGGTTAAATGAAAAAAATCAGAGGCATTTAAACGATGAGTGATGGTGATTCAACAGCGCAAACAAGCTTTCCCCGTGTGACTGCTTCAGTCAACATACACTTGTGATGTGGTGATGCGTTTCTCTCGTTTGCCCACAGAGAGCGCTAGCGCAAAGGAAATAATCCACCGGACTACTGTATGCATTTAACCTGAAATGTGGAAGGGAAAAAAAACCTAAGGGAACAAACACAGCAGCCTCATGAACCTGAAACAAACCTTGACACAGTGCCCTACACATTCGAGAAGCTGTGAATCATTCATGAGTGTTATAGGTTTTGACCCTCAAACCTGTTAATTTTTCAGTAGCAGAGCTGGGTTGAGTTTAAGCAGCTAAACTCCTTATCTGGTGTCTGTCTCATCCATCAGTAGGCCTAAAGTATAGGTGTTTTTTATGCGTTTTCTTTTTCTTTTTTTTTTACCTTTATTT
Source organism: Rhinichthys klamathensis goyatoka (assembly GCF_029890125.1). Classification (NCBI taxonomy): domain Eukaryota; kingdom Metazoa; phylum Chordata; class Actinopteri; order Cypriniformes; family Leuciscidae; genus Rhinichthys; species Rhinichthys klamathensis. The sequence goes on from NW_026606756.1 coordinate 332,110, forward strand.
AACCAGGATAATCTCTATTTAATTAAAAATCTCTTTCACAGGAGTGTCCTGTCCAAGAATAGGCAGCAGTTACAATCACAAACTTACAGATCAAAATAACAAATAAAAACTGAAAACACTTAAAAACAATTGATGAGTCTTCTTCAAGTGACCGAATAATAGATTTAAAATGTTCCATAGACACCAGAGTTTTTCATTTCAATTTTCCAATTTGGAGTAGATTCCATTCAAACGGAGCTGCATACAAAAAAGCCCTTTTCCCCAGTTCAGTTCTTACAAATGGAACAGAAAGAGTATAACAATTTTGAGACCGGAGGGAATATTTCCCAACACTTTTCTGTTAAATAAGACAACCTAGATACGAAGGCAACAACCCCAGAATAGTTTTGTAAATAATTAGGTAACAGTGCATTTTCCTTCTAATGGACAGAGAGGGCCAGGCTATTCTGTTATACAAAGTGCAATGATGAGTTAAAGGTTTACGATCTGATATAACTCTTAAAGCGCTATGATAAACAGCATCCAAAGAAGAGAGAAGATGAGAAGGAGCAAATTGATACACCAAATCACCGTAATCAAGAACAGGCAAAAAAGTAACCTCTTTCTTACATTAAATGAAAAACAAAACTTGTTTCTAAAATAAAACCCAAGCTTTATTTAAAAAAAATTCTTTAATTATGTGAGAGCCAAAAGATAATGCATCATCAACAATGATGCCAAGATATGTAGACTTTTTATGTAGATAGTAAATAAAAGAGGTCCCAACACAGATCCTTGGGGAAGACCGTTAACAATCTCCAATAGTCCTGAATGTTTACCTTCAGCCTGAACACATTGAGTTATTTCACTTAAATATTTTGTTAAACCAGAAAATAACATGATTTGATAAACCAACACTCTCTAGTCTATGCAGTCTATGATCCAACAATATTTCATAATCATGATCGAAAGCCTTTGATAAATCAATAAAAAGGGAAGCGCAATAATCACCTTTATCCACTGATTCCACAATATCATTTAAAACTTTCAGAACGGCTGTTGTGTGATATGTTTTTTACGAAACCCTGATTGATTATTAGATAGAATCTTTGTTTACATTCAAATAACAGGTCAACTGGTCACTAATAAAACTTTCTACAATTTTTGATAGGACAATAAGCTTTGAGATTGGCCTATAATTATCTAATATAGTTGAATCTCCTCCTTTTAATAAGGGAACAACAAAAGCTGATTAGGGCCTGGTGATTTTTTTAGATGCTGCATAGCAGCATTTGCCTAAAATGATTTATGTAATCGCGGTTCAGAAGAATTCTAGCGCCTCCCTGCCCTTAGGGTCCTTTGAACAAAGAGAGCTTTCATATTTCAGCAAGGAAAGGAAAAAAGTGCATTAGGTAACAACAGGCCATGCCGTATCTGTCTCCGTATGCCAATGCACCTTTTACAGCATTGTCATGATCAAAAAATAAGCAGAACTTGACTGGAATGTAGAGGAGAATGTTTGTAAAGACATTTTTGGCCTAACAAATCAGATGAGACTTTTTTTTTTCATTTACACATTTATTAAAAGTACAACAATAATAAACAATTATTTTTTTCTCCTGACAAGCTTTAAAGATGGAGAGAAATAATAAAGATTATTATACAGAGAAAAACATCTAACATGTCAAGCACAACAATCACCACTAAGTCACAACATCACAAAAGCACAATAAATGCACATTACTTAAAATATGTTCAACAATTTGTTGAGAAAATGAGATTTGATTTTCTTCCTATCAAAGAAAACAGTTAATGTTGCTTAGATGGACAACAAATCATTTCCTGAATAATACAAGTACCTTCTATTTTGTCTTGCCGGATGACATCAAGAGATTTTAAATACATTTCAAGGAATCCAAGTCATACAACACACTGACTTTATCAAAGTAAAGTCTTAGCGCATTTAAATCGCACAACAGTCCTTATGAACATTTAAGCAAACAGATGTTACACATCTTTTCTCCTATCTGTGAAGTACATGATGCACCTAAATGCAACTTTCCTCCATGACTCCTTTATAACACATTGGGAGACCAGAGATTTCACAAAGCCTGGAAAGAGCTCCTCATTGCAAGCGAATCACACTGACCTGATGCTAATTGAAAGTACTGAAATGAACTGGCTTTCACGAAACCCATTGTGACTTTTGCCTTCTTCAAGCCCTTCTCCATATCCTATGAGTATCCGACGTATATAAAAATACAACCTTAAAAAAACCTGCCAGCAGTACAGCCCCCCCCCCCCCCCCCCCTTTCGACGGTTACAAAGAGCATTTACTTTCCCGTCCCACTTCTGAAAAAATATTTGGTAGCAAAATAGAGTCTACAGTACAAATGCCATGATTTTCAGAAAATAGGCATGCATAATCAATTTATCAGACATATTTACAAGTTCAGCTGAGAACAAATCACAACCCTGAGTGGTCCAACACTGGACAACCCACTTACTCAGTATGGATGAATGCCTGTGAAGAAGTCTCCAATATACTATTTACAAACTCTGTTGTGAAAGTTGATGCGAAGGCACACTCACTCAGTTTCATTTCTAGAGGATGTGAGAACACAAGGACTCACAGGTAAGTGTGCATATCCACAGATGTATACAGACACAACTAACACTGTGAGATATGAAGCATGAACTATATAGTGCTCAAAATTATGAAATGCCCAGTTTTCAAAAACTGCCACAACATGAAAAAGGAAATTTCTTTTCCGAAGCGGACAACTGGGAGACCTCACCAGACCTTGAACAGCTCCTTACCCACTCACTAAAGAATAAGAAATGAAAGCGCGGCACAACACATGGAGTTGTGAGTGGTGAATCCTATAAAACTCAATAATAATTCACATTCATTCGCGCAGAACAGACAGCCGGTTCGCTGCAGACAAAGTTGAACTCAACACCAGACCAGACACTACATAACACTCACAGAGGACGGCTGGAACAGGTAAAACACCCTCATGTAACCTCCACACACACACACACACACACACACACACACACACACGAGTCCGGGTTAAGAGATGAAAAACACTACAACTGGAAATCTGCTGTAGGAGTAGTATCAGGCTTTCAGAACCTGTACAATGACAAAATCCCCTAACATTTCAACAACCTTAGATATTGTGAAGCATAGAAAACACGTTCACAAGTGTTACATAAACTGTTATGTACACATATGAAGTTTGTTATATAGTATTCTGTTTAGGGAATTTTAAAAAGGTGAAGAGCTTTTTTTAAAGTGCTGTCCAGCACATTTCACTGGCTAGGACAAAACGGGATATGGAAATGTAATGTTTTGGGGAAACCTGAAAAACAATATTAATTTGAGTTTTCAATGTCTGAACACACCGCTTAGTCAAAGACATCCTGTTTCTTTCTCATGAGGAAGGTCAAAACCTCTTGATATGTACTACATAACATTATGACATGGGGAAAGTTTCAGTTTGATCAAACCAAAAAAAAATCAAAAATACAGTTTAACTGATATTTGAAAAACTTAATATATTCACTTTACAAAAAAGCACTTTTTTCATGTCTCTTAAAAAAACAAGCCTCTGTTATGGTAAAAATGTACCTAACATAACAGAATCATAATGGACACAACAGAGGAGAGATCTTACATACACGTGCAACAGTATATAACTAAATATGTCATAAATGGCAATATTTTATGTCAATAATGGCAATAAAAATGGCTACCAATAACATAAAAACGAGTATATACACATACTGTAATACACTCCTCCAACATGAAAGTGCTACCGAGTCTGTGGAACCCAATTAGTTGGCAGGTATGAAGGTGTTCAGCCATCGACTCCTGAAGGAACTTTTTTCCCAGATCTGGTGGTTTGTATATGGAGCGTTTTTCCTATGACACACTGGAGCAGCGGATGGAGGGGGAGCCCATCTGAGTGAGCACTTTGTCCAGCCACTGCAGAGGACCGTTCAGGTGCAGTTCTATCCAGCAGGGGGTGCTAGTCACTGTCTGCCGCCTGACAGCATTAAAGAGAGAGAAATAAAGAGAGAGGTCAGAAACCAGAAACACACAGTATTCACACACTTAAGCCACACTTAAATATATCAATTTAACTGCATCGGATCAGTGATTGCAATGAGCAATTTCAGTGATTAGCATATGAATATCATTACACATTTTCATATTTGTTACATGCCTTTGTTTTGATCACAACCATTTTTCAGAAACATTACGAAAATTTTAAACCTACCAAACCTCTTTTTGAAATATTTTGCTTATCTTTCTTTGTAATAAATAACACTTGGTTTGATATTTTATTATATTCTAATGCAAATGACTTTGGAACATTAAGTGTGGCTTAAAGGTACACTTCACCCAAAAATGAAAATTATGTCATCGTTTACTCATGTAGTTCAAAACCTGTATGAATTTTGTTCTTCTGTACAACACAAAAGAAAGATATTCTGAGAAATGTCTCATACAATAGAAGTCAATGGTCACCAAAACTGTTTGGTTACCAACATTCTTCAAAATATCTTATTTTGTTCTGCAGAAGAAAGAAAGCTTTGAAATGACACCAGGGTGGGTAAAACATTATTATTTTATATATATATATATATATATATAATGTTATTTTCAAACTAATAATATACAGATTTTTTCCCAAGCATGTAGATTGTTAATAAATCATCCACTGACATCATTTACTGTGAATGTGAAGTACTGTCAAGAGATAATTCACAGAGTTTGTCAGTTTGTCTGGATATAAACTGTGTGTAAACTCTGCTCTGCTGTTCTTTGCTTTGGTCCCTCATAGGGATGTACTTACTGCCAAACACACTTCTTTTACATTTTACAATACTTACACAACACTCGTCTCAGCAGTTTCCAAAGCTTGGGCTCTCTCACACTCACACTCACACACACACACACACACACACACACACACACACGTTCCATTCCTCATAACACCTCACACTGCTCACGTTCCATTCCTCACTGGGACTTCCTCTAATCCTTCCACTCACATACACACGTGTGTAAGTCTCTCCTTAAAGCTGCTGTAGGTAACTTTTGTAAAAAATATTTTTTACATATTTGTTAAAACTGTCATTATGTCCTGACAGTAGAATATGAGACAGATAGTCTGTGAAAAAATCAAGCTCCTCTGGCTCCTCCCAGTGGTCCTATTGCCATCTGCAGAAATACACGCTCCCGGTCAGAAACAACCAATCAGAGCCAGGAGGAATGTCTTAGCAGTGTCAATCACGCTCGTGTACGCGCTGATCACACCCCTCTCTTGCACAGCGCGAGCGCGTACCGTCATTCAAACTCAAGATTGCCGGTGTGCCGCAGCTGTGCTGTGTGCTTATGACGGAGAAACAACCTAAACTGCCAATTCTCGAGTGGCACCTGCTCATAAAACAAAGAGGTAAAAGGAAAAAGACCGATGACGATAAACAAGCGAAAAAGAAAGAATTACACAGAGCCCATTGACTCGGTGTCAAAACTCTAGCCGCATAACATGTAGATAAAATGTCACGCACTCTGCTAAGCAACAATTGAAACCTGCTAATTCACTGGCTTGTCATGTTGCTGAAATAATGTACTAGCACACCTTATCTAGCATTATATATCGCTAGAATAATTACTTACATACTGTAATGTTAGTTACCGTTATATTAACGTTATCTTACTAGCTATTTATAACTTATAGAAAGAGTGCAACGTTATAAAGTTACATGTATTGCAAAATACATAATGATTTGAGGACCAAGTTTGTAGTCAAAGTATGGGCAGGCCATAGTCAATGTAAAGCATATTATTGACGTTTAGTCCCTATTAGTGAATGTGCCATATAACTTTTTATCCGCTGTTATCGGTGGCCCTGTTTACTAGCCTGCGCGTTCACGACAGGCTCCGCTGTGGAGGACGAGCTGTGGAGGGAGGGCTGTAGCGCAGCAGAGAGCAAGGGGGTGGGACCTGTAAGTTGTGCTTGTTCAAATTTTCAGGCTAAGTCAACGTTTTCTCAAAACTCCCTACTGCAGCTTTAATCTCTGTCCCTCTCCTTCTACATGACTTACAGTCACTTCAGCACTCAGAGAATAATTCATAAAAGAATTATAGACTAATTTTAAAATGTAATCATTCTATAATAATCAATAATGAAAACAGCCAGCAATAAATTGTTTTATTGATCAGTCAAATCGCTACACTGTGCACAGAAAACGTATGTGAGTGAAGTAGTGAAAAATATTTTTATGGAAAAAACGTTTTTAAAATTGTACTGTTATACTCTATTATATATTTCTATTTTGAAAAATAAACCATGTGTCCTAACATCAAGTAAACGTGTGCTATTAAACAGAGACATCAAGTAAACATGTGCTATTAAACAGAGCTCAACAGAAAAGTTTTAAATAAATCCTAATTGAAGCTTAAAAACCTAATTGAAGCTTCACTACCGTTCAAAAGTTTTGGGTCGGTAAGATTATTTAACGTTTTTGAAAGAAGTCTCTTATGTTTACCAGGTTGCATTTATTTTATTTATTTTCTCCAGTGTCACATGATCCTTCAGAAACCAGTCTAATATGAAGATTTGGAGCTAACGTGACATTGCTTATTATCAATGTTGAAAACAGTTGTGCTGCTTAACCATAATTTTTGTGAAACATTTTATCAGGATTCTTTGATGAATAGAAAGTTCAAAAGAACATTGTTTGACAGAGTAAAGACATTTATAATGTTACAAAAGATTGCTGTCACTTTTGATCAACATAATGCATCCTTTCTGAATAAAAGTATTAATTTCCTTAAAAAAAATCGTACTTTTGAACAGTAGTGTATATATAACTCATGCAATGATATTTTTAAATAAAAGTAATAAAAATAATTAAAAAGTAGCACGTTGAATGTGAAATTGCCTCTTAACAATTAACAGTTTTTAATTTGGTTATTAAAACAGTTCTGCTGCTTTCACATTGTGTTTCGAATCATTTCATAATGTAACCATTACATTTTAGACATTTTCATTACAGTTTCATCCAACAATGTGTCTACCCACTGCTTTTGTCTCCTAGCAGCTTCTTTTATTGATCGTTTGACTGTTTCTTGTTCTTCGACGAGTAAATCTTTCAGCCATCTATGAACAAACCCCTGACTTTTTTATAAGGGCAGTGCTGAAATACAGCATAAGCGGAGGTCGCAGCCTCCATTATTCTACAAAGTCTACTAAGAGTTAAAAAGAGATGGAGTAGTGGAAAGAAAGTGGGAGAGCAGGAGTGAGGAAATGAAAGAGGAAAGCTCTTCCTAAATTCAGGAGTTTCGTCTTCCATGTAGATACTGCAAAATTATTAACAATTTTAATGTCTTGTTTTAGAAAAGATATTGGTAAATAAAAGCAAAAATGAGGAGAGGTGAAATCTACTCTAGTCATCGACCAAGTAATCTGGGGCAGAATATGAAACTGAGAGAATATGAAGGTGAATTCAGACAATGGCACTGTGCTGTTCTACGTCATGATATTCGCTGACGTGATGGTAAATACATGGCCCAACCATAAAGTGCTCAAATGGCATTTTTAAACTGCAACAGTGAGAGTTTGTCCGCACTTAAAGAGGTGGATCTGAAGGTGGGGAGAAGTGGAGGGGCGTGAGAGAGAGAGAGAGAGAGAGAGAGAGAGAGAGAGAGAGAGAGAGAGAGAGACAGAGTGGGTGTCTGCTGAAACCTGACACAGCTCAGATTGTGTCTCCACACGCCAAGCTGTCTGGAAACCACAGTCTCACTCTCTCTCACACCAGTCTTACTCTTTCCCACTCTCTTCTCAAGCTTTCTCTGCAGATGTCCATGGTCAAAACCCACAACTGCTTCTAATTAGGGTCTTGGTTCCATGGGCTCAAACAATGAAGTTACTCACAAGAGGGGAAGAGAACAAAGAGAAACCAGGAAACTCTGAGACATTTTGAAGCACACCATATGTGAGTTTGTTTGGTGTGGAATGATTTGCCAGCGCAGACCTAACAGTTTATATGACGGACACGCTAGACTGGTGGACACCGGGTTGCCTTGCTACGTCAGAGCTCTTCACCAGAGTGAGCCAGACCGAGAAAAACAGTTACCGCAGCCTGTCAGATCCTGTCATGACCCCGCAGGACTGTCCATATTAAAATAGCTGTAAAGCAACATTCCCTCCTATTGTCTTACGGAGCAGTAAAATGGCTTGGGCTTCCTTTACGAACTTCTGTCATTACTAGTTATATCTGCTGATATAAGAGATTTCTTACTTTATCATTTATCATTGACGCTGGATATTAGGGATGAAAAATATTAAAGTGCCCCTATGATGGATTTTTAAAAATGACCTTTCATGTAGTGTGTAACATAGCTCTAAGTGAATGAAAACATCCTGCAAAGTTTTAAATCTGAAAGTGCACCGTATATAAAGTTATTGTCTTTCAAAAGTAAGAGTTGACTCTTGACTTGAGTCAATGAAATGAATCGTTTTTCAAACGAGTCATAAGCCGTTTCATGGTGACATCAAGACGAAACATTAGCATATTGCCCGCCCACTTATTGCGCGCGCAGACACCAGGGAAAACTTGAACCCCCTCAAACTCTGCAGCTGATTCCTGTGGATACTCGACAGCATCACGTCGAGAAGACGCTGTGCTCTACAATGTGAAGGTAAAGCCAGTTTTTTTTCACTGCCCAAGGACGAGCATGTGAAGAATCAGTGGTTAAATTTCATCTTTACCATGATATCACAGCAGTATAATCCTAAACTTTTGCTGTGTTCCCTTTATTTTATTTATGACTGCTTCTCAAATCTCGGAGTTCAATGCAGGATTCACAAACCGCTTGCTCTTGAAAGATGATGATGAAAGATGACATGTTATCACTGTCTTTTTATATTGTGTAGGTCTCCTGCTAACTGGTTAACTCATGTTATCACTGTCTTACTGAAATACTTCTGCTAAGCAGTTATGGGCCACTATTACCTAAAACTGTGTCTATTAATGCAGATTGTCTGTCGTTCTCACTTTTTGAAGGAAAGATTAAGCATGGAGCAAGATTTGTTTTACCAATGTTAATGTTACATCAGTCATTCACGCTAGAGCTCGGCTAATGTATGCACTGTTATTGATACAGTTTCCACATGTTCACTGGAATAAATTATAAAAAATACTCGGTAAATAAATAAGTAACGTTACAAGTAAAATAATCGGTTTGTTGATGGACAAGCACTTGTTAAAGGGGTCATATAATGGGGTCATTTGTTTTACTTTTACAAGTTTGTTGTACTGAAATGTGTGTTGGCAGTGCCTGTACACAACCATCATATAATGATAAAAATCCATCCAGTGTTTTTGTTTTAATCTCCTTATATGTTTTCCCCTGTCTTAAATTGAGCCGTTCGTTTTTGTGACGTCAATAAAACGGACGCCCCTCGCACGATTGTTGATTGACAGCAGGGGTTTCAACACAGACCCGCCCTCGCTCGTCCTGTCAATCATAGTCCGCGCGGATCGGCGCGGACATTGTTGATATGCTGGAGCACTGTCTATGAGCAGAATGGCGTCTAAGCGATTGTGGTGTTCTGTTCTTGGGTGCAATAACGAACACAGCAGTCATTTTAATGTTCCTAAATCCAAACCGCTGAAGACGCAGTGGCTGAGTTTGTTTTCGAAGGGAATATTCCCCACGAGCAACGTCAATGCTTTCATATTTGCGCGAATCATTTCACACACCAGACTGCTTATAAACGAGGAGGGTCAGTATAAAGCTGGATTTGCTAAGAAGTACCAACTATTCGTGTTCCTGCTGAACCTCCAAAATAACTGAAGTGAGTGTATCGTTTTATTAATCTTTAATATTTATATTAATCTTTGCAAATCGCTAGCTGCACGCTTCACAATGAATGCGTCTAAGGTTTACACTCAGGGTACATTACGGCATGTTTTCTATGTACGACGTTCTCAATATAATTCATAATCCCACATCTATAATGAACAACGCGTTATGGTATTGTGTTACAAACGGTGTACACAGAACAGAGAGGCGGGGTGAGCAAAGCTCATGATCATTTAAAGTCATATGCACTGAAACGGCGTGCTGAAAACAGAGCTGTTTTTGCCCAGGTAAAATAAGTGTTTTCTTACAATACTAATGAGAATTTTTAATTAAAGTATATTACAAAGTTTTAATTTAGACTCTAAAGAATCATATTAGCTTGTACAAAAATGGCATTATATGACCCCTTTAATGCTGATGCTGAGGAATTACAGTTGAAACATCTCATAATGTACCTCAAACTGAGTAGTGTATCACTGAGAAACGTCCTGCTCGAGTCGTCCTTGCAATGGAGGTTCGGATTTAATGAATAGTTCTTCCAATATTTCATTATCGGACTCGCGCTCGCGCTCGCATTGATATGGTAAAATTGACGTCATTGTTTGTTCCTGTCTTTAGTTTGTGGTGTAGGAAGCCTCAGGACAAGCAGAGCTGACGTTGTTATGGCAATGGGCGTTTTTGTTTTCGATACACGCGCGTACGCGGTAGACCAATCACAACAGACTGAGCTGTCTGGCCAATCAGAGCAGAGTAGCTCGCGGAAAGGAGGGATTTGGAGAGATTGATTCATCTGACGAGTCGTTTGAGAATCAATGAAAATGTGGTGATGTGCAAATGTATATTATGAGAAAATGAAACAGTTTTTTGACCTTTGATGCATGTGAACATGTTGTAGGAGACTCCAAAATAACATTAGGAAACTTTAAAATAGCATAATAGAGGCACTTTAAAATTCTGTCTGATAAGCTGATAATTATTTTCAGTTGATAGCTTTTCTGAAATAACTGTTATGGATGATTTAATTCTATGCAATTTTCAGCTGATACAGATACATAAAAAACTCTAATATAGAGGGTATGCATTGACATCACTTCCCTGCCAGAACACGCCCCCTCAGCTGGACTGAGTGGCAAAACAGCCTGCTGCATGACTGGATTTAATAGGGAAAACTGTGAAAACGCGAGTAAAACAAATGATTATCAGTTTAAACAAACGTTGGACTTAATATAAGTGTTCCTTACAACTTACCAAAGATCCAGTGAATCGTGTTTCCTGACATTTATAGATGCCTGATTTTGACTCCGGGGAAATACATAAAGCAAATTTGCCTGTGAACGCTTTACATAAATACAATATAGCTAGGTCTAAATCCTGTTGATCACTTATATAAAAGTTGTATATATATATATATATATATATATATATATAAGTCCAATATATATATACACACACAGTATGTGTGTATATATATATATTAGGGGTGTAACGGTTCACAAAATTCACGGTTCGGTTCGATACGATACACTTGTGTCACGGTTCGGTTCAGTTCGGTACGTTTCCGATACAGCAAAAAGAAAGAAATGCCAGAGAAATTTTCTTGATTTAATTTTTTTAATTATATTTTTATTAAAACTAACATCATAAAGTATGATATTTTTTAACTTTGACCAATGATGGAGCTATACTTGACTTTTATTAGGAGAATATAAAACAAAACAGCTCCTTGGACAAAATGAAATGTAATATTGTAGTAGTTATAAACAAAGGTTTATTTTAGTTCAGATTAACATTTGAGGGCAGCAATTGTATTCATAATGTCAAAATAAAACCGACGTGATGTTACTTGAAAGCAATATAGCCTACTATTCCTGCCAAACTTCCATGGTTACAGTTAGTAGTGTTACTACAGTAAATCCATGGTGAATGTTGCTGATCTGTGGACACTGGATACATGGCACAGTATTTCTTCCTGGTTTCCACGTCAGCGCTGTTTGATCCGTTAATAACGGAGAAATGTGTAGCACACGTACATCACAGAGACGTCTATTTGATGTGTGTGTTTACATCTGGAAGACGTATTTTTTAGAGTGTTTGCTCATCTGCAATACGTCTAGGGCTGCAACAACTAATCGATAAAATCGATAATAATCGATTATGAAAATCGTTGTCAACGAATGACATTATCGATTAGTTGGTCTGCTTACGTCACGGGGAGCGTTTACTGGTGATTGGTTGAAACAGGCCAATCAGGATGCTCTCTGTCTTACACACGCTTCATGAGGCACACACGCACACACACGCAAGGTCTCTCTCCCTCCGTTGCTCTGCCGCGCGCTCGCGCTACACGGTTTGGAGCACAGTCTCTTCTGTCTCGCATGCGCGCTCAAATCCCGGGAGTTTGAACTAAAATTAGTAAAATTTTTGCGAGCATCAGGGAGCCGCTATCAATATGCGGGTGACTTCCAGAACTTCCGGGAGACTTGGGATGTCTGTATTTTGCGTCTCGAGCATCAGGTTGCTCAATCAGTTCGCTCGCAACATAAGTGATGGATTAAAATAGTGCTACCGCAGAAATATTAAATTAAAACGGTCTTTACAAAGCGAAGCACTAAATATAAAGGCAGTTAATAACAGCAGCAGTAAATTATTGTTTTTTAGTCACTGTACTCAGTGGTTTTCAGCGAATGTTTGTGCACTAATGCATAATTTTTCCTGTCTTTTTAATCAAGCCTGTTAGCTTGCTGCGTACCTCCATTACGTTCTCTTTATATAGCATTTGTCTACTATTAAGTTTTAATTGTTTTTCAAACGCGATCTACTGCGGCTCTGTTCACACGCTTCAGTCTTTCTATATTTCTTTTTACAAATTATCCTTATAATTCAATTAATTTTAAATAAAAATTAAATGAATTATGTATGAGATGTTTTTAGTTTATATCTTTACATCTGAACAACATGTCTGTACATTTGTTTTAACAAAAATTGTGTTAAAACAATATGTTGGATATAATTTTTTTTTTTTTTTACATTAATCATGGTTGTCAACTTGCCATCAGCAATTATCATTAAAAACAATGCAAATATTGATATTTGTAAAACTCAATGTGTGGCTTTTGCACTTTTTAAAGTACACTTTTACACATAAATATCCTAATTTAGGGTTTTAGGTAACACTTTATTTTACGGTGTCCTTGTTACATATGTTACATGTACTTACTGTAGTAATAACAGTAAATTACGCATAATTACATGCAACTAACCCTCAACCTAATCCTACCCTATTCCTAAAGTAAGTACATGTAGTTACTTAATATTACTCTGTACTTAAATATATAATTACACTGTAACAAGGACACCTTAAAATAAAGTGTAACCGGGTTTTATTTAGTCATAATAAACAAAAAATCGAATTGAATTTTTATCCGATTAATCGGTTAATCGAAAAAATAATCGCCAGATTAATCGATTATCAAAATAATCGTTAGTTGCAGCCCTAAATACGTCTATAGGACGTTTCCTGTCAGATGTCAAATAGACGTTTAGAAGATGTCTTTAAGATGTAATGATTTAGAATGTATGTTAAACTGACATCTTACAGATGTCTATCAGATGTTAGTAAATAGCAGATGCTTTCCAGATGAAGTGATCTTTAACAGACATCTTGCAGACGTACGTGTGCTATATGGTATGATTTTACCCCAAAATTCAACATATTGACATAAAATGATAACTGCAAATCCACGTTTCGCTGCCTGTTCAGTTGTTTCTGTGAATTGCAGCGATCCATTTGCTTTCCTTTTCTGTAGCTTTCAGCTCTTTCCCAGTTTAGATGTGTTTTGTCTTTTTCGAGGCATTCACGCTGAAAAACAATGCTGGCACTCAGTCTTTTTGCCACTCAGCTGTCACTCCGGCCGACGGTGACGTCAAGTGCAAACCCTCTATTGACTAATGATCGAAATGTTAACATATCGTGCACACCTATTAGATCTATATCGACCACTACTGAATATTTTAATGGTGCATGCTCACTTCACCTATTTTTACAATTAGACACCTTTGCCATCATCTAACAGTTACTTATTTTATCACGCATTTCAAATTTATTTTAATAACACTGTTAAATGTTCTTTAGCATCTGAATATTTAAATAAATATATTTTTTTTAAACTGTACATTTAAAATTTGTGATACCTAAATTAACAAGCAACTAAACTACAGATTTTATTGAGTTTTATTTTTTTAGACAAAATAGAAAAGAATATTAATATCAGGATTTTATCAGTTATCAGCCATAACATGAGAGTTATCGGTATTGGCCAGAATTTTTATATTTAACATCTCTTGCGGTCTATTTAATTTAAATCTAAATCAAGATAATGAATGTAAATGTAAAAGAAAATAAGTAGTAGTAGTGTTTAAGTCATTCAATATTCATAATCCCGTTTCTACAAAAAAACTGATTACGACAATCAAATTCAAAGAATTTAACAGGAAGCATGGGTGGCTTCTGTGGTTTGGGTAACACCACTTCACAAGTGATGCAAAAGACTTAGAGCAAGACAAATCAAAGCCACATTCCAGGAGTGGCAAGCGCGTGGATAGATATAGAGTGAAGTGATAGCAGTAATCGTACCTGTACTCGGCTCCCCAGCCCTTCACGAAGCTCATGCGAATGGTGCACATGCGGGTGAGCTGGTACACGGCCTCAAAGCCCTGATTCACAGACTGGGCCAACAGAGCTGCAAACTCCTGGTTATTAAAGATCTTCAGATTACAGCCTGGATGGAAACAAAGCGGTTTAAAACAAGGTTTTAACTATCAAAAAGGGAGCTGTTTCATCCTTTTCAGAACAGCAATTCAGTAACTTAACAGTTGAACTCTGTTGATGAGGGCTATTTATTGAGGGTCTCTCGTTTTATCTTACCAGGTGGGATCTTGCAAACAGTGGCGGGGTGCCAGCCATAACGTTGGTTACAGTTGGGACTCTGAACAAAGATGGCGCTGTCACTTAGACACTCTGCAAACACTTCACCACCAATGTAGTACAAACGCACACCTCGGCCTGCAAAAATAGAAGGTTGCCACATAAATAAAAAATACAATTATTTTATTATAAAATTAAATTAAATAATGTTGTCTTATGAATGAGTGATTGAAACAGATGTGTGCGTACCAATGTGCCTGCGCGTGAGCTCCACAGCAGCGTTGCGGTTCACATTGGACAGCAGGCCCAGGCAGAAGCGCTCAGAGTTGGACGGGTCTGTGAAGCCGTCTACTGTTAAAGAGGGCTGGGAGGCATGGAACGTTTCACCGACTCTCTGGTTCAGCTCATAGTATGAGATAGAGCACCAGAACGCTGGTTCACAGTATGTCACTGGCTGTAGATCTGAGAGAGAAAGAGAGAAAAAAAACAATAAAAGGAGAGAATCCGACAGGCACAGACATACACAGAAAATGAAAAGAAATAGAAAGAAAAAAAGAAAACAGGAAAAAGAAAAAAAGAAAACAGGAAAAAGAAAACAAACAAATGGGTGGGGATACAGAGAAAGAGCACGGGGGCTGGGAACTGACGGCACTGTGATGTCAAGAGCAAATGTTACTTCCCAGAAATAAAGGCTGAATCGGGAAATACCATCATCACTTGGACACAAATCTATAGACAATTACAGGCTCATGGCACTGGCCGTTCTCTCTGACACACACTCATACACCACTGCTGTGGAGAGGAGAAATCGCTGTGGGATCTGAGCGGTGTCTGCAAAAGCACAATCTGATACAAAAGGAATCGTGGGCCCTCCCTTGCTAAAATGGTAACTGACAGGATGTTTAGAGTGGGAGGTTTTCTTCCATCCAAATAATCAATTTAATCCATTTCCTCTAAAAGACTGAAAACACATTTGTGTTTCAAATGTTCTAAATGTGTATTTTTAAATGACAAACTGTTATTTAAACAATCAGTCAGTATTTGCACTGATTTAGATCTCACAAGTCCTTAAAGTCCCTGTAAAAGGCAATTCCAAAAAAAAAAATCTAAACACATTATAAATGTTAGAAATGTATTGCTAAAACATATTACAAAGACTGTGAAGTCTGAAGTACTGAATTGTGGAGTTAGACCGTTAAACAGTTTTTCACCATTGCTGTGTTCAGGATTTTTTGGGCGGGGCTAAAATGGGGGCTCGATAACGCACTGGAGCCCTTGAGCTCCTGGACACGCCCCTACTTGATGACGCACTGGAGCCCCTGAGCTCCTGGACACGCCCCTACTTGATAATGCACTGGAGCCCCTGAGCTCCTGGACACGCCCCTACTTGATGACGCACTGGAGCCCCTGAGCTCCTGGACACGCCCCTACTTGATAATGCACTGGAGCCCCTGAGCTCCTGGACACGCCCCTACTTGATGATGCACTGGAGCCCCTGAGCTCCTGGACACGCCCCTACTTGATGATGCACTGGAGCCCCTGAGCTCCTGGACACGCCCCTACTTGATGATGCACTGGAGCCCCTGAGCTCCTGGACACGCCCCTACTTGATGATGCACTGGAGCCCCTGAGCTCCTGGACACGCCCCTACTTGATGCACTGGAGCCCCTGAGCTCCTGGACACGCCCCTACTTGATGATGCACTGGAGCCCCTGAGCTCCTGGACACGCCCCTACTTGATGATGCACTGGAGCCCCTGAGCTCCTGGACACGCCCCTACTTGATGCACTGGAGCCCCTGAGCTCCTGGACACGCCCCTACTTGATGACGCACTGGAGCCCCTGAGGCTGGCCCCTCCCCTAACAATAGAGCACATTCACATCAGTTTGCCGCTCAATCGCGAGTTACTGTCAGTACTATTAGTTACTACAGCCTACAGTTTGCTAGCTAGCTATGCCTTCGTCACAGAAATGCGTATTACCTGGATGCGATCACGTACAAAACAGATCGGTGTCCTTATTTAATTTTCCGAAAAACGATCACATCAAGAAGAGGTGGATTAATTTTGTGAAGAGCCACCTTGATGGAGAGCTGAGGATCAACACCAACACCCGCCTCTGTAGTGATCATTTTACATGGGATAGATTTATAAACTTTCGTCTGAGACAACTGGGATTCACTGATAATCCGCTGTTACTGGTGAATGGGCCGAAACGACTATCTCCCGCCTCGGCCTTCATCCTCCCGTCCCGAAAGCAGTATCACCTAATATTACCGTCGGCAGCTTTCCCGCGAGTGGGCGTGGTTTCAGCGCAGGCAGCGGACACGCCCACCGCGTTTGAGAGCAGAGACTGCTCATTTTTTCAAGATTATTTTAGCTTATTTTATTTACTTATTTTATCATTCAAATTTGGCTGGGTGGCTAATAACACATTTTTCTGTGGTGTGAAAAACTCAGAACAAATACTTAATTTTGACTTTACAGGGACTTTAAGCACACAACACAGTAACAGTTCTTGGTTCATTTAGAGCTGGACATGGGGAAAATAATGACTTGAATGAGTGAGTAAGAACTGCTTCGACTGACTCGTTTAGCGAGCGAGTCATTAGACTGAGTCATTAGTTTGAGTACCCCGCGTTTGAGAGCATTATTTTAGCTTATTTTATTTACTTTTTTTATCATTCAAATTTGGCTGGGTGGCTAATAACACATTTTCAAGACTGTTTTGACCGATTCATTAGTTATTAGTTTATAAGTTGGTATACACTGCAAGTTTCTGTTACTGCAAAAAAAAAAAACAGCAAGGTCACTGCATTTGAATGCTATGTAGTTTATTTATTGTTTGTATTATTTTTTGGTGGCCATACTCTCATATTCTCTCACTCTCACATTCAAATCAGATTGCAAGCACAACTCAACTATAGCATCATTCCTTTTGTCGTTGCGTTGAGTCGCATCAGTGTCTGAATCGTGGAGAAGAACTGTTAATGCAACTGGATGTCAGGAAGACCCTGAATCAAGACTAAGGGTGTCGCAATATGCCGGTATTGATGATAACTGTGATATTTATCAAGTGTGATTCATTAGCCAAAAAAGAGAAAACACAAAACAAAATTAAAGATGAATTTAAAGATGAATGAGGTTTGGAGACCCTATGAAGGGAGGGTGGGTTCTTATGCTTTCAAAGCTAGCTTGCTATTGCTAGCCTTTACGAAATTGCCCACTCTAACTTTAATATCGAATTCTTCTGGCCACGATAATCTATAGTGAAAATCTGATATCAAGACAACCCTAATCAAAACCATTTGATTAAAAATAACTGCAAAAATGGCAAAGAAAAGTGAAGTTTGTTATGTGAAAAGATTTAGTATCATATCTTTTCAAATAACACTTGGTTTTGTATATTGGTTTTTGCAATGCAATTCAATTCAATCATTTTGTGTCCAAAGTGGTCCAAAATCTACACACACATGCAATCAGTTACCTAAGTTGTTGTGGGCAGGAGACACGGGGTTCGGTGACAGGTTTGGAGACCCTGAAAAGAAAAGGACAGATTAATAATTAATGGTATAAGAATGTACAGTAAATAGGACAAACACATTTTGATTAAAAAACAATTACATTTCCAATAATTCAAGAGTGCAAAGTCAATTATCATGTGATTGTCTTCAGACATTTTTCAGATTTTCGTCCCTAAATATTGGTGTGTGTAGACCTACTTTCATACACCACTGATTAAGTGTCAGAAAGAAACTTGGAAAAGTGATATGCATCTGAAATGCCACCAAAAAAACAAACCTGGAACTACTTCATAGCTGTGCAGTTATAGAAAATTCAATGTGTCAACCAATCAAAGAATGCAACAAATGCGGTGGTATAACTACTGGCGTCACCTGTGTCCATGCTGCGGTTCATCTGATGATCACTGGTCTCTCCATCCTCACTGATGTAGCCTGGAGGGGGCGTCTCTGTAACACACACAAACACACAAGGTTAGCCCGCATGAACACAAATTGTACACACCCGTAACACAGTGAGCCAGCTGATGGATGAAGGATTAGGCACATCAGCAAACACATCCGGCAAAATCTAGCAGGTGCAGCAGAGACAATGTCTCACAAGGGTTTTATTTTTCCCCTTCACATTAAGACACCCGATTTAGAAAGCTGGGGTCAGCTCAGTTTCAGCAGCAGAGGATATGAAAACAACACACACCGGCCTATTACAGTAAAAGACTGCCTCTCTAAAGCAAATACCATTCAGATGAAACTAATCCCAGTCAAAGCCACTCCATACAGACTTCATGGGATAATTTTCCCCTTATGTAGACAAAAGCAGTCTTTGAATCACTTCAGCGTATATTGTTCAACTGTAAAATGGTTAAACATATTTTGATTAGTCCTACAAATATAATAAGCAACAGGACTATAGCCAATTTTTCATGCAGACATTTGTCAAAAAAATAAGAAAACGGGTCTGTAGGTTGGGTTAACGGGTAAATTGTTAAATGGCTGTGATTGTTTACCTGTGCACCTCTTTCTCTTATGAGTTGCTTGTGTGTACAGTTAAAGCTTCACATGTACTCTTTGCTTGTGTCTAAGGACATGAGTAGGTGTCAGTCTTCAGTCAGTGTCACACGATCCTTTAGAAATCATTCTAATATGCTGATTTGGTGCTCAAAAAACATTTCTTCTTATTATCAATGTTGAAATCATTTGTGCTGCTTAATATTTTTGTGGAATTCAGGATTCTTTGACTAATAGAACGTTCAAATGAACAACGATTTAAAATAGAAATCTTTTGTAACATTATAAATGTTTTATATATAAATGTCACTTTTGATCAATTTAATGCATTATTGCTGAATATTTTTTATTAATTTGTTTTCTTTTTTTAAATCATATTGACCCCAAACTTTTGAATGGTAGTATACAGGAGGTCAGAAACACATGTGACCACATTATATGTATAGTGTAAATGCTGATGTATCCAGGTCAACAATGGCCGCCTACTACCAACCTGTCAATCAACAACTCTGCTAAAACAAGGGATTTAAACTATGAAGTTTCAGAGCAGCTTAGATCAAAATAACCATCCAATCATAAAATTTGAAAGAGCATATAGACAAAAATGCAAAACTTCTCTACTATGACTGATCTGTGGCACATCAGAAGTTTAGTTATAACTAAGAATAACTAAGAATTCTGCTTGAAATATCATGTTTGTATTTAGATTAAAAATCAGATTTATTCTGGATGAACATGTTTTTTTTCCATGCATTTACTGTTCATTCTTTGTGCTTCATCAACACACTGTAACACGATGTAGTGATTGGACAGTACTGTTGCTTTATCTTTGTGTTTGGTGGTCTCTTCTGCTCATCCTACATCTAAAATAAAAGTGATCCACCCACTGCCCACTAGTTCCTGAACGATACTTTTTTCGATACCAATTTTATGAAATCATTTTAACAAGATTACATTACATATTACCTAAAAAAAAGGTTAAAACTTTTTTTTTTTCAGTTTGTTGACTGTTTTTACAAACTCAAAGACATTCAGACCACTGGGGAGGAGGAATATAAGCCTCGCGCTCAAGCGCATGCATAAAGCTTGCCGCAAAGCACTGGAAAAATTAGCAAGGAGACATTTTAATTGTTTATTAATAAACTAGTGTTTTCTGAGACAGTGTTGGCTGCAAAGATGAAGTTGACGTTGCTGACTCGTCATCTCCGCAGTATAGTGAACGCACGCATGCGCCTATAGAGATAAATGCATATTTCATTTGGATTACATAATCAGAGACAATTTGTTTTCGATTTGAATTGGTTTGTTTAGACATTTCAAGCTTTTTATATGCCTATTTCTCATGTCTGTGAGGCAAAAAGCCTATACGCAGAGTTTCGGTTCATTTGTGACGTGCTCCAGTTCTTCCTGCAGTCGAAGACAGAGCAACTTTCTGCTCTTAAGTTTATTCAGTGCACTGTCGAGTACTTCATCAGATTTGTCGTGTTGCCGGTGTTGGCAGCAATTATCTTGTCACAAATATTGCATCGCACGCTGTTAGCATCGAGCCTGGTGAAATATAGCCACAGTTTTGATCTTTTTCACATCTTTTACATCTACGGGGTTTGAGACACTACAGCCTCAAGTGTGAGCAACATCTCTGGGCGTAACTGGCGTAAACTAGTGTTTTCCTTGTAGCCTTGCCACAGCCAATCATGCTGCATGGTTATTGGCTCACTGACGAGATTAACCCCTTAGGTATCGAAATTTGGTACGAACAACAAGAGATTTTTTGATACTCGATGGTATCGAGGCAAATCGGTCAGTGCCTAAAAAGTATCGAACTCGATACCCAGCCCTACTGGGACTACAGCTACAGACTAAATGTACTCTAGTACACCTGGAAAACATTTGAGATTGTGCCGCTTTGTGGCAGCTGATGGAGACATATTCATTTAAATGCCAGTTGACATTTTTTGGTTTGGCTTTTCTGTTTTTATAACACTATGAAACTCATTTCCAAGAGTCTTCTCCATTACTTCCCGTACTAGAGTGTATTTGTCTTTTACCTGGTATGTAGTTGCTCTGGGGTTCGATGCCAGCAGGAAAAATGGTGTTTTCTGGGATGGAGTGACTGTAGTCATCTAGAGGAGGGAACTCGCTGGGGATTTCAGTATGACGAGGCACCAACACTGGAGGAAGAACTTCAGAGAGAGAGAGAGAAAGTGAACAAGAATGAAAAAGAAGAGAAAAAACATGATACCTGAATAACCAAACAAAAAACACGTTTTGATTCACAACTTGAACAATATATACTTGTGCATATACTACATATATTACTAATTACTAAGTAACATTTACTATGTTACAAATGTACCGTACCGTACGGTGGAAACGAGCCATAAATATCAGTGTGCATTACCTGGTGTCTCGACCCGCTGGTAGTGGTAGGGATTGACGCAGACCTCGTCCTTTTTCGTGTGAAAGGCAAACTCGCAGAGTTCAACGGCTCTGAGCTCATGATGTGACTGCAGGTCAGGCCAGCGCCACAGACGACAGTAGATCACATGAGGGAGTCCTTTCCTATGAGATACTTGCAACCGACCATCTAGTGATCTGAGAGAAAAAGAGAAGACAATAATGATGCTCACTGTAGCAGAAACAATCCCAGCAGCTCATTCTCTAAAATCCAAAGCAGAAATACAGCTGAAATGTTATTATGGCTTAAGTCAGAAATATTGTGTAAAATCCTAAATTACCACAATATAAACACTCACTACTCCAAGGCTTGCAGGGACAACGCCACGGTATTATGTGAGACCGCAGATGAAGTAAAAGTGGCCCAATTTCCTGTTAATGTGGTGCTTTCGGTTACACATCACACGTGATGTGAATGAGGTGAAAAAATAGGAAGAGGAAGTCCCAAAAAAAAAGTGTTTCAGAACAATGTGTGTGTGTGTTTAGGAGGTTGATTGTGTTCTAGTTTAACAACAGCTTCATCTCATAAAGCCATATGAAAGCAACAGTAGACTCCTCACACACATATGTAGTGCGGGCCAAATAATGCAAATCCCAAAAGCTCTTTAAAGCATGTCTGTCAGACCCCCCTCCTCCCACTTTTACACCCACCAAGCCTGGCCCAGACAATGGCACGGGCCTGCCTGGCCAGCCCGAGGCTTCTGTGGCTCTCCCAGCAATATGCTTTAAATTTTTCATAGCAGAGCTTTCGCTCCACAGGCAGATTGCGTGAGGAAAAAAATAATGATGTAAAATCCAGACACCCCATGGAGAGAATGAAAAGAGAATCTATAAAGCAATAAAATTTAAAGAATAAACAAGAACATTTAGGCATAAACAATCCACTTTATGGTTGCAACACAGGCTCACACGGGCAGAGTACAGCAACAGAGTTGTAAACACAGAGTCACTTCCTTCAGTTCACAGTTCACACATGCATGCCCAACCAGTCAAAGACACATTAAGGCTAATGGAGACAAGAGAGAGGGAAGGAAAAGGAGAGATGAACTCGGACAGAAAAACAACACAAATATGTATTCCTGTACACATCATATTTTTACCTGCTTCACTTTTTAACTGCAGGCAAATACAACTCAGACTTTTCTTTGGATGGCCCCATGTGGAAATGGAAAAAGGCATAATCATTTCAGAATAATGTGGGGAAGGCCTTGAGCAATGTTGAAAAAACACACAGTGAACTTTTCATGTCTGAGGCGAGTTATTCACTGGTCCGGTCTCAGACAAAGAGGACTTTTGCAGACATAATTGAGCACACCATCATATCAAAACACATTTTCACACTAACTCCATTCTATACGCCTCCAGTTCTTATCTTTACAGTCAAGGGCTGCGACCAAAACATTTTTATGATGCTTATCTGTGTAGCGGCCTCCTATAACGGCACACTCGCGGTCGAGATCAGATTAAATACACCAACGTAATACATGCACTGCTATGGTGTGCTGAAACCTCTCAGAGCACTCTATTATACATGACTGCTACATTGTGTGCTTGAAATATGCAACAGCAGCCAAAGTGCTGAGAGAGAGAGGAGGGCTGTGCACTAGGTCAGCAACTCTTTGAGGAATCCAGGGCACAGATACCATTCATGACACTCTATTCATCCTTTATACACTACATAAAAGCAGAGACATGAAAAGAAAGGAGGAAAGAGGTGTGAACTTTCCTTAACGGAGCCCTTTAAAATGGGTCATATAATACATTTCACATCATTCTCTTTTTGTTCCTATACTGCACTTATGTTTTTGCCCAAATCAGGTCATTACACAGTTTTTTCATGATCATTCCCTCTCTCAACTTTTGAATTAAACTGGCCTTTTTTTAACTTGTGTCTTGAAGACTTCTATGGCTGCGTCCGTTCACTCAGTCAGTGTTAGACACTAATGACAGGTCTGACTCTCCTGTTCATACAACAGCTTGTATAAAATATTTGAGCAATGTATGAATCAATAACCAAGGTCAAGCCCCTTTTTTATTCTTGTGATAGTTGTGAAAAACACTCAGTGGTGTTTAGGAATAATATATGATATAATCTATCATACTTCCTCCTTATGACCACAATGGTGCGGTTACCAAATAAGTGTCATTGTGACAATGGCCATGTGTTATTGCATTCAGTTTTCTGAAGTCAGGAATAACTATTTTGAAAAACATTTTACAGTTCTGAATCTTACAGTCTGTTTTCATAGAACATTGAACCCTTTTATTTCAATTAAGGAAATGTAGCATTTTTACACTACCGTTCAAATGTTTAGGGTTGGTAAGATTTTTCTGAAAGAGGTCTATTATTCTCATCAGGGCTGCATTTGTTTGATCCGAAAAAAACAACAAAAAACAGTAATATTGTCAAATATTATTACAATTCAAAATAACTGTTTTCGATTTTAATATATTTGAAATTTTATTTATTCCTGTGATGTCAATAGATAGGCCTAGATTGTTTTATTTAATGCCATGTCAGCATCTAAGCCTATTTTCATGGCAAAATTTTAATTACAAAAATACAAATATCATCATATAAATACAATAAAACCAAGCAAACAAACACAATAAGTCATATTATACAATTTTTTAAAAAGTTAACATATGATAAAAAATCCAAAACCTTTTCAGGCATAATCTTACTAAATAAGTAAGATATAACTTCATAAAAGAGCATTCTACTTGTATTATACCCAGGACAGTCCAATAAAATGTTTTCCTGTGATGTCAAAGCTGAATTCTCAGCATCATTACTCTAGTCTTCAGTGTCACATGATCCTACAGAAATCATTCTAATATGCTGATTTGGTGCTCAAGAAATAATGAATAAAAAGTCCAAAAGAACAGCATTGAAGTAGAATTTTTTTTTAAATGATGTAAAAGTCTTTACTGTCACTTCTGATCAATTCAATGCATCTTGCTGAATGAACTTATTCATGTCTTTCATCAACAACAACAACAACAGCACAAAACATTGAACTCAAACTTTTGAATGGGAGTGTGACTCCTTTCAAAAGCTTTTTTTCATACACAAAAGTCTAATTGAGATAAAAGAAATACAACAGGTAACAACAATTAGGATAATTTAAGAAATGGCAAAGTTCGCGATGAGATCATTCCGTGGGGTCTGGCATTCATTAACTGCATCAGTCTGAAAATATTGTATCCACCATCAGTCCTTTACATTTCCATTACATTCCAGTGCTCAGCGGAGAGAGAGCCTGTGTTTGCTGCTGTGTGGGCAGACCTCATGTGAAAAGGAAGCACTGAATGACTATTGATTGAGCTGCAGAGGGCAAATTAGGTCAGCAGTGAGGCACATCCAACCAACATAAACGTAGACATGCACACACACACACAGCCTGGAGGGCGGGTCTAGCCTGCTCTCCCCCCCACCCGCATGCCGGCTGTCACTTGAGTAGAGAGCAGGGTGAGATTTGAACAGGGAGGGGGTGAGGAAGAGAAAGAGAGTTGAGGGGGTGAGCTGGAGGGATGGAGGGGTCTGACACAGGCTGAACCACGCTGGGCAGATTTAATCTAGGATAAAAACACAGACGCCGTGGGCTGTAGTGGACAATTTCTGTATCAGCCCAGGCATCCTTGACTTGACCATGACACTGACACTTCCCCAGAGAGCATTATCATCCTCAACTCAATGCTTACAAGGAATCAGGATCAGGTCGATTTCTTTGATGTTTACATGCAACTCGACATGAACTTATACAAAGTTTTGCTAAAAGCTGCAGTCCGTAGCTTTTTTTGGGTTAAAAATTATTCAAAATACATATTTGAGAAAATACATAACCAGCCAGTGTTCAAAACTATCTGGTTGCCTTAGCTCGATGCAAAGCGGTAAGCTTGTAATAATGTTTTTAATTCTAGTGGTACTGGTGGATTTCCGCGGGAGATTCGAGCATGTCTTTGCGTCATTACGTCACATCTGATTCTGTACACATAAAGAAGGAGTCTCGGCTAGTAGGCTATATTGCGTGTGTGAGGATGCTGGAGGTGGAGATTTATAGCCTTTTCTCACAGCACTTGATATAATTAAACTTATCAATTCGATGGCGGATCCAGAAAGGTTCAAACGACAATCACCAGTGACAACAGATTCACCCGCTGTAAAATGCAAAAGACTTCGTTCGGACTTCGGAGTGGCTACAGAAAAGAAGAGACTGCAACCGGACCCATGCGAAAACAAGGATACATATCGGAAGGACATTACATGTAGTCACGCAATGCTTGCTGATGTTGAACATTAACAATTTGAGAACAAAGTATAATTTGCACGGTTTTGCGTGATAAGAAAAGCGACTGTTAGATTTAATCAGTGCGATTTACTGCAATGTCAGAACCAGAACAAAAGTGAATGTTTCTTACTTGTTCAGATGACATTTTCCGGTGAAAATTATTATGTTGGTCATACTTCCAAAATGAATAATCTGTGATTCTGAATGACGGTATCCACACCGGCGCGGTGATTGACAGCTGCACACTCTCCTCAAAACATTGTGTTCATCCGCGCTGTGCCGTGTCGAAGTACAACTCACGTAAAGCTGATATTTCCGCGAATAACTGCAATTGCAGATTTCGAACAGAGATGGCGACAAAGAGGAAAAACTGCGGACTGCAGCTTTAACACAAATTTAAACAGAGCAACAAAAATAAGCAAAGGCAAACTACAGCTGATGTGTAGTTTATTTGCACTAATACGCTAGATTTAACATGATGCATTTTGTTTGACAGACAAGACAAACATCTTTCCAAAGTAATTTTCAACTTTTTTATTTCACTTTTTCAAGCTGTGTTTAGCCTTTAATGTGTATGTTTTTAGAGCTGAACTTGCACGTCTCCGTTTGAAATCAGAGAGTCTGACAAAACACAAACTCTGTGAACTCTGATACATGCAAATTTGATGCAGAGGGAGAGAAGGACAAAAGCAACTTCGACGTCAGACCAGACCGTCTGCGGGACCATTTCACCCTGTGGAACATACCCCGACCCAGCCCCCACAGCCCCCCTTAAAAAACACTTTTAAGACCATTGCTATTCCCCCATCCCCCCAGCCTAAACCCAGACAGCACGCAGCAGTACAACAGACCTAATACTACACGACACAGTGCAGTGATGAAGGACACATACCTGATCGTACAGTTACTACTGAAGATAAAAGCTGAGATATGTCTGAACATACATTTACTCAACTTTGGATTGACTGGTCATAATATTTGTATTGGAATAATAGCTGGAAGCTGATCAAATATTAAATCTGACTGTAAAAAATACGGCATAAATATCTGGAAACCCAACTCACATGGAAACTCTTATAGTCTAATATTTGTTTCTAATTCAAGGCTTATATACCTGCTTATTCTTCATTTCATAATGTGAGTGTGGGGAAAATATCATGTTTAACTTCCTGTTATTTTTTTTAAAGGTTTTGGTTTTCCTCCCTCTGCTAAAGTCATTAAGGCCTTCCTTAAGTAAACAGAACCCTGCAGGGGTCTCATGTGCAGGTGGTTGGATGTGGTTACGGGGGCCCGTTCTCAGCATGGGAGCAGGACTATAGCAGAAACACTACAACCATCATACAAATGCAGCAGGGGCCAAAAGTAACACTCCAGTTAGCCACTTTTTTTAGTGCGAAATACTGCACGGTTCAAATCGCAATGTAAAAGAATGTAAAATGGGCTAATCAAATTACACAGATACAGATCGCTTACTGAAAAAATGGTCAGTGACTGCCATGCATTGTATATTTTGTAAGTATTATTTCAATAGACTGGCCTGTATATAATGCTGCTGCAAGTGACAATGCACCTACTAAAAAAGTATTTGGAAATGTATCTATTTTTTTATTATTTAAAATCTTGTTTTATACCTTGTTTATAAACCTAAAACATGTTGTGTGATGAACACCACAATGTCAAACCTACACATCACTGTAGTGTTGTCAAAAATATCGATATTTCGATAAATATCGATACTGAAATATCTGAACGGTACCAATACTAATTTCCCGAAGTATCGATACTAGCCGAGCAGTCACTTTCACTTCTCTCAAAAGGCGCGTTGATAAACACCACACGTGACGCACTCGTCTCATTCGCTCTGGTTAAATAGCAAAAGTGAAGTGAATGGAAAGATGGCGAGTGCGGCGCCCCCGCGACCGGCTTTGGTTAATTGATAAAGAACATCACGCGAACGGGCATGTCGGAGAATAGCGCGGACACGCGTAAAAAACACACCGCGAGCGGGCATGTCGGAGTCGGAGAATAGCGTGGACACGCGCTACACACCGCGAGCGGGCATGTCGGAGAATAGCGCGGACACGAGCTACACACCGCGAGCGGGCATGTCAGAGAATAGCGCGGACACGAGCTACACACCGCGAGCGGGCATGTCGGAGAATAGCGCGGACACGAGCTACACACCGCGAGAGGGCATGTCGGAGAATAGCGCGGACACGAGCTACACACCGCGAGAGGGCATGTCGGAGAATAGCGCGGACACGAGCTACACACCGTGAGCGGGCATGTCGGAGAATAGCGCGGACACGCGAGCGGGCTGCGGGCACCCAACAGATTGTTTGACTATCAATAATCCCTCACATCACTCATTTTTTTTAATTATTGAATAGGTGAAAACAGACTTAAGGAACAGGCTCCAGGGGTAGGCTACTATTTAGCAGCATATGCTCAGCATCAGGGGTGTTTGTTGTTTGGACAGACCTGCCCCCACTGCTAAAAAAAATCCTCAAGGAAACACTGTAACTCTTCTCATTTGAACTTTTCTGAAACATTAACCAAGATGGCCTAGTATTGTTGTTGATAAGAGTCTGTGTTGTCTCGTTTTAATTCTTAAAGTTAACATAATCTGACTGAGGAATCTTGACAAGTAAATATTGTAACTGTGGTCAAATGTAAATTAACTGGTGCCTATTTAACTTTATTCAAAAAGTATTATTTAATTCTGCAATTTTCCTTCATTAGCGATTATCATCAATTTGATTACACAGATATTAATTAAAGGTGCTCTAAGCGATGTCGCGCGTTTTTTGGCCAAAACATTTTTTGTCACATACAGCAAACATCTCCTCACTATCCGCTGGGCTGCCTGTCCTCTGAACACACTGTAAAGAAACGCGATCTCTGTAGACAGCCCAGGCTCCACAAACAGCAACAAAAACAAACTGCAGCGACCCGCTCCCCGAAACATAACAAACTGTTCCAGCCAATGACCGACAAGAAGGGTTTGGGGGGTTAGTGTGTAGATGAGGAGGAGGGAGGGTCTAGCTAGCCTCCGTTTTGTTTGACAATAGTTCGAACGTCAACAAGAAGTGATGTCACCCAGGATCGCTTAGAGAACCTTTAAACTAAACAGCTAGACAATGGCATCTCTGAATTCAATAATGACATGCCTTTAACTGAAAATTTAATGTTTAATCTTATTATTATACATTACTGTCTCTATCCTCCAATTTGATACTGTTAAGTGCTTTTTTGTTACAGTATATTTTAATCTTTGATAACAGTAGGTAATAAAAGTACATCATGTTAGCTCTGGTCCAATTAAAAAATATAAACAAATAGAACTCAGGACATTTTTGTTCATGTTAAATATACCTCATTGTCATGTTCTAGACTTGTTATATAGCTTAAAATAAAAAAAATACCCCCTTAATATTGTGGCAGTTTTTTCTCCGTGGTATCGAAAATGGTATCGAATATCGATATTTTTCAAGGTATCGTATCGAAGTTAGAAATTCCAGTATCGTGACAACACTACATCACTGAACCTCAGGTTCCATAGCATAGCATTCTGTAGAATTCGGAGTAGGTTCCCACCTCCACAGAAGGTGAAAGATGAAGCCTTTTTTCTTTAAAAAAAAAGAAAAAAGAGAAGATGCAATATTCTTTTTGTTTGAATTTTTTTTGACTTCGTAACCTTTCATCAAACCGTCTTAACTCAATCTTCAGGAGAAATGACAGACTGGTGATGTATGCCACATTTCTCCAATCATTTACTTGGCTTAAATCCCGCCCCTTTCTTACAATCAACTGCAAGCTCGCATTCAGATCTGTCTCCATCCAATCAAAGCAATGAAAGGAACCAAGACTCTGAACAATTATTTTTCTTTTTGGATAATCCATTTCATTCAATTGTATGTCACAACATGGAAGAAAATAACTGTCTCTACTTCGGTTTAATTGTTAATTAATATTCAAGGGGACAGTGGTATTTTCTTTTTAAAGGGTTGAAATCAATAGTGAGTAAATGTCACTTGGTAAAAAGTAAGCAATATAGTTTTGTACCTCTCACTTCAGCAGTGTCTGAGTACAAATTATTATTCTTTACCATTATTTTTTGACAAGTACATTTTCAGCAAATATTATTTTGCATGGTTTTACTTACAATCCTGTCAGAACTAGGATCTGAACAAGACTGATAACCAACACCAGACAGCTGCTGTACCCAGCCCCGTGTTCACATCCTCCCATCACACCTTTTCAAAATTTTAATGAGAGCGGACCCATGCTGAAAACACATAGCTAAAGCAGGTAAGATACATCAGGAGTTGTGTCATAGAAAACAGGGAAGATGACTTTGAAAAAAGATCCAACAAAACATTGTTCATTGTCATGAGTGGCACTGCATTTCAGGCACATGGGCACAGTAATCCGAGATGCAGAATAAAACTAGCTTTGTAAAGCCCAAAGTACACTTCAGTTTTACACATACGCTAGGTTATGCATACAGTGCACAATGTAAATAGAATGCACATACTTTATGCACACAGCCAGAGTACCGCATGTACTCTGTACCCCGCAACATGACGCGACAAAAGACATTAAAACCAATAATAATCAGTGATACTGTCTACACTGGATGCAGCGCGGTGCGATGCGACATGACAAATCCCCGACAGTAAACTGATGCCCCGTTCTATTTCTGATGACTGACACGAAGGACAAATGTATTTGCAACAATCGCTTTGCTGTCTCCAGTGTGGACGGTGTGAGAAATAGTGCAGACAAGGATAAGATTTTATAGTATTTTGGTCCATGTGTCGACCACCTGTGTTCACGCACATCAAATGTTGTAAACTTTGAAAGGCTGTGCATTAGGGCTGAGGGATATGGCCAAAAATAATTATCACAATATTTTTATTCCATATCATAATGATAGTTACCACAATATTATTATTAGGGGTGTGACGAGATACTTATCTCACGAGACGAGACACGATATTGGGTTCACGAGAACGAGACGAGACAAGATTTTTGCACAAATAGAAATCCTCAATGACAAAGTTCATGCATTTTAAAATGTTTTAACTAATAATCTTTTAATGAATGTCATTTCAGTTCTTATGAGTATGAATTATCAAATGCATGAAAGACAACAATAAACAAGCACTGTAAAAGGTTTTGTCACAAACTCAACTGACTGGCTTTTCAGTTTTAGTTTCAAGTGTGTATTTGACGGTAGTTTTTCCTCAAAAGAGAGTGAAAAGCTTGTGAAGTGACTCAAAGCAGCTCTGGAGCAGTGTGTGAGTTTGTGTATCAGACAAAACCGCACCATTCTTTCACACAGAGACACGCAGAAATCACTTATTAGCAACATGCATTGACTGGCTGTTGTCGTGTTTATTTCTGCTGTGTGATAGGCTGTTAGATTAATCCATATGGAGTAAGAATGTCTAGAGCTTATCATCGTCATCGACATAAATTTTAATCACAATCTCGATATGATATTGTTTAATCGACCAGCCCTACTATGCATTCAGCTCAGAGTTTCCGCTAGAAAAGAATGGTGCCGGTCAAAGTGACCGGCAGAGGTTTCGTTTAACGGACATTTTGATGATATGCCGGTCAAATATCGCCTCTTAATTAGTCAAGTTGAGGAAAACTGGAGGCAGGCTATGTAACTTAAAAAATGACATAATCAGGCCATATAGAATGCAACATGTTATTATTAGCCTAACTTTCAAATAGACGGAAAAAAACATGAACGTCCGATTGGCGTCAATTAACACCAATTGTTTTTTACACACACATTTACTTTTTGAAACATTGAGGCACGGATGTACCTAATACAAATAAATAACTAGCTAACTAGTTAACATCTCCAGTTAACTAGCAGATCATTCATTTAGTTCGCTATTAAATAAGAGATCTAGCGCTAAAATCAGTTGTTTTTTAAATCAAGCTGAGCGCTCGTGTCCGCTGCTATCAGTTGCATGGACGACGCGCTGCGCGAGTTGCGCAATCTTCACTCGGACGCGCGTTTCAATCTATCGCCGTTGCGGAGACTCTACACAGGCGAAGCACTGCTACTTGGGCGCAGAGATATCACACAACACCTGAAATAAAGCTTGCCACAAAGAACCGGCGAAAGTAATGATTATGCATGAAACATTTAAATTGTTGATAAATTGATAAAGTTGACGATGCAGACTCGCCATCTTCGCAGTAGTGAACGCGCCAGAAATGCACACTTCATATGAATAAATTCTTATTTTTTAATCCAGGCAAATTTGTTGATGAAACATTAATTAAGTGGTCAAAATCATGTCTGACCAATTCCAAATGTTTTCCGATATAGCCTATAGGCCTATTGGTCATTTTATGATCCTATCTAACTCATCTCATGCGGTTCCCTTTTCATATAGCCTACTCAACAGATGAAATAAAAAAATAATATCATTATATTATTTATAAAAATGAAACGTATATTTAAGTTTTTTAACTTATAATAAGCGTCACACCGCTCCGCTTTGCTCACATGCTCTGGTGTGTAGTCTAATGCATGTGTGCGTGCATGTGGTGGAGGGGTGCGATTTTCAAATAATAATCAACCCAGCGATCTTCGAATATTATTCCTGCTTGAAAATTTCGTTTTGTATAAATTGTATATTAATTTTAATCAATGTTTCATCAACAAATTTGCCTGGATTATTAAATAAGAAGCAAATATAGTGGACAATATAGGCTAATCAGGACACGGAGGCGCCGACGCGTGCACACTTCTCTCTATAGGCGCGTTCACTACTGCGAAGATGGCGAGTCTGCATCGTCAACTTTATCAACTTCATCAATAATATCAATGGACCTGGCCATATTTGAAACGTCTCACTCAATCGTTCGTTGTTTAGGTCTATATTACAGCCGTTCTAGGCGTGTGCTTTATTTGAAATGCAGCATGCGATGTTGTTTAATAACTTTCAAACGGTGTATTTTTGCTTTATACATTTTAGGCTTATTCTCAAATTCATATTGTGTTAGGGGGGCGGGATTATTACGCAATTTTAATCGGACAATTTGACCGGAGAGATTTAATTTTGTCGGACATTTCATTTTTTTCCCGGCCAATGTCCGGTAATTACCGGACAACGGAAACCCTGTATTCATTTGTATCAAAACCGAAGTATTCTTTTTAGGCTTTAGTACTCGTATACAGGAGGACACTTTTACCCCAGAGCATAACACAACACAACACAACACAACACAAGGAATGTGCCGGTATCAAATTTTCATGCTGCGATTAATTGATTGAGCTTTTATCACGGTATACGGTATTATCACGATATTTTATTTGCACAAGAGAAGAAGATGGATTGGGGGGATGTAAAAAAAACAACTTGCATCACAATAGGTGTAATTGTGATTGTCAAAACATTTGGTAACTAAACAAAATTTTATTAAGTTTAGTGAGAACATGTCACAATGTTTACCTGGTACAATGACTGGTAGGCTACTGTTTGTATTATTGCTTAACACAATTTTCACAATTTCAGTTAAATTATTGATTTGATTTCAATCTTGATTCAATATTGACTACAGTAGATAAGCCTACATGTAATTTTTCTCAAGAAAAAATATATCTCACATAATGCTGTAAACATACAGAGAGCCTATTAGCTGGTAGGCTATTTTTAAAGGTTAAAAATAACAAATTAAATGCGGTTTTCATTATAATAACAATTATGTAATATAATAAATATAATACAGTGCACATATTTAGCAAAATACTCTGTTCATTAAATGGCTTTCCTGAGGTAATGTTCTCGTAACGTGACAATATTGTTCACCTGCAGTTTTATTGACCTCTTTCCGTGGTTGAAAAACACTGATTGATCGATATTATGTATGAGGCATATATACCTTTCTGTAATTTGTACTCTATCTTTAAATAAAAAGTAACAGATGATCCGTATACTTGAAATGATCACGTCACATTTACAAGCGCCAAAACGCAGACGTCCCAAGTCTACCGGAAGTTCCGGGAGTCTCCCGCATATTGATAGCGTCTCCCTGATGCCCGCAAATTAGTTAAAATCTCCTGGAATCTAGAGCGAGCAAGAGCGCGCATGCGAGACAGAAGAGACTGTGCTCCAAACCGTAGCGAGAGACCTTGCGTGTGTGCCTCATGAAGCGCATATGTAAGACAGAGAGCACCCTGATGCCCTGTTTCAGTAAATCAACCAATCAATTGTCAGTGTGGCTTCTGAACCAGTAAATTCGGATCTATTATTTTTTATGGTATTTTGAAGTCCCCACGATAACAATATCGTGCATATTCATTACCGCGATTTATCGCATTACCGAATACTGGCACATGTCTACATAACATATAACATTAAACAAGATTTTTCAGTGTACCTGCAATACTACTGAGCCACCTCAGATAAAACAGTCTTAAAATTAAAGACTACAGCGATTAACTTGGATCAGTGTCAGTGTACATTCATGGCAGACTTTAAAGCAGGTCTCTCAAAACTCTCAGACAAACATCAAAACATCCTGCGCAAAGTCTACACTGGCACTCTTCTAAAGAACGCACAAACACACACGGAGAGTTCACGGCTGAAGGACGGTTATTTTCTCAGGGTGGTCAGAAGCAGTCTGAGGGTCAGCGGTAGGGTTAGTGATGACAGAGTAGCACAAAGCAGTCTTGTTGTCTGCTGTACAGAGTGTCTATTATTCCAGCAGATATGGAGGCGGCACAGCTTTTCTAAACCTTCAACCCCGGCAGGAGCCACAAACCCAGAAGCGGCCCACGCCCTCCCCTGGGCAGACAGAGCATTCCTGAAGCCTGACTAACCCCGCCTCGAACAACACACACACAGGAGAAGACTCTCAATGCACAGACTTCCATAGACACAACAGCAGTGTGTGTGTGTACACATACAATACACAATGAATGCACACACTTCCAGAACACAGAGACACAAACTGTGTCGCTAATCTCCACCACAACCACAGTCAGACTTGGCACACTTGGCCTTCTCCGTCACTTGGGTGTTGCAACCCTTATAACACCCTCATGAAATCCACAAACACCTAGAGACACACTATCAGTCAAACAGGACACAAATATGAACACAACTTTCATGCACACAGACAGGGATATATTTTACACAGAAAAGGCAACAGCATTCAGACAGTAGTTCTAAACCGCTCAAGTTAGAGGCGCTGCATTAAACATCTGGTCTGGAAATTGAAAGGTTCTTGGGAGATTCAAGAACTGGGGTGGCGAGGGGGTCACGAAAGTCGATTAGTCTTCCAACAACCAACTAGCTGATTAGCGAGGTAAAATAGTAGGAATGTGACGGTGAGAAAATTTTCCCACCAGTTAATCGACGTGTGACAACACAATACCATAGGAATGAACTGGAAACGATCGCTCTGTGCCAGTGGACACACTGTTATAAATGCCTGTGCGCCAATTAGCGCCAATTCGGGGCCAGCAATTGCTTGACTGATGGGTTCATTATTATTCATAATGAAAAACACAACATCTAGATATTAAGCACAACGAATCCTTTGCTAAACACTAAAGGTACTCATTAAAGGCACACTGTGGAACTTTTCAACCTTTATAATATATTACCAAAACCCATTGAGATGGTACATCGACTTACAATAGGTTGAATGACACGTCTGCCGTAGCCTGAAGGTGTCTGTATCGCTTTTCCTAGCACTATGTAACTTCGGGTTTCGGGTAGGAACCCGAGCACAAAAAGAACTACAAAATTCAACCGCTTTACGGCATACGTCACTTCCCCCACCACCCACAACTTCCTCAGATTCTGACGTGAGTGCTCAACTCGCGTTTGATTGCCGTCTCGTCTGTATGTTTTCGTCATGGCCGAACCAACAGCTACAAGGAAGAAGGCAAAGGTTTTGTCAGAGGACACTAAAAAAATAAAGAAAAAGGCATAGTGACAAATGAAAAGCCAGGACGAGGATCACCATTGGTCCAGCGTTCGCTCGCTGGCGTGAGCTACAGGAGGAGGAGGGGTGCCCGACCGATGCTGACGCTTGCCTGCACACAAATGCCGTTTCCAAGGTGACCCAGATAAATCATATAAGTAGTGTAGTATTTTCTGGTATTCCGGCCACAGCCGATGGTGTTATGTGTGTAATAAAATGCCCACAGCCCATTGTTCATTTCTACACTCAAGCACAGCCCGCCACAGTGCAGGGCTCGCACAAATAAAGTCGACTCATGTCAAATGTACATTAAATGTAGTGAACGTGCCCACGACTCAGTGCCCACAAACACTACACACAACATGTCCCACGGTTTCTGTAAAACGAAACCAACACACATAAGTTACAGTCAGCTCAGGCCGACGGTGTTTTTAGTGCAGTAAATGTGCCCGGCCCGCCGTCCCGCGCCCACATTTACTCAGACATGTTAGCACTAAGCCCCACGGGGCTCGCCCCGCTCTCTCTCTCTCTCAGCAGACTGCTATAAGGGAATCGAGCGCGGCAAGGCTGCCCGCCTCAAACACTGCAAGCACACACAATCTAAAGACACGGGAGGCTGACCCACTGTCTATGGTCTGACCGGTTGACTGTTTGTTGACTTTTGCGACAGTGCTGCGGAGCTTGTGGCCTCTAGGGACGCTAGACGTGAAAGTTACAGGTCGAGCGCCACTAGTGGCCAAAAGTTCCGCGGTGTGCCTTTAAGTTTATTCATAAGTGAAATTTTTTTTTTTTTTTTTTTTGCCATTTCTGTCTTCTGGTTTGAAAAGCAAAGTCGGAGCAACGTCACGGATTCTGACGTCAATGCGTAATACCGGCAAGATCTGGAGTGGTGATTGGCTGCCGGGGCTCCAGTAGGGGGTGGACGAACGAGCTGACGTCAGCCGGTTCTGAATGCTTTCGTGAGAAAGACCTCATTCAATCCAATCACTGCGCCGTAATATGCATGAGAAGAAGGAGATCTCATTACAGCGGAGAATTCAAATGTCAAGAAAGACCGGTTCAGCGCTGTTCATTCACCTCTCTGCCTGTTCTGCTGTGTTGTTGTCCTTCAGCCACGTGTCGTAATTGTATATTTCCTCAGTAACACAAAAGTGCAGTTTGCATTTCCCCTGTGATGCGTTTAGAGCTGGAGTTTGACTGCAAATACATGGGAAATATGATTAACAACAAGCGGAACGTGCATGAGAGTGGTTTTTGCATGGAATGCCGCGATGAGTTTAACAATAGCCTACTCGCAACGCGGATCATACAGAAGATCATATACGGACTGCAGCGAGCCTGTTTCCAGTTATGGACATAGGCTACTTCATATATGAACCAGCACCGTGTATGCACACATATTTAATCACGTCTTCTTCAAACGAAATATATTTAGCAAATAAGGACACTGATACAGCCATACATCTGATCATGAATACGATAAATTATTATGATACATACACAGAAGACAATTATTTAGACCAAGAATTCAAAGAAGAATGAACAAAAAGTTACTATGCCATTATTATTTTTGTGTTAAACTGACGTGTCGTTTGTTCAGAGACTGTTGTGCTCGTAAATGTAATGAAAATACTATTAGACCTTTTAAAATGTTTAAAATATTAATATTCATGTGTCTGTATAATGAGTGTGTTGCAGGTCTGTGTTTTATTGGTTGTTGTCTCGCCTCTTCTCACCCTCTACACTCCCACTTTTCCACAGCTTTACACGCCCACTTTTTGAGACTTTTTCAGCTCTGAGGTGTGAACGACCATAGACATAATAAATACATAGACGCCCTATTGGCCGCTGGAGCGTACGTCAACGGCGCCGCCATATTGCGGAGGGCAACTTTCTCATACTTCTCATAATGAGAATTGAGATAAATGACTGTGTCGTGTGCTGCTTGGGGCTGTACAAAATCGCCACACAATTGAAAACAGGTCTCGAGGAATTATCTTACACAAGCAAGACTGAACATTTGTTTCTGGTTGTATTTGGTCATGATTTCTCCTACCACTCATTGCTCATTGTCTGTGAAGTGGAGCAGAACTCCCATCAGTCCTCACTTCATTCTCTCATCCACAGACACAGGATTTTGGGCACGGGAAATATAAGATATAGGCTAGATAAATATAAGCAGCACGGCACTACAGTTTATGTGCTCGTCGTCTCCTAATCAGGACCCGAAACAGAAAAATATTAAGGGCCAGATTTACTAAACAGGGCAAATTAGCGTGAGAGTGCAAATTCAGTGCAAATTTCAGTGCAAATTTCTCACTGTGTGTCTTTAGTAAATGTTGACAGTAGTTTTTTAACGCCAAAAAATTATTTTTTGCTTTTTACAACAAGTAAAAAAAACAATGAATGAGAGTAGGCCTATGTGCAAACAGCGGGAAACTCTTTATATTCGTGCAGTGTGAGCATGTCAAAAAATCAATTCTTATTAAAAGCTTTTATGCGTGTCAAGGTATGCGTGTCATTTAAACACGCACATCAACCCAATCACTTTATTTAGTGTTCATGTAAACACTACCGTCGGATTCATTAGTAGGAATGAATTCATTCCGATTGAAACAAAAGGTGTGCACTGTGCATAAACATAGCCAGTGTCAGGTGACATTATCCTTAAAGGGCATATTGCAGGTTAGCCCAGTCAGCCAATGTATAGAAAAATAATGTAGGAACTAGATTTAAATATAAACATATACTTAAAAAACGCTATTTAGGCTTCTGGAGTCGTTTTTGTAATAACATTTTACTTCCGCATTTGAAAACCGCCAAACCGGAAGTTACATAACGGGAGGGAGTGCGATCAAAGTAAACAATAGGAAAGCAATGGATCGTAATGACAGTTCGGACGCTGAGGAAATTGTAGCCTAAATGTTTACTCGTATGACGGACCTCAGCCATATAATTATAAGCCAGCTATACGGCCAAGAGAGCAGGAACTGGCCAGGATTAGACAAAATGGTCAGAGGAAACAAATTAAGTTGTGGTGTGAGGAGAACAGGGCAGGGGTCTTGGTGGGAGACCAGTTAGCTTATAGATATACACTCACCGGCCACTTTATTAGGTACCCCATGCTAGTAACGGGTTGGACCCCCTTTTGCCTTCAGAACTGCCTCAATTCTTTGTGGCATAGATTCAACGTGCTGGAAGCATTCCTCAGGGAGTTTGGTCCATATTGACATGATGGCATCACACAGTTGCCGCAGATTTGTCGGCTGCACATCCATGATGCGAATCTCCCGTTCCACCACATCCCAAAGATGCTCTATTGGGTTGAGATCTGGTGACTGTGGAGGCCATTTTAGTACAGTGAACTCATTGTCATGTTCAAGAAACCAATTTGAAATGATTAGAGCTTTGTGACATGGTGGAAGTAGCCATCAGAGGATGGGTACATGGTGGCCATAAAGGGATGGACATGGTCAGAAACAATGCTCAGGTAGGCCGTGGCATTTAAACGATGCCCAATTGGCACTAAGGGGCCTAAAGTGTGCCAGGAAAACATCCCCCACACCATTACACCACCACCACCAGCCTGCACAGTGGTAACAAGGCATGATGGTTCCATGTTCTCATTCTGTTTACGCCAAATTCTGACTCTAACATCTGAATGTCTCAACAGAAATCGAGACTCATCAGACCAGGCAACATTTTTCCAGTCTTCAACTGTTCAATTTTGGTGAGCTCTTGCAAATTGTAGCCTCTTTTTCCTATTTGTAGTGGAGATGAGTGGTACCCGGTGGAGTCTTCTGCTGTTGTAGCCCATCCGCCTCAAGGTTGTGCGTGTTGTGGCTTCACAAATGCTTTGCTGCATACCTCGGTTGTAACGAGTGGTTATTTCAGTCACTGTTGCCCTTCTATCAGCTCGAACCAGTCTGGCCATTCTCCTCTGACATCAACAAGGCATTTCCGCCCACAGAACTGCCGCTCACTGGATGTTTTTTCTTTTTCGGACCATTCTCTGTAAACCCTAGAGATGGTTGTGCGTGAAAATCCCAGTAGATTAGCAGTTTCTGAAATACTCAGACCAGCCCTTCTGGCACCAACAATCATGCCACGTTCAAAGTCACTCAAATCACCTTTCTTCCCCATACTGATGCTCGGTTTGAACTGCAGGAGATTGTCTTGACCATGTCTACATGCCTAAATGCACTGAGTTGCCGCCATGTGATTGGCTGCTTAGAAATTAAGTGTTAACGAGCAGTTGGACAGGTGTACCTAATAAAGTGGCCGGTGAGTGTATACACGTTGGCCGACGATAGCCTATTAGTCCAGTCATTTTAAGCCAAAATGGGGGTCAACCTTGAACAAATTGCAACAGAAGCAAACTCAACTGATTTTGTATCCTCAATATGTCCTGAGTAAGGAAAAGAAAGCCCCGAAGAATCCCATTAGGGGAACGTTTAGAAAAAGACCCAAATATATCCCATTCATACGCCTATTCATTATTTTTCTCACGTGAAAAGGGCAAAAATTTTAATCTTTAGATATCACCATGAAAATCACTCAGTTGATTACTTACATCAAGACAAACAAAAAATGTATTACGCCTACAAGTTTTTTGCAATTGTTTGTTAACATGGACAAATGGTGCATAATCTAATTACATATGTGCTAATTTGCATAAATACCCAAACAGATCTAAACATATATAGCAGGGGAAAATGTCTTGTAGAATTTTGTTGACATATAACAGTAAACTATTTAATATTAAGGTCTGAATGGAACCCATTTAGGCTACCCATGAACATTAATGCAGGAAGAAGTACTTTCGAAACCAGCCTTTATTAATTATTATGGCAGAGATGGGGTTTGGGGCTGGGTCAGTGGGGCTGGGTCAGTGGGACTGGGTCAGTGGGACTGTTTCTGGGGGATGAGTCTGAGGGAAGAACAGGAGACATGGGTAAGGAGAATGCAGAAGACAAAAGGTGGGTGAAATAAAAAGTGTCTGGATCAAAAAATCTAATTACGTACACAATGCACTCAATGCCCAAACTCCATCTCTGCAATAATAATTAATAAAGTACTTCTTCCTGTATTAATGTTCATGGGTAGCCTAAATGGGTTCCATTCAGACCTTAACATTAAGTCTTTTACTGTTATATGTCAACAAGATTAAAAAAAACAAAACATTTTTTCACCTGCTATACCCAGTTTAGATCTGTTTGGGTAATTATGCAAATTAGCTAATACGTAATTAAATGATGCACCGTTTGTCCATGTTAACAAACAATTAAAAAAAACTTGTAATACATTTTTTGTTTGTCTTGATGCAAGTAATCAACTCAGTGATTTTCATGGTGATATCTAAAGGTTAAAAATTTTGCCCTTTTCACATGAGAAAAAGAATGAATAGGCGTATGAATGGGATATATTTGGGTCTTTTTCGAAACGTTCCCCTAATGGGATTCTTCGGGGCTTTTTTTTCCCTTACTCAGGACATATTGAGGATACAAAATCAGTTGAGTTTGCTTCTGTTGCAATTTGTTCAACCTTTTTTCATAAAATGACTGGACTATATGTATAACACTATGCTCAGATCACAATATTGTACAGATTATTATCATGTATCAGGCAATAGCAAAGCTAGTATTTAGACCCTTACCTGCATGTGTTGTGTATGTCAGCCATGAGGAGACCGTTTACAGAGAAAGAGGGACTTTATAAAGGCTTTGAATGACCCTATTTTGGTGACAATGAATAAAAAAATAATCACAATCACAACTGTCTAAACATAATATATTATATTTATAATAATACAGTTTCGACTGCAGACTAATAACAAACACATACATGCATTACATTACAAGTTTATGTAGGATATGTTCATGAATTAAATTAAGACAAGGCACATTTTGTAAAACAGATGTACAATAAGAGATCTCTGACGGATCGTCATGTTTCCCGCCGGCGGCCGAACCACACGCTGACGGCGGACCCGATGAAGGAGCTGGGACAGTGTGCACCGAAGGAACCGCACCAGCCCGGAGTCTCACTTGGTTCTTGCTTCGGCATCCCATGTTGAACTCCATCATATCGCCGGGATTATAATCATCCGGTCTAAAGTGAACGCTACTCACTACCGCGTTTTTCGAAGGAGATGCAGAAGTGAAGTCCCGTATACCCTGCACAAAACGCACCCAGGCACGGAGGATAGCACCGTCCTTTTTCTTGTTCGGAAACCTGTGGACTCGATGTCCTGACAAGCCATAATTTACCACGACAATGATTAATTGAAATACAATAACCACCGAAAACACACTGAATCACGACTGCTCCTACTGAATACCAACCTACTCTGCACTGAGCAAACGCAGAGCCCCGGTAAACGACTCCCTCCCGTGACGTAATACGACGCAAAGTTGGAAAAAAAAGCGTTTTTTTTAACACGGTCGAGGAAACTGTCACGTTTTCTACTAAATTTGTGCCCTTATGTCTTGCAAAACCTGACATAAACCTTT
This sequence comes from Rhinichthys klamathensis goyatoka, assembly GCF_029890125.1. NCBI lineage: Eukaryota > Metazoa > Chordata > Actinopteri > Cypriniformes > Leuciscidae > Rhinichthys > Rhinichthys klamathensis. Next base: position 374,659 of record NW_026606756.1, read on the forward strand.
AAAATCCTGCATTAACTTTTCATATGGTATTGTCAAACAAGGTTATATATTAATTTTGGAGAAACAAAATTGTCTGTTGAAAACAGTTGTGCTGCCTAATAATTCTGTGATACATTTTTTTCTGGATTAATTAATTAATTGAAAGTTCTAAAGAGCATCTAAACAGCATTTATTTGAAACTGAAATCTATTGTATCATTATTAATGTATTTTACTGTTTGATCAATTTAATGCATTCTTGCTAAATAAAAGTAATTTCACAAACTAAGCCCAAACTGTTGAACAGTGTGTAATTTTTATATTTTTAGCAGCAGTGTTATAATTAGAGCGTTCATAGGGATGGGTTACAATGGTTGACTAGTTGGTTGTTAGACAACCTGTTGACCATAAATTAGAGAGTTGACTAGGATATATAGATTCTTCTTTATATTTTTTTTGCAGTGGTGCATTAACAGTGAACATAATCATGCTGAGGGTGTGTATTTGGAAAGTTTATGTAATATTGTTGTAATATACAGTATGTTGGTGCATGTCACCGATGTTATCTCTACTCGTCAGTGCTGTTTCTAATGCCGAGTCTGTTTAACCATTTCTCCTCCTGATCTCCACCATCGCTTTAAAATATTATAGCATTCTGTTTACAATTTGAATGGGTCCGATACGTTTTCTCTGGTATGCGTCGACTCTCGCATATAATCCACTCTGTGCTATCGTGTCTCTGGACCGGAGCAGACTGTGTGCGCGCTGTGGCGGTTTGCGTGAGGCTAATGCAAAACCAGACTTCATTCGCCCAAATGGAAAGCATATTTACACTGTCTGAATCATTCCCTATCCTTTAGTGCACTATGTACCATTCACCATATAGAAAATAGGAAATATGTGAACAAGTGACTGATTTCAGCTGCAACTTCAGCGTCTATCTATTTATACGCTTCAAATTCTAGAGAGCATGTGATTGGACAGAACAATCTGATGAGAAGCTAAAGTGCAGAATGATGTCATCAAAATCGTTGATCCATATTAGCAGAAGTGAGAGACTGTACGTTTTGAATGCTAATATCTTTTAAATGCGAATTTTGACATTGTTTTGGAGCACACTAGCTTATAGATAATCTTAGAGCTAACATATTTACACTAAAAGCCAAAAAACTTCAATTTTGATTTCATGGGGACTTTAAGGTGTGCATTTAAAGGGTAACTCAACCCCTGGTCAGAGCCTGACTCCACCCACTGGCAATGTTTGAAAAATGCTGGAAAAGTGGGCAGAGCCCAGTGGAGAGGCGTGCACCTGAGACCTGCGTCTCTCTGTAGGCAAGGGTGTGGTGAGCTGGTGCCTGCTTACGTCACACAGTACCACAACATCCAATAAGACAATTCAACTGCAGTAGCCACCGTTCAACCTGAGGAGGCAGCACTCAGACGTTTTTACACCATATATTGTAGAATTAAAACACTTTAAACCAGGCACGGCGCCAGGATTTCAGGTTTGGATGGGCCAGACCAATTGTGGGTGGGCCTTAAATTAAAAACGTTAAAACGTTATCCAATCACTGTTTAACCTAATAAAAGTTACTGACTAATATACTGCTATATTATCTGTACGCAGGGCCGGCTATACATAATATAGATTTTAATAGCTTGATGCTCTTTAAATATTTTGTTGCATTGTTAAAAAGTTTCGGTGCATATGGACGGAACTATCCGCGATCGCTCTCCTTGGTTCTGACCAAAGAAGAGCGCTTTGGAATCTCCATTACGCATTTACCTGGGCTGCGTTTCCCGATAAAAGAAAAAACGATGCTCTTTATAAAATAAGCACTTCAGAAATAGTTGAAATTGCATTTATTAGGACTCATGGGATATTATAAAAAATAATCTAAACTATAATAGCCTATATTTAGACTGTAAAAGAGGTCAGGAATGTAATATTTCCCCAAAACATAGTTTAGTTCTGCTCCTATAACATGAGGCCGAATATTTCACAATTCTTAATTGTTTTAAGTTTTCAACATGCTACATTACAGATCAACAACACTGCCCGACAGTTTCAATCAATAGCCTACTCGGGAACAGAACTTGTTCATTAACAACGTCATCTGTCCATTTATTTATTTTCGATTTCATTAACAACAGACTTACTTATTATACAGAGAAGATGTATTAAAATGTAACCTATACAATATCACAATATCAACAAAGTGATCTGCATTGCAGAAAAACAACAACAGCAAAAAACATTTCAGAAGCCAAAAAATAATCAGGCTAAAAAATAACAACTGAGTAACAACTAAGTAAAAGACACTCATATTTATGCGCTAACAGACAGGCTTAAAAGATTGCCAAACGTGAAGGAAAGGGAAGAAGAGAGAGTATGAGAAGAATATTCATTCATTGCAAATCAAATTACTTATCAGAGCAGTAGGAAAGGGCATACTACTGTAACGGTCACTTTGTGCTTTTATGTTAATCTGAGGTAAAATGAGAACTGCGCATGTGCGTACTGGGTAGACTGTCAGTAATAGATTTGAAAGTTGAGGAGATAACCGCTCCACCGACCGTTGTAGGCCTACTCTTTCTTTTATTTCATTTTATATTTGTTGACGAGTGTGACGTTTGAGTAATTTTACTAAACACGGGGAAAATAGGCTACGCTCTCGTCTTTCGTGCATCTTTCCCTCCGACACCTCTGAGCCTCAACTTTGCGTTACACTAGGCCTACCTATCTTTCCGAAATTACAGGAGTAGTCGGCGGGGTTTGCTCTTGAAAATGTCAATGATTTCATCGAAGTCCAGAGTTACTGTAAGCTCTCTCTCAAAGGTCAACAGACAGAGGGACATAAGGCGAGAGGTAAGCATGGTGCTCCTATTTGGTGTTTTAATCCGGTTGACACTGGAAAAGACGCGTTCAACTGTACAAGATGTCATTGGCAGTGTTATCAGAGCTTTTAAGAAAGCATGGATATTCGGGAAAACGTCCCCATTGCATATGTCCATCACTTCTACAAGACTTTTGAGATGTTCTCCTCTTTTTTTCTTCCTCTCTAGGAGTTGCACAAACACGTCGAGCTCTGACTCTGATATGGTTACGTGGAAGCGCTTCCCTGTATCATTGAGAGACTTCGCTATAGTGGCCAAGCTGGTGTCATTTGTATCAAGGCTAGGGGACATCAGGATTGCAGCAGATGCCATGAGGCCATAGGTGTCACTGTGGAATCGAGTGCTCAGTTCATTAAGCTGGCAGTCTATTAGCGTGTTGGAAATGTTGCGCAGGTCACTATCACTCCTCACCCTTGTCGATTTCCCCAACGTGCATGTGACAATACTTCCCTCAAATCGGCCTGGGAGCTTTCTTGAGCGAGGCAAACTCATGACATCCCAGTTCCCGACATCATGATCCTCCATCATCTTATTTGTTGTTGCTAAGATATTTGAGAATGCAGAGTCACCGGAGCGAATGTCTGTCAGTTCTTGTTTGAGGTTCTCGATCAAATCAACCGTGTCTGTCACTGATGTGTCGATGGACTGGAGGCTTTTAGACGTGAAGTCTGATTTACTGAACAATTGTATGAAAAGTACAAGGAGGAATATGAACTTTTTTGTTCTGATCTGCTGAAGTAGTGACTGTGCCTCAATCTCACTCTGTCCCCCGTCTTCCGCATACTGTGCCAGCACCTCCACGATAACATCATACAGAATGAAAACTTTTGTCACTGCGGTCCGTATGGTTGCGGAGAGTTTGGGTTACGGAGAGTTGTGAGATTATGGTTTTCTAACACCTACTCCCGTGTAATGGAAATCATTATGAACATCAGCTATGCTAATTATTTCCCATCTGCCTTTCTGCTGTTATCTCGGGACGCTTGTCCCGAGAAAAATGGCGTTCGTAGGCTCCAGTTTGGTATCCTGCCTCTCACGGGGATTTCGGATGCCTCAACGCCTGTGATGAGAAGACCAACGCCTGTGAAGAGACGACTCAACGCCTGCGAAGAGACGACTCAACGCCGGCGATATGTTATCCCCTAAATATTACATGATTAACTAAATGTATTTTTTCCAGGTACTCTCTGATATGGACTTACTGTAAAGCTTCTTTAAAACCCTATGATTGTTAGCCAGAGGAGAACTGGCCCCTGACTAGCCTGGGTTCTCCCAAGGTTTTTTTCTCCATCCAATCTGATGGAGTTTTGGTTCCTTGCCACTGTCGCCTTGCTTTTGGCTTGCTTAGTTGGGGATATTTAATATTCAACAATATTATTGAACTGTGTTGTACTACTTTCATGTTATCACTGTGAAGCTGCTTTGATGCAATCTGTATTGTGAAAAGCGCTATATAAATAAATGTGACTTGACTTGACTTGACTGCGGCTGATCTTGAATCCCACCTGGTGTCACACCCTCGCTCCAATTCCAATGACCTCTGATCGGGCCGCATCTCTCTTTGCGCGTTAAGGAAACGGGCATGACGTTCGCTGCCGCACATGAAGGTGTGCAAGGTGTTGAGAGTGTCGAAAAAAGTAGAAGCATCCAGCGATGTCCGGGCCACAGTTGACAGGACGAGGTTTAACCTATGAGAGTGACAGTGCACGTAGATGGCGTTTTGAAAGGTGCCCTTAAGGATGGCTTGGACACCACCCTTATGCCCAGCCATTACCGATGCACCATCAAACCCAAAACCAACGCAAAGGCTAGGGTCTAGTTCAAAAGGTGCGACAACTTCTAATATTTTTTGTGCTATCGCATAAGCAGTCATGTTGTCTGTGGATACGATGCCAACAGCGCGTTCTCGCACAGTCCCCATGTGCACATACCGAAAGCAAACAGCCACCAGCTGCTTTTTAGATACATCCTTACACTCGTCTGCTAAAATAGCATAGAAAGATCCCTCATGCAGTTCACGTTTAATCCGTCGCAACAGGAGAGTGCACGCAGCATCCAACAGGTCATTCTGAATTTCGTGACTGAGCATCTTTGCATTGCTAGGGATCGCATCTAGTCGCTCTTGAGTTGCTTTGTCATACCTGCAGACAAGTCTATAAAATTCTAGGAAATTACCTGCGTTTTTGACCTCCTCATTCTCCCGGTTGCCACGCAGGGGTACTTCTTGTTTGGCACAAGTAATCAGAACGTCCAGAATTACTTTGATGTGCTCCCGATTCCTCTCTATGATTTCACACTGTCTACCATCTGTGTTGTTGAGTTGATGGATGACAGAGCCCCGCTCAGACATTGACAGCCTGTAATTGTTAAATTTATCCAGAGCAAATGTGTGCGATTTGCTATTCTGGTGCTTTAAACAAGCGTGATTGAGGTGCTTCCAGTCCCGGTATCCAGTCTGGCTAAACTTCTCCTCCCTGCCCCGATCACCAAAGTGCCTACACATCTTACAGAAGACTGCATCCTTCCTAATGCTGTACTCAAGGAAATTGTATCTGCTATACCAGTTTGTGGAGAAACTCCTTGCTTTATCACCTATCACTGTGACCGGATACTTCAGCACTGGTTGAGTTGCGGGCTCATCCACGGAAGACAGATCCACAGCAGGACTATCATCCACTCGCGAGTCAAAGGCGCTGAGAGGCAGAGGCGCTGGCGCCCTCCTAGCAACGGTACTGGTCGCGCTAGCTGCGCTAGTCGCACTAGCATTCTGGGGTGGCAGAGACGGAGATGTGCTAGGTGATGTGGATCTCAGCTCTCCTTCATCTCCTGGTTGCAGCGATGACTCAGAGACTGTACTTGCGCGTTTAAGGTACCTAAACAACGACTGTTGTAACATTGTCCTTTACTGGAAATTATTTTTATACAAGCTAATGATAAGCGCTGAAGCTGTTTCATGCGGCGGTTTTCATTATGTTTTTTAATTTAATCATTGTTGATTATTAAAGTGAGCATGCAGCATGAGAGAGATGATAGGCTATCATGAGATGCGCAATATTTCTGGATACATGGAGTGGGTATTAAAACATTATTTTGACCACTTAATTGAGTTTTTTCGTTTTGTATTAAATTGTATCTTAATTTTGATCAATGTTTTATCAACCAATTGCCTTTATTGAATAAATAAGAAGCAAATATATAGCAGACAATGTAATAAGGCGCCGGCAAAATGTAATTGCGATTTTTTTAATCTCACAATTCTGACTTTTTATCTCAGAATTACATGATATAAAGTGGCAATTGCAGGTTAGCTATAAAGTCAGAATTGCGTGATATAAAGTCGCAATTGTAGCCTATGTTATTAAGTCAAAATTGCGTGATATAGGCTAAAAGTGCGAGAAATATAGCTTGAAATTCTGGCTTTTTTCACATAATTGCATGTTTATCTCGCAATTCTGACTTTATAATAGGCCTACGTAATTGGGAGATATAAAGGCAGAATTGCAAGATATAAAGTGCGTGGTACAAAGTCAGAATTGTGAGATATAAAGTAAACTATGGGTAAAAAAGAGAAGCAATTGCGACTTTATTTCACGCAATTCTGACTTTATTTCACGCAATTCTGACTTTATTTCACGCAATTCTGACTTTATAACATGCAATTGCGGCTTTATTTCACGCAATTGCGACTTTAGTTCACGAAATTCTGATTTTATATCTCGCAATTCTGACTTTTTTTCTCAGAATTGCGAGATATAAAATCAGAATTTCGTGAACTAAAGTCGCAATTGTTTGAAATAGAGTCGCAATTAGCCTATCTTTTAAAATGTTTTATTCTATGGCGGAAACAAGCTTCCATACTAGGCTATAGCCTGCCCTATTTAAGTAGCCTAAGGCCTTATTCCACATATCTTCGAAGTTCGAACCAGCAGGCCATTCTGGGTTGAGCGCGCGAGCCTGCAGAATGAGCGAACAGAGCAGAATATTCAGAAATGCGCTCTCCGCTCACATCCTCTGATCGGAAGAAAACCCGAACACCGTCTGCTGAACTTGCGCAGAAACATCAAGAAATAACCAGCTTAAAATTGTTTTTAAAACTAAACATTTAGACTATTTTAGCACAAATTATGAGCTTAATTGGCGATTTTTTATAATTCTTGACAAAAAAAATTGAAGAAAAGTTTTGGGTGGGCCTGTTGAAAAGTGGGTGGGCCTAGGCCCGTCAGGCCCACCCATAACGCCGTGCCTGCTTTAAACCCAAATGTCAAAAATTTTACTCGAATCAATGAACAGCATTAATAAAGCCCCAGTCTTACAGATCATTAACTAAAAAAAGTTGTTTTAGGATTTAGTTACCCTTTAAGGTATACATTTTATCAGATCATGCATGCCCTGGGATACAAAAACATGACCATGGCATTGCTAGCACCACGTTTTACTGTTTGAGCTGCATGAATGCTATTTGAACACTGGCGCTACAGCCATACACATTCAGACAGACATCTTTGGCCGTTGCATTTTGCGTCTCAAGGAACCACCACGAGCGTTGTGTTTCTAAGACAGTGAAGGTAAAAATAGTCCAAATTTTAAAAAGTGTGTCCGGCCTTCTGTTACATTCAGTTGCACTGCACCCTATGAAACATTCGACCAGGATCAGGTGAACCCAAAACCAGCCTAATGGGCCTCAGGTTTTTCTTGAGGCACATTAGACTACTATTTGTTCAGTCAACCCAAAACTAAACAACAACAAAAAAAAAAAAAATAATAATTCATCCCCCTATGAATCATGACTATTACACCTAACCGCAGGACCGGACAGTCACAGTAATAAGTGCACAGTAAGGTGCTGTAGACAAAACTGTTAAAAGACTCGTTTCAGCCATCACTTCAAAGGCTTGTGAAATTTTGTCGTGCTGTCTTTCACTCTGTTTCTATCAGCTGCCACACAATTACTCTGAATCATCCGACAGATTCACTTCCCTCAGACGAGCGGCGCTTTGAAGGCATTACCCTGGCTGAAACAAAACAACCCTCGGCACATCAATTACAAGCCAATGACATCCAATCTCCACGTTTTATCAAAAGCGCCTTTGAATCACATACTGTATAGAGTTTCAGGATGTCAGACTTAAAGCCAGACATCTCTTGAAGGCACAGACACTTTCAGTTTTAAATGCCAACAATAAACTATATCAGCGTGGCAGGGCACATAAACTTTCTTAGCTGATAGGCGACTTGTTTGAATACTCGGTTGAATGCGCCTACACAATGGACCACAGATTTAATTCACAGTTCAGATGCCTTTGAAGTCATTGTGCGAAAAGTGCAAAAGCAAACAAAGACTGCGGGGTTGAGATATAGCAGGAATCTCAGAACACAGAAAAGCTGTGGAACAGACATCCTCTCAGGAAGTCTATGTGGAGACTCCGATAGGGCTTCGACAGGTGTATGGCAGGCGAAGGAAGTGTGACTATGGTATAATTATGTTTTTCGTATCCTGTCTTGGACAATTTCAATCTGTCTTCCATCTCCTCTTTCTGCTGCTTCTTTTGAACTCGACGTCATATTCCACTCAATTCTATCTCTTTATCAGTCTGGATCTCCAGCAGGCCGGGACAGGTTTCCAGCATGAGCTGCGTGTGAGGGCAAGACAGGATTGTGTGGCCTGAGGTGAGTGGAGTGTCTCTGAGGAATCTGGATCCTCCAGCAGGGTGAGGCAGAGTGTTGTATCTCAGATGTGAAGGCTACCGTCTATAGATCTAGCCAAGAATAGAGCCTTGGACTGGATACTGTGCTGATTCAGGTTACACTACTCTAACAACAAGGACAAAAACTGACTGAAGTCTAAGCTAAAACTGTTTTTATGCACTTAACTGACACTAACCCAGTCAATCTGAGTTACATAAGAACCGCTACTCACATCCCAAAAGTTGCAATACAGTCCTCACTTGTTATGGTTTCTGTCACCACCAAGCTCTACCACAGAAGCACCAGTGGGTCACACCACAAAGCCACAGGCTCAAACTCACTCTCCCTCCAGGGTGACTCAGCCTGATCTCTGGCTGGGAGCCCTGCTTTCACTGAGTGATCTGTTGTTTGGAAACAACAACCAATACAACAGCGCTGCAGGCTTGGACCGCAGTTGCTCGGCCCTGTAACACCACAAAATTATGCAAACTTCAAATTTGGAAAGAAAATTTCTAAGGGACTATAAATGTAAATGTTGTGAGTCACTATAAAGTTACATACTCCTTCAAAGTGTCTTCTTTAATTCAATTCCATAGGCCAACCCAATTTAGCAAATATATTAAATTTAGTCAAGCAACCCAAATGTGTCAAGACAATGACTTTGCATATAGCTCAGCTCATGAATAAACTCTCTTATGAGGTTCAACAGAAACTCGTCCGGTTACAGGCAGCAACAACTATAAGGCTGAGGATTACAGAGAGGTGAGATTTTTTTTTGTAGTCTTTACCTTTACAGTAACCTTGTCGAATTAAAATCCAAACTAATTTACTAATTTTTCACTGGTAATACGATCAGAATAGAATACAAATAATGATTATCTGTCAATTTGACTGACTAGGTCGTAAATTTCCATCATGCAGATGAAAAATAATTAGAGCATCGCTTAATGTGACATTGGCACATCACAAGAACTTTTCTGTCAAGAGTTCGTTTAGTCTTATCTACTCTCTCAATGTGAAAAAGACAACAGACACTCCGGTATTTAATAAGCAATTAATTACTTTCTCACACTCATCATGCATCTTTCTCTTGGTTAACTTTTTGGTTAAACTTTTTTGATTGTTTGATTTATCTTTTTCCCTTACTCCCAATGGATATAATATGAACAGAGCTTGATAACCACTGACCAATATAATGTTGTTGTTGTTGATAGTCTAATGTTGATATACAATTTTTTGTGTTTTTGATCAAATAAATGATTATTGCTGAGCATAAGAGACATGTTTCAAAAACATAAATTGTATATCAACATTAGTGATATACAATTTACAATAATTAAAAAATATACCGTTTTTTTTTATTAGTGAAACATGTGATTTATTCCTTATGGCAAAGCTGAATTTTCAGCATTAGTCCAGTCTTAAGTGTCACATGATCCTTCAGAAATCATTCTAATAGGCTATGCTGATTTGATGCTCAAGAAACATTTCTTATTAATATTAGTTGAAAACAGTTGTGCCGCATAACATTTTTGTGGAAACCTCAATATATATATTTTTTAGGATTCTTTGATGAATAGAAAGTTAAAAAGAACCATTTATTTGAAATAGAAATATTTTGTAACATTATAAATGTCAATTTAATGCATCCTTGCTGAATAAAAGTATTAATCTTACTAACGGTTGTTGTGACGTCCATTTACATAATTTAATATAAAAGACAGAAAATTAGCCTAGATGGACACAACATTATTTAAATGACACAAATGATTATTTTATACAAGATTTAGGCTACTTTCCCAAGGACAAGGCTGTCAGCAGATTTGGGGGAACAGGGGAAGACAACACTGTAAATTGGCCAAGCAAGCATAGTAACACCTCAAATCTACCATCTGATTGATTGGTCTGACCTGTAGCCATATTAGTCTATCAAAAAATTCAAGTGAACTTCTAGCTGACCTTTTGATTAATCTGTATACACAATACTTAAAAAAAAACGGTTTAAAGAACTTACCATATGGATATTACATAAACAAATAACCTTTATGTATCCAAACCAAGTTCATCAATAAGAAAATGTCTAAGCATAATTTACAAAAACTCTTTGGTGACCTCTCTAAAGAGGTCCTTAATTCGCACAATGTTTGTATACATCAACAAAACAATATAACAGAACCAGTGCAAATGCCATGTTTCTCTGTACTGAAGTGCAGAGACTGAAGATCTGCTGAGTGTAGGGGCTTGTAGGCAACCCTCAAATTCTGTGAGCAGTTGGCCAGCATAGTACTCTGTGACATAACAAGATTAACCAGTCTTTGCGAAACTAAGAAAAAACAACTTCAGACCACAACGTCCATCCTATATCCACCGATGCACACACACTTATGAAGAATAAAAGAGCTGAACGTCCTTCGCCAAATATATCCGCCATCCAAAATATAAGCACGGGATTCCATACACTGCCAGACAGCAGTTACAACCAGCGCTCCCCAGATTAAGGTCGGGTTATATAACCTCATCAGAGAGTAAATGACAACCCCAGGCAAGGCAAATGTGGGTTTATGAAAACCAAGAAGAGTATGAAGTCATAATAAATCAACAGGAGTGTCGGAATTTGATAATATATTAAACAGATAAATAAACAGATACGAGCACTCATAGTATGAGATGCTGTTTATTATTTATGTAGGAAACACACAGTTGATTCCTAAACAGAAGCGGTTCTGCTGCTTTCTTTAAGCCTTACTGTGCTGTTTGAATGTGTTATAACTTCAGTTTGAGACTATCTGGGCTGGCTCGGCAAAAATCACGACAGTAAAACAGCCCCACTTCACCACAACCCGATGTTTCCCCTAAGCAAAGTCGAGGATGTTTTTAACAGCACTCACCGTGGTATGGTAATACACTTGGTGTTGACATTCTGAGTTGTGATGGCTTTCTCCAGCTCGTCCAGCTGTCCCGTCTTCTTCAGCTTCTTCACCAGACTCTTCACGGCCTTTTCGCACCATTTCTCCTCCTGTCCGTTCTGCTCTCCCTTCTTCCAGCCCAGCAACCTCTTCACGATCGGCGGAGTAAACGGTAAAATTGACATGTTGAATTGAGTTCAACGTTCCTCTATTGCGCAGTCTCTCACGCACCTCGGGAGAGAAATTCTGGATACTTTTTAATCTTCAATGTAATCCGAAGGCGGTAAATCAAAATAAACTGCTTATAGCTTGATAATAATATGGAGAAAAGTGAGAGGGACTTGAGGCGTGACTGAGACACGGTCTCAAGTTCAGCGCTCAGCTCAGCTCCGTCTGTCCGTCTCTCGAGATCATCAGGCATAGCGCGCGCCACACACACCAATAACTGCGAGGCCATTCATATCACTCCGCGCAGGAAAGTAGTCCCCTCCATCCCGTCTGGACAGGTTGGAATTGGAAGAGAAATAAAACTGATATATTTAATGAAAAAAATTATTACCTCGTCTGTTTGTAATATAGCCTACGTTTTTGTGCACCGTTTAAAAAATTAGGTTTACTCAAGTTTAAAGGCATCCGCTGTGCTGTGTGGTGCGCTCTCTGTATTGTATTCATTGCGTCTGCATTTAAAGGTGCACTCAGTGGTTTTTTCCTCATTAAAAAGTTTTACCCCTAAAGCAATGAGCAGTAGGCTACGTTTGGAAATATGTTTAAAATAACGTAGAATCACATGAGAGGAGGAGTTTAGTCATATCAGTATCGTAATAACGCGTATCTTAATAAAGTCTCTTAATATTTTTTTTTTCTGGTATAGTTCATGAGTGCGGCATCATGTTGACATCACATGGCCAAAATACTCCCATACAAACATAAAGACAATATGCCATAGACTTTGGCGCAATGTCATACATTTGAAACAGTCCTACTGAACAGTTTTATTGCTCCCTTCCTCTTCTGCTATTGTAAACGCTCATAAAACCCGCCCAATAACCACTATTAGACAGTGACACACAGGAAACAATTTATACAAGACCTTACTTATCATTCACAGTAAAAGCACAGTTTAATTCTCAAGAGAGAAAAGAGTGACATTCCCTTTTCCTTTACCTCTCCCACCCCCACTCTTTCTCTCTGTCTGTGAGTGGGTTGTCCCACCAAACTGAGAAGGCCTATACAGGGTTTAATTCATCTGATACAGGGCATTGTCTGCTTTTTTTAGTGATGGAGTGAATATTGCTGAGTATGCAGATGCCTTGCCTCAGCATGACAACAACATGCAATCACACACCCCTAACTCATATACACACTAACATTGTACACGACTCATTAGGAGCAGATAAACAAGTCTTAACAAACAGCTTATTTTGGGGGGATATAAGATTGAGGAGATTTTACTGCACTTTATTATGTAAACTGTTAGCTAATATAGAGGAGATAAAAATTTACATGATCCACTTTTTAGTTCTTCTGTGGACTTGTGATGATATTTTATCATGATTATTTATGTTGTCTTGATTTTTGTTTTTACACTAACTTTTTAACCTGAATGGTTTTCGTTTTTGTTTGTGTTTGTTTTTATGTCATCATCACTGGCCATAGTCTTGGAACACACACACACACACACACACACACACACATGAACATATGCCAGTGGGAGTTTAGGTCATAAGTGTCGAAAAGAAGCGTGTGCAACCAATGGCCAGCTGTTACATGCAAAATGCAAACACAAGGGACTGCACTAGTCAGATTTGATTTATCCTCATCAGACTGAGCCATAGTTTTTTGCCCCTCTACACAAGACATTACACAAGAAGGAAGCAATAAGTAAGAAGTGTGCAGTTTTATGCCAATTTCTCGATTTTCTCAGATGTAATGATAAAACTTCAAGGCAATTTTCATGAATGTTTTAAAAACAGCTTCAAACCGAAGAGTTTTACATTGGAGGTCATTAAACCCTGGCCACACACATTTAGTTAAATTTGTGTATGGCAACCCTTTAAAACAGTTCACTAGCCGTGCTAAAAAATACCCAGCCTGCACCTCAGCTCAGCGTGGTACTGCTTCTTCCTTTTATCTATTTTAAAGAACATCTGATGTATATTTTTTCATAGCATTTGCTTTCTTCTTGTCCTCCCGCACGGTGATGGTCAATATACTCAAAAATGTATAAACAGATTCTGTGCACAGCATGGCACACCTCAGGAATACAGAAGATAAAAAAAAACTGCACAAGTGTAGTTTCTGCATCTTTCATATAAATTCACTATGATGAACAGAGATGTGCTCTAATTGGTTGAAATGTCATTTTCAGGTTTTCAAAAATTTATATTTCCTCAGAGGAAACTTTAACATGTTTGTGTATGAGTTGACGTAGTACTTTAGGGATGCATTGTCAAAAGCTGCCTATGACAAATGTAGGCCTACATCTAAACACTGCCATTCAAAAAAAAAATTCAGCAAATGACTCATTAAATTGATTAAAAGTGACAATAAAGTCAAAAATAAATGTTGTTGTCTTGAACTTTTGTATTCGTCAAGTAATCCTGAAGAATCGACAATTTCCACAAAAATAATAAGCAGCACTTTTTTCAACATTGATAATAATAATAAAGGTTTTAAAAGTTAATAAAGCATCAAATTAGCATATTAGAATGATTTCAGAAGGATCATGAAAATGATTACAGCAAAAATTACATTTAAAAAATATTAAACATTTTTTAATTTTCACAATATTACTGTCTTTACTTGTATCAAATAACTGCAGCTTTGGTGAGCAGAGACTACTTTCAAAAATATTATAAATTCTTACTGACCCTAAACTTTTGAATGGTATATGGTAGTTTACAAAGGTCTGTATGGTATCCTCAGTTAGATAGCTAAACGTGTGTGTGTTTGTCATCTGTGTGAAAGCGTGTGGCAGGATGGAGGCTGCGAGTGTTAAAATGTGCAGCTTGACTGCAGTGGCCAGCACAAGCTCAGCACCTGTTTATTCCCTCAGGGGATTCAGCTCCCGGACAGCTGGTTTGGGAGTAGGAAGGGATGAAGTCCAGGGCCTAGGGGGCTTGTAGTTTAGGATGTGTGGGGGCAGGGGGCAGATGGGATCTAGAAGAGCGAAGTGGGGGGATTTGGGGATATATGTGTCTGTGTGTGTGTGTGTGTGTGTGTGTGTGTGTGCGTGCATGTGTTTGTCTGAAGAATTGCCTCACACAAAAGGCAAGGCAGCGTGAATGAGTAATGGCCTTATACAATCTGATGGCTGATGAGGGTATTGTGCATACTTTGACTCAAGAGACCCTGGGGAGCTACAAGGTGGTAAAGAGGGGCTGAGGGGGCTGAACTATGTCCCAGTGGAGGACATGTGTTAGAGTGATAAGATGAAGCTTATGTCTAATCAACAGTGTTTAACACAATACTGGAACCAATGATAAAGGACAGGTGGGAGAATGATTTCAGCTTCATCTGTACACTCAGCAGAACTGAAAACAGCAGTAGAGCCTCTCAGTAGTCATTCTCAGACTACCTGATGAAGTTTAGTATGCAGTATAATATTACTGTATATATGCTAATATTTCTTTAGTTTAACGCGTTTTGCTGTGTATTTACTCAGTGTTCTCACGAGATCATTTTATAAGTCTACTGCTGAAGGAGACATCCGGAAAGAGATGTTACTGAATCATTTTGGTAAATAGTTCTGAGGTGATGACTTTGCGCCAGTATGTTGTGAGTGGCAGGTACGGAGAGATAAACAAACATTTCTGCCAAGAGCTCTGAGTAGCAGTGTTTGTGTGTGGCAGGATCTGTATGTTTGCATGCATCCATCCGTGTTTAGATTTTTGTGCTTTTATTCCAATGCATGTCTGTATATGCATGTTTGTTTGAAGGGTAGGGCATGCACACATTCATGTTTATGATAGCACCCCCGCTGATCCAGCATAAACCATCATGAATTCCATGTTGGTCCAGGCTGGTTCAATTTAATGCGTCATGGCTAAATCAAGTTTTACTGTAATTTCCTTCAAAAACAAAAACAAATAAACTTACCCCAAACCTTTAAATAACAGTGTATTCATGTTTTGTTTTAATTATAAAAAGGTTTCTGTTAAGTTTAGAATGTGGGGTTTGGGTTATTTATATATATGTTGGCTTTACTTAACTTTTTTATGTAAACAGGTTCCACCGGTTCCACATAACTATGTTTCGTTAAACAAACATAATATGTTCATGTAACTTCAACATCATGGAATTTGCTCATTTTAAGCGACCCAATTAAACTCTGAGCTAATGAGTTAATTAAGTGAATAACTGAGTGATGATTGAGCATTATTGAAGACACCTGATGTTAACAAGCAGAATCTCTGAAGGAGAAAACCGGAATGTTTAAGTCACCATTATGGAGATAAGTATTTGTTTTAGTTGGGCTCTTGACCATTAACTTATTAACTTTGGATTTTGTTTGGTTGCTGTACATGAGTTATAACAGCTGGATGAACAATAAACAAAGGTCATCTGATGGTGTTGGTTGTGTATTAACATAATCATTATTTCACAATCATTTGACCTGAGTCATTGAACTTATATTAAACCGAATTTCTGAGTTAAGTTTACCTTACGAATAATAGCAGCATTGTCATTGTAGAGCATACTATTTTTAGACTTTTCAATGAAATTCAAATGATCAAATCAATAAATAAAAAAGAAACTTCCTAAAAAATATTTTGAGTTGGCACACACAGACATCAAGAATCAGCCTGTGAATCTCAACAATGGTGACAATTATAAAGCATGTTGCAGTGCATTCTGGGTGCCACCAATCAAAACTCATTCATGGCTCCCATCATGCATTGCTGCATGAATAAATAATGAGCTTATGATCTGTTTGTCATCATTGCTGAGATTCATATGCTGATTCTTGATGTCTGTGTGTGCCTACTCAAGATATTTTTTAGGAAGTTTATTTTTTATTTCTTGATTTGATCATTTGAATTTCTTTGAAAAGGCTAAAAATAGTATGCTCTACAATGACAGTAAGGTTAACTTAACTCAGAAATTGGGTTCAATATAAGTTCAGTGATTGAGGTCAAATGATTGTGAAATAATGATTATGTTAAATCACAACCAACACCATCAGATGACCTTTGTTTATTGTTTATCCGGCTGTTATAACTCATGTACAGCAACCAAACAAAATCTAAAGTTAATAAGTTAATGGTCTTAACTTAGTTAATGGTCAAGATGTTGAAGTTACATGAACATATTATGTTTGTTTAACGAAACATAGTTATGTGGAACCGGTGGAACCTGTTCACATAAAAAAAGTTAAGTAAAGCCAACATATCATTTTTTTGAGTGTAAATAAAAAAGCTGTATACTGTATAAAGACCATAGAAATCTATTGTATGTCCCCATTTGCATTGCTTTTAGTTAAATAAATGTGCACGTGTCGTGTGTGTGTGTGTGTGTGTGCGAGTGTACCTGATTAAGGCAAGTTTTTTGGCAGGCTTAAATATGTTATGTTGAGAGCAGTCACACCACGGCAGCATAAAGATTCCAGGCAGCAGAGCGCAATATAAAAGTTTTTGCCCTTCAAAATCCATCAATCTGTCCACATACTTCAAAACAGAACAGGCATGTGCAAACACACACATACACCTCCTCAGACAGAAGTCACTTTTCAGTTACTGCCATAAACGCCCCATTCTCCGTTGTCATATAGACACATATTTTGAAGTCCCTGTGCAATGCACAAAAATGAAGGTCACTTTTTTATTTAAAGCGTATTGAGTGTTAAAGATGGGGAAGGTCAAACTCAGACTCGTCATGCTGCTTTCAAATTTAAAGATGTATTCATTATTGCTCCAAAGCACAAATACAGCTATTTAAAGTCATAAATACCCAAACTATATATAATTATGTTAGCTGATTGTCTGCACAAGAAAACTAAGAGCCTATCAACACCTCTTGCATATTAAAATAAAGCTTTTCCATCCTATTTCATGTAAACAATGAGGAAATGCTGTTCTGCAGCATTCTTTGTGAGTAAAATTCATCACTGGAATAAAAAGATAAACAAGAAAACCCTAAACATATGATCAGCTGAATTATTTTGCATGCTGTAGTCAACACTCATCATGTCGCTGATAAGCTCCGAGGGTGGTGATAAATCTGGTCACCACCACTCAGTCAACACCAGCCCACACTCCGGCGTTACATAATATGACGCTCTGGATTTTTATTATTGAAGGAGTGTGCTGCGTTGCAAAACCAACAGTGACTCACCGTGTGTATGTTTCTGTTTTATTGTGAGTAACAGGGACTAAAAGAGTGCAGACCCAGCATGGAGGGCATATATTTTGTGGCTGATATGGGCCCAAAGTACTACACACCCATGTGAGGATTATGATTCACGTGCTGATGCGTGTACAAGGCTGGAGATCTGACTCTATTGTGCTGAGTGTGATGCATACTGGTCTTAGCACCCATGAGTCAGAGCGAATGTGTTGGAAATACTGAGGGCAGAATGATATGGATCAGCAAGCGATGACTAAAATATCCAGTGTCATCTTGGCCTGTCATTTGGGTTAGTTGAAGATAATCTAATTTGTTTATCTTGCAGGATGCTACCACACAACTAAAAGTTTTTATTTTAAGCATGTCCCCCAATTGTTTTTTCAACAACTCAGCTGGTCCTACAAAATGTATAGTTAATTGGACAGATGGTATAGAGCCAGCTGTTCTTTTAGGATTCACACAAGCATGTCAGCGCCACCTGGTGGCGAAGATGTTCTATTGAAGTTGCCACTCAGAATGTATTTTTATAGGCTATATCAGGCCTATCAGTTGCATGCAGAGGTGTTCTGAAATGAGGATGAAATAAATCAAATGTATCTTCATGTCCCAGATACGCTTAACATTGTCACATTTTCCTGGCTCTATAAGCATTACTTTACGTTACATCAAAAAAAGAAAAATACAATTATATTTTGTATTTTTACATTAACAATGTGATTAATGTTCTATTTAATAAAACCAAGTAGCCTATCAATCCCATCAAGTTACTGTTTTAAGAATTTTAACATTTATTCCAAAATAATAACTAAAGGCAGTAACAATTAAAATATTATATGTTATTTGTGAACTGATGTTAAGCTGTTTTTTTTGTGTGTTTTTTTAAATAGTCAACATATTTTCGAACCATCTGCGTTCGCGCCATGTTGTAATTAGGCCTACCGTAGGCTCGAGATGACAACACGTGACGTTCTATATACTACGCCCTACTCTTTTTGTGAAGAAAAAGTAGCTACATACTTTTGAGTGTGTAGCAAAAGAGTAGGCAAGCTTTGGGACATCCTACTTCGTCATCTTTAACGGACAGAATAGTCGCGTGCATCCTTTCACCGTAAACTGCCCTGCCCTGTCAATCATCTCGTCACAGTTAAAATACTCCATTCAATAAGTTAATTTCTTACGGTTTCGGAGAGAGATGTTGTAGCACGTTCATCTGCCAGTTGTGGGTCTTTCATGCCGAGACTCTCCGTGTGTTTGGAATTTGAATATAATAATGCATTTAAAATTTAATGGCTAAACGTATCTTTGCAAAAGTTCACAATGCTGCTGCAGATGGAATATAATGTGGACAACATTGAATAAATACATTTTCGTCAGGTTAAATACTGATAATTAATCACTTAAACCCCTTTATAACCGGACTCGCGCGTACATGTCTGTAGTTTTTGAACACTTTTCTCTCGTGTTTGTAGTTCTAACCGAATGCTCGTCCAACGCACGATGGGTTGTGGGCAAAATTAGCCGTAGAGGGTGCTTCTCAATATCCCTCCTCGTCTCCTCGCTCCTCCATCCTCCATCCTGTGACCCGGAAACCAATCGAGCTCAGCCATCTTGAAGGACATCTCGATTCTCTAATTGCACCGCGAGGAGGCGATGATCGAGGTGTGAGGAGGCTTCCAGAGGAGCTATGAGCGAGGATGCACAGTTGTATGCTTTGCGGAAGAGTTTTATCGACTAAACATGACGCACGTATCAATTCTCCTCCCCCATCACATCTGTCACAATCATTTGAATTTATACTTTACTTTTGTAGTTTACATAAACCACACACTCACATATTTCAACAAGGTATCTTGCTTTATTATTATTTATTATGAATTTCTTAAATAAACAAACTTTAACAACATAAGGGCAGATCCTTTGAGCGCTGCTGATGACGCAGTGAAGTGACGCTCGAGTGATCAAGTATTCCAATGTATAAAAAAAGCTTTCATTCAATTCCTCCGTCCTCATTTTTTTCCCTTGCAGCCTTCCCTCGCGTCCTACAGGGGGTGGAGCTGAGACGCGAGGAAAGGAAGCGAGGAAAGGAAACGAGGATGCACAAATAAGAAATGAGAAGCACCCTCAATATCCCTCCTCGTCTCCTCGATCCGTTCAAGTCCTCCTGGGGAAGTCCGGAAACCGATCGAGCTCAGCCATCTTGAAGGACATCTCAATTCTCTAATTGCACCGCGAGGAGGCGAGGATCGAGGAGTGAGGAGGCTTCAAGAGGAGCTATGAGCGAGGATGCACAGTTGTATGCTTTGGGGAAGTGTTTTATCGACTAAACGTGACGCACGTATAAATTCTCCTCCCCCTTCACGTCGGTCACAATCATTTTAATTTACAGTTAAATTTACAGTTACACTTTGCAGTTTATATAAACCACACATCTCACATATTTCAACAGGGTATCTTGCTTTATTATTATTTATTACTAATTTCTTAAATAACCAAACTTCAACAACATAAGGGCAGATCCTTTGAGCGCTGCTGATGACGCAGTGAAGTGACCCTCGAGTGATCAAGTATTCCAAAGTATAAAAAAACTTTAATTCGATTCCTCCTTTCCTCCATTTTCTTTCCTTGCAGCCTTCCCTCGCATCCTGCAGGGGGTGGAGCTGAGACGCGAGGAAAGGAAGCGAGGAAAGGAAACGAGGATGCACAAATAAGAATTGAGAAGCACCCAGAGTGTGCATCGATCTGCACTTCGGATTCTAACCGGAAATAGTAGACCATCCGGGTCTCTTTGGAACACTCATTTCAACATACTACGATTTGGGACACTAATTCTATTTTCGAATACTATTTAGGACGGATAGTATGCGAATTGGGAGGCAGCCTGTGATTCTGAGCTGTTCACATCCTCAGACTGGGGAATTATGGGTTTCTAGCACCACTATCAAGCCTAAATCAATCTGCAGCGGTCACGTGGTAAAAGTATGAGCTCTCAGAAAAGTCCTATTTTACAAGCTGTAATTATGAGCTCTATGAGGACGTGAAAGTTTGTTACAAGTTGAAACCTCGAAATCAAGATAATTTCAACATGGCTAATGCACTTTCAGTCATCATGCTCGGTAAACACTGGTCACAGACACGGAGATGCATCTTTAAATGGGTCCTTGATTATGATTTCACTTTTCTAACTTTATTGTGTAATGTTGCTGTTTCAGCATTAACAACTTCTGCAAAGTTACAACGCTCAAAGTTCATTGCAAAGGGAGATATTTTCTTTTACAGAAATCACTTTTTAAGGACTACAACAAATGGCTGGGAGGGACAACAACGAGCCTCTTCCCAGGTTGGTGACATCACAAACCCTAAAATGTACATATCCTGCCCCCAGGAACACAAAGGGGGGTGAGGCCATGTTGGGCTGCTTTAAAGCGAACAGGAAAAGTTATGGTCGCCGTTTTTCACTCCCCAGATAAAGTTTTTCCTAAGGCTGACGAACTTAGAGAGGCTAAAATAAATTTTTAACACTGTTCCTGACCATTATAACATTTTATATTTAACATTTTACGGAGAACAGCTTCCAGAAGAGAGTACAATGCAGGCTATTCGCACAAAAGCAGATGTAGCCATTCCCATTTTGTCAGGACAATCTGTTGTTTATGGATCACAACTTGTAAGTATGTCTTATTTTTTGTAGTTGTGTTTTCTATTAACAGTTCCAATAATAAGCTTTATATATGATAGCTCTGATGTAAATGAAGCTAGCCTGCTAGCTAGCTAACATTACAGTATGGATGTAGTGTCTACTTTAGCTTTTGTAAGCTCTTGCTTTTGTAAGACTGTTCACCACCTTTACCCATGAAAATTACCCATGATTTTGTATTACCATAGTTTTCAACAAATATGATTAAATGGTGGATAACATCGTATCTATTAGAGAGAAAAAACCCACACCACTCTGAAACGTCCTGTAATTAGTAAATACTTTTTAATTAGTCTTCCCATTAACATTTTGTTCATTCAGACTGATTTGCCAACGCATGAAAACAAGAGGCGCGGATTTATTATAACCAATCACATCCCCTCATAGCGCGAAGGAGGCATTGCCTCCTCACATAACTTTCCCCCATCCTCAATTACCCACAGTGTTGGGCAAGTTACTTTTAAAAAGTAATTAGTTACAGTTACTAGTTACTACTTCCAAAAAGTAACTAAATTAGTAACTTAGTAACAAATTTTAAAAGTAACTAGTTACTTAAGAAAGTAACTATTGCGTTACTTTCAAGTAAAATTTAAATTTAAATGCTCAAATGTGACCCCACCTCTACCCCTCTTTAACAGAACTTACAATACATGTGCATGTTCAATTATTTATGATAAATCTGAATATTATAATGAAATGGACACTTAATACAATACATTATTAACAGAAACATGAAACATTGTACACACATCTAAAAAAAAAAAAAATGTTGCTGTGGGACAAAGTGAGACTAGCCTCCAATCAAATGCCATGTAGATATTATGTTTATATAGTGGATCAATGCAAATAACATGTTTTGGAACTTTTGATATTTATTGCCCCTCAACAGGCCACAACTGGGCAAAATTAAATTAAGCTTGTTAAGCTCGTCGCCATACCCGTCTCTCGTTGACTGACTGGCTTGCTTGTGTTGTTCATTGTGTGTCCTGTCCTGTCCGACTATGCGTTATGATGATGGGTCGTTCGCAATTCATGAGCGTTAGCCGTTAGTGATGATGGATCGACTCGTTCGCGAATGAGCTTTTGATGGGTCGTTCGCGATTCGCGAAGGCTCTTTTAGGTGAACGTCGGGAGCTGGCTCGCATATCTGAAGAGCCGACTCTATTTTTACAAATTTAGCCTATAGAAATTAAATAATTATGTAATAAAAATTTAAATATTATAGTCAAAGTAATTTAAAGAGCCGTTTGTGAGCCAAAAGAGCCGGCTCTTTTCAGTGAGCTGAGTCAAAAGTGCCGAATGCCTACTATGCGTGCTTTCGAACACCCGCCCAACTCTACCTCTGATTGGCTTACAATGACATTTTACTCTACCTCAGCCAATCGTCAGCATTTATGCGCTTGTCTCGTGCTCTGCCCACTAACCAAGGAAGAACAGTAAAAAAAGTATTTGCCTCTCGCTCAGAGATCTAGTTGGTCTGATGAAAAAGAAAAAAACCCAGCTTCATCAGTTATAGTAACGCGCCGCATTTTTTGGCAGTAACGGGAACGGCGTTATTAAGATGAGAAGAGTAATCAATTAGATTACTCGTTACTGGAAAAAGTAATGCAACGCCGTTATTCCCATCACTGATTACCCACCACTAACCTACTGCACGCTAGGGGTGTCTGTTAAAATTCAATGGGCTCAGGGGAGGCAAGAGAGATGCGGCATCCCGCTGTATCTTCACCTGCGGGTGTCGCTGTTGGATAGTGTTACTTTAGAAAAACGACTGATTTATACATTTTGTAATTATTTTTATATTGCGTTAGGGGCCGTTCACACAAAACGCGTTTTTCCATTCCACTGCATTACTTTTCCATTATTTTTCAATGTAAACACGCGCTAGACGGACGTCTTTAACCATTGCATTCACGTCTTATGTCTTTTGCAGCGTCTCGTGCATGACACAGAACTCTAAAAACGTAGCGCTCAAGTTAAAATAAGTTCAGTTTTTAAAAAACACATCTCTAAAACTTGCGCTTTTTTTTTTTTCATTCTATTGACCTGAATCTCACATTTTATTAAGAGCAAAAACGCATTCTGTGTGAACCGGCCCTTAATTGTATTAAATATTTTAACACATTAAACTGAAAAAAATGTACATGTTCATTTTGACAGCCCTAATATACACTCACCGGCCACTTTATTAGGTACCCCATGCTAGTAACGGGTTGGACCCCCTTTTGCCTTCAGAACTGCCTCAATTCTTCGTGGCATAGATTCAACAAGGTGCTGGAAGCATTCCTCAGGGAGTTTGGTCCATATTGACATGATGGCATCACACAGTTGCCGCAGATTTGTCGGATGCACATCCATGATGCGAATCTCCCGTTCCACCACATCCCAAAGATGCTCTATTGGATTGAGATCTGGTGACTGTGGAGGCCATTTTAGTACAGTGAACTCATTGTCATGTTCAAGAAAACCAATTTGAAATGATTCGAGCTTTGTGCCATGGTGCATTATCCTGCTGGAAGTAGCCATCAGAGGATGGGTACATGGTGGCCATAAAGGGATGGACATGGTCAGAAACAATGCTCAGGTAGGCCGTGGCATTTAAACGATGCCCAATTGGCACTAAGGGGCCTAAAGTGTGCCAGGAAAACATCCCCCACACCATTACACCACCACCACCAGCCTGCTCAGTGGTAACAAGGCATGATGGATCCATGTTCTCATTCTGTTTACGCCAAATTCTGACTCTACCATCTGAATGTCTCAACAGAAATCGAGACTCATCAGACCAGGCAACATTTTTCCAGTCTTCAACTGTCCAATTTTGGTGAGCTCTTGCAAATTGTAGCCTCTTTTTCCTATTTGTAGTGGAGATGAGTGGTACACGGTGGGGTCTTCTGCTGTTGTAGCCCATCTGCCTCAAAGTTCGACGTACTGTGCGTTCAGAGATGCTCTTCTGCCCACCTTGGTTGTAACGGGTGGTTATTTGAGTCACTGTTGCCCTTCTATCAGCTCGAACCAGTCTGGCCATTCTCCTCTGACCTCTGGCATCAACAAGGCATTTCCGCCCACAGAACTGCCGCTCACTGGATGTTTTTTCTTTTTCGGACCATTCTCTGTAAACCCTAGAGATGGTTGTGCGTGAAAATCCCAGTAGATTAGCAGTTTCTGAAATACTCAGACCAGCCCTTCTGGCACCAACAATCATGCCACGTTCAAAGTCACTCAAATCACCTTTCTTCCCCATACTGATGCTCGGTTTGAACTGCAGGAGATTGTCTTGACCATGTCTACATGCCTAAATGCACTGAGTTGCCGCCATGTGATTGGCTGCTTAGAAATTAAGTGTTAACGAGCAGTTGGACAGGTGTACCTAATAAAGTGGCCGGTGAGTGTATATATATATATATATATATATATATATTTGAGACATTCCCTTTGCTGTCTACTTTTGTCATCTAATAGTTCAGAGTGATGAACCAGCACATTAAACTGTCAGCAGTGTTGTGGGCTGGGCTGTCGGTGTGAGTTTAGTGTGAGTGGATGCAGGGCTCGGCTCAGGTCTGCAGTTGTTGGGTGGGTCTGAGAAGCAGGGGCTCCGAAGGGGCTTGAAGCAGCTTTACAAGCGCCCTTTAATCCATACTTAAATACTGTTGTTTCTTGTGTGCACTGTAAATATTCTTAAGAGGAAATAACAGACTTTAAAAATATAACTTGAGCAAACATGGGGTCTAAACAGTCTAGTCTCTTTAGCTGTTGCCTCACACATGGAGAGGGATAAACACACCCCATTATACAACCCAGAGCTTGATCATGGGATACTCTTTAATTAAACACCAGCCTTTATTTAGAGTGGAAAAGCCAGCATGCAATTAGCTCCTAAAACTTTCCACTTATTAGAATAATAATGGAGCCTACATTCACTGTAATTTGCTAATGAATATGTAGAGAGAGAAATGCACTCAATAACTCATAACAATCACATTTTGTTAGTTGTATACAGTGGACAAAAGATTGAATTTTCATTCTGTTGTCTGTAGCCTATTATTGTGAAGAACAGACATCAAACTGTGACAAAACAAACCCAAAACTGACCACCTTAAGCTGGTTTAATCAGTTTTGTTGGTGGTCCAAGATGGTCTACTAGGTTGGATCAGCTAATGACCAGTTCAGACCAGCTAGAAACCAGCACCTTGTCTAAAACACAGATACCATTTTTAAGCTGGATTTTCCAGCAAGCAAAGCAGACAAGAAAATCGCTGACAGATCATTTGATTAGACTACCGGTATTATGAAAAGTTGAACATATCTCTCACATGTCTTAGGCAAAAGACTCCATGGCATGTGGGCTGAAAAAATTCATCATGGTTAGGCAGCATTTAGAAAACCATGGAAACGTTTCCAGTGTCTGCTAGTATAATTTAGGAGATTAAACAATACAGAACAGTTATAAATCACTAACGGATCACACAGCTATTTGGGCTGAGCTCCAACTCCTCATGAATGGAAGCAGAAACGGCAAAGGAAAACATCTGAGGTTGCTTGGCTCCAGTGAGCATTCACATCTAATGTGTCTTCCAGGAAAATATTGACTAGCTGCATGGCCAGTAGCCAAAACATGATGCCAGAGGATTGTCCTGCTCCTTCCTTCCAAAAGGTTGTTACTGACATGTAGTTAGTTCAGACTCCGCTAGGTGGCAGCAAGTGCAGACAGTTGATGACCGAATGGGCTATACCTGAAATAAGAAAATAACCATTTAGCCTGAATCTATATGTTTTGTTATGTAATGCAGTATGACAAATATAATTAAATACCTTATATTATTGTAATATTGAGGTGTAAAAACCTCAATCATCTGTAGACACTTATTTAGGTAGTTAGGATACTTTATCCTTGAGAGACTTTATGACAGGCCTGAAATACTGCTTCAATAACACCACAGGATGAGACAGAGGAAGAGGGGGCCATTTTAAGAAGGAATGTCCCCCACTCTGGTTTCACTGAGCGAGAAAGTGTGAGAGAAAGAGAGATGATGATGATGATGATTACATAGCAATAATAAAAAAAAAAATAACTTTGGATTTGAAGAAAAAAAAAAACAGACAAACATATGCATTGTCTGCTGCAGCACTATGAATCTTATCCCTAAGTCATAAAACCGGAGGACATTAATTTACAGGGAACAAAATAATTTTGACATTTGGTTTATTAATGTTTATTAATTGTTTGTGGGCTATTATTATTTAGTAAAAAACGGGGGTGGTGGTGATAGCATGTGCCTGTCTGATCGTCAATCATATCATAAGTTGGCATTATGTTCAAGGATAGATGCTTGTGTGTCTGTTAAAAAAAAAAAAACATTTCTGTCATCATGTTCTTGAATATCATCTTCGTATGCTGTATTTATAGGCCTATCCAATAAATGTTCTAGATTACTTGTAAGATTGAGGAGAAACCCATATATATAGATTAAGATAATGAATGCACACATGTGGTTTCTCATGTATGTGTGTGTATATGTGTCTACTCTATATGTGTGAGAATGTTTGCTAGCAACAAGCATGTTTAGCTGAGGCAAGGGAAAGTAAAACTGATGAGAAAATGTCTGACTGTGTGTACGGATGCCCAGTCTAGTGTGGAGCCAGTCCGTCTGCCGGCCGACTGCCCTCCTGGAGACTCGAGAACATCCGATCCTCCTGTGGAGAGAGAGAGAGAGAGAGAGAGAGAGAGAGAGAGAGAGAGAGAGAGAGAGAGAGAGAGAGAGAGAGAGAGAGAGAGAGAGAGAGAGAGAGAGAGAGAGAGAGAGAGAGAGAGAGAGAGAGAGAGAGAGAGAGAGAGAGAGAGAGAGAGAGAGCAAAGGTGAGAAAATAGAGAGAGAAAGAGAGTGAGGGGAGTGGGAGAGAAGGCTGGCTAGGGTGGAGAACATCCTAACACTTTTTTTACAATATCAAATGTCACATTATGTAAAAATTACATTAATATTCAATTCGGCCCCCTTCAGACATTCTATTGACTAAGAGTAACATTGCACCTACATGTCAACTATTAGTTCAGTATTAGTGGACTGTTAGGCGCAGGGTTAGGGTTAGTAGAATAATGGGTTAGGGTTAGTAAACAGTGTTGGGTAACTACAAGTAAATGTGAGTTACGAAATCAGATTACTTTTTTCAAGTAACAAATAAAGTAATGCATTACTTTTAAATTTACACTGAGTTACTTAAGTAGGCGTAACACAAGTTACTTTGTTTTCCCATTTATTGACTGACAGCTCTCGTGTCCCCATGTTGAGAGAAATCCAGAGTAAAGGGACAGGGGCGTTGTGTGCTGTGCGCTGTGTAAATATGATTATTGTAGTTCTATCTAGAGACTAAATGTGAGCAGGCATTTATTAATCTCACTTGCACAAAAACAGATTCAGTATTCCTTAAAATCAATAGAAACAGCAAAAAGAAAACAGAATATGATGCAAACTCTCCAAACCTGCAATACTTAAATATGTTAAATAATAACACAAATATAAGGGCCTGGCTTTTATATTGTATTTCCAATAAGACAAAGGAAATGCATTTAAAAATGTTACATAAAATACGTGTCATTTCTAACATTTTGAAATATTTGGACATTGACATATTTTGTTCTTTTTGTAAACAAGCAGAGGAGACATTTGTACATTTGTTTTTAGGTTGCCCTATTTCCAAACAATATTTGTCTGTCACATATTTGATTCTGCCATTTCAGTTTAAAAAAAGACATGAATATGCATGACAGAAACTGATCTATAGTTAGAGACTTTCTAACCCAACAATCTAGAATAGAATAGAAATAACACTTTTAACACTGAATTTCCATGTATAATAGTAAAAGGTTCAGTTAGTTAATCAAATGAGAAAGTGTTAGTGATGAACAAAAAACTACCAAATAGTTCTAAAAGATAATAGTCACCCACTGAGACACACACCACTATGAGCCCATCATCAGGAATAAAATGAAGAATGGATTGTCTTCTTCTTTATATATCACTGTGTGTCTGATAAACACTGGAGCTGAACAGCAGAACTGTGTCTGGCTCCATGGGGACCATATTGATTTCTCTGCTGCAGAGCTATTGACAGGAAATGCTGGACGGTCTACAGTGGCTCAGTCTTTCGCAAAGTACATAGTTTATACTGGGAAAAAAATACCATGCAAGCCTATGAAAATATAATAATTCAAAATTATATGATAAAGCAAAGGCAAATATTTTTCCTCTGCCAGTAAAACCACCTCCATAATCAGATACTCATCCAAGGGTTTGGGGTAACCTAATTCAAACTGCATTTGAGATTTAAAAGAGAGGGGGACAGATGAAAGGATTTTCCAAAAAAAAAAAAAAGGTGAAAGGGTAGGGAAATGGTTTTGGCTGTGTTTTTGGATCTGGGTCTAGCAGTGTTGTGTCTGAAGGATGTTTAAGGAGCGGGCCGTCCCGAGCCAGGCTTCCAGTCTCACTATAATTACTACAGTGGCTGACAGACATAGTGCTTAAAGAAACAAAACAGAGACAGGATTAGGAATAAACACCAGTACGCCTGCACGCAAAGAAACTCTACACACATCACAGACACATTACATACATACATGGACTTTAAATAATCTAGGAGTTATAT
This sequence comes from Rhinichthys klamathensis goyatoka, assembly GCF_029890125.1. Classification (NCBI taxonomy): domain Eukaryota; kingdom Metazoa; phylum Chordata; class Actinopteri; order Cypriniformes; family Leuciscidae; genus Rhinichthys; species Rhinichthys klamathensis. The sequence goes on from NW_026606756.1 coordinate 403,806, forward strand.
GGACTGCTGAATGATTTAAATGAAGGGAAAAGGGTGAAAGAAAATAAAGGCTAAATATTATATTTAGATAATTACCTGATGACAGAATGATTTATGGTGCTGTCTACTCTAATTTCTATTCTTATTTATCCATTTTGTTTTTGAGACTGTATGGGAATAAAGAGAAAGAAAGGGGGACATGTGGTAAATAAATTCAAATCAGCTGATATGTAATTAAATGTCTTATGTGACGTCATCATGGCGCCTCTCTGCATCTGCTTCTCTTCCTAAGGGCCTCAAAGCTCTATTGTGCTATTGAGATTCAAGTAGGTCGAACCTTTCAAGCCTTAAAGGCTAATTCCATGAATTCAACAAGCAATAATTTTACAGTGATTTAACAAGAGTGTATCGTTTTAGTAAGTTCAACTCTGTTTATACAAAGGGCAAATATTTGAGTTAATTCTTTGCAAGTTGCACAAATAAATCCCAAACTGGTAAGATCTGGTGCAGTTGAAAACGAATTAGAGCAGCATTGGCTGAGCCAAAATCACCACATTCACTCAGAAATCCAGTTCACTGTGAGGTCAGCCCACCATGGAGTTAAAAACACCACGGCTAGAAACCAGAGCCATTCCGACAGAGATCCTGCTTCCAGAATATGACAAATGAGATCAATTAGAGATATAAACTAAAAACATTCATGCATGTAAGAGAACAGACCATATTATTTGAGTTGATTATGCTGTTTTATGCAGAAACACGTTAACCATTGAACCATGAGAAATGTGTGAGAAAGCAACAATGATTTCAAAAAAAGTTGAATTAACAAAATCCTCCATGAAAAGCAGCATAAACTCTTGAGAAGGCAAACAAGCTGAATGCAAATGCCTTCATTCACAGGCGCCGTTTCCAGAATGATTTTTTCCGTTTCCCTTCACAGATATAAATGTTCAAAGGTGCTAGTATTTCTCTTCTGTCTCCACAGTCATAATATGGTGTTCACAGAGCTGAAGAATGCGTCTGGAGCTGGGCGGCTGGGGCTTCATGGCGCAGGGATAATGTCTATGTTGCTTTCTGGGAGTCCTGTTTTAAAAGGGATGAGGTGGGGCCAGGCAGACTGCTGAGTAAGCTAGCCGCTACGCGGTCGCCCTCTAGAACAAACAACGGCACTAAAAGAAAGCTTCCCTGGACCCTCATGTATTGCAACACTGGAAATGGAAAGCTGTGACACTTATGTGATGTGTGAGCATAGTAAAGTTAACTTTGTACTTAAAAAAAAAAAAATGGAATGAAATCGCTTTATTCTACAGAAACTATCAGCGATTTTTGATTCTACTGAAAAATCTGAAAATGATCTCTAGATAGCAACCCACATATTTGACACATATTTTAGATATGCAATAACATTTATAGAGTTTTATTCATGAAAATTCAACCAAACATAAAATCTTTGTCAGCAAAGACAAAAGACCCAGTGATAAATTCATGAATGTAAGCTTAGCTCAGCATTGATTATAAGGGTGAAATTAAATTAGAGGTTTAGCTTTTGCTCAAAAAGCAGCCAGCAAAAACAGACAAAATACCTACACTGATATTAATCCAAGTAATACTAAAAGTGCTACGAGTTTTTTTTTTTTTGCCATCTATTGGTTTTTTAAAGAAATATTCTTTCAAGTTTTCATTAATAGTCCTATGTGTTTGTTTAAATCTGCAGCTACGTATTGCATCAACTGTGTGTACTGCATTGATTGGATCATGCGGAAAATCTGCATATAATTTATAGTATACTACAAGACTCGATGTAAATTCCAAAAATGGCACATTTCAACACACAGAAATCCAAAGTGCATTTCTTTTGTTTTTATTTTCTCTGTCCATCCATAAAGACATTGCACCATACATAAATAATTGTTGTAAAAATGACTCCGTATTTACAAGTATTCCATATAATACGTTTATATAAAACTTTATATTAAATTTAGATAGATTACATTTGGGATTGTGGCTGTGGGTGTCTGAGCATTTGCAGTGAGTGTGTGCAGTATGTGGTAAGAATGTATATGTCTGCATTTGTTTGTGTGTATACATTATCTGTGGTTGTTGAGTAAAATCTCCAACCAACATGGACATGATGTAATGAACTGTCTGGAGTAGCATGGTCCCCAGCCCTTGGCAAAACTGATCCTCACACTGTTTGGGTCGTACGGCCCTTCCAGGTGCACCAAATCGCTGAGGGGTTGAATTTGGCACGACTTCTCATAGTCAAAAACCTTTATGGAGTAGCCTGGCATGACTCTCCTCACAGTCAAACTCAAGTAGGGGTGATGCTCCAGAGTTGGGGAATTCACAAAAATAGGGTGCTGACTGCGGTTGTAGGCCCAAACTCCATCTGGCTCTTTGCTGAGGAGGATGCCGTGTCCGATCTTGCCACGGGTGCGCTGGACGGAAGTGGAACGTGGAGAGAGGGGGAGCAGGCCCAAACACAAGCCTGTACCCTGAGGTAGGTCATAGAAGATGCTAAGAGAGGCGTCGTGAACTGGGTACAGACGGCCCACGCGTGTACGAAGCTCCCAGTATGCCACGTTACACCAGTGATTCTGTGCCAAGGAGGATGGAGACATACTGGCATCTGAGGAGTGAGAAAACAAATGTATGAAACACAAAAAATACACAAACCAAAGTACATAAAGCACAATATAAAACAGAATACCACCAAATTATTTTTTACAGTCTTTTAAGAAAAGTGCTGTCTGCAGTATTTTTTACAATTAGTTGGTCAAATTCATTGTAAACTTAAATGAAATATTTAAAAAAAAAATGTGTTTATGCTGATTAGGGAAAAAAATAATTATTTAATTGATTATTATTATTGTTATTATATATCTTCCTACAATACTGGATATACCAACGATTATAGCAATATTATATATAGCTATATTGTGTATTTTTATACTTTTATAACATTAAGCAAATAAACAAATAATGATAATAATAATAATAATAAATATTTTTTCTTGTAGTTCTGAAAGCCACTAGTGTGCCAACAGAGTGTTCCTAAGCATTACCACACTTATTTCTACTGTAATGTGCTGTCATGACAAGCAATGTCAATGTTTTGACCACTCTCATATCAGCTCCCTTATTCTTTTTGATATTACACAGAGCATATTCATTCACTTAATCTCCAATCCTATCAGGAGAGGATTCGAAACTGAAGAAGCAACGACCCCCACTAACAGGCCCAAATCTGTCATCTCTGACTCTTAACACCCCCCGCTTCTGCCTCAGCATTCCTCTCTCCCCGCGCGGGGCCGACTGGGGCCCCCTCTCCCCCTCCGAGGACCAGCATTCAGCTCTCTGACCACTCAGTGAAGGCTCGCGACCCCCTGACCCCCCAGCCGCCAGCCTATCCAGTCTGATTAAGTCAAACACAGACTGATGGCATTATTTTGCTTCACAGGCTCTATTGAGGGAGAAGATCTAAAGCCCTGGGCCTGTGCCCCCATTCTGCTCAGTCTCAACCCTCTCTGGCCCAAACAGACATCAGAGGACACACTGTTAATGAAGTAAGTTTTGTACGGAAGGGTACGGAAATGCACTGTCATTATTTTGGATTCTCTGGCCACTGACTTAGTAGGCTATGTGCTTCCAAATACATACAAAACACATATGCATGGTTAAAGACAAAGAGGAATATAATCATTTCCATAGAGATTTGCAAAAAATTACATTTCTTTGGTTTCTGGGTTTAAAATAGATACAAAGGGAAAACCAGGCAAAATACCTATCAGAAGTCACTGGAAAAGACTACAAACAATCTGCTTTTCAAAGAGTGCCTCATTAATGTTGAAGTTTAACTTTCTTAAATCTTATGCAAAGACATGGAAATTATTGAAATAAATAAGGAATAAACACATTCGCTGCCTAGTTTAATTCTGTAAGCAATGCTATTTTGTATGACAATGAGGTTTCAGGATCTCCTTTAAGTTTAAGTAAGTTACTCCTATGCACTGTATTGCATGCACAGTTGTTAGTGCCTGCAAAAGCATTCTTGGTGCTTGTGTGCCTAGCCTAAACCAACACCACAAAATTAGGGGGGGGTCCAAATCGTTTGGCTCCAAAAGCAAGCCAACATCTTTCCTTCTGTGCATCTAAATCTATACTCTGAAATAACTCTTAAAGAGATAGTTCACCTGAAAAATAGAAATTTGATCATCATGTACTCGCCATCATTCCATTTCAAACCTGTATGACTTCCTTTCTTCTGTGGACCACAAACAAAGATATTCTGACTCTTTTTTTTTTATCCATTAAATAAAAGTCAATGGGATCCAATGTTATTTCGGAACCCATATACTTCAGAATTTCTTAAAAATATCACTCCTTTGTGTTGTAAATAAGAAAGTATGTCAAATTGGTTAGGAATAATGGTGAGTAAATGATAACAGAATTTTCATTTTTGGGTGAACTGTCTCTCTATGCTACATTTTTAGTTAACTAATACATGGCAGTCAGGCATACATGCGCAAATCCTTAAATTGGGGGACATATTTGTAGAAATGTCTTTCTTTTGCAAGTCATATTGTTGTTCATTCCTCTGGATGATGAATTTGTGGTAAGAGAATTGACTGCATATTGATCCCTATCTAAGATGAAACTAACAGCTTTTGTCAGGATGAGAAAGCAAAATGATTTCTCCCGGTCACAATACTGAGGAGACACTGAGAGAAATATGCAGACAGACACACACAATCACGCGTAAACGTAATTACAATAAATCTGGCAAAAAAACAAACAAAAAAAATGACTAGATCTAAAAAGCCTAAACATGCATGTCCCTTAAAAAGCAGGGGCAAATCATTTTCCAACAATTGATAGAGTCATTCTTTGTCAACATCTGCAAAGAATCTCTGCAGAGACAGGCAGGATTTCATTAGTTAAATTGCGTGTTGGCCTGCGCTCTGTCAGGAAGAGGGGAAGCCACAGCGAGGCCTGTAATTTAAACCTTATTTTAAAATGCGACTGGCTGGCTATGCCAGGGCTTGCATTGCAAAACTCAGCAGGAAGCATCAACATGAAAATAATGGAGGAAAGAAAGTATGCGACACACCAAAAGGATCTTGTTCCTTGTCTTCAGAGCTTTAAATGCAGGGTAATAATCAGCGCAGGACTGCAAGACTCACAGCAGATAAGAGCTCAGGAGGCCCTGAGTCCCCCAGTCAGCATCCTGACAAGACTGCCCATTGTTGCTCATAATCTAATTTTGACTCAGTGCTGAAAAGCTGCTAAATGACGTCTTTTAGCTGTTTGCATAAAGCTCATCTAAATATCATATTCAAACTGGAGAAAGTCAATATTGATGAATGAATATTCAAGGTGTAACATGTTTTCATCATATTAAAAATATCTTTAAACACAGAAGCGATGAAATGGAGAGAACCATAAACCACATGGGTACATAATTGGACTATAGGAAAAAGATAAAGAAGGAAAGTGACAACAAAACAAATGTCTGCACATAGACAACATGCTTCTCCTTCAAGAACCATACAACAAGCACAAAAACTTTACGTGGGGAGGTTATCATATGCATGATAGGGAGAGGAAAGCTTAGCTGACCAGTGCTAACAAAGATAGCATGGATAAGCAAAGCCATTTGATATGTTATGCCAATTAGCAGCTCTGAAAACAGCAATGGCCAAACCAAAGCATCACATTCAGCATACACTAACGTTCAAAAGTTTGGGCTTCTTCTCTTATGCTTTGTTGATTAAAAAAAACAGTAAAAACTAGTCTAGAAATCTAGACGCACCCTAGCGGCAGCAAAAATTATTTTGCAGCCAGTGTGGTCTAGCAACTCCGTTGGCTTTCGAAGTGGAAAAACCAAACTCTGGTCAGGCCAATCAGATCGTGTATAGAGTTGGTGGGCGGGCTTAACACAATGACGGCGGAGTTGTGACGGTTCTGCGCCGTGATTTTCATAAGTGATTTCCCTGGTACTTGAAAACAAACAAGATGCTGCTGGCGAACAGCGGTCTTTCGAATTGGCTTTGGCCGCGACTCTGGAGGACTTGGAGTTAAGAGAACGTCACTTAAGTCATTCTTAAAAAAGGAAGATGTGTTCAGAGTTTTGACGACCGGATACGGCAAAAGTTAGCTCCGCTGGTGGGAAAACGCATGGGACTCACTCAGCCACAGCCGTTCGTTGCTCTGGTTGGTTGTAGCGCTGTCCTATTGCGTGCAGAGTGATATTGAAAGACAACCGTTTATCCCGCCCCTCGGATTGAGGTATGCCAATTGTGAGTTCCCAGACCTAACATCTTGATGTAGGTCTGGCTTGCCAGGCTAAGTAAAAACAGGAATAGTTTGAAAAAATATTACAATATAAAATAACTTTCTTTTTTTTCTTTTTTTAATGTAATTGTGATGGCAAAGCTGAATTTTCAGTTTACATACAACCAGATAATCCTTTAGTAATTGGATTAACGTCTCAATCAGATTGAAAAGCCTTCATGTAAACACCTTAATCGATCAGATTGAGCTCGATCCGAATGAAATTTCGATCGGATTGGAAGGGGTGGCTTATTCCTTTTCTAATCTGATCGAGAGGGCATGTAAACACTTAATCGGATTGAAAAACGAAACTGGAAAGGACTGTGCAAGTGAAATGACGCAGAAATGGCGTAATGATGTATGACACGCGGAATGACATATGACAAGCTGCAGTTGTTGTTAAATAAAGTATTATAAATTACTTATGTATTATTCTAAAATTCTACTACCACTCATTGTCTGTGAAGTGGAGCAGAACTAAGTCCCATCAGTCCTCACTTCATTCTCTCATCTACAGACACTTTATTTTGGGCACGGGAAGGGGTGTTTTTACTGATTGATAAATATAAGCAGCACGGCACAACAGTTTATGTGCTCGTCGTCTCCTAGTCAGGACCCGTCATAGCTTGTGTCATATAAAGCGAACATCAACCCGATCACTTTATTTAGCGCTCATGTAAACACTACCGTCGGAATGAAATGGAATGAATTAATTCTGATTGAAACAAAAGGTGTGCATGTAAACGTAGCCAGTGTCACGTGACATTATCCTTCAGAAATCATTTTAATATGGTGCTCAAGAAACATTTCTTATTAATATTCATGTTGAAAACAGCTGTCCTGCTTAATATTTTTTGTAGCAACTATGTTAAATTCTCTTCATGTTTCTTTGTTGAATATAAAGTTCAAAAGAACAGCATTGATAAAAAAAAAAAAAAAAACTTTTGCAACATTTTAAATTTATTTTTAACTTTTGAATGGCAACCCAAACTTTTGAACATTAGTGTAAATACACATCACTTGATTTTCAGGATCAACCAGAAAGTCTCCCCCCATTTAAATGCATTCATTTACTGAAGACTTGAACACCAACCTGAATAGTCCTGCGACATGCCACAGTGTGAACGCGTGGCTTCGGTTTCTATGTAAGGCAGCATTGGGAGGGAAGAATCTGCAAAATGACAAGACATAAAATTCAATATTTTCTCCATTTGACTGCAGTTAAAAAAACATGACAGAGTTAAAACATCATACTTTATTTCAAGGAATCTCTGCTTGCTTGAACTGAGGAAAACTAAATTACTTACTCAGTGGCTTGTGTTCTGGTAAGGGGGAGAGATGGGAGTATGGAGGAGGTGGTGTGTCTGAAAATAGGGAGAACGGAGTTAAAAGTTTTCTTTTGATTGAGTATACCTCCAAAACTGAACACATCTCTGATGCCTATTTGACCAGACCTAGATCTAAAGATCTAACACTGCGAAAGCGTTTGGCACAGATTCTCCAGCACGTTTACAGCCAATGAGAATGTTACCAGCTGGTATGGAAATTACAGGTGAAGAAGAGCCATCCATCAAAAAGACAATGAATGTGTCACCATGAGCCAAGAATGCATGGAATCCAATAAAAGTGACCAGTTCTGAATCTCATTATTACAGAGGGTGGAAACACTTTTGCTGACACAGTGAATAACAACTTCAGATGAAAAAATATGGAAAACACTTAATGTATCAGACTTTGCTTTAAAACTATTAACCACTTACAGGACATCAGTGTTGGACTGTAGTGACCATTTGTATGCCTGACTAGTTCTCTTGTAGGACTACAGTGCAAGTCATACTACTTTTATTTTTGATGTATGGTTTAGTTACTAAACCAGCATGCTACATTTTTACTCTATATTCTTTATTGACCCTCCTCTAAGATTATTGTTCAATCAATTCTGTTCTCAATCTGCAACTGTTCATACACAATGTTAGGGCAGTGTTTTTGTGAATAGGGAGGGAGCAGAGAAACTGAGAATCCCAGAGGGACTCTAGTTGGGAATTCCACTTCCTGAACAGGAGTATCACTGTTCAACTCCCCTCCCAATCATTCACCCAGGCTTCACGAAAAAAAAGAAAAAAAAGTGTTCTATTAGTTATATTAGTACAAAGGACTTAATTTTGTGTTTTGCCTCATTTGATGCTACATAAACAATTAAACCAGTCTAAGATGGTTTGCTGGTCTCAGCTAACCATCTCAGCTAGTTTAAAATGGTCTTAACTGGTTTAAGATGGTCTCCTGGCTTAGGTCAATTTTTACTTCCAAAAAGTGCCCATAACTCATCTAAAAGCACCAAACAGACCAGCCTGGAACAGTGGCAAGAAACAGCAAAGAAATTCTGTTTTTTTCAGCAGGGTTGAAATGAAATTGTTATTACAATTCAAAAGCATATTAGATTAAGATTGAAAAAGAAAGTCGTTATTGCCTTGACTAAAAACATTCACAGGGTTTCCTTACCATCTTTGACTGGTCCACAGAGGCGGCTGTAGTGATGGGGGTTGCAGCAGAGGGTCTGGCTGTCCTCTGCCCTGAAGCTTTGACAGTGACAGAGCGGTTTGAGGAGAGAAGAGAGCCGCAGGTCTGGCCAGCGGAAAAGTCGACACAACAGGTACTGTGGAGACACCAGTTGACCTCCAATGCGCACTTCAGTCTGCGAAACAAGGACACATCCACTCGGCATCCCACCTTGAGATTCCACAGCTTCCAGTAAAACATCAAGAGACTTCTCTTTCAACTTTTTGAGAAACGAATAAGTGCACTTCTTGAGTTCTTGTTCGGTCACGGCACCATTTTTCAGTTCCCTGCCACTTAAGCTGCTGTAGTTGTTGTGGTTCCTATGTTCCACGCGACAAGCAAGTCGGTTTTTGCCTCTGGGGAGGTCTTTAAACAAACAGCATGTCACCGTCCTGCCCTCGCTCCCCTCGTCGAGGGGTCCATCCTGTTCAATAAGGACCCCCGGTTCCCCGCGTTCCTCTAAGCGTTTGCTGCAAGAGCCCGCATTGTTTCCCAGTGCGTATTCCGTTCTGGGGACCTTCTCTGGGTTGCTGTCACTCCAGTCATCCGGACCTCCATCGCCCCCCTCTTTACCTGCGGTGACCAAACGGCTTCTCCAGAGTCGCCGAACCAGACCCGAGCGTCTCGTCCTGAACATACGACAATTTAAACAGTTTGCATCCGTTTTTCTATGTTTGGTCAGAACCGCGGAGACTCCAAACGCTCGTGCGCTCGCTGTCCGACATCAATGATCTGTGCTCACATGCACAGCCGAGCAGAGCCTGAGCAAAGCCCAACATTAGACTCCACTGCTACAATATATCAACACTGTAGCAACGGGATGGCTGTAATCATAGTGCACTACGCGAGGAGCGGTGCATCCACTTTCTAAACATTCCCCATCAACATGATAAACTTTATTCTTGATAAACAACGCGAAATGCACGATATGCAGGAAAATAATTTCCGAAACAAACCTCTTTTTTCAAGAAAACCTCCTGCAGCAGTTTAATGACGCCGAGCACATGAATGGATCTCACTATAATCCTTATTGACGTTTAACGCGCTCCTCGCGGAAGAAAATGATCGTGTTGCGACGGCAAAGTGGTCGTTCCGGGTGGATAGATGGACATACAATGTCTTGAGGTTTCTTTCCGTGTTTCGTGCGAGATTAATGGGATTCTTCGATGGTTTCTTTCACCGTTTCACTCTCTTTCTTCTTCAGATAGGCTACACACACACGGGGCCCCTGAGGAGAGCAGTGGAGCCATTGGTTGATTCCCATCATGTGCTCGTCTAGACACTTTGGCGGCTGCGAGCCGCGCTGATTGTTGCGCAAACACAGTATCAAGTTTCCGAACTCTTAAAGGAGCAACATGTACCTCTGTGTGTGCGCGCGCTCTGCCTGCGACAGGAAACCAAAATGTTATGGCTGCAGTGATTGTGATTGTGCACGAAAAACGTTATTGCAAGACACCGAAATGTTACTGCTGTAATGACTGTGATTGTGTAAGAAAAAAAACACTGCTAACTTCTCAAAGTGGATATATCGCTAGTAAGACAAATAGTACCTTCGACACTCATATTTAAAAATAAATAAAATATAAAGTATTTTGGGGGAACAATAAAAATCTTTGCATCATTAGCCTAATTTTTATTTAGTTAATTTTTATAATATAAATTATAAATATAAATATTTATATAATATGTTTTATACTAGTAGGCTACTAATTATTCTTATAATAATTATTAATATAGAGACATTAACTATTGAAATAACTGCAAGACAAATTCACTTTAATAGTTTATTCTATCTTTTTTTGTTTTACACACACACACGTCATGTGGTTCACTGAAGAAAAAACAATAAGTAGCCTAAAATGTTCTTAATTTTTCTTTTGCACATTTTTTTGCACGCATATTTTTTTGTAAATTTCATTTCACATATGGAATTAAGTAAATTCTACTTAACTAAGTTAGGTATAATTAGCAAAGAAAATAAGTCATTTTAACTTGGCCATGCCCATACAGTAAAAGGTTGAGTAATTTCTACTTAGTTGAAGTTTCCTAAACAATACTTTTTACTCAAACAATATAACACTGAATTAATCCACACTTTTAAAATGTACGCTTAAACACATCTAAGTAATTGATACAATAGATATTGTGTAGACACCATATCTACGTAACGTGGCACGTGAACACAGAGATCTCAATATTTATGACGGTAACATTCAATTGATCGTTTTTAAGTATAAATGTGTCATTTTGAATGTGAATGTTGAGTAGAAAATAAATTCCAAATGGCACAAAATGACAAGTTACTAAACCTAACAACAAAAGCAATGATAAAACAGTGAAAATACATTTAATCCCCAGTGCATGATGGGAGCACCAGTATTAGAAAAGCGGAATAGTTTTACTTAATTTTATAACGTTGATATTTACACTTTAAATATCAACTATAAATATCAAATATACAAGCTTAAATTGAGTGCTAATATAGAATTTACTTTTGTCTTTTTTTACGTTATCAAAAATCCCTTTTTTGGTCCCCGAGGAAAACAGCTTATTAATCATACTATTACTAAGTGATGTGTTTTTGAAAATCTAAAAATACAGAACGTTTTATGTGATGAGTAGGGTTAGGGCAAAGAATATACCGTTCAGTATAAAAATCATTATGTCTATGGAAAGTCCCCATACATGAAAACCCAACATGTGTGTGTGTGTGTAGTCAGAAGTCTGGCTAAACCCATATGATATTTCTTTATTACTTTGAGAATTTGCAATTTGTATTAAGCATTATTTTTTTCTACACTAGTGAATGATATTTAGCACGCATAACAGACATTCAGAATGATGAAGATTTTGCCCATTATGTAAGTGTTGCAAACTTTTGCAAATTGTCAACATCAAGAGCAAACAGCATTTGCTCTTACACTCCTACTTCAGTGGCAGAATCCTTAGGCTTTCTCCCTTCACTTATCAGAGGGAGTGATAACTGTTGTAGCCTGCATGGCGTCAGGCTAATAATTGCAGCTACTCCCATGAAGTCTCTTAGATAATCTATCAACAGAAGTCTGGAGCAGAGATGGAGAGACCAGCACCAAACTACCACCCAAAATAACCCCAGTCCTTCCACTCCCGACAGAAATGGTCCTGTTGATGGGGTCTATAGCAAGACCCAACAGGAATAGCATGTCAACAAGCCCCTTACTCCTAATGGACTTTAGGGAGAAAGGCAAGACAGTGGGAGACAGAAAGGATGGCACTCACATCCCCTCAAGGGCTTTGCTTGGGCCCACACTCCATACTAGATGGCACTATTTGGATACTGCTCAAATTCTCTAGACTAGAGAGACAAAAACGAAGTGGGGGAAAAAAACATTCAAAAGGGTGAGTATGGCTAATAAGTGAGTTGAGCAGATGGAATGAGTTTAAGAAAAAATCATTACATTACACAATGTAAAGATGTTTTAGCAGTATTGTAATTTGTTGATTTGTGACTGCTGGTGTGGTCTATGGTAGCATGAAAGTTGTAGCCTCAGACAGACATTATTAGCAGTGCAATCTGTCTCCTGTGGAAGATTCTGGAAGTCAAAACAGAGTTTCGGCAAGGAAAACCTCATTTATGGTGAAGACAAGGAGACAGCCAGAGACTTAAACGAATGTCTGCTGTGTAAATGTGACAGATGTTTCTACGTGGCAGGAGTATGTGCATAAAAAAAAAACAACTATGGAATATCCTTAACAAAAGCAGATTGTGAAGTTTTCTTCTGAAAATTGTAATATAATGGCAACTTCTGTACTGTTTGGAAACATTCACTCTATAAATATTTCATCATTTTGCTGTACCAACATCTTTGTTTCCACCCATTTAAATTGTCGCAATAATTTCAGTGTTTTCGATTATATGAGTTTTAACCAGATTTATGAGTTTCAATCAGATTTTCTTCCTCAGTAATATAGCCTATATATTGCTCTTCTTCCATGTAGAATTGAAGTTAGAAAATCAACATCTAAAAAACAAAGATTTTGCCAACTAATTTTTATTAGATTTTTTACTTGTCCACTACAATGGACACCATGACTGAAGCAACATCAAAAATATCATATATTAACCATACTTATGAACTAGAGTTTGTGAAATAGTGTTGAAGATTTTTTTTTTTAAAAATAAAAAAAACCATACTGTTAGAATGAGCAATGCAATAAAGAAAGGTATGATGAAATAAAGTCTAAAAAAACTTGTTTGATTCTTTTTGTTGGTTGCACTGGATGATTCTGAGTATATGTGTATATGTCTTTGTGTCTATGTGGATGTGTTCATGTGTAGTTGCTGGTTGTTTTGATGAATATATTACTGTGTGCATTATAGCATCAAGGCATCAGTGTGTGTGGGGGGTGTGAGAGTTGCTGTGACATTCATCTCACATCCACTGTGGCTACTTCTCACTAAAACCAATGAAAAATTGATGGACAGTTTATGGTCACTTTGAAGACATAAATAAAATCATATTAATAATATTTAATTAATTAAAATTAATGTTCATAAAACGTCAACATTAGAATTTGTAGCTCTGTATTTTAGATTTAAAAATGCTTGCACAAAATTTCAGAGCCTGGCACACAACTATTTCATGAGGTTCCTGCTGATATCTTTTAAAGTAACACTATGTGGTTTTTCAACCTTCATAATTTCCAAGACCCTTGTGATGGTACATCGACTTACACTAGGTTAAATGACACGTCTGCCATAGCCTGACGTGGTCTGTATCGCTTTTACTTGCACTATGTAACTTCGGGTTTCGGGTAGTAACCGGAGCACAAAAAGAACTACAAAATTCAACTACGTCCTTCCCCCACCACTTCCTCAAATTGTCTGTGGCCCGGGAGTCTCCCGCATATTGATAGCGTCTCCCCGATGCCCGCAAATTAGTTCAAATCTCCCGGAATCTAGAGCGCGCATGCGAGACAGTACTGCGCGCATAACATAGCGCGCGCACGGCAAAGAGGGAGAGAGCGAGAGACCTTGCGAGTGTGCCTCACGAAAGCTAGTCACGAAAGCTGCTTGCACCAGTTATACAGAAAGGCTGTTCTTACTTCAGAAGAAAGCAATAAGAATTGTGACTTATAAAGGTTTACGAGACCACACAAACAATATATAAAATATAAAAAATGTTTATAAAATTGCAGACCTTGAAATTAAAAGAGTTGGTCAAATTTAAAATACAACAAATTATGTGGAGAGTGAAAAATGATTTGGTGCCAATACATATTCAAAACAAATTCATGCTATTCACAGACAGTAACAACTGAAGAAAAGGTAATTTTTTATTCACGCACCTCACAAAAACAAAAAGGGTTTCTTGTAATTGGGATCAATTTATGGAACTCTTTGGACATTGTGCAAAAAACATGTAACACGATTGTTCAATTCAATAAAATGTACAAAAAAAATGTTCTTTAAAAAAATATGAAGGCAGTGAAGCATAAGAACCAATGTTTGAAAATTTGAAATTGTTAATTATTTAGATGTGAAGTAATATTGTACCTCGATAAAAAAATAAAAATAAAAAACGGCGAGCCATCTGTTTTGTGTCAGCTAAGATTATTGAAAAAAGGGGCATGAAATTATAAGACTAGGTCTTCCTCATGCTCCTATTCAGCATTGAATGTTATTATTTTGTTGTTGATACGATTAATATTGTGTCTGTAATAACATCATGACTGAATAAAGAACTTGAACTGAACTGAACTGAAAATGAAAATTGTGCGGAAGTACGTAGGAGGGCGGAGCCAGACTACAAACATGCCACATTCACAAGAAAACCAATGGTGGTGACACTTGTTGAAGGAAATCCTCTGAGCACGGCGCTTCTTCTTGCGCGGTGAAATGGAGGGCGGAGTGACAGCTTCAGCGCTGAAGAGCTCCAGACGAGCCCGCAGGGTCGCCATAGACAGCTCTTTGCAGTGGATGCAACCTCCCGACGAAAGTGCGAGGGCTGCGTGGTCCTGGCCCAGGCAGAGAGCGCAGATCACGTGGCGGTCTCTGGCGCTGAGCGGGGCTCAGCATGAGCCACAGGACGTGCGAGGCATTCTTAAAAGAACGCTCGCGCTCTTTTAGTAAAAGTGTGTGTCCCAGCGGCGAGCACACACAGACAGTAAAACAGTGACAAAGAAAGGATATTTGTCGCCGGATAGCGTTGCTGGCATGGAAGGCTGAAGGCGGCGAGAAGTCGACCGGCTTCCTCAGGCGCTTTCCTCTGCTAGCAGTCACTGGTTCCAACGGCGGCGGCTTCTCTCGGATCCAGCGGAATGAAGAGCTTCGCTGAAGAGATGAAAATCAGGGAAGCAGCCTCTGAGCCTCGCTTTTATACGCTAAGCCACACCCCCTTGCGCGGGCTGTGACGCGTAGTGGGCGCGAAGCGCCACCATTGGGCGTGACGTCACGCCAGGCTCACTGGTAGGCTCCTGCAGTTGCCGCAAGGCAGCCAATGAGCACGCTAGACAGCCTGCTCTAGGTCTGCAGCTGCTGCACTGCGTTGACGATATATACAAAATTAAGGATAATTTTGGCTTCAATATCTCGAGCAAAGATGAACTTTACCCGTAGCGTAAGCTAAACTTACGCAATACGAGAGAACCTCTCGTAAGAGAACAAATGTGTTTTTAATGGTAGTATTATTTTATACAGAAATCAATTATTTAGAATTCAGATGAGAATAAAGTTAGGGTTAATTAAAATTAAGGAAAACAACTATATTGATCTGAAATATAGCAAATTAATTTTAAATTCATTCAGGTACAATTACCCAACATATCTCAAGGTCTTTTTATTAATTTAATTAATAAACTAATTGTATAAAACTATTGTCAGTGGACTACAAATAAACTGGTTATATGCCTTTATTAATAAAACCTATTTAAAAAAAATACAAGGCTTAAGACATTTATAAAAATGCCTTCTGCATTTTTGTTTTGCTTTTCACTCCATTGTACCGAAATCGTACCGAACCGTGATGTCTGAACCGAGGTATGAACCGAACCGTGACTTCTGTGTACCGTTCCACCCCTGAACTGTACGGCACAAAACCCCTTTTCCCCGGCCCACGCATTGCTCTCCGAGTTCACTTCGACACCTTTTCCACCCTGCAAGCCCCGGCTCGTGGAACGTTGTGGAGTATTAAGCTATGATGATAACTATGCCCCACACCGTGATCGATACCAGTACGGTCAGTCAGCTGTGGAAAGGGCCAAGTCGGCCCCACGGTCATCACATATAGCGCCAGATGTTGAAATAATGGGCATTAGTGATGATGAACATTATGGATATCAAGAGAGAAAAGCCAGGCCATTTTGATGGAACGGGCTCCTGGAAAGACTTCATTCACCGGTTTGAAAGCTGTGCAATGGCAAACCATTGGTCTGAAATGACAATGGCGGTTCAACTGAGATTCAGCCTGACTGGCGTGGCTGGAGCTATCGTCCATAAAAACCCCAGATCTGACCGCTGGAGCTACCGGCGGATTGTGGCTGAAATAGAGACTGCCTACAGGCCACGCTCCGACCATGCGGCAGCCATCGGCATTGAACTGAGACAGAGGGTTAGGGGGCAGAACGAAGCCTTGCACCTATTAAGGGATGACATCTACGAGAAAGTGTCCATTGTGTATGCTGACCGTACAGAGCTGGAGCAGGACGGCATCAGTGTGGAGGTCTTCACCAACGCCCTGGCCGACGCCGAGGTGGTGAAAAAACTACTGGAGAAGCAGCCACGCACCCTATTCAGAGCATGTGACATCGCACACAGCTACGAGACAACCAAGAGGGCCGCCGGAACAGTCACACAGTTCATGCAGCCTGGCCAACGCGGCCTTGTAAATCAGAGAGCCAGGGCCGCCACAGTACGTGAAAATGACAGCAGGTCAGCTTGTGTGGAGCCAGTGGGGGTAACTGTTTGGTCCATCGACTCGCTAGAGAGGGCTCCAAGATTTCATCAGCAGTGGCGCCAGAAGAGAGGCACAAATATAAAAATGCCTATGGAGGATGTTCAATGCCACAACTGCTCCGGTCTAGGGCATATTCAAAGAAACTGCCCATCCCCCCGTTGACCCAGACAGCAAGGCCGGACAGTCAATAAGAACACAGCACCCGACACAGTTATAGTGGTCACCTGTACTGCGAGTCAGGGAGACGACATGTGTGTTAAAATATTGATATATGGACTGGAAATGTGTGCTCTGCTTGACTCTGGTGCTCGTAGGAATGTATTGCCCCTCCATATCTTTAACTCCAGTCCCGTAGAGTCCAGAACCCCAATAGAGCCATCTGTCGCACAGGTCCTGCAGGGCATCGGCCCCAGTGGTCTGGCAGTGCTGGGGGAGGTCAACCTACCAGTACAAGTTGGGAGCAGAGCTACTAATGTGAATTTTATTTTGGCAGACACAGCAGAGAACACCGAGGTTATTCTGGGGCACCCCTTCCTACATCAGACAAGTGGCCAGCTGGACTATGGTTGCCGTGAGATAACCCTCTTTGGAGAAAAGGTACCTCGTTTTAACCAACGCCATCAGCCTCGGGTACACATTGTCAGAGTGGCCCGCACAACAGTGTTGGAGTCGGGGTTGTCAGTATGTAGTGCCTGGCACTGCCCACCTGCGCCATGCTACTGAGGAAGACCTGATGCTGAGCCCAACCAAGGGATTCATAGAAAAGCACCACGTTCTAGTGGCTCACTTCATCGTACAGGCGCAGCGGTCCACCAACGTTCCCATCAGAGTTTTCAACCTTGGTGCCTTACCTGTCACTTTGAAGAGAGGCGCTGTGGCAGGGATTCTACAGCCAGCCACGGTGTTGGGGAGGGGGGAGCCCCAGCCGCCTCTGGCCTCACCAGCCCCTGAACCTATTAACTCTGTCTGTGTTTCTTTACCCAGCCACCTGCAGGTCCTGTATTGCCAGGACCTGCAGGCTGATCGATTGCTGTCTGGGTCTGATCGATTGCTCCTGTCTGCCTCGCTGCCTGCTGTGTGTTTGTTTGCTTCGAGGCTGTAAGCTCCGCCTGAGCCTCGTATTTCTTTATGTTTTGAGCCATCATTTACTATCTAGTTGTTTATACTACTAAATACAGCTTACCCAACATCTCAGATTAACCTTACATCTCTAGCTTCCGTTATTGTTAACACAGCACGCTAGTAACTCGCTAACGTTAGCCTGCTAACGCGCCACCCGTGCGCTCATTTATATATTTATTTTCTCTCGCGCGCCCGCGCCTTTGAGTTCATAAAGTCCAGGTAAGTAAGAAATCAGTTAACAAACACGGTGTGTAATGTCTTCTTGTCCTGTTATTGTCACCTGTGTCACATGTCATATGTTTAGTATAGCCTTCTCCGATGGCAATATAGGATTTATATGTGATAAATGCAAGGAGACAGTCAGGCTGACGGAGAAGATTTCAGAACTAGAGACACGCATCCAAACTTTAATTGAGGATGGTAAGAATGCTAGAGCTTTAGATAGTGTTTTGGATGCGCCTAGCATAGTGAACTCTTTACATGATTCGGTTCCGGCTGAAGTAGAGCCCGTGCAGCAGGGCAGATGGGTGACCGTGAGAGATCACCGCTCTAGTCGCGGATCAAAGAACCACTCTTCCGTTCCGATTCCCATAACAAATCGATTTGCCCCACTCAGTGAAACACCCACTGAGAATTCTGTTGATTGTGCCCTGGTAATTGGTGATTCGATCACACGGAACGTGAAAATAGAGACACCAGCCACCATAGTCACATGTTTGCCGGGAGCCAGAGCGCCTGACATCAAAGCAAATTTAAAAGTGCTGGCTAATGCTAATCGTAAATTCTCTGAGATCATAATTCATGTCGGCACTAATGATGTTCGACTCCGCCAGTCGGAGATCACCAAAATTAATATTAAAGAGGTGTGTGAACTCGCAAGTACGATGTCAGGCACTGTAATTTGCTCTGGCCCCCTTCCTGTACGCAGGAGTGATGAGATAGTTAGCCGATTGGCCTCACTGAATGATTGGCTGTCGAAGTGGTGTCCGCTGAATAATATAAAATTCATAGACAATTGGAAAAGTTTTTGGGGCAAGCCTGATCTGTTGAAAAGAGATGGTATCCATCCCTCCTGGGCTGGTGCTGCTCTTCTCTCTAGTAATTTGGCTCATAGTCTTAGAGATAAAACATGACAATCTGGGGCTCAGGTCAGGAAGCAGACAGACTGGCTAAACCGACCGTCTGCTAGCGGCCTCACGTCACCAAGGTCAGATAAATCCCATCACATAGAGCCTCTTTCACCTAGATATCATCATAAAGAGACTGTGTCTGTTCCCCGAATTTGGAAATCCAAAAAACGTCAGGTTAAAAATGTAATTGATGTTCAACAAATAAAAAACAGATATAATACAGATGAGCAAATGATAAAGCTTGGGTTGCTGAATATTCGATCCCTTACTTCAAAATCTCTCATAGTTAATGATATGATTTCAGATTATAATCTTGATATGCTGTGTTTGACAGAAACCTGGCTAAAACCAAACGATTACATTATTTTAAATGAGTCAACCCCACAAGATTACAGTTATAAACATGAACCTCGTCTGAAAGGCAAAGGGGGAGGTGTTGCTGTAATTTATAGTAATATTTTCAAAACCACTAAGAAATGTAGCTTTAAATATACTTCTTTTGAAGTATTGGTGCTTAATGTAAAAATATATAGTGTAAACGATAAATCACATTTGAGAATTATGCTGGCTACTGTATACAGGCCACCAGGGCACCATAAAGATTTTATCAAAGAATTTGCGGACTTTCTATCAGATTTAGTATTGGCTGCAGATAAAGTACTAATTGTTGGTGATTTTAATATACATGTAGATAATGAAAAAGATGCTTTGGGATTGGCATTTAAAGACATTGTAAACTCAATTGGAGTTAGACAACACGTGTCAGGACCTACTCATTGTCGTAATCATACTCTAGATCTAATATTATCACATGGAATAGATGTTGATGCTGTTGAAATTCTGCAGCAGAGCGATGACATCTCAGATCATTATCTAGTCTCATGTAAATTACATTTAGCCAAGGCTGCAAAGCCGACTCCGTGTTATAAATACGTTAGACCTATAACTTCTGCCACTAAAGATTGCTTTATCAATAATCTTCCTAATCAGTTTCATCATCTCAGCAACCCGGATAGCTTAGAAGAACTTGATATTGCAACAGAAACGTTTAACTCTCTCTTTTCCAGCACTTTAGACGCAGTTGCTCCGTTGCGCTTAAAGAAGATTAAAGAAAATAGTCCAACGCCGTGGTACAGCGATCACACTCAGGCCCTTAAGAGAGCAGCCAGAAAAATGGAGCGCAACTGGAAGAAAACTAAACTAGAGGTATTTCGGATTTCGTGGAAAGAGAGCTCGATTGCTTACAGAGAGGCTTTAAAAGCTGCTAGATCTGCTTATTTTTCAAACCTATTAGAAGAAAATAAACATAATCCTAGGTATTTATTTGAAACAGTGGCTAAACTAACGAAAAAGAAAGCTTCAAGCTCAGAAGTGTCAAAGCAACACGGCAGTGATGACTTTATGAACTTCTTCACTTATAAGATTGATAATATCAGGGACAAAATTATAACTATGCAACCGTCTACCACAGTATCGCATCAGGAAGTGCATTGTAGTCTCCCTGAGGAAAAATTTGATTTATTTGTTGCTATAGGAGAGGAAGAATTCTGCAAACTCGTTAATTTATCTAAATCGACAACTTGTATGTTAGATCCTATACCGACTAAGCTACTGAAAGAGATGTTTCCAGAGGTCATATATCCTCTTCTTAATATCATTAATTCATCTTTGTCTCTAGGATACATACCAAAAACCTTTAAACTGGCTATGATAAAACCGCTTGTTAAAAAACCACAACTTGATCCTACAGAATTAGTCAATTACAGGCCGATCTCGAATCTGCCTTTTCTGTCAAAGATATTAGAAAAAGCAGTATCTTCACAACTATGTTCCTTTCTAGAAAGAAATGATATCTGCGAGGATTTTCAGTCCGGATTTAGACCGTACCATAGCACTGAGACAGCTCTCATTAGAGTCACAAATGATTTGCTCTTATCATCCGATCGTGGTTGTATCTCTCTATTAGTGTTACTCGATCTTAGTGCTGCATTTGACACCATTGACCACAACATTCTTTTAAATAGACTAGAAAACTATGTTGGCATTAGTGGAATTGCATTAGCATGGTTTAAATCATACTTAACTGACCGTTATCAGTTTGTAGCAGTAAATGAAGAGATGTCTTATCGATCACAAGTTCAGTATGGCGTACCACAAGGCTCAGTACTAGGACCGCTGCTGTTCACTCTGTACATGCTACCATTAGGAGATATCATTAGGAAACATGGAGTTAGCTTTCACTGTTATGCCGATGATACTCAGCTGTATATTTCTTCAAAACTCAACGAAACTTACCAATTCACAAAATTAACGGAATGCATAGCTGATATAAAAAATTGGATGACTAGTAATTTCCTACTACTAAATTCTGAAAAGACAGAGATTCTAATTATTGGACAAAAAACTTCCACACGTAATAACCCAGAATACTGTCTAACACTTAATGGCTGCTCTGTCAAGTCTTCGTCGTCGGTTAGGAACCTGGGTGTGCTATTTGATACCAACCTTTCTTTTGAAAGCCACGTGTCTAGTATCTGTAAAACTGCATTTTTCCATCTTAAAAATATATCTAAAATACGCCATATGCTCTCATTGGGAAATGCGGAACAATTAGTCCATGCGTTCATGACCTCAAGGCTAGATTATTGTAATGCTCTACTGGGTGGTTGCCCTGCACGCTTCATAAACAAACTACAGCTAGTTCAAAACGCCGCAGCTCGAGTTCTTACCAGAACCAGGAAATATGACCATATTAGCCCGGTTCTGTCAACACTGCATTGGCTCCCTATTAAACATCGTATAAATTTTAAAATATTGTTGATTACCTACAAAGCACTAAATGGTTTAGCTCCGCAGTACTTGAGCGAGCTCTTAACGCATTATAGTCCTTCACGTCTTTTGCGATCTCAAAATTCCGGCCAGTTGATAATACCTAGAATATCAAAATCGACTGCAGGCGGTAGATCCTTTTCCTATTTAGCACCAAAACTTTGGAACAGTCTTCCTACCATTGTCCGGGAAGCAGACACACTCTGTCAGTTCAAAGCTAGACTAAAAACACATCTCTTTGACCTAGCATACACATAATACATTATAGACTTCTATAAATTCAATGTTAGGCTGCATAGATTAGGTCAGCCGGAACTGGGAACACTTCCCTTAAATGTTGATGTACTCGCTACATCATAAGAAGAATGGCATCTACGCTAATATTAGTGTCTTTGTTTATCCCGAGGTTTTCCCGCAGCCTGCCGGATCCAGGCAGTGTCTAGATCTGACGAGGGAGCTTTGCCTGGGCCCGATGACAATGCAGTGCTGAAGTATCCACTATCCTCTCCCTATGGAGGATCCCTTTCCCACTCTACAGATAAAGCGTTGTGAATTCCGGCTCGCGTACCCCGAAGTGATAAAATAAAACAAATTCTGTATCAAAATTTATAGGCAAGAAAAGTAGTTTGTTTAGGCTGGGTTGTATGAATTACAAACCTGCGCACATATTTTAAAAAGCACATAACTATAGAATTCTGAATGAGCATGTGAACGCCGTCAGCGTTAATCACAGGTTCGCGTTTAAAGACTGATCATTTCGACGGAGGTGAATCAATCAAAGTTAACTTTAGCTGGAAGTAACATTATTCAAGAACCGCCATAACGCCAAAACAATCGGTTACCTTAAATTATATGTTTATCTCTGTAAAGCTGCTTTGAAACAATCCATTGTTAAAAGCACTATATAAATGAAGATGACTTGACTTGACTTGACTTGACTGTATAACGAGAGCTGTGCTAGTCTGCCCAAGGGCGACCAGGTGAGGTTGGCCCGCCTGCTACCGTCTTACAGTGACGTCTTCTCCACGGGGCCGACTGACCTTGGCCGTACTGGCCTCTTGCAGCATGATATCCTCACCACCCTTGGTCCGCCTGTGAAACAGCATCCGTGCAGGATGGCTAGAGACAAACAAACTGCAGCAGACCAGTAGGTGCAGCAGAGCCTGGACACTGGTGTGGCCCAACCCAGCAACACCAGCTGGGCTGCAACAATCATTATGGTGAGAAAGAAAGATCAGACGTTGCGGGCCCCTAAATGAGAGAACCATAAAGGATGCTTATCCACTGCCCCGCATCCAGGACACCTTAGACACACTGTCCACTGCCAGGTACTTCAGCACGCTTGATTTAACATCAGGGTACCTGCAGGTGGAGATGACGCCAAGAGCCCGAAAAGCCGCTGCTTTCTGCACCCGTAAGGGCCTGTTCGAATGGAACGTGATGCCTTTCGGACTGTGCAATGCGCCGGCCACGTTCCATAGGCTCATGGACCATGTCCTGGCCGGGCTGCAGTGGGAGACCTGTTTAGTCTACCTCGATGACATCATTGTCCTGGGGTGGCACGGAACTGAAATGTTGGAGCGGCTCAGTCAAGTGTTCAGCAGACTACGCGCAGCCAACCTGAAACTTAAACCTTCAAAGTGTGTCCTGTTCTGAGAGCAAGTGGCTTACTTGGGGCACATTGTCTCCGCAAAAGGTGTCGCCACCGACCCCCAAAAGGTGGCTGGGTGGCCCGCACCCCAAAACGTATCTGAAGTGCGTCAGTTTGTCGGCCTGGCTTCGTATTACCGACGCTTCGTCAAAGATTTCGCCTCCGTTGCCAAGCCCCTCCACGAACTGACCAAAAAGTATGCACGCTTTAACTGCACGGACGAATGCCAGGAGGCGTTTGAACAGCTGAAAAGCCGGTTGACGTCAGCACCCGTGCTGGGTTATCCCCTCGACAGTGGCCAGTTGCTCCTCGACACGGATGCCAGTGACAGGGGAATTGGAGCAGTCCTCTCCCAAGTGCAAGAAGCCTACTGGTCGTGAGTGTGAAAAGACGCATTTAGCGTGCAAGCACTTGCTAGTGGACTTTGTTCCAAAGCGATCAAGTCACTCATAAATGCGCTGTTGTACACACATTGTGGACCCTCCTGTTGATGTAAATTACGTCACGTGGATGGTGTATACAGCTAAAGTATACTTTGTGCTTTAAGGGGCTCGGCGTATTTAGCCTCGTTGCAAGATTTAATGGTGCTGTCCTGACATGATGGTAGGTCTGAAGGCAATGTGTGAACCTCCATTTGAGCCTTTATAATCCTTGAATATATGCTGGCCTGTCGTTGGTACTGGCATCATCGAACCAAGATGGTGTTCTTCATGCGCTATCGGTACATCCCTTTTTCATCCAATTTGCATATACACCTAAAATCATGTCAAGAGTGTGCTCTTGTTCGAGCTGCCCACCCTGTAAAATCTCTGACTCAGAGGAAGACAGGAGACTCGCTTCGTGCCCTGTGCAAGTTGTACGCAGGTACACTGGGCAGATGCAGGCTATGCGTCGCCTGAACAGCCTTTTTGTCATGTTTTCTAACTCGACCAGTGGGAAGCTGCTACAATGTAACCTGCAAGAAGAGTAACTGAAAATCTAGACCAGAACTCACTCTTATCATAAAAGTGGCCATTAAAGAAAACTTTTATTTTACATAAGCCAGTGATTAAATTAAATGTATTTATGTATGTTTGTAAGAAAACTTCTTTGTTTCTAAAAAAAACCCTCAAAATCTATAATTTAATTCTTGTATAACTAACTAAGCTGACAAAAAGGCTGTTCAGGCGACGCATAGCCTGCATCTGCCCAGTGAAGCAACTAAGCTGCTACAATGTAACCTGCAAGAAGAGTAACTGAAAATCTAGACCAGAACTCACTCTTATCATAAAAGTGGCCATTAAAGAAAACTTTTATTTTACATGAGCCAGTGATTAAATTAAATGTATTTATGTATGTTTGTAAGAAAACTTCTTTGTTTCTAAAAAAACCCCTCAAAATCTATAATTTAATTCTTGTATAACTAAACAGCAAATCTGAGGAGTACGCAATTCAAAGATTTCCTCTTTGAATATACAACAGTCTCTGCATTGCAAAGTTGACTCCTTACATTCATTTAGTGTGCTTTTAAAGCCTGTTGTTGCCTCTGTGAGGAAAAGAGAATATCTGAGAACCCGAGGAAGGAAGTAGGCTGAAAACAGAGGAAAGGGAGAGAAACTCAGCGAGATCAGGCCACTCTGTTGCTGTAGCTGATTGTACTCTAGTCTAGTCTCAGAGCGCCTGGCGCCGACGGAGCAGGCCATAAACTTCTAGACGATAGAGAGAGATAGAGCTCATACTCTTACTTGTGCGAGTAAACAAAGAGTTTACTTCACTTAGCGTGCAATTCACTTCGCATTTGTGCAGCACAGTCGATGCAAATTAAGTTATCTTATACCAAGTAATTTCAGAACTATTATCTTCACAGTGGCACAAAAGACTAAATGATTACAATAACACCGGTAAAAACATGAACAACGATAGACCGCTGCTGAGATTGAAGTACGCTTCAGGGGAAAAAAAAGAAAGAAAAACAGAGACAGAGATGTACAAACACAGACAGGCAGATATGAAGATTACAAGTTCATCCGTTTGCGTTCATCAGTAAACCTGCATAACCAGAGACAGGCGTGTCCCATCAGCAGTAATAGACTTTGCGTGCATCTGTGCCAATCAGTATTTACGTCAGTGGGTACAAAGACTACATCTAATCTACAGGAGAGAGAAAGAGAGAGAGAGAGGACAGAAAGGGAGACGACTAGTCCAGGGGCCAGCAGGGCTCCTCGGGGTGAGCTGAATTAAGAGAGAGATCGAGAAAGAGAAATAGAGAAAGAGCAAGGGGTGGAGAGGCAGACTGGAGAGAGTAAATCAATGGAGGAGATTTGAGACAGGAAGAGTATGGCGTCAGTACAGGCTGGAGATAAGGGCTTCAGTTCCACACACAAACACACTTGTTCTCCTGGGCCCAGCAGCTTTGTCTCACTGTCAACTGACCAGACACCCACAGGGCCTCTCTGCTGGTGCTTTTCAACAGCGCTTATGCACTGCTATAGAGACCGTCTGACTGAGTTAATGCTCCCGGCGCTCCTTGACGTTCCATGTTGAGATACCCCAGTGATTATGATTATGTTTAATTAAGAATCTTTTTCTTTTTTTTTTACATTGCTCAAAACAAAATGGATTTCTTTCATTTCTCATAAACTATCTTAACCCTCTGGGTCAAGGTGTTTATGGGGTCCTTGAGATGTTTTGATATGCACTGACATTTGTGCTTTTTTCATTTGCTTATAAACATATTAATGGCAAAGGTGTAATTACACTCTATTTAGCACAAACAGGGCTACCATAATATGTGAGCAACATGTAGAAGTTGAACTTTGGTCAAAATGGTAACAATAGATTGGCTGAACTCACATGTATTTCGTCCTTGAATAAGCAAGATCCACAACACTAAGGTGAGGAAACACGGACCTGACTGAGAAACGTGTGAGTCTGGCCAGGGGTCAGACAAACTTTTCCTTAAAGATAAGCAAGAAAGACAGAGTAGAAAGGAGACTAAGGGAAAAGCTACTTCTTTCAGGAAGAACCCTCTGCTTTGCAAGTAATGTCGAGTATAAGTTTACCAAGAATGCATGTGTTTTCGTGTGTTTTTGGCTCTGATTTAGACTGACACAGGAGCAGAAAAAAAGGAACTGAGCTCCTCAAAAGAAGAAAAAGAAAGATAGATAACTTTTATTTCACTGCTTTCTTTCAGTTCTTTTTGTATTTTGTTCCTCCTGTGACTTAAATGTTATTCAGTGATCTCTGTCAACTTCATTATGTTAGTTAAATTACTCAAATATTACTTTCGAGGCTATATTTTGAGGCATTGATGTACTATTTCAGTACCCCTTAAAATGCTGCATTGTCTTTGGACTGAACATTCATTGATCTGTGAGTAAACTGATCCTGTGTGGCTCTCTTTTTGTGCACTGTATCACAGCACAACATGCTGAATGCTTCACAGAACAACACTGTCCTTAGTTTAAATCATAGTGATAATTTTATTAATCATATTTTTGTCTTGTTTTCCAGTCAAACTATCTAAACATCCTTAAAAACCTATTGTTTTCAATTGTTCTCATTAGAAAAATGCTTTAAAGTTAAAACAACAACAAAAAACAACAACATTGGTATAAAGAAAATAAACTTAATTAAATATAAATAGCCTATTGTCTGAAAACAAGTTTAAAAAATAATAAAATAAAGGCTATAATGTGTGTGTGTGTATATGTATATGTATATATATATATATATATATATATATAATTTATTTATTTGCAGTGCAAAACAGTATTTTATTGATCAAAGGAAAACCAACAGGAATAAAATGCTAAACCCCTGACGTTCCTCAAAATTATACTGTACATATAATCTTTGAATGAAATAAACCTATTTGGTTTGACGTCCTTAGTGGTGGAACTTATAATGAAGTAATAAAAAGTTTAATATTTAATATCTGTAGAAGAAATGAAGGTGGATTTGGGGTTGTGAACTTGCCAAAGGAGTGATTGTCAGGATTAAATAAACATGGTCCGTCCTGCTGAATGTGCTTTGAGCGACACACATCACAATCATGTCAAAGCTACTATTTAGTAACACACATATAAAACAACATTATGCAAATCATCTTTATAAAGAGGGAGAGAGAGAGAGAGAGAGAGAGAGAGAGAGAGAGAGAGAGAGAGAGAGAGAGAGAGAGAGAGAGAGAGAGAGAGAGAGAGAGAGAGACCATTGCGCTGTACGGGTGTGAAGTCTGGGGTCCACTCACAGACCAAGAGTTCACTAAATGGAACACACAGCCAATAGAGAGCAGACCGAGCTGTGCAAAATCTTGCCACGAGTTCAGCTCAAAACCCCAAATAATGCCCGTAGAGCAGAATTAGGATTATACCCCCTTGTAATAACAATTTAAAAAAGAGCCATTAAATCCCATGCCCACTTAGAAAATAGCGATGAACAGACCCTCCACCACAAAGCCCTGACCTACCAAGAGCTGAAGCCAGAGAAAAACGCCCTCGGCCGATCGGTCTTAGAGCTGATGTCACAAACTGACAATAAAAACATAGCCAGACCAAACCAAATAATTAAAACACAAAAAAAGAAAAATACAGCTAAACTATTGGAATGCTAATTGGCCCTAAACAGAAACTATGAATTGGCAGGATACCTGAGTAAAGTGAGCGACCCTAAACTGAGGAAAGTCTTGAGCATGTACAGACTCAGTGAACACAGTCTGACCATAGAGACAGGCAGACACAGACAGACCTGGCTGCCGAAGGAAGAGCGACTGTGCCCTCACTGCACAGAGAATCAAGTGGAAACAGAACTACACTTTTTGACATCCTGCCCCAAATATAAAAACATTAGGGACACTTTCTATCCCCTTTTTACAACCTACCAGAAAGACTTCCATCAAAAATCAAATATGGACAAACTCCCACTCCTGCTAGAAGAAAGCCCAGCGAGCTCAAACCTGGCTGCCAGGTATGTGAACTCCTGTCACGGAGAAAGAGCCTCCAGCAGGACAGAGCTACCAATACGACTAGAGACACCGATGTAAATATTAGAAGATTGAAGATTTTTATTGCTATGTTTCTTTTCAAGTAATATATATATATATATATATATAACTATTATTTTTATACTTTTTTATTTGTTTTTATTTATAATTATTTATTTATTTGTTTGTATTGTATAGTGTTATGAATGCTTTGGCAATGTAAAGATTTCTTTCACCATGCCAATAATGCTATTTGAATCTTGAATCTTGAAATCTTGAGAGAGAGAGAGAGAGAGAGAGAGAGAGAGAGAGAGAGAGAGAGAGAGAGAGAGAGAGAGAGAGAGAGAGAGAGAGAGAGAGAGAGAGAGAGAGAGAGAGAGAGAGAGAGACTCACTTTTCTTTATTCTTCCTTTTCTCTGATTGTGGACTATGGTCATCTGGGGAATTCTTTGCATTCTTTCTCTCCTGAGGAAGTTTAGTTCTCCACTCCTTCACTTACCGGACCCAGACACTTTCTATAGCCTACACAGCTTGGTTAAAGGTGCGACAGTTTCATATTTCTAAAGAAGGCTAAAAGTAAAGACAAAGAGAAAGGTACTGAATGCATATAGGAAATAACTATTATGGGTAATGAATTCATCGAATTTGTATTTGTGTTTTTTCTGCAGGGAATGGGTGGGATGTTTTTATAGTGCGATTCATCAACTGTTTCAAAATCTCTCTCCCTGATTACTGTATATTGAATTCCCAGCATTTGGCGAGTCAACAACTCTCCCACTAGTTCATGAAAAATATAAGCCCTCAGTGAGAGAAGGAGAGAGAGGGGATCTGTTTTTGGAGAACGTGGTTTATATCGCAAGTAATTGCATGTGATTCTTCTCCCAACTTCAAAGGCAAGCAGTTTAGGGTTGGGAGGCCAGACCACTACCAGGTTGGCTCTCAATTTCCTGTCCCTGCCTGGCTCTGAGCAGAGAGAGAGGATCTGAGGCAGAAACGTGTGAAATACATAAGAGAGTTTTTTGTGTGTGTGTGTGTGTGTGTGTGTGTGTGTGTGTGTGTGTGTGTGTGTGTGTGTGTGTGTGTGTGTGTGTGTGTGTGTGTGTGTGTGTGTGTGTGTGTGTGTGTGTGTGTGTATCAAGTTTAAACATCAAAAAGTTCAACATTTAACAAAGATGCTCCTCATGTTCATAACATCTAAATGAACTATTTTTATTCAGATCAAAGAATGATTTATATTTCTGAATAGGCTTGGCCTGACACCAATGCAATACTTTTTAAGGGTCAAATCAGGCAGAAGTAGCTGGTTAAAGTAACAACTGCATGTTCATTATTTACAGTTCTTTGTATGAATAAAAATAACAAGCAAAATCAAATTATTTTTCAAGTTGCTGATTTAAAACCTCACAAATCAACTAATAACAACAGAGAGACTGTTTTCTGCTTTCTGAATAAAGATAACTTTATTCATTTATGAATGAACAAACAAACAAACAAATAAATAAAACGTTATTAATATTGGTGGGATGCCAATTAGTTATATTTCATGGTCCCTCTCTGAAAAAAGGAAGACAAACTCAGAGTTTCCAGTCTACAACATCTCACACAACTAATCAAATCTTCTCTATGAACTCTTTTTTTCCCTTTCAAGCATTTTTTTTTAAATATAATTTTCCTTTGCCTGCATCCGTGACATAGAGCAGTAGCCTATCATATAATAATTATCCATGTGAGATAAGAAAAAGCATACATTGAGTGGCCCAGGGCGGAGCGTGAAAGATAAAGCTTTTTCAGTAGGTTCTCGTATGAAATTCAAATACGAGCTATCTAAAAGAAATCTTTGTCCAGACTGGCCGTTCTATTATGATAGTCTACAGTGATGGTTTGGAGCTTCACACATCCAGGGCAAAATATACTGACTTCAATTGTGAAAGAACAATGTTCACATGCATGAACTATGTTTCACTTTTCCTCTCTCCTTCTCTTCTCTAATATGCATATGCTTCTATTAGCATCCTACATATGTTTGTACAAAAAAATTCTCTATGATTCACTACAATGTTTTTATTTTTTATAAAGTTATGAAACACAAAATGTTTCATAGGATAATGGCACTGCCAAGTTAAAGGGTTAGTTCACCCAAAAATGAAAATTCTGTCAGTAATTACTCACCCTCATGTTGTTCCAACCCCGTAAGACTTTCGTTCATCTTCGGAACACAAATTAAGATATTTTTGATTAAATCTGAGAGCTGGATCACTCCTCCATAGGCTTCTTAAGGGATCGAAACTGACCGGCCCAAAAGTTATGAAAGACATCGCAAAGCTTCTAGGTTGTACGTCACGCATCACACACATGACCAGCGTCGGCCAATAGTGAGCCTGCGTGTGACGTGCAACCTAGAAGCTTTGCGCAATATCACTACGTGAAATATCACGGCCGTACAGAGAAGGAAATAATTAGTTGAATAAAGTCGTTATTTTTGTTGTTTTTTTTGCGCACAAAAAGTATTCTCGTCGCTTGATAAACTTAAGATTGAGCCACTGTAGTCACTCGGACTATTTTAACGATGTCTTTCATAACTTTTGGGCCGGCCAGCTTCGATCCCTTAAGAAGCCTATGGAGGAGTGATCCAGCTCTCAGATTTAATCAAAAATATCTTAATTTGTGTTACGAAGATGAACGAAAGTCTTACGGGGTTGGAACAACATGAGGGTGAGTAATTACTGACAGAATTTTCATTTTTGGGTGAACTAACCCTTTAAGTCACTCCAAGTGCCTGAGATGAACTGCACCCGGTTTTACTCCCTGGGCCTGAGGCTGTAACACCACTCAAACATACACACACACACACACACACACACACACACACACATACCTACTTAACCACAATGTGAGGACGTATGACTGGGAACCCTACCTTTAGGGACACCCCTTTCTGAAGGGTCTAGAGACAAAAGAAAGACATGACTGCACTTCTGGAGAAGCTGTCATCACACTTATCACTTGATTTTATTAATAAAAGTCTTCCTTAAAGACCTGACATTTTGCCTTCACTTTAGGGACAGTATTTTTTATGTCCATTTTGGGGACATTAAACACAAACTCTGATCAAGTCATACTTTGAGGACCATGGTGATACACAGACTCTGGTTAAGTCATACTTTGAGGACCATGGTGATACACAGATTCTGGTAAAGGTATAATATCAGGACTTTGTTGAGATGGTATATATTTAGTGAGTAAACAGTTTTTTATTTTTATTTTTATTTCGTCAAGATCACAGAAAATGGGTAGCCAACATTTTTGTCTGATTTGTAGCTTGAGATGAAGTGTCCTTCACTGCTCAGTTGGGGAATGACAATTAACATTCAGAAATATTATTCATTTGACTGTATTTGATTGATTGACTATCAGAGAGAACCAAAGATGGAACTGAAGACAATAGTGTCATTATTCAGCTCAATTCTATTTCAACTGTAAAACAGCTCTACAGAAGTCATTTAATAATTGCTGAAATTTTACAAGTTATGTGCCTGAAGTAGAGGTCAGCACAGGCTTTAAACTTAAGCCCAAACCCGGCCCGTACCCGAAATCATTTAACCTGACCCGAACATTACGGTTATATTTTAAGCCTGAGCCCGACCCAAACCCGAGGTCCGTTTCTCAGTAAATTGCTTTTTTTGTGTGCAATATGCTGTATTTTATGATTGCTTGCCACGATAATTAAAAAAATAAGCTACATGTACAAACACCGTTTCACCAAGGCACATCGGCCCCTCATCAGTCAGCACACAAGAAAAAAAAGAGAAAAAGCACAGAACTTACTAATTACGAAACTTTGATGAGGTTGAAAAGGTGAAACAGTCATAAATTCCCCTGGAACCCAAACATTAAACTTCATAAAGTTTGCGCAGTTGCACAACTATTTACACAAATATAGCCTATCCTTCTCAGTCCGAGTTATGAATGAAGGGAACAGCATCGCGAGCTGATGTTTCAGCGCATCCTCTGACTGCGTGTTGTGACTGAAATTGTGTGTGCGGGAGCACATGCACAAAAAAGTTTTGTAAAATGATATATGATAAAATAAAAATGATTCATATATCATTTTACAAAACTGTTTTGTTTGTTATTTCGATCACATCACAATCAGAGGAGGACGGCTGAAACTGCACACATCTACTTTCTCTCTCGCGTGATCGTATAATTACGATCACAACACAGCAAGCAGCCGAGCACACGGCACGCAAACTAATATATATATATAGCCTAAATAGTTTTTCTAAGACCACGGCCTGCATCCCTCTAGTTAATTTAGCATCGACTGCAAAATAATCATTATCACAAAAACATCTTGAGTCTTTGGCTACTCACTGGGGCTTTAACACATTAGTCATGTTCTTCTGTAAAGTGTAGTAATTGTCCAAAAAACAAACAAAAAAAACACACACTTCAATTAAATGACTCTTTGGGGACTTGATAGACACACACACACTCCGATTAAATGACTCTTTGGGGACTTGAGAGACACACACACTCCGATTAAATGACTCTTTGGGGACTTGAGAGACACACACACTCCGATTAAATGACTCTTTGGGGACTTGAGAGACACACACACTCCGATTAAATGACTCTTTGGGGACTTGAGAGACACACACACACTCCGATTAAATGACTCTTTGGGGACTTGAGAGACACACACACTCCGATTAAATGACTCTTTGGGGACTTGAGAGACACACACACACTCCGATTAAATGACTCTTTGGGGACTTGAGATACACACACACACTCCGATTAAATGACTCTTTGGGGACTTGAGAGACACACACACACAGTCCGATTAAATGACTCTTTGGGGACTTGAGAGACACACACACACACTCCGATTAAATGATTCTTTGGGGACTTGAGAGACACACACACTCCGATTAAATGACTCTTTGGGGACTTGAGAGACACACACACTCCGATTAAATGACTCTTTGGGGACTTGAGAGACACACACACTCCGATTAAATGACTCTTTGGGGACTTGAGAGACACACACTCCAAGTAAATGACTCTTTGGGGACTTGAGAGACACACACACTCCGATTAAATGACTCTTTGGGGACTCGAGTGACACACACTCCAATTAAATGACTCTTTAATATTAACAGTCTTGAACACATTGTGTTGAAAGTACACATTGCAGTTAATGACAGAAATTCAAAAACATAAAAAATAAAAAAAAGAACAATGAAAAATCAATTAACTTGGAGGTGGGAATGATTCTCAGTGCACAACCATCCTCGATATTTCCTCCATCCACCCATCAAAATCTCTACCTCCTCCTTTACCTTCACTCCTCCCTCTTTACCTTCACTCCTCCCTCTTTTCAACCTCTTTACCTTCACTCCTCCCTCTTTTCCATCCTCTTTACCTTCACTCCTCCCCATTTTCTCCCTCTTTACCTTCACTCCTCCCTCTTTTCCATCCTCTTTACCTTCACTCCTCCCCCATTTTCTCCCTCTTTACCTTCACTCCTCCCTCTTTTCCATCCTCTTTACCTTCACTCCTCCCTCTTTTCTCCCTCTTTACCTTCACTCCTCCCTCTTTTCCATCCTCTTTACCTTCACTCCTCCCCCATTTTCTCCCTCTTTACCTTCAATCCTCCCTCTTTTCCATCCTCTTTACCTTTACTCCTCCCTCTTTTCAACCTGTTTACCTTCACTCCTCCCTCTTTTCAACCTGTTTACCTTCACTCCTCCCTCTTTTCCATCCTCTTTACCTTCACTCCTCCCCATTTTCTCCCTCTTTACCTTCACTCCTCCCTCTTTCATCCTTTACATTAGCTGTGTTGGACATGGGCTGTGGCTGGATGTAACCGATCGGTGAGAGTTGCCGTGTGGAGGCGGGAGGAGCTGAAAACTGAGACGTGAGTTTGACTCTTTCTGCTTCCCGTAGTGACGCTTGCGCTGTGTTTGCATACTTTACCACAGCTGAAGTGGAATAAATGCATTATTTGCCAAATACACCGATATTTCAGAGACATTTTGATTCAATACATGTACTGCTTAATACAGCGTCTGTTTGTATAAGAATATAGTTCAACATAAGCCTAAATCCCAATGAAGTGGGGTCTACATTGTATCAGTTTTATTTTGATAACCATGACAATATAACATTGCGACTACATGAAAAGAGCTTTCACTGTTATAAAAAACAGATTTGTGCGGTGGATTCGGCAAATCGTGGATCAGTTGTGTCGTCATCAGAGCTCGTGAGTCGCTCTGGAGAAACTGCTCTGGCTGAGTCCTGCTCTCGAATCGCTCTCGCCGTACTCTGAGACCATACGTCACAGTCACGGGGCGTCGCTGTCTGAAGCCGTACACAAGCTCTAACCGTCATGCACTGCTCAAGTCAGCCGTCTGTGCAGCGCTGTCCAACAAGTTCAACAAGCATAAAGCTCTCCTCCCTCTTTACATCATCTTTATATTCTCCTCCCTCTTTACATCCCCTTTACATTCTCCTCCCTCTTTACATCCCCCTCCCTCTTTACATCCCCTTTACATTCTCTCCTCCCTCTTCACATCCCCTTTACATTCTCTCCTCCCTCTTTACATCCCCTTTACATTCTCTCCTCCCTCTTCACATCCCCTTTACATTCTCTCCTCCCTCTTTACATTCTTTCCCCCCTCTTTACATTCTCTCCTCCCTCTTTACATTCTTTCCCCCCTCTTTACATTCTCTCCTCCCTCTTTACATCCTCTTTACATTCTCTCCTCCCTCTTTAAATTCTCTCCTCCCTCTTTACATCCTCTTTATATTATCTCCTCCCTCTTTACATTCTCTCCTCCCTCTTTACATTCTCTTCTCCCTCTTTACATTCTCTCCTCCCTCTTTACATTCTCTCCTCCCTCTTTACATTCTCTCCTCCCTCTTTACATTCTCTCCTCCCTCTTTACATCCTCTTTACATTCTCTCCTCCCTCTTTACATCCTCTTTACATTCTCTCCTCCCTCTTTACATCCTCTTTACATTCTCTCCTCTTTACATTCACTCCTTCTCTTTACATCCCCTTTACTTTACAGATGTAAAGAGGGAGGAGAATGTAAAGGGGATGTAAAGAGGGAGGAGAATATAAAGATGATGTAAAGAGGGAGGAGAGCTTTATGCTTGTTGAACTTGTTGGACAGCGCTGCACAGACGGCTGACTTGAGCAGTGCATGACGGTTAGAGCTTGTGTACGGCTTCAGACAGCGACGCCCCGTGACTGTGACGTATGGTCTCAGAGTACGGCGAGAGCGATTCGAGAGCAGGACTCAGCCAGAGCAGTTTCTCCAGAGCGACTCACGAGCTCTGATGACGACACAACTGATCCACGATTTGCCGAATCCACCGCACAAATCTGTTTTTTATAACAGTGAAAGCTCTTTTCATGTAGTCGCGATGTTATATTGTCATGGTTATCAAAATAAAACTGATACAATGTAGACCCCACTTCATTGGATTTAGGCTTATGTTGAACTATATTCTTGTACAAACAGACGCTGTATTAAGCAGTACATGTATTGAATCAAAATGTCTCTGAAATATCGGTGTATTTGGCAAATAATGCATTTATTCCACTTCAGCTGTGGTAAAGTATGCAAACACAGCGCAAGCGTCACTACGGTAAGCAGAAAGTGTCAAACTCACGTCTCAGTTTTCAGCTCCTCCCGCAACTCTCACCGATCGGTTACATCCAGCCACAGCCCATGTCCAACACAGCTAATCACTCTTCACTTTATCATCTTTACATTCTCTCCTCCCTCTATAACAGAAATATCAAAAAGTTTAACATGACATTCCATCCAACTTCATTGCAACTGAACAAAGAAAACTGAATAAATGAAATTAGACTATATTACTATCCTCTACTTCTTCATTAGCTTTCTTATACTCTAACTTTTCACTTTATATTCTGTTTCATTCCATCCTCAGAATATTTCTACACCTTTATCCTCATTTCTTTTAATTAAGCTCAATTTCTTACAAAAAGAGCATAATATGCAAAGTGTTGAAGTGTTGATGGCTCCCTACAAACCACCCTTTCTTTTAAGAGTCGTGATCCTGTTCCGCACATAATTTTTCACACCAGTCCATGTTCGCTGCT
The DNA here is from genome assembly GCF_029890125.1 of Rhinichthys klamathensis goyatoka. Taxonomy (NCBI): domain Eukaryota; kingdom Metazoa; phylum Chordata; class Actinopteri; order Cypriniformes; family Leuciscidae; genus Rhinichthys; species Rhinichthys klamathensis. The sequence continues at coordinate 440,443 of NW_026606756.1, forward strand.
TCAAAGCTTCTGGCTCTGCGTGAATGCATCTTTCACAGTCTTGCTTACCAGGAACTTTGCATGTCTTGATGAACTTCATCATGTGTCTCTCTACTGCTTTTACCTCACTGTCCTCCCATTTCTTTTTTGGAGCGTGTGAAGAACCTATGAAATAGTTAAAAAGTAAATTCTCATTACAACTAAATCGGTGAGTAAAGACCAAATCAAGATTGTGTCCTCATGTGTTGATTATTTGAATTTGGCTGGATATTGCTGCTTGGAGCTAATTCATGTTTATTTGATTATTGTTGTTTGTGCAGTTTAGAGATTTTTCTTACATTGATCCACCTGTGAAACAGATTGATCAGATTGAACAGGTTGAACAGGTTGATCAGATTGAACAGGTTGAACAGGTCGATCAGTCTCTGCTGGTGCTGTTGTCTGAGATAGGTCACTGTAGTCCTCCTCATCACTTGACATGGAATCACCTTGGGCCTCAAGTTGCTCTAAATAATTAAATGACAATAAAATTAACACTATATTGCTTATACTTAGTATCTGTGACATGATGTGTTTTGCAAATAAGTACAGCACAGATACACACAGACTAAATATACTCATACCATTTGGGTCAATTTCAATGTCATCAAGTTTCTTTCCTTTGTAGTCAGACAGTGTTCCTTTCTCCATGGCCATTAGGACTTTACTCATTTTTGCCAGCTGCAGTGTTCCCTCTGGTAACCGGTAATACTGTCTGTGGATTCTGATATCGTGACCAAGGAAATCAGCCAGTTGGTCTGCTTCATTCTCATCAAGGTTAAGAATTTTAGACATGGTTGCTATGTGTTTCCTGAGCCTAGTTGATGACAGTGCTTCAGGGTTCTTTATGCCACATTCGCAGGCAGCTTTGTTGATGCACTCTCCACCTCTGTAGGCTGACATTGCTCCACATCTGGCAAACATAAAGGGATTCTCTGCTGGAACACCACAAAGCTCCCGAGTTTCAACGAGCAGCTCCATGGCAGAAACCATGGAAGGCTTGAGGAGCACAGGAACCTTTCTGCCTCGTTTACCCCGGATCTCAACTCTTGTGAAGTGCAGACACAGCTTCCTCTCAAACTCAGACAGACAGATGGCAATGTCTTTGTGTAGCTCAGAAGAATCCCTACTTTTAAAAGCTGACAAAAGCATCCGGGATACCTCACCTTCTCTCCTTCGGTTGAACAGGATGACCTGGGACAGTGTGACCTTGGCTAGAGCAGAGTAGCTGTCAGCAGAAGGGCAAGTTCTGAGCTTACTTAGGAGCCCATCGTGTTTCTTTTCAAGATGTGTGTGCAGGACTTTGACATCCTGAGTGAAAGGAATGATCTGTGGTGTGTTCCACTTGGCTTCTTTCAATGTAGTTATAGCACCAGCAGAAATGTACTCATTCCACCTTGCCTGGTGTATTTTCCTGAAGTCTCGGGCGCATTCAGCACGATCATGATCTCCATACATCATGGCATTGCTCTCAACAATGCTACAGACCTTGTTTAAAGAATGCCCAAGTTTGAGAGCTAAAGAAGGAATGCGGTAGGAGTTTTTCTCTTCATTGTAGCCACATAAAACTTTAACAGCTGCTATGACATGTTTGAAGTTTGCTGGTATGAAGAAGTCTACCATTGTTCTCAGTGGGGTAATCTTCCTTGCTTCAAGAAGAAGTCTGCCTACTTCTCTCATCTTCTGTCTGATGTAGTCATGTTTGGTCACATCAGACCCCATCCTGTTGAACATGTGCTCCCCCAGCTGCATGATGCATCTGTCAGTATGAACTACACGCGAAACTTCATCATAGTTCATAAAGGACAGTATTTTCTTGAAACCTTTGCTCACTTCTAAGCCAACTGGTGTGTTTAAAGCACACAGAGATCGAACTCTTTTCCTGCCCTGGGCATCATCCTCTTTAGGTTTCAGGGGACAGTTTTTGATATGCTTCCAAAGGCTATGCTTGTTGTAAAGCCCTTGGCAGTAAATGCAGTGAATAAATTCTTTGGCTCTTTGTCTATTTTTTGGACGGTAGCAGGCAATCATCTCCCCATGTCCTTGTCTCACCACATCTGTGTTGTGGGCAAAGTTGCCCCTTTTTCTAAGGAGGTTTAACTGGACTTGTCTTTCTTTGGAATGTTTTGGAAATGCTATTGCCTTTACAACCCCCACTTCGTTGCGATGGACAAATTCAAGGTGTCTTGCCATTTTTGAATATGGCTTAGAGCAATAAAGGCAATACTGCTTCTTGTTGTACGCCTTGCGTTCCTGCTTTGGTGATGGCATTGACTGAATAAAAGTCTTTTCACCAGACAAGGTGTTTGTCTCTTTAGATTGGCATTTCATCTTTTTTGGTGATGGTGCGGTCATAAATTGATCAGATGAACTACCTGCCTCGTTGGGAGATGTTGGATGTATCAAAGCACTTTTGACCATGTCATGTCCAGAAGAACTACCATCCGATTCATCGGAGCTGATTTTTGGTATGTAGTCAACATCGCTGTAGTCTGTGACATCGCTGTAGTCTGTGTCACAGACGGAACTTCCGGAATACTGAATGAGAGAATTTAACACTTACTCAAGGCAGTGGTTGCTGTAACATTACATTTCATCATATTGCGGATACTATTATGCAAGCCAATTCATAATTATGCAAAAAAAATTGCATATAAAGTATCACATGGCAAGTCACATACCTGTCTTTTTCTTGATGGCCTTAAAGAGGATATCTGGAAGAGGATGAATACAAACCAATATAAATGATATATAATTTCATATAATCTATTGTTAGTTCTACCAGTGCAATACACCCCGACCATCCCAATAATTCAGCAAATGAATCTACCCACCTCCCATGAATGTGTCTCAGACACCTGTGATGAGTGAACCACTGGTGTTGACACAGCACAAGGTGAAGATAAGGGTGGAGCAGGCGAGGATGAGGATGATGAATGCTGCGCATAAGGCGATGAGGGCTGCACAGGCGAGGATGATGAAGGCTGCCCAGGCGAGGATGATGAAGGCTGCACAGGCGAGGCTGATGAAGGCTGCACAGGCGAGGCTGATGAAGGCTGCACAGGCGAGGCTGATGAAGGCTGCACAGGCGAGGCTGATGAAGGCTGCACAGGCCAGGCTGATGAAGGCTGCCCAGGCCAGGCTGATGAAGGCTGCACAGGCGAGGCTGATGAAGGCTGCACAGGCGAGGCTGATGAAGGCTGCACAGGCGAGGCTGATGAAGGCTGCACAGGCGAGGCTGATGAAGGCTGCACAGGCCAGGCTGATGAAGGCTGCCCAGGCCAGGCTGATGAAGGCTGCACAGGCGAGGCTGATGAAGGCTGCCCAGGCGAGGCTGATGAAGGCTGCCCAGGCGAGGCTGATGAAGGCTGCCCAGGCGAGGCTGATGAAGGCTGCACAGACGAGGCTGATGAAGGCTGCACAGGCGAGGATGATGAAGGCTGCCCAGGCGAGGCTGATGAAGGCTGCACAGGCGAGGCTGATGAAGGCTGCACAGGCGAGGCTGATGAAGGCTGCCCAGGCGAGGCTGATGAAGGCTGCACAGACGAGGCTGATGAAGGCTGCACAGGCGAGGATGATGAAGGCTGCCCAGGCGAGGATGATGAAGGCTGCCCAGGCGAGGCTGATGAAGGCTGCCCAGGCGAGGCTGATGAAGGCTGCCCAGGCGAGGCTGATGAAGGCTGCACAGGCGAGGATGATGAAGGCTGCCCAGGCGAGGCTGATGAAGGCTGCCCAGGCGAGGCTGATGAAGGCTGCCCAGGCGAGGCTGATGAAGGCTGCCCAGGCGAGGCTGATGAAGGCTGCCCAGGCGAGGATGATGAAGGCTGCCCAGGCGAGGCTGATGAAGGCTGCCCAGGCGAGGCTGATGAAGGCTGCCCAGGCGAGGATGATGAAGGCTGCCCAGGCGAGGCTGATGAAGGCTGCACAGGCGAGGATGATGAAGGCTGCCCAGGCGAGGCTGATGAAGGCTGCACAGGCGAGGATGATGAAGGCTGCCCAGGCGAGGCTGATGAAGGCTGCCCAGGCGAGGATGATGAAGGCTGCACAGGCGAGGATGATGAAGGCTGCACAGGCGAGGATGAAGGCTGCACAGGCGAGGATGATGAAGGTGACGTGGGAGGTGTTGATGTTGATGAGGACAGGGCAGGAGGGCATGAGGTTGATGAGGCCATTATAGAGGTGGACACAGCACAGGGTGCTGATGAAGAGGGTGCACCAGATATGGATGCGACTGAGGATGACTGTAACAGTCTTGATTGAAACCGCTTCTGCAGATATATAAAGAGATATTTAGCTTAAACAAGAATAAAATGACATTAAAAATATTGAAAACTGTGGCACCCATATAAAACAAAACAAACACACTGTAGGGGTAAACAAAAAATAAAGAAACGTGTTTTGCACACTTCAAAGCAAAGATCATTAATAAAATAAAAAACAACAAAATTGTGACAATAGTCAAATTAATAGTTACACTGGTTCAGACATTAAAACTCTGAACCAATAACTACTTAAATGATTAGTTCACTTCAGAATTAAAATTTCCTGATAATTTACTCGCCATCATCACACCATCTAAGATGTTCATGTCTTTCTTTCTTCAGTGTAAAAGAAATGAAGGTTTTTGAGGAACACACTCCAGGTGTTTCTCCATATAGTGACTTCAATGGGGTCCAACGGGGGGGGCTTGTTTGTGTGATAGACATTTTGAAGAATCTTTAATGACTCGTGACTACTGAGTTGTCTCAGAGAGTGATTCTTTAATTTTGTGTTGACTGCGCACACACAACATCCTATAGGTTCTGTACTGGAAACAGAAATGATTAGTTAAATCACTCGAGTCTTTGGGTCCTTCGTTCTTCCCATCAGTCCCATTGAGGCTATGCTGTCAGTACTGGAAAGATAAATGATTAGTTCACCTCTCAAGTCCTCGAAGACTCAAAATATGAACTAATCAATTCTGCATCCAGTATTGACTGCATAGCTCAATGGGGCTGCCACGTGATGAACGAATGACTTGAACCCGAAGTCGATAGACTCGAAACGTGTACGTATCCGGTACTACAGACTGCAAAGTTAAGTTTATGAGGATGTCACAGGATGAACGAACGGCTTAGATCGGGAGGTGAGGTAACTAACAGACTGCATAGCCTGAAGACCCAAATAAATTAATGAATCATTTCCGTCTCTCATAATTTGGCCTTTTCCTTGCATCGCACTTTTTTTCTTATTCTAAATGCGATCAACATTTGATGTGTTTGGGGAATTTGGCTACCATTTTAAATACATTCTACTGAAATGAACAAAAGGTTTTCGAAAAAAGATTTGTTAATTTTGATGAACGAGATTCAAAGATCCAAGTCAGTAAAATGATCCGAACGTGCCACAACTATTACACACGTGTGCTGGATGAAGTGGATATGCACCTGTAGTCAACTGGTTGCCTGTGTTGTTCATTATTTTGGGGGCGGAGCAATGAAGGGAGGTGTGTGTTTGTTTGGCTGTCGATTTTAAATATCAACAGTGTTTATCAGAAATCACTGACTGCACTTTTAACTAGCTGGCAGTAAACATCAGTAGATCGCTGCTGCATGTATGAGATGGTTACCGTTTTATTCCTTGATGTTCTTGCTTTGCCTGACAGCTTATGTGGACCATTGCTGTTCACCTTGTCCAATTCAGGAAAGGGAAGAGAAGCTGCACAATGGGGCTAAGAAAGCAGGAAATATTTGTGAAGGACAGAAAAACTTGTTTATGTTCATTTCTCTAGCTGTCCTACACTTTAACTATCATTTCTTTCACACACATCTCTAAGCTGAAATAGTCAATAATATAATGATACAGATGTTTTAAAGTGGACCTACCGATTTCTGCGGGCCCAAACTGCTGGCTGGCTTTTTATCAGTGGATTCTGCTGATGCTTGATTTAAAGGCTTCAGAAATATGAGACCACAATCACATGGTAACTAATCAGAATGACAGTAAAAGATTATCATGAATTACTGATCAATCTCTTTAGCATTTTCTTGATAGTACCTTGACTCGCCATGGCCAATCTGAGTCTCCATAATTGTAAGTGATTTCTTCTCCTGGTAGAATGTCTCGTACAGCAAAGAGACACAGGTGAGGTTTTCTGCTCACTTCAACGGTTCTCATTTTGCAAGTAGGATTTCTGGTCTGATCGTTTACAAGTCTTCCCAAGGACAACCCGTCTTCTTTAGATGCATCCATGCTATAAAGACATCCAATTATCACTCAATACTTGTAATCTTAGTATACATGATAGAAATGTACAGTTATTTTCTATAAGTGGTTCTGAACCCCAGTCCTGGGAACCCACCGCTCTGCATATGCTGTATGTCTCGTGTTTTAATCCAGCTGATTCAGATGAGGAGTTTATCATCAGAACACGGCTCTATGAACTCAACTGAGTGTGTCTGGTGAAGGAGACATACAGAATCTGCAGAGAGGGTCTGAAAACCACTGATATATATGATAGTGTACTGCAACATCCTCTCAGCTCTCAGATAAAGCCATCTCAAATTAAAGGGATACTTCACCTCTGCGAAGATGAATATGTATTTAAAATGGGTCATTTATGTAGAAGAAATGTGAAATTATTTTTGAATTTGGAGCTTTCTACTGTAGACTGAGAAAAGCCAGAAAATGTATTTTTGGCTTATGTGGATGAAAGACAACAACTCCCAGAATGCACTTGCTTCGCTGCCCTAGGAGGCCACGCCTACCGGTAACAGAGCGCAGTAGTTAAACAACAAGTATAGGCTACTAGTGAGTTCGAAAATGTGTTTTGAGATCGCCCAAAATGTTCGGGATTCGGCTTTTGCGTTCTACAGTCACCATTCATTATGTTTACTGTGGCGAGCAGGACGAGTGAGAGCCGCGGGAGAACGACGCGAGTCATGTTTACTGTGGCGAGCAGGAGGAGTGAGGGCCGCGGGAGAACGACACGAGTCATGTTTACTGTGGCGAGCAGGACAAGTGAGGGCCTAGGGAGAACGCGCGAGTCATGTTTACTGTGGCGAGCAGGACGAGTGAGGGCCGCGGGAGAACGGCACGAGTCATGTTTACTGTGGCGAGCAGGACGAGTGAGGGCCGCGGGAGAACGCACGAGTCATGTTTACTGTGGCGAGCAGGACGAGTGAGGGCCGCGGGAGAACGGCGCGAGTCATGTTTACTGTGGCGAGCAGGACGAGTGAGGGCCGCGGGAGAACGGCGCGAGTCATGTTTACTGTGGCGAGCAGGACGAGTGAGGGCCGCGGGAGAACGGCACGAGTCATGTTTACTGTGGCGAGCAGGACGAGTGAGGGCCGCGGGAGAACGACACGAGTCATGTTTACTGTGGCGAGCAGGACGAGTGAGGGCCGCGGGAGAACGGCACGAGTCATGTTTACTGTGGCGATCAGGACGAGTGAGGGCCGCGGGAGAACGGCACGAGTCATGTTTACTGTGGCGAGCAGGACGAGTGAGGGCCGCGGGAGAACGCGCGAGTCATGTTTACTGTGGCGAGCAGGACGAGTGAGGGCCGCGGGAGAACGGCACGAGTCATGTTTACTGTGGCGATCAGGACGAGTGAGGGCCGCGGGAGAACGGCGCGAGTCATGTTTACTGTGGCGAGCAGGACGAGTGAGGGCCGCGGGAGAACGACGCGAGTCATGTTTACTGTGGCGAGCAGGACGAGTGAGGGCCGCGGGAGAACGGCGCGAGTCATGTTTACTGTGGCGAGCAGGACGAGTGAGGGCCGCGGGAGAACGGCGCGAGTCATGTTTACTGTGGCGAACAGGACGAGTGAGAGCCGCGGGAGAACGACGCGAGTCATGTTTACTGTGGCGAGCAGGACGAGTGAGGGCCGCGGGAGAACGGCGCGAGTCATGTTTACTGTGGACGAGCAGGACGAGTGAGGGCCGCGGGAGAACGGCACGAGTCATGTTTACTGTGGACGAGCAGGACGAGTGAGGGCCGCGGGAGAACGACACGAGTCATGTTTACTGTGGCGAGCAGGACGAGTGAGAGCCGCGGGAGAACGACGCGAGTCATGTTTACTGTGGAGAGCAGGACGAGTGAGGGCCGCGGGAGAACGCGCGAGTCATGTTTACTGTGGCGAGCAGGACGAGTGAGAGCCGCGGGAGAACGACACGAGTCATGTTTACTGTGGCGAGCAGGACGAGTGAGGGCCGCGGGAGAACGACGCGAGTCATGTTTACTGTGGCGAGCAGGACGAGTGAGGGCCGCGGGAGAACGGCGCGAGTCATGTTTACTGTGGCGAGCAGGACGAGTGAGGGCCGCGGGAGAACGGCACGAGTCATGTTTACTGTGGCGAGCAGGACGAGTGAGGGCCGCGGGAGAACGACACGAGTCATGTTTACTGTGGCGAGCAGGACGAGTGAGGGCCGCGGGAGAACGACACGAGTCATGTTTACTGTGGCGAGCAGAACGAGTGAGGGCCGCGGGAGAACGACACGAGTCATGTTTACTGTGGCGAACAGGACGAGTGAGGGCCGCGGGAGAACGGCACGAGTCATGTTTACTGTGGCGAGCAGGACGAGTGAGGGCCGCGGGAGAACGACACGAGTCATGTTTACTGTGGCGAGCAGGACGAGTGAGGGCCGCGGGAGAACGACACGAGTCATGTTTACTGTGGCGAGCAGAACGAGTGAGGGCCGCGGGAGAACGACACGAGTCATGTTTACTGTGGCGAACAGGACGAGTGAGGGCAGAGGGAGAACGGCTCGAGTCATGTTTACTGTGGCGAGCAGGACGAGTGAGGGCCGCGGGAGAACGGCTCGAGTCATGTTTACTGTGGCGAGCAGGACGAGTGAGGGCCGCGGGAGAACGACGCGAGTCATGTTTACTGTGGCGAGCAGGACGAGTGAGGGCCGCGGGAGAACGACGCGAGTCATGTTTACTGTGGCGAGCAGGACGAGTGAGGGCCGCGGGAGAACGGCTCGAGTCATGTTTACTGTGGCGAGCAGGACGAGTGAGGGCCGCGGGAGAACGGCACGAGTCATGTTTACTGTGGCGAGCAGGACGAGTGAGGGCCGCGGGAGAACGACGCGAGTCATGTTTACTGTGGCGAGCAGGACGAGTGAGGGCCGCGGGAGAACGGAGCGAGTCATGTTTACTGTGGCGAGCAGGACGAGTGAGGGCCGCGGGAGAACGGCACGAGTCATGTTTACTGTGGCGAGCAGGACGAGTGAGGGCAGAGGGAGAACGGCTCGAGTCATGTTTACTGTGGCGAGCAGGACGAGTGAGGGCCGCGGGAGAACGACGCGAGTCATGTTTACTGTGGCGAGCAGGACGAGTGAGGGCCGCGGGAGAACGGAGCGAGTCATGTTTACTGTGGCGAGCAGGACGAGTGAGGGCCGCGGGAGAACGGCGCGAGGCCGGTGGCGTGATTACTGATGAGCGACACCTGTGAGACGAAATTTTCTTAGCAATGTTAAAATGCACATCAACCGATCACTTGTTTAGCTTTCATGTAAACACTACATTCAGATTCACCAATCGGAATGAATTCAGTTAGATTGAAACAAAAGGTGTGCATGTAAACAATGAATGGCGACTGCAGAAAGCAAAAGCTGAATCCCGGACATCGACGGCCGGACATGTCCGGGAAAAAGAGGATGGTAACCCCTACTACTCAGCTTTCGCCACAGAACAAGAACCTGCTAGCTTAGCTTCCAGAAAAAGATGTCTGACACTATGTGTACATTCTGTGAGTGAGATCCCACCCTCTATGGGCGGGTTGAGAACATGCGGGACAGCCCCTACTACTGGCTGTAGTCTTTAGCCTCTGGCCAAAAAATCCTCCGATGACGCAAAATGACGAATTTTGCTTCATCGGAGGATTTTTTCCAGACAAAAAATACATAAATCTCTCGTCTCAGGGGGATATGAGGGTGGAAAGCATGGTAATTCGAAAATACTACAGGTTTTCTACTAATACAAAGCTTAATGCTAAATCCTGAACTATCCCTTTAACCATTTTGTTCTCTTTAGGGAATACAGAGAAAAACTCTGGTGCGGTTTGAATGAAATATGAGCATAACATGGACCAGAGACATATAAACGAACCAAAAACAGGAAGATGTGACCCTAAAAAGGACAAACTGGTCAAGCATAACAGGTTTGACGATAGAAATGCCAATCTGAACACTAAGCAGACCCGGACCAAACGAACCAAGCGAACAGAACTACAGGCATGAACACACCCTGAGTATTTTACAGTTCCAGATATTTTATCATCACTACTACATCAATCCAACAGTTCTTTACTCACCACCAATTTCTGCCATGCCACTGAAAATCAAACAGGAACGTGTTCTCAGCTTCAGTGTAGTGTTCAGTTCGAGCAAGACTCTCCTCTGAACTCAGAAGTTCACCTCTGTATTCAAGAACAAAATCCCCTCTGAAGAAAGCTCCAGTGGTGAAAACTCCACGCCCTGAAGAGGAGAAATTCATTAGCAGCAGTTTCTTTAATGTCAACTATTATTTTGATTATTACTAAAAGTTCTCAACCATATGATGTACATTATATGATGTAAAAGGGAAATTACTGTAGGAAAATAGTCAATAGCCAGGCTAATCTCAAAGTATGCTTTGCTTTTTATACTTTACATTATACTTTTAAAGGGGTCATGACATGAGACCAAATTTGCCTTGATCTTTTGGTATATAAGAGATCTATGTACTATTAAAACTTCCTGCAAGTTTAATAGCTTAAGATGCCCCCCCCCCCATTATAAACGAAGCATTTATTTAATCAAGCTCTAAATACAGCTCGTTGTGGATCCATGGTACGAGGTGACGTCACGGTACGAAGTGACGTACCAGTCGTTTGCATATGACCGCCTCCAGCACAAGACAACTATGCCTCATTTCGCATCATCGCATGCGTTGTCATGCAGCGAGTGGGTCTGTTTACAAGAAGATTGCGATGCCACGCAGACGTGCTGTTACTGGCTGCGGACAAACAACATGTTTGAATACGCCACCGAACGATCCAGGCGTCAGGGAAAGCAGTTGGATGCAGTTTATTTGCCCCGCCAAACAGGGGTGATTCTAGGATTTTATAAATGGGGGGGCCACAGGGTGGACCAAGGACCAGTCAGGGGGGCCCATGGGAAATCAGCTAGAAAATTCAACTAGAAATAAATACTTGTTTAGAAAATATTAAACACGAATTAAAAAATCTTTGCAATGCCCAGTGCCCTAATATAGATGGTATTAAATGTGGCACTGAACAAGAGCCTGAAAATCATTTTGTATTTAACATGGATTGGACCACACAGTTTTGTTCTTATAAATAAAAAAAACATCACCTAGGCATTAATTAGTCATCTAACATGCATTATTCTCAACACAAACATTGAATGTGTGTGTGAGTGTCGGTGAACGTTCTCTGCATGAAATCGGTCTCTAAAATGATTTCTTAAAGAAATCTTGGATGTCCTGTTGCGGTGTATAAATAAACAAAAACCCATTAAGTATCTAAATTACACAGAGTTGCATGTAGCTATGGTGTTAGTTAACATTCTCACATTTTAATGTTCACCACGGCACGACTTTTTTGGAAAAAGATTATTGTGCCTTTAGTCTTTAAAACAACAGATAGAGTAATCTATTAAAAATCTATAAAAATTATCTATTTTATATTTATGTGGTCGTGCGCTGCCGCGGAATCTCTATTCAGTCTGCCGAAATTACGTTAGCAGATCTAACGGTACTGGCTTGATCAGTCACACATGAAAGTAATCAGACTAACATACGGTGCAATATTTACAATGACGTGTCGAGGTATCTTTCTCAATCATATTCCAGGGGGGCCATTGCCACCCCGTGCCCCCCTTCTAGACACGCCCCTGCCGCCAAAGCCTTATTTGATCGGTGAGTGATGTAGATGAGTGTGACAGGGCGCATGTTACTGAAAGAACGAGCAGAGCCCCGGCCGCGCGCGCGCCTTCAAACTGTCTTGCTCTCTCTCTCCCTCCCTCGCGCATATGCAGGGATGCAAACACATGTATGGTCCAAAAAGAGAGAGGTAATCGAAGCCCTCGCCCCGCAAATTTTCTTATAGAAAATATCCAGAAACTTACATTGCCACCAACCCCTGCCATCCCCGGCCCACCCCTATAGGCACATATAGTAAAATTAAATTCGAATAAAGTTGACAAAAAAGGTTTTATAAAAAGATAAACCTCATTCTTTTTATAAAAATGATTTAAAGGCTGAAATATACGAGTAAAAAAAGACAAATTACTTGACATGTACATTAACACTAGAACTCCCAAGGCAGTCATTTTGACTGTTTTAAAATTTTGCAATGTAATAACTTTGTTGAAATTAGGGCTGTCACGATGTTAGATTTTTCACACCACGGTTATTGTGGCCAAAATAATTCACGATATCGATATATCGCGATATCTATAGAAACCTTGGGGGAAAAATGTCAAATCAGTCAAATTCATTTTTACTTTGTTTATTTAATTTTTCTTTTTTTGCATTTTTACTTCTTGCGTTCTTATATTTGAATGCACATTTTTGTGAAGTAAGACAAGCATGTTAAAGGTTCTCTAAGCGATCCTGGGCGACGTCACTTCTTGTTGACGTTTGAACTATTGTCAAACAAAACGGAGGCTAGCTAGACCCTCCCTCCTCCTCATCTGCACACTAACCCCCCAAAACACACCCCCAAACCCTTCTTGTCGGTCATTGGCTGGAACAGTTTGTTATGTTTCGTGGAGCGGGTCGATGCAGTTTGTTTTTGTTGCTGTTTGTGGAGCCTGGGCTGTCTACAGAGATCGCGTTTCTTTACAGTGTGTTCAGGGGACAGGCAGCCAGCGGATAGTGAGGAGATGTTTGCTGTATGTGACAAAAAATGTTTTGGCCTAAAAAACGCGTGACATCGCTTAGAGCACCTTTAAGTATATCTGGTTTCAAACTGGAGCGAAACACTGTCTGAATGTTTCCTGAAAAACTGAAAAGCTCTTAAACCTATTGTTGCGCCGGTGCAAGTCATGCAGATTTGAACAAAACAAATTAAGTGCAAATACAATAAATAAGACGAGTAAAGAAAACGGGGTACTTAATAATCACCACTTATTTAAACATATGAAAACAAAAACCCGCTGTTAACAGGTTAATGTCACATTTCCCATTCCATGACTAGTAAAATAATCGCAATTTACTCTCTGTAAAATAGCGTAATCCGCAGGGCGATGGACACGGAGATGGGTAAAAAGGTTGGTGGCTACACATTCTGCAGATTGGGTTTAAGGGGGTCGCACACCGGACGAGAAGCGCAGCTCCGCCCCGCGACGCGTGTAGCACACCGGACGCGCACTTTCTCAGTTCATGTCCAGCAATACTGTTATGTTTAAGGACATTATGAAATTAAGATCATGTCTGTACTATGTTATGATTGTACTGTACAATTAAATACAATCGTTGCCAAGTCTGCAGTCTGAACACTTTACCTCAGTCAGAGCGCATCCGTTAACTGAATGATTTGAGAATCTCACCTGAAAATCCGAGCCATTGCTGGGCGTCGCGGACAGACGCCGAATGGTGCCGGTGGTGTGTGTAAACTCCTAGAAAATAATGTGTTCGAATTTGAAAGAATTCTCTGCGCCTCGTCCGGTGTGCGACCCCCTTTATTGTGCTGTTCTTTGAAGCCGAAGAACTCCCATACCAGAGTGGCTGCGCGGGCGCGCGCTGCGTCTTCTTCTCATTTGATAGATGTCAGCGGGTGCAATACTGCCACCTCAACTGGCGCTGGAGTATACGTGTCATGTCATCATAAAAGTCCTATTCATTTTAAACATCGTGGTTATCGCCAATACCGGTATATTGCCACACTCTAAATTAACACGATGTCGATATTTCAAGCTTTGAATATCACGATTATCGTCAATACCGGTATATTGCGACACCCCTAGTTGAAATAAAACCCATGTAACTATAGGACCCTGACTTTTCCTAAATGTGTCTATATTTTATTCTATCATTGTTATTTTATTAAAATTACAAGACACAAAAGACTGAGTTTTGAGTATTTCTACCTTGAATGGTCATAACAGTCATACTGACCGTATGCATTACAGACCGTGTGTCGGTTGCTCCTTTTTCCTGCTCTTGAAGATGCATCACCGTTGACTAGCAACAATTTCTCTTGTTGTTTGTTTAGTCTATTGCAAAGCTGAAATCTAGCTTTAGCTTCGAGCTAAAACCAAATTGAAATATTGAAAAGAGAATATCAGAACAATGTCAGCAAGAAGAATGACTGCCACAGAGGCTTTAGCCATGCTTCAGAGCCTTGATGAGGCTGAGTGGTTGTTGGTTAACTAATACAATTTTACATACATCATAATTAAAATGTAGTGTTCTGATGTTTATTATTACCTATCCTAACATAACAGATCCATTTATTCTTAGATTTGATATAGCTTTTTGAAATGATATGCAAATAACGTATGAGCAGTCAGAATGACTGCTATGGCCATTATAGTAGTTATAGAATTCTGGGAGTCCTAGTGTTAATGCATATTAGCTTATATTTTATTATTAATAGTAAAATAACAGTCTGATTTTCCCGTGGCGTCTGTTGTTGCTATGCAACCATGCACTGCACTCTCCACAATGACAAAGAAGTTTTAGTAGGATTTTGACTGTACCACTTCTGCATGAGATGAGAACACTTTTTGAGAACACTTTTTAAGATGTTCTTGGGTCAAGAAAACGCTCGCTCTGTCTGGATGTGCTTAAATCCACAATAAGGACACTTTCCAGTCACACATGCTCACTTCAATAAGCCACAGAACGCAGGTTAATGTGTTTACATGCTGGGCAAATCTGGAATAAGGGGCAAAAATCTAGCGGTGTCGATTGGTTTATGCTTATGCCGTTTATGATGACCTTAGTCTGCGTTTACATGACCACACGCACTATGGGCTTATTGTGCATAATTGGGCTAAGAATGCGCAAATAAACACTGACTTTGGGTTGATGGAACCAGAAATGCAAAAATGCAACTGTTTTTGTTTTCGGGCTAATGCCTGCAGAACTCTATTCAGAAATCTTGACTGCACAATAAAAATAAATTATATATTAAATTATCAGTTTTGTAGAGTAACGTTATTACTGCTTATTCATAAATACTTGCCTTTATATTTGCTGATGAACTGCTCTTGAAGCTCAGGCTTGTCGGTTTCACAGGTAATGTGATGCTCAGCGTCCTGCAGAGGTTTCTTACGTCTTTTATTTCCCAGCATGGCGACTTACTTTCTTGAAATGACTGGGAAAAAAAAAAAATATATATATATATATATATATATATATATATATATAATGTGAATGAAATAAACAAGCATATTTAAAAAATCTTGTTGATCTTACTGGAATTGTTCACCCAAAAACATACGTAATTAACATACAATTATGTTAAGTGTTCCAATTGAACCTCATGTTGTTCCAAACACGTGTGTTTTTTCTGTTCAACACTTAAGTATATATTTATATTATATCACAGAGCTCTATTCAATGACAGCACGTGTGACCAGTCTACAACAGGAATTTAGATTAAAAAAAGGCAATGTCAATGATGCCAAAAAACATTGGTTCTTGTGTGTCTTGTGACCACAATTGACATGAATCTACTATATTGATTAGCTACAGCATACAGGATATTTTCAGTCAATAACCAGCTAGATTTATATGGACTATTTCTAATGTGCTTTTTGTCTGCTTTGGACATTGAAACACACAATAAAAATACTATAAAGTGTCTATGTACCATCATTGGGCAAAAAAAGATAAAAAAAGATAAATAATAAATCTAGAAAAAAACATTCCACTGAAAAAAAGATTTTTGGGCAAATATTGTATTACATAAAATTAAAAATATATCAAATAATAATGATATAAAAATATATAATTAATATTTTAAATCACAGTTGCAATTTGACAACACTTGAGAAAAACAATGATATAGTAGGCTATCACTGACTCGTTTTTTTTTTTATTTGTAGAATCTAAAGTACTATTATATAAGAAATAACAAAATTATATTTACTGGTCAATGCCTACAAGTAGGCAATATACTTTTTTCCTTATTGCAACAAATTATCAAATGAGAAACAAATAAAATACAATCGAGAAGTAAATAAAACCCTAAGCAAAAAATAATTAAACCACTAAAATAAACATACATCTTACTAACTTTCATATTTCACAATGTATTTAGTTATCATGCATTTTCAGGACAAGACTTCATCTCACCTTTCCTGCGTGGTGGAGGGTGGAGGGCTGTCGTCTGACTGTTTCGCGTCCCATTGTCACGTGTCTGCATTTCCCGGGAAAATACATCCACTGTCGCAGACGTGCGTAAATGACGTAGTTACGTATTTGGATTTCACGTTGCAATTGTGACTATTTATTTGACCGAATAGAAAACTCTCTGATGACAAGAATCTTTTTTTTTTTAATCGCAGTAGTGTTTCTTCTTCTTCAAAAAAAAAAAAAAAAAACTGTCGTGGATCAAGTCTTTCTAGTGGACAGAGCACATGATCACTTGTAAACGAACTCACCCGACTCGAACTAGGAACCAGTGCGCATGTCCGAACAAGCACAGGTTTAAAAGAGCAAAAAATGCAAAATGAGCAACCTAGATATCTTGAACAGACATCTTATTTTCTACTAATAGCATTTATTAATCAAAATAGTAAACTGATGTATGCAAATACACAGCAGGGCTGATATTCAAGCTGGTATAATATGTCTCTACTTTTGGAGTCTGTGTTGTTGTCAATTTATTCGAGTTAAGATGGGGGATGGGTGTGGATTATTTCGAGGCTCTAAATTAAACTTTAACAAGTACTTTAACAGCATTATCTTCTTTGTATTTCTTTCATAAATTAATGGTATTTTACATTACAGGGCGGAGAAGCTAATAGACCTTGTAAAAGTGCTTTAAAAACGCATAGCCACGACAGTTTGTGATCTTTTGAGCAGCACTTCTGCTTAGCTATCTACCTGTAACCCTGTTAGTTCAGCCAGAGACAAGTTCAACTCTCTGTCACTCCAGTCAGTCTCAGTGCTGTGGGGGAAGGGCGCGCGCGCGATCAGTCTCTCTCAGTGCTGTGGGGGAAGGGCGCGCGCGCGATCAGTCTCAGTGCTGTGGGGGAAGGGCGGCTGATCACAGTGTGAGCAGATCTCAGTCAGACTGACAGTCACAGGCAGAGCTAGGGTTAGGGTTAGGGTTAGGGTTAGTGCAGATCCAATGGCTTTTAAAATCAAATTAAGTACAAAATAATTATGTAAACAAACATTTAAACGTGTCAGCTTGATTCATGATTCTTTTAAACACTTTTTTTCTTTTGTATGACTATATGTAACTGCTCTGTCCCCCCCCCCCCCTCTCTCTCTCTCTCTCTCTCTCTCTCTATCTATCTATCTATCTATCTATCTATCGATTTATATATATATATATATATATATATATATATATAGGCTATATATATATATATATTGAGAGATAGATAGATAGAGAGAGAGAGAGTGAATGTATGCTGTAACTGCTCTCCTCTATAAACAGTTCTTATCAGTCGCTTTGGTACATTTCTTGAATCATCCTTAAGATTTGCAAACAAGGAAAGTGCATTTCGTACAAACAGCAGAACACAATAGGATTACATGACAGCATTTTGACATTCTTGTTTGTGACACAAGGCACTGATATGTTCATTGATATATATTGTACTAAGGATTTTTAACAAGTTACAGGCTTTTGATGGTTGTCAATATAACTGTATCAGTATTTTGAGAAGTAAACACTGGCTACGATTTTGATGACAATGAAAAGACTGCACATTATCTGTATGACACATAAACACATGTACCCATTATGAGACTGGACTCACAGATACACTGTTGGTCTGTTAAAAAATGACAATGCCATTGCGATGAACAGACTATTCAAACACATACTGTATATGTGTGTGTGTTACATTATGTCTCTATCAAGTATATTTATATAGCGCTTTTCACAATATAGATTGCATCAAAGCAGCTTCACAGTATCAATCAAAACATAATAACAATGTTCGTTTCTTAGTAGAAAAAACATCCACGTTTGGTAGAGCTGATCAATGGTATTAATGATTGGTTAATTAATTTGAATATCCCCAACTGAGCAAGCCAAAGGCAACAGTGGCAAGGAACCGAAAAACTCCATCAAGTGACCCGATGGTGTCCTAAAACTCCATCAGGGACCCAATGGAGAAGAAAAAAACCTTGGGAGAACCCAGGCTCAGTGGGGGCCAGTTCTCCTCTGGCGTTTATGAACTAGAGGCCGGATTTACAGTAACTGCAAGGTAAAAATGTATATGAATGTCTCTAAACAGACTTTAAACGTGAACCTGTGATTAACGCTGATGGCGTTCACATGCGCATTAAGAATTGATTCTATAGTTATGTGCGTTTGAATATATGTGCGTAGGTTTGTATTTCCCTAGAAAACCATGCCTGAACAAATTACTTGTCTATAAATTTGATACATAATTTTGTTTTATTTTATCACTTCGGGGTAGGTACGCGAAACTAGATTCACAACGCTTTATCTGTAGAGTTTATTGTTTATTGTTTATTATTTAGATCCCCATTAGCTACTCCATTAAGCAGCAGCTATTCTTCCTGGGGTCTTAACAATTTTTCAACAAAATATTAACATCAAGGCTGTACAACAATGAAGACAAATACAGAAGTGCACACAACATCATTTAAGATATCTAATTAGTGGGAAAGGGATCTCTATCACGTATTTTTACTGTCTCATGTAAAATGCAAGTAGACTCCACTGTAATACAGTAAGTCTACAGCTTATGGTGAACAGTACAGTATAGTGAACACTGTCTGATTACACGCATGTTCTGTCTATAAAGACTTGAATGTTTGAGGACACACACGGTTGTTCTCCCAACATTCAGCTCAGCTTTCAACCCGCCTCGGCCATGAGGTCATGAACATGATCTACAATATTGGCCCCTATTTCTTCAGAAACCTACAATCTCTCTGTTTTACCTCTGTATCCTTCCACCACACATCCTTACTCCTCCTCTTCTTCTTCTCGGCTGTTACCCTGTTGTTCTTCCATTCTCAGAGTGTGTATGTGTTGTGCTCTGTCTATATGGCTTCCAGAGGAAGCTTCATGAGATGCACTCTGAGCGATTATAGAGAACTGGTGATCATTGATTGATCTAATGCTTTACATTCCCCTTCATTAGTGAAATTCAAAATTCACATCTGCAATTCAGGACAAAAAAAGTATAATAGAATTGTATAGAAAATATGTTTGACAGTTTATGACAACTAGTAATTTAATGCCTATATGTTTTGAGGGGTAAGACTATTCAACAGAGAACCAGTATAATACATTTTGATCAACATGACATAAGCAATTGATAATGTAAGAAACAGCAGACACTTACATTTATTGCATGAATGTACCAAAGCATTTGCAATTTGTTCAAAAGAATGATAAACTGCTTTCATGATGTGCACAAGTGACTAGATGATGTGGAGGTTGAACAAGAATTTTAGTTGTGATTTGAGAAATGCACCAAAGCGCCTTAAAAAAACGTATGTAATTAGTGTAAACATTTAATTAATATAATAATATAATATGAGAATGTTTCATGCAGCTGCTCTCCTCTATATAATATAATATAAAATAATATAATATATACTACAAAGAGAATGTTTGCTGTAACTGCTCTCCTCTTTATATAATATAAAATAATACAATGCAATATAATATAATAAGAATAATGTTTGCTGTAACTGCTCTCCTCAATATAATATAATATAATATAATATATAAAGAAAAAAGTTAGCTTGTTTGCTGTAGTGAATGTGTTGCTGTGGTAACTGGTAACGGAGTCCTGCTCGTGCGGGGGGTGGGGGAGGGGCGGTGGCCGCTCAGGGAAATCACTGATATTATGAGAGGAAACGGCAGAACGCAAAGTAGGAGAAAACACTTCAAACAAATAAAATCACTCATAAAAGCAAGCGATTTAGCATGTTTTCACATCTTTTGGTGGCTTGTGTGTTTTTATTAAACAAACTTGGATGAATAAATCATCACATCCATATTGACAGATTTAAACAGCTGTTCCTCCGCTTTTGGAAGAAAATATGTACTTTGTAAATTCACATGATGTAATGTCTCTGTCTCTTCCCCGCTTCAAACTCGTTCCTACATGATTAATAAACTCCTATGTAAGTTACTGTACAGCTGTATAGTCTCGGTGACGCGCAGCAGCGCGATCTTCACACACACATAACGTTACACAGAGCAGACTCCGATGCGAGAGCAAAACTGCGAGGATTAAAGTTTAATAACATGCCCATATACATCGTGAGAGCTCCTGCTGCTCAGGGTAAATTAGTCTATTTTTATTTAAATAATAATTATTGCGAATTTATCTATTATTGAATGTGGATTATCTGTTAATTCATTCATAATAATGATATCGCCTCCGCTCCGCCATTTTTGTTGATGACGTGATGGCCTCAGATTGGTCAGATCATTAAGTCCCGCTCTCATAGTGGCTTCCTGCGCTCTGATTGGTCAGAATCCCCGAAGTGTGTATCTTTTCCGGAAGTGCAGTACTCCTAGAGGGCGCTGTGTTATACACACTTTAGTGGGGGGGCATACACACTTCACATACACAAATCACTTAAAACTGATTTTTTGGGACAAGTGAGATTTTAAGTCTGGACACCATTTTAGAGTATGCTGAATGCCATTATATAGTCAAACAAATGAGGACATACAAAATGTCCTCAATTTTTGAGGTGGTCCTCAGTTTACTGGTGTGTATCCTGGTGAATGTACCCAAAAGGGACATAAACAAACACACACACACACACACACACACACACACACACACACACACACACACACACACACACACAAAGATTACTCTAGATTACAGCTTCATGGTCCCTCTCACAGTCCATAGCTAGGATTGGCAATGACATGTGAATGCAGACCAGCTCTAATTTAAGCATCCACGTTTATACGCCCATAATGGGGTCAGTATAAGCACTTTTGGAGCAGGCCAGAGATTGTCCAGAGCTCTCTTTCCAGAAGGCAACACATGATTCCCAAAACCGCCCAAAGCACTCTTTCCAGAAGGAAGGCTATACTGTACGTTATTGCTAAATTTTATATAGGAAAATGAAGCAGGCTGCTAGAACTTTTAGTTTTAAAATTAATTTATAACAAATAATCCAAAAACGCATCTAATTAATTCAATAGATTTCATGCATGAATCAAATGCATAATCTGTTTATTATCTTGGGGTTTTAACTGTGTATTGGAAAAATATTAAGCGCCATCTAAAAATGCAACTAATGCCAAAACAACAACTTTGTCACTCACACACACACACACACACACACACACACACACACACACACACACACACACACACACACACACACAGACACAGAGAGAGAGAGAGAAGAAGTATGAAATAAGTAAGGAGGGTTGAAAATGACCTGGTTGTGCATATCTCTGCAGCCAGGCGGCTATGGGATGCCTGTGTTATTGAGTAAACCACTTTGGCCTGTTTGTGTTTGATAGGATCAGGGGCTCAGTGGGTGGCGCAGGACTCTGGTAACTGAGTACTGAGACTTTAAAAACTCCTTGCTGTTTTTTTGGCTGTTTCTTCGGCCCAGCCTCCACACTGAAGGGAAGGACTGAAATGTAAACATCCAAACATGATCAGGCCGTGTTTTCCAGCCTTCACTCTTAATTGGAAACAGACATTGGCCTTGTATGCAGAGGTGGGGTTAAAGCTCAGACACAACCCTGACAGGCTGCAAATCCCACTCACAATCTTTGATGCGATGTCTCATTCGCTTTGAAACATTTTCAAGCAAATTAAATGTTAAGCAGCTCATTATATGCATCAATGATTCAATGAGTTCATAAGGGTGATAGGTGTGGATATGAAAACTGAATTTTATGAAGCAACGCAAGTGCTTTGTGCAAAAAAATCATAATTTACCTCTATATTTACAAAATAATATTACAACTTCCAGTCTTGAGTCAACACAACACGCATGCGTATAGAGGTGCTCCCCGATTGTAGGTCAATTTTTTTTGTAAATACACTGAAAAAAAATAACTTGTATGATTTAAAAATCCTCATAACAATTTGCACTAACACATTTTAAGTAAATTTGACTGCTACTGCTCTGGGCCCGTTCTTCGTACGTTGCTTAAAACATCCGAGATCAACGAGACATCCAAGATAATCGTGCTCATCATGATCCGGCTAATTAGGTTCTTCGAACACACCTGCCGGTTATGATTAGTATAGCTGGATTGAATTATCTGAATTATCTAATTGCGCATTCATGCGCTGGTTTAAAAGGGGATATGTATCGATAGTAGAAACATTGATCAGCAACGCTGCTATTGGCTGCTCACCGTGGCCAAAGAGCGCGCTCAGTTTTTCACCGCAGCAGAGCAAGAGTTATTGCTTGAAGCATATCATAAATTAGAAAACTTAATTAAAACGCCAGGGAACATCTAAAAGTGTGCAAAAGCCAGGAGAGAGGGCTGGCAAAAAAGTAGCAGACAAATTAAGTTTGTAATGTTAGATGCTTTTATCACTTATTACAGTATATATTTTTATATTTTAATAATTTCTAAATAATTAATAACTTTGTTCATTGTAATGTCAGAGTCACCACTACTAGAACATGGGAACAAGTAAAAGTGAAGTACTAGAATATTCTACATAATGGTAATTTGTACTAGCTACTTATACTAATCTCTTTTAAAAAGGTTAATAAATGTTTGCCTGTTTATAAAAGCAACCAAGAAAAAGGCTGAGAAAAAAAAGGCAGAAGAGCTGGCCCTTGGGTAAAATCTGAACCGACCCACTGTGGAGGGCATCCCTGGTTCAGCTCTTCCTCAGACCCACAGCCAGAGGCCAGGAGCAGCAACACCTTCACTGCTGGGAAATGAACTTTAAATGATCCTAGTACACTGTAAAATAATTTGTTTCTGCATTAAATTAAGTAGGCCTATAACGTTACATCAAAAGGGAAGAAAGTACAACACTTTGTAAAGCCCATTTTTCCCCCAATGTACAGGACAGTGAAGAAACTCTCTCATGTATCTTTAAGTGCATAAATAACTTTACTTAATTTACACTTGAGTACATATTTTTTCTGAATGCAATATGAGTTGCAGGAGTCTGCACAAAGCAGTGATGCAGAGGTGGGCAGTGTTGTACTTTTTTTTGTACTAATTTTTGATGCATAAGCCATGTGTTGACAGGTTCTGTAACCCCGTATCCAGTAGCTTCTTTAAGTTTGTGCCATTTTTGCTATCAAGAAACTTTGCAGATCTAGAGCGAGTTCTGTTCTCAGGGGAATCCGTTTGTTTTCACACAAAAGGGGGCGTTACCCTTCGATGACGCAAAAGTAGCGTTGGTCTATCTAATCCTGTATGAGCCCCTTTCACACAGAGATTCCGGAAAATACACGGATAAAGCGACCCGGGATTTGACTCGGGTTCGTTTGATTTTGCTTCATTCACACTGCCAGTGATTTGCCGGAATCAGAGAGCGCGTTCACACACAACCCGTGTATGTTCCGGAAAGACACGTCACATCGATGTGACATGTCTCAGCAACGTGTATAGTTTGCTTATGAGCTGCAATTTCTCTCTGGAGCGAAATCCACGCTTGTGCATTTTTTTCTCTGATTCGATCATAAACTAGCGCACCGTTTCACTAGCCTGCTTTCACTACACTTCAGCGTCATCATTACGACACGGCATTGGTTACGGCTTTTGTTCACACAGCGCGCGTTCCGGGTCTGAACACGGCAATGTTACTCCCCCCAACCCGGCATCGATCCCGGCATCAGTCCCGGGTCGTGTTTGCTTTCACACAGAAGGCACTCTGGCAATTTGGCGGCAATTTGCCGGGTTCAAAGCGCTGTGTGAAAGGGGTTCATGAAATAAGCCTGCTCGCGAGCAGGTTTAAGCTTGCTCACCTGTTGCTATGACAGCAAGTCCAGGGGCCTGTTCTTCGTACGTCGCTAATTCAGTTAGCTGGATTTGATTGTTGGCGATTTGGCATGATCTTGGATTGTTTGGTTCTTCGACGCTCATCCTGGAGTTGCTGTCATAGCAACAGGTGCGCCAGCTTGAACCTGCTCGCGATCAGGTTTATTTAATCTTAACAGGATTAGATCGCGGCTTTATACGCGGAGGTGATACGGGAAGTCTTTTAGCGCAGCGCGATAGTGTACTTTTTGAGAGATATAATTTTTCTCATGACTCGTGAGGATGTCGTTTACATCATTAATTTGTTGGAAACGCATACTATTCGACTCGTCGGAGTCGGGCTTTAATAGCAGGCAAGTTACTATTGCGATTCTTATCCAGATTAGTATTATATCAAATTTTAAAAAGGCAGTTGACTGACTAAAATCTCTTAGATGGTGTGTGACTAGTTCCATATCACAGATATGGCCAGGATCTGTGCACGACTCAAGAATTTTCAGAGATTTATGCACATT
Organism: Rhinichthys klamathensis goyatoka; assembly: GCF_029890125.1. Taxonomy (NCBI): domain Eukaryota; kingdom Metazoa; phylum Chordata; class Actinopteri; order Cypriniformes; family Leuciscidae; genus Rhinichthys; species Rhinichthys klamathensis. Next base: position 465,082 of record NW_026606756.1, read on the forward strand.
ATTTGAACATGGTAAGTAAAAATATAAATATCAAGCTCACTGTATTAGGCTACATACATGATTATCCTAACAGAACTGAAATTTTCCATTAAACAGCTGATTACAACAGGATCCTGCTTGGAGACAGGTGTTTTATGACCCCATTCCCTGACCCAAACCCCAGACCAGTTGCATTGCAGCTCTAGCAGGACAAGGGCACACAATGAAGTGAACTTTAGCCAACTAAAGTGTCTGAAAAGTCTGAGGGCTGCACCTGACAGGGCCTGTGACATGGGCCATATTACACAACATTGCACCATCAGAAAAAATATAAAACATTTCATTAAATGTTTAATAAAAGACAAGACAAATATGCTTAGTTCCTTGATTTTTATTTTAATTGTTCTTTGTAAAGAAAAGCCAGTGATCAAGTCATCTTTTGCCTGCAAATAATATATATTGTACTCTGTGTGAAATAATATATTAGCACTTACTCTGAAGTTCCTATGAAGCAACTCTATCTCTAGTGCCAGTTTTTTTTTCTTTAAGTTGTCAAGTATTTTCAAAAGGGGTAGGGGTTTTCTAGGGGTAGGGGTACACCTGTCAAACACATGGCTTATGCATCAAAAATTAAAAGGAAAAGTACAACACTGCCCACCTCTGCATCACTGCTCTTCTGTAGATGTGGACTCCTGCAACTCATATTAGAAATAATAGGTACTCAAGTGTAAATTAAGTAAAGTTATTTATGCACTTAAAGATACCTGAGAGGGTTTCTTCACTGTCCTGTGCATTGGGGGAAAAATGGCCATTACAAAGTGTTGTAGCTACTTTCTTCCCTTTTGATGTAACATTAGAAAAAGTCCACTTACTGCATATGCTTGGGAACACATAAAAGTGTTGGGGTGTATTGTTTAATACTGCACAAAAGAGGAAAACACAATTTCATTACAATGAAGTACACTGGGGGGAAATGTGATCAATAACTCAAGGCAACATTTTTTTTTTTACATTAACTATGTAGTTTCACAGTCACTCATGTAGACTTTCACAAGTCAAAGGCATTCATTGCTACTCAAGGTTTAACAGCTGATATGACTGGACAGCCATTTGGATTATAGGCCTACTTAATTTAATGCAGCAACAAATTATTTTACAGTGTAGATCATTTAAAGTTCATTTCCCAGCAGTGAAGGTGTTGCTGCTCCTGGCCTCTGGCTGTGGGTCTGAGGAAGAGCTGAACCCAGGGATGCCCTCCACAAGGTTCACACTCAACCCAAGGGTCAGCTCTTCTGCCTGGGTATAATGTGGGGGTGCAGGACCACCACCTGTTTGGTTTTCTTTTCTTTTTTTTTCTCAGCCTTTTTCTTGGTTGCTTTTATAAACAGGCAAACATTTATTAACAGTGCCTTTTTAAAAGAGATTAGTTAGTACAAATTACTATTATGTAGAATATTCTAGTACTTCACTTTTACTTGTTCCCATGTTCTAGTAGTGGGTGGTGACTCTGACATTACAATGAACAAAGTTATTAATTATTTAGAAATTATTAAAATATAAAAATATATACTGTAATAAGTGATAAAAACATCTAACTACAAACTTAATTTGTCTGCTACGTTTTGCCAGCCCTCTCTCTTGGCTTTTGCACACTTTGAGGTGTTCCCTGGCGTTTTAATTAAGTTTTCAAATTCTGCATATCCTTCAAACAATAACTCTGGCTCTTCTGTGGAGAAAAAAACTGAGCGCGCTCTTTGGCCACGGTGAGCAGCCAATAGCAGCGTTGCTGATCACTGTTTCTACTATCGATACATATCCCCTTTTAACCCAGCGCATGAACGCGCAATTATCTATAACCCAATCCAGCTATACTAATCATAACCGGCAAGAGTGTTCGAAGAACCTAATTAGCCAGATCATGATGAGCACGATGATATTATCTTGGATGTCTCGTTTGATCTCGGATGTTTTAAGCAACGTACGAAGAACGGGCCCCAGGATGAGCGTCGAAGAACCAAGCAATCCAAGATCATGCCAAATCGCCAACAATCAAATCGTACTCGGTTACTAACGTAACCTCGGTTCTCTCTAGAGAGGGAACGAGTACTGCGTAATAGCTTACGCTAGGGGAAAAACTCTTTTCCGTGAGATATTGAAGCCAAAAATTATCCTTAATTTTTTATTAATGTAAAACGCTTTGCAGCAGCAAGCAGACATAGGCGAAACAGCTCGCGCGCCTATTGGTTGCTCTGCAGCAAATGCAGCAGCCTATCGAGAGAGACTCTGCGTGACGTAATGACCAATGGGGGCAATTCGCGCCCATATCGTCACGTCCCGCCAGAAGGGGCGTGGTCTCACCCTATAAATATGCTCGTTAGGCTGATACAAGCTGGTTTTTATCACTGAAGCGAACCAGAGCGTATACCAAGCACGGCAAGATACGCAGTACTCGTTCCCTCTCTAGAGAGAACCGAGGTTACGTTAGTAACCGAGTACGTTCTCTTACGAGAGTATCTCTCGTACTGCGTAATAGCTTACGCTAGGGGAACACAATGCAACACGCCGTGCGTACAGGGATCCAACACCAAAGTCCCGGGGGCCGAAGCCCAGGGCTCATGTAGTGCATAATCACCATAAACTCACATAGAGTGTATGAGAGGCTGGAAGCGTCATTCCCTATAAAAAAGCACCCAGCGGGGCTATTATATGACAAAAAAACGCGCAGCCAGGGTGAAAGCTTTCAGCCTGATCTGGGTGGCCATACGTGTGTCAACACTCATGGGGCTGCAGTAAACTCAGCATCTGGGCCGCACAGCGGGGCAGATAGCACTGAATTTTAGACCGCCAAAAGCTTAGCTTGTAAGGCGGGTACCTCCAGGTTATAGTATTTTATAAATGTAGACGGCGAGGCCCAGCCCGCGGCCGTACAGATATATTGAAGGGAAACCCCGCTCGACCATGCCCACGAAGAGGCCACGCCTCTCGTGGAGTGCGCCCTGACACCCAAGGGGCACTGTAGGCCCTTCGCAGAGTAAGCGAGCGCAATGGCATCCACTATCCATCTGGATAGGCTCTGTTTTGAGGCGGCGAGTCCCTTGGAACGCCCGCCAAACAAAACAAAAAGCTGCTCCGTCTGTCTGAAAACAGACGAGCGTGACACATAAGCTCTCAATGCCCTGACGGGGCAAAGGAGACTCGCATCCTCCTCCTCACTGAGAACCGGAAGGGCGGACAGGGAAATTACCTGGGCCCTGAACGGTGTATTGAGGGATTTCGGGACATACCCGTGCTTTGGTTTGAGAATGACCTTCGAGTCATTAGGCCCAAACTCCATACACGACGCGCTTACTGAAAGCGCCTGTAAGTCCCCTATGCGCTTCACTGAAGCGAGAGCCATGAGAAACACTGTTTTGAACGACAGGTGTTTCATGTCCACCAGCTGGATTGGCTCGAACGGGGCGCCTTTCATGGCCTCCAGGACCGTGGAAAGGTCCCACGTCGGGACTGAAGGGGGCCTGGGAGGGTTCAGCCTCCGAGCTCCCCTAAGGAAACGCACGACTAAGTCGTTTTTCCCCAGCGACTGGCCAGACACCGGTTTTGCAAACGTTGCTATGGCCGCCACATATACTTTGAGCGTGGATGGGGTCCTGCCCTTATCCAGTAGCTCTTGAAGGAAGGAAAGCACTTCCGAAACCCCGCATTCCACAGGTGAAAAGCTCTGGGCTTGACACCATGCAGAGAAAACAGACCATTTCGAGGAGTAGAGCCGCCTGGTAGACGGAGCTCTAGCCTGCGCGATCGTGTTTAACACTCCTTCTGGGAGGCTAGCGGGTACCCGTTGATGGCCCATGCGTGCAGGGACCACAACTCCGGGCGAGGGTGCCAAATCGAGCCCTCCGCCTGAGAGAGGAGGTCTCTCCTCAATGGTACAGGCCATGGGGCAGTGCTGGTCAGCTGCATCAGGGCAGGGAACCACGTCTGGTTTGTCCAGAGCGGAGCTACGAGCAGCACTGGGCATCCGTTCTCCCTGATTCGTTCCAACACCTGAGGCAGGAGCGAGACAGGAGGAAAAGCATATAGGGGGCAGCGGGGCCAAACATGAGCCAGCGCGTCCTTGCTTTTCGAGAAAAACTCCGGGCAATGAGCGTTTTCGTGGGACGCGAATAGGTCCACCTGTGCTCTGCCGAACGTTTTCCACAGCAGCTGGACCGTCTGCGGGTGCAGCGACCATTCCCCTGCTGGAACATTGTTCCTGGACAGTCTGTCTGGTCCCACATTCAGGTGACCAGGCACATGCGCTGCTCTCAGTGAGAGCAGGTTGTGCTGAGCCCAGACCAGGAGGCGTTCCGTCAGCCTGTGAAGGTTTCGTGACCTGACGCCGCCCTGGCGATTTATGTATGCCACCACTGACATGTTGTCCGACCGGACCAAGACGTGGTGGCCTGTTACCTGGGGACAAAAACGCCGTAGCGCTTTGTCGACTGCTATCATCTCCAAGCAGTTTATGTGAAGGAGCTTTTCCCGTTCTGACCACAGGCCAGCTAGCGGTCTGCCCTCGAGCAGCGCTCCCCACCCCGAGGTGGAGGCGTCCGTAGACACCACCTTCACACTCGAAGCGGTCCCCAGACTCACACCTGACTGATACCAGTCGGTTATTTTCCAAGGTTCCAGAGCTGAAACACACTGAAGGTCGACCCTGAGGCGAAACAGACCCGCTGTCCATTCTGCAGTGGGCGCATGCGGAGCAAGCCCAACTGGAGTACAGAGGCTGCTGAGGCCATCAGCCCCAGCATTTTCTGAAACCTTTTGAGCGGAACTATCGCGCCGTGGCAGAAGGATTTCGCGCCGCGCTGAATATTTAGCCCGCGCTCTGGTGACAGGCGTGCTGTCATGGACAGCGAGTCCAACACGGTTCCCAGAAAGGAAATTCTCTGACTGGGAGACAGTGAGCTCTTCGCCCAATTGACTGTGAGGCCCAGCTCCTCGAGGTGCTCGAGTAATGCGGCCCTGTGTTCTATGAGCTCCGATCGTGATCGAGCTAGAATCAGCCAATCGTCCAAGTAGTTCAGGACTCGCATGCCCTGAAGTCTCAGGGGTGCGAGCGCCGCGTCCATGCACTTCGTAAATGTACGAGGTGCTAGGGACAGGCCGAACAGCAGGACTGTGTATTGATATGCCTGGCCCCCGAAAGCGAATCTCAAGAATCGCCTGTGATGGGACGCCATTTGTATTTGGAAATAAGCGTCTTTCAGATCTATTGACATAAACCAGTCCCCGTGGCGCACTTGCGCGAGGATTTTCCTGGTCGTAAGCATTCTGAACTGGCGCTTCACAAGCGCTCTGTTCAGCTGTCGCAGATCTAAAATGGGTCTGAGACCTCCATCTTTTTTCGGTACCAGAAAATATCTGCTGTGTAGGCCCCCTTTGCTCTGAGCTTGAGATAAAGGTTCTATAGCACCTTTGCTCAGTAGTTTCGCTATCTCGGCTCGAAGTAGATGAGATACTTCGTTTTTCACCGTAGTCTCGACGAGCGCCGTATAACGGCGGGGACGTCGAGCGAACTGTAGCGAATAGCCTCTATTTATAGTGTTCAGCACCCATTCTGATACCCCAGGAAGCTGTGCCCACACTTTCGCGTGAATAGCTAGGGGTAGAATGAGATCTGGGCTCTGGCCGAGACATAGTGACGGCAAGAGAGCTCCGGCGTGCTGTAACGCAGACACTGTGTTTACAGTGTGTGAGGCGGGGGGCGCGCCGATCGCGGCGGGCAGCCTGGCCGCGCTCAAAACCCTTATAGCAGTTTGCTGAGGGAGAGAGAGCGGGGCGAGCCCCGTGGGGCTTAACATGTCTGTGAGTGAATGTGGGCGCAGGACAGCGGGCACATTTACTGCACTGAAAAACACCGTCGGCCTGAGCTGACTGAATGCGTGTTGGTTTCGTTTTCACAGAACCCGTGGGACATGTGGTGTGTAGTGTTTGTGGGCACTGAGACGTAGGCACATTCACTACATTTAGTGCACAATCGACATGAGGCGATTTTGTTTGTGCGAGCCCTGCATATTTGCGGGCTGTGTTTGTGTGTAGAAATGAGCCCTGGGTTGTAGGCATTTTCAATACACTCATAACACCATCGGCTGTGGCCGGAATACCAGAAAATACACCATTTATGTGATTTATCTGGGTCGCCGTGGGAACAGCATTTGTGTGCAGGCAAGCGGGCATGGTACTGGCTTGCTTACTGCAAAATACACTGGAACAGTCACATTTTCTGGAACTGAACGAGCGAAAATTTCAGTGGAAGTCTGGCCTGACTGACTGAAACACCGTCGATTTCCTAGGAGGCTAGGAAGACTTGTGTTGGTTTCGTTTTACAGAAACCGTGGTAGTGTTTGTGGGCACTGGGTTGTGGGCACATTTACTACATTTGATGCACAATTGACATGCGTCGATTTCATTTGTGCGAGCCCTGTACCGTGGCGGGCTGTGTTTGTGTGTAGAAATGAACACTGGGCTGTGAGCATTTTATTACACTTATAACACCATCGGCTGTGGCCGGAAAACCAGAAATACAATGATTACATGATTTTTCTGGGTCGCCGTGGAAACGGCCTTTATGTGCAGGCAAGCGGGCCGTGGTACCAGCTTGTTTACTGCAAAATACACTGGAACAGTCGCATTGTCTGGAACTGAACGAGCGAAAAGTTTTTGGTAGAAGTCTGGCCGCGGCGAGACTAAATTTTTAACTGCTGCGAGAGCCGGGATCGAACACGGGTCTCTCGCGTGAAAGCTATGGGTTCCGCCACTGGGCCACAGGGAGAACTACACTAGTGCAAGCAGATAAGAGAGAGCGTCATCACAGTTTTGTGTGTGTCGGCGTTTGTATGCAGGTGTGCGTGTTATACAACAGGCTCATTGCTGCAATAATGACATTTTCAGCCGCTCAAACTAGGAGCTGAGAAATGTTTAAGAAATGGAGATTAGTCCGGCCTCGGCGGGGACTAAAACACACTCTTCTCTCATTTGCCGGTGACGCACGCCCATGGGGGGCGGGGTAGATTTCTTATAACGTAAAGAAAGCTAGCCGCGGTTTTAGGGCTCGCGGTCTTGATGCTGGCCCGTTTCCTTGACGACTCGCGGACAGAAGGCGGAGGTCCACAGAGCTCGCCTGTTGCGCGGGCGCCTCCCAATCGAGGCCGATGCTTTCCACGGCCTGAGAGAGCAGACGCATCAGCTCAGTCTCAATGCCGGCTCTCTTACCAGTGGTCTGGCGGGAAACGCTAGCGGAGGGGAGATCCACGGGGCTCGCCCAATCCTCACTATCGGATGCCAGAAGAGAACACGCCTCAGTGGGTTCGTCAAACTCGTGGATGGACGCGGCGGCAGGCGGCGGCCGTTGTCCGTCAGTGAGCGACTCGAGCGAAGCCGGCGAAGCTGGCGGGCGAACCGGCGAGCTTTGGCGGGCTGGAGAAAGCTCGGGAGCGCGCTGGGCGCGGCGCTTCTTGCGGCGCGGCACCACGGCGGGCTGCGGTGAAGGCTCGGAGAATGATGCCAGGCGAGTCCTCAGAGTCACCATGGGCAAAAGCTCGCAATGAGGGCATCCGCCGTCAGCGAGCGCGAGAGCCGCGTGATCCTCACCCAGGCAGGAAACACAGATGACGTGCCGGTCTCCATCGCTGAGCGGGGCGCGGTACGAGCCACAGGAAGGCATCTTTAAAAAGACGCAGCTCTTTTGTGAGAGAAGTGTGAGTCGCGTCAAGTAAGCGAGCAAACACTCTCAACAGAGTAAATACACACAGAGTATGAAAGGATATATAACGCCGGAAAGCGCAGCAGGTACGGCAGTTGAAGGCGGCGAGGCCAGCGACTCCAGAGCTCGTCCCGCTGAAAGGCTTGCTTCGACGGCGCGGCTTCTCACTCCGGATCCAGCGATGCGTGTGCTTCGCTGAAGAGGTAAAAATCAGCTTGTATCAGCCTAACGAGCATATTTATAGGGTGAGACCACGCCCCTTCTGGCGGGACGTGACGATATGGGCGCGAATTGCCCCCATTGGTCATTACGTCACGCAGAGTCTCTCTCGATAGGCTGCTGCATTTGCTGCAGAGCAACCAATAGGCGCGCGAGCTGTTTCGCCTATGTCTGCTTGCTGCTGCAAAGCGTTTTACATTAATAAAAAATTAAGGATAATTTTTGGCTTCAATATCTCGCGGAAAAGAGTTTTTCCCCTAGCGTAAGCTATTACGCAGTACGAGAGATACTCTCGTAAGAGAACCAGCTGAGTTAGCGACGTACGAAGAACGGGCCCCTGTATACAACTTACCTGCTATTATCAAGTAAAGTCTACTTACTATTGAGCTTAACATTCATTTGACATTTAATTGGCACTTAACAATTAATTAAATTAGTTAAGTAAATATTACTTAATTAGGCTATAGGCCTATTTAAGATAACATATAGAATTAAGTAACATTAAATAAATTTAACAAAACTTAATTTTTATGCAAACAATAAAACACTGAATTAATCCACTCTTTTAAATTGTTTGCTTTACTTAGAAATATCTATGTAAAAAAAATATAATAGACATTGTGTAGATTCCATAATGTCTATACATTAATAAAGATACCTGAACATAGACACATAGCTTGGTAGGCTACACAATGCATGGTAACAATCGATAGATCGTTTTTGAGTATGAATGTGTCATTTTGAGTAGAAAATGAATCCAGATGTCACAAAATTGCAAGTTACCAACCCTAACAACAAATTCACTCAGGCATAGTTGTCACCAAAACCGCTATATGCTGCAGCAGCTATGCCTATGTTAATATTTAATTAGCCTACTAATTGCATTGCTGCCTCAGAAGTCTGTCTGAAATCAGTTTCGTTAGGTAGGCCTTACTTCATGCGCAAACGCTTACGCTACCTGTGCAGTCAGCTGCCTGACCTTTTGGGTTCAGCCGGAGTTCTTTTCCCGGGCCTTGTGGATTTATAAAGCGGTGCCTCTTGACATCTGGTTTAGAACGAGTACGGTAAACTACTATAGAGATCATTTTTCTGTTGAAAAATTGTAATAACCAATTAAAGATTAAAGAATTATGCAACCATTTAAGATATTTCTTCTTATATAGAGCCTTTTTAGCTTAAAGGGTTCTTTAAAATTGAGTCAAGAACCCTATAGGGTTCAGTATTGAACCCCCACTGAATGTTTTTCCCCTGAAGAGTGTACCTTACCAGCTGTTTACAATTTTTTTTTTTTTTTTTTTTTTTTTTTTTAATTTAATGGCAGGATATACAACACAAAGTAGTGTTAGAAATGTAAAAATATGAAAACACACACAAAAAAAAAACCTTTATGTGAGATTTAACTGCTGAAATGTATCACTTTCTAAAATATCTGAGTGCTGCGATTGAACACTCAGAATCTAGTATTCCTGAAAGTCGTCTAATAAATCTTGACACGATTTTGAAGTACTGTCAATGATATTTTTAATCTGTATAGCAGGAAATGTGTTGTTTAGGTAATTACTTGGCAACCCTTTAAATACCTTTCGGCTCACACATTGCTCAAAGAGTCATTATTGATGAGTGAGAGGGAAGTGAGGGAGTCAGTCCTGGCATCACTGCAAAGCTGTTAGTGCTGGCTGAATGGAGGTGGGTGCACGGGATGCTTAATTGGTCCAGTGTGCATGTGTGCGAGCATTGGTGATAATTGTGGCTCACAGGTGGCCACAGTGGTGGCCTGTCCAAGCTTTGAGTTCATACCAGGGCCTGGGACAAAAGACAAAAGATTCCAGGGCTCTTTGTTATTGACTGTGGTCAAAGCCTCTGGCCATTCCCGTGTCCACCTAAACATGAGTTCATGAGTCTCCTGAGTATCCTGAGAATTCAAACAAAGAGTCTTGAAAAGAACCACTGCAAAGAACGCAGTATTGATGTTAAGATCTCACGGCAATATTTACATGCGGAATAGTAACAGTATCTGAAACTGATCTGATTTTTCTGAAACTACTGTGAGGTTTTCTACTTTTAAACAATGAAACAATAAACCATATATTTTATACGGAAATGATAAAGTGCATGAAAATAATGATAACTGCTGAGTAAAACTAGCCCCATACTGCTGAATGTAAGACTAGAATGTATTCACTGATTTCACATCAAAGTGATCTAGAAGATTTTAGTTGCATTATAGCAAAAGTGCCCCAGTAAAACCTCTTTTGGCGCCGCCGCCTCCTATCAGATATTGTTATCAGATAATGCAGAAATTCCTTAGATATGCCATTAGCATTGAGCATGCAGTCTCCCCAGGCATTACCCTTCTTTGTTGACTAAAAGTCAAACAACAAGTTGAAACAAGACGCCACTCTGCCAAGTGGCATGTACCATCAAGATTTTCCTGATAATCATACTGAAATAGCTTGTCAGACATGAAAGAGTTTGCGTTTAAGCTTTGCAGGGTATTTTCTGATGAGATCATCTTTCCGCAACATAGACCGAGCAAAAAGCCTGAGCGCAAGAAAGAACATTGAACATTGACAAAGTGATATCTATACATTACATGGCAAATGAGTCAAAACAGACAGAATATATTAGGGGTACCTATAACATTGCATTATCTTCAATTAAGTAGTGCTTACCAAAAAAAAGTATTTACAAAAATAGCTGGTACAGATTTTTTATTTTTTATTTTAACAGACTATCCTGTCGTAGCCTACATTCGGTCTCTTTAGTGTCTATACACTTTCTCTCTTGGGCCAAAATCAAGTAGGTGGAGTTTCCAAGATTGGATTGACAAAAACAATGTGACATTCATGTCTGTTACTGCCTCGCTTGAGAGAGTGGGGGTGAATGTCACTTTTTACTGTGACATTCTGATGAAGATGCGGATCACACTTGGATAGAAGCCGTTTCACAAGGAAGTTCCCAAGCGTTTAAACACTCTGCGATACTGTGTGAACGAAACCAAACCAGACTGAGATAATAACTGCCATTAAGGTGTGCTGTACTGTGAGGTGTGTGCTTGTTTGGGACTCTGTCACGTAGTACTGTAATTATGTAACATGAGGACTGGTAATCTATGACGTTTGGCTTATGGATCACAGTAAAAGTCGACGCACAGAGAAAAAGAGCAAGTAGAGAAGAGGTCAAACAGCTTTTACAGAACAACCAAATGTGTGGTATGTTTGTAAGTGCAAACTTACATACATAAACACACTCAGAGACAGAGGGATTCAAAGTAGAATTGTTAAAAGTTGACTGATGGTTTGCTGTGTGGATGTAAATGGCCTACATTTTTTTGTGTATGTGTTTGTGTGTGTGGGATTGAAGCAAGAGGAATGCTGTATGGGTGGTCAATTACCATTTCAGCTGAGACCAACTGGCTTACTGGAAAGTAACATAGGATCCTTCCCATTCAGCAGGCCTTACCACCTCCAAGGTCAGACTCTGACTGTTTGTTTGTGTGTGTGGTACAGAGGGAAAGAGTTTTGTGATGGACTTCCTGCCCTGATCTCCAAAAAAAAAAAAAAAAAAACTTAGGCATTCGTTTTTTCTGTTTAAAAACAGCTGTATTTGCCTATAATTTTCTATTGCGTGCGCACATACACTTCTGTAAAAGTTTGGGGTCAGTAAGATTTTTAAAGAAGTCTCGTATGCTCACCAAGGCTGCGTTTATTTGATCAAAAATACAGTGGAAACTAATATTGTGAAATATTATTACATTTTAAAATAATACAATATAAAATTATACATGTTTTAAATACATTTTCAGCAGTCATTACTCCAGTCTTCAGTGTCACATATGCTGATTTGGTGCTCAAGAAACATTTCTTATTATTATCAATGTTGAAAACAGTTATGCTGCTTAATATTTTTATGGAAACTGTCATACATTTTGGAGGGGATTCGTGGATGAACAAAAAGTTCAAAAGAAATTAATGTAATAGAAATAGAAATCTTTAACACCTAACATTTGAACAGTGTTTGTATGTTTTGGCATTATGTTTCAAATCAGCAGATTCTCTGTGAAACATCAGATTGTTTTATGAATTGTGTAAATATTCACTTAATTCATACTATATACTTAATAATCTATATTATATTATATTATCCACTAGACTCCTGCCTAACTCTAATTATTGGATTTTTGGATATTTAACCCTGTGGAATCATTTATTCATGTATCATTCAGTCATACTACTAGTATAAGAGCAACAGTATCTGCAGCAACAGTGATAACAGTAACATCTGCTCTAATGGAAACAATAGCTAGTTTTATCTTGTAAATAAAGAGCCAGAACATTATAAAATAATGGTTGTGCTAAACATTTGTTTATAATCAAATAACCTCTTTTCACTCTTGCCTCTCTCTCATTCCCTGTACATCCTTCTCTTTGAGACATAATCCTAAAGCAATTTGCATTGTTTGAACCCTTCCGCTGTTTCTGCATGTAAAGGAGGCACTGGTGGGTACCTCCAGGCTGCTGTGGTGACCGTGAGAGGATATGTAGCAGCACAATGTCATCGGCACAACCGGGCCACAGCAACTGCTATTCCCACGACCCACAGAAATACCTCACCGGCCTTTAGAGAGCATGGCAGCATGTGTCTGTCAGTCCAACACAGAGCTAAAGCCCATGTGAATTCCTTAACGTATGCTCAAATATACACAAATGAGCTTTACAGCTGCTCTTTAAAGGATTCGGATCATAGAAGAGAGGGCAAAGTCGTGAGCTCACTGTTCCTATTAGCATCCCACGTCTAATGATGCGTCCCATCAGGGCAGTAGGACGAAACAGAGTACTGTAGCACCCTGGGAACAATCCTGGATCTGTGCTATCTGAAGATGTTGGTGGCTCAGACATGCCAGGTAACAGTATAACAGACAGGCTGATATTGCAGAAACTCAAATGCGCATGATGTGCTTCACCAGTAGAGGGCGACACAACACTCATTCTTGCACCCAAAAAGCTCTTGAGCTGTTGAAGAACTTTTCATCTTTATCATACCAGATGAATTATGTAATTACTGTTAGATAATGGAAGCACAAACAACAATATTTGTCTTTTTCATCAGTTTATTACTAAAATAGGTCTTCTGTAGGGTTTGTTTCATTTAGAGCTGGCATATTTTTGTATAAAGAGCTGACGGGTGTGGGTGTTTTTCAGGGGATTTTGTTTAGCTGAAGCGGACGCGGCGAATTGAGCCAACGGTGCTGTTTTGAGCACCCCAGTCAGAGAAGTTGTTGTAGTCCTTCTTTTCTAGGATGTAATGGGCTCCTCTGTAGTTCGGCTCCTGGTACGCCACCCAGCTGAAAGAGAGATTGGAAATATAGATTTAAAAAATGCACACAATACTGAATATATACAGAACAGAATAAATATCCAAGTACTTTAACATCAGTGAACTTGTACTCACGTTCCGCCCATTACTCTGATGGAGGACACCCTGTTAAGGCTGTGACGGCTCATCAGGTTGGGGATGTCATCATGGAGCTCTGTCTTCTTGCCTGAGAAACCTGCCCTCTCAAACAGCTGTGCACGGGCAGTGTTGGTGTCCTAGCCCACCAAACACACACAAACAAAATGAAAACTCCAGGTTTATGGGGTTTTTTTTTTTTACATTCAGTGGAAATGACAAAGATTGATACTTTGGTATATTGTGAGAATATTGGTTTTCTTCCTTTTTTTTTGTATTTTTGTACTATTGAATAAAATGTGTATCTCACCTGTTTCACAGCACGAACAGAGGAGATGTGGTCACCCTGAGCACACCACTTATCAGTGCAATTGTACTCCCCCCGGTCAGACATGTCCCACAGGTACTGACGCCCTCGGAAGTTCTCATGTTCGTATCCCACCCATCTACATATGAACACATGCCACAGTTAAAATGCAAAAATAGCTGAGTGGGCTTGAATTGGCAAAATGTCATTACATGGAGAAAAAATATTTAATTTAGCTTAGAATCTTTTCAAAATATCGACTCAATCAAAATGTGAAGTAATCATTAATGTTAGATTTAATAAGGGTCAAACAAGGTCTTGTGATATAAAAGTGCCATGTACTCACGCTCCACTCTCCACCTGGACAGAGTTGCATCTGTCGGGAAAGTTTTTTTCACTCAATTTCTGACAGTCAGAGGTCAGGTCCAGTCGCCGACCTGCAAAGTTCCTCTGCTCGAAAAGGGTCACCTGAAAAACACAACTAATGTTAAAAAACCCCCACTTGAATATATACACATTCATTTAAGCATTTAAAAAGCACAACAGGATTTAAAAGAATTTTCGGAGCATATATGAAACTAGCTACTTTTTCAGCTAATTTTCCAAATGACTTTTCCTAAAAACACCACTTAAGCGGTATGAGAAGCGATAAAAAGAGTAAGACTGATATATTATTCATCAGCACCGAGTCACTATGCAGGAAAGTAAAAACTCTTACCCTCCCACTGGACCCGTAGAAGGCACGTTGGAGCACAGACCCCAGCTTGCTAGGGAAAAAAGTCCAATACTCTTAGCATATTTTCCAACAGAGAACACATATACAACAACAATCAATAAAAATATGCCATAATAGAAGCCAGTAGAAAACATAGCTTTTTGAACTGTCAACATTTAAATTAAAGTTACATTTGATTTCTTCCATGACAATGTATGCGTGAAACAAATCAGTTTGCCAATTAAAGCATAACAGTATGTTGTTTCAGGGCTTCCCTAACCGTACGGATGTGATCTGAACTACATATGTATTCTCTTCCACAAAACTGCAATGAGTCACGGATGTTGGTCTGACTTTCATATTTTCTGCAATGATTAATACAGCCCTCTTGAGAGGTGCAGATCTGGTTGAAACTCAGTCCACAAAATTTGGTGTTGCTCTTGTTTCCAAATGCACCGCAAACATACCTGGTTTGTTGGGCTAGTCCGGGGACCTTAGTGAAGATGTTCATGTCAGCTCGTGGTGGCCACTAAGATGGTCCTTAAATACAGCAGGTACATAGAAACAGGGAGTGCTAGAATGCTCATACTCTTTCTGCTGCTCTCTCTGTAGTCGGTCTGTGTATTGATATGCTAAACACATACAGTTTGCTATGTTTTGTCAAAGCCTTCAGCTATATGTGCATACAGAAACTCAAATGCACACATACAGTACAAAAGCTTAGACATGCAAATCAGTAGCCCATGCAAGACAACAACACGCATGTTCCCATGATAAACCAACATACATTGAACAAATTATGCTTCATACACACATACATACACATACAGTTAAAGAGTGCAGAGCCAACACTTTCTAAAACAATTCAGCATTCTTTTCACAGTTCATTTACAATGCATTTTGCATGTTGTAACTATTCGTGTTTAAACTGGAGCAGCTTATGCTGAAAAAAATCAAAACAATTTTCACTCAAAAATAATGACATTTTGAAGTAGAAAGACTGAAATCGTATTTTCATGTAAAATGTACTCCAATAATCTTTGTCAGATGTTGTAAAAAATATTTTAGTCTAGAAAATTGTTTTAATGCATAAAGCAATGACACAATTACAGCCACATTGTGGTAACCAATCATGATTTAATATAATATTGGTCTATATTGATTATCCAGTCAGAATTGGATTCATATTTAAGTAAGGGACAATATTTTATATATTGAAATATTATTTTATATAATTTGTTTATTATATTTTGCATTATAAAAGAACATTATACATTATTACTAATATGTAATGCTCATTTATTCAATAGAAAATGAATCAGATATTGCCTTTTTTTAATATATATATATAGTCCATTGGTTCAGAATTTGATTCAGAAATGCTGCTGATTAAAGTCAACCTTTTTTCATAGCATAAACATTTCTCCTTTGGGGGCCAAAATGCAAATGTATCACCCACACCAACATCAACTTGCTTACAGAGTCAAATGTTCAATTCTATAAAACATGTTAGGAGCAGCACTTTTCCCCTCTCAGCCCATTGAATTTGAATAGTGGGTATTTGGGCCTGTGTGTGGCTCCTGAATGGAGCTTGGATCTACTAGATGCTTCGCTACTGTTTTGTGCGTGCGGGCGCACAGGCACTGGGCAGCTTTGTGAGGGTGAATGAAGTTCAGAAGCTTAGGTAACCTTCTGGCACTTTGGAGTGGATTCCAGTCAGGACAAATGTGAGGCCTGGAGCAGGTATACGTGTATATGTGCTTGAGTGTGAATCTAGATGGAGGGAGAGGGTGAGAGGAGGGAGAGGTAGAGAGACAGGGCAAAGCTGCTGGTTCCTGTGAAGAGAAGGGAGCTTTTTAATCATCTTCTCATCCTCTCTCCTTCAGATAGAAAGTCACATCTCCTCTTTTCAGGATAAATACTTTTGAGATGTCTTTCATATTGGCAGCTCTTGACAAACTGACTTATTTTTTGTCTCTGATAGCCTTTTGTATCAGTTTGTATTATAGCTGGCTGAAATGAGTTAATTCATCTGATCTGATCTGGGTTTGGAATTCTTTTTGACATTTTAGGCGATTGCACGTGGATTGTGACAGCTTTTTAGTTTGGGATGCATCATTGATATGCCTCAGCTCCTGAACTGACCACTCAGTGAGTATGTTTTCTTATTTTTGAAATGAGGATAACTGCTGTGAAGTTTCTCCATATATACCTATTTAAGAATAACTGCAAGATGTGCTTCGAAGATGTGCCTGTAAGTAAAATGAGTCTGTTTTATATGTCCAGTTGTTACTGGTAAAAAACAAACTCCTATGAGAATAAGAGGATGCCACAACACTGTGTGCTGAGGATATGCCACATTCTGCTACTGGCACCCTGCATTTTTTCCAGCGAAGACTTTGACTGGACCAAGAACGAAAAGGGGTCATTTCAGTATGGAACATTTCCTTCAGGTAAAGCATTACTCATAAAAGCAATTAACACTTGCAAATAGATGCGTGTTCTCTTTAAGCTCAAATATTAAATTACATTTTAAGTATGCATCTGGTTGAAAAAAAAAAGTATTTTATATTGTTTGCAGCACAGTAAAAATAAAGTGATTAAAGCAGGTAAATAAGATTGTAAACTATAATCCTGTCTTGAAATAAAAAAAAATACAATAAAAAAAATGTTTTATATAAAATTACATATATCATTTTATTGAAATCATTCATTTTCAGGATTCTATAGGATAGAATTCTATTCTATATTCTATATCCTATAAATTAATGCATATTGCATATACAAAAAAAAAATATATATATATATATATATATATATATTATAAATTATTAATTAATTACCTACATGATGTGCATATTAATTAATCGCAATTTAATCGGACATCAATTTCGGCTGAGAAATGACCCCCAAAAGATTATTGAAAGTCATTATTGTGTTAAATGAGAAAAGCATCAAATAAACATTACAAAAAGTAGTTTTAGTAAGAAATATTTTATTTTATACACAAACTTTTAGGCTACAACGGCCATGTTTTTTTTTTTTCTTCAGAAGCTGCATCTGAATTGGTATTTAGATATATTTACAGACCAAAACAGTTTGGTTACCAACATTCTTAAAAATATCTTCTTTTATGTTCCACAAAAGAAAGTAAGTCATACAGGTTTGAAACTACACAAGGGTGAGTAAATGGAAATAAACAGAATTTTCATTTTTGTGTAAACTATCCCCAAAATATATATATTTTTAAAATAAAATGATCCTCTAAATAAGAAACTAAAACTGTCAGTAGGTAGCGTGCGGTAAATGTCTAAATGAGGAGATTATTGAGTCGTTCATTCATCTGATTCGTTCAAACGGCTGATTCATTCAGGGATGAAGTGAATGTCTCTCTTTATGAATGGGGCATATGCGACTGCTGGCCTGTTGCTGATGTCCTCAGGCTAGTGTGATGTATGGCTCTGCGGTTCTGCAGTTGGTTATTATTGGAGAGATTCGCTCAAAATGTGGATGCTTTAGAAATAAAACACCGCTGTGTGTTGCTCGGAGACGCACAGCAAAGTTCTGGTTGTACAGGTAATATTTTCATTGGAAAAATGTAGCAAAAACGGACAATATCGTGTCTGAGATGACACAATATTAACCTCCTACTTACTGTTTAAACAGCACTTGTGTGATATCGCGCGTGTTACTTACTATAGCCTATCGTATGATATAAATATGAGACAAAAACGTATAAACGCGCATCTTAAATTTTAGGGGCATTCTAACTGCATTCTATAGGCTCCATCACACAGTGAGTTGTCCAATTACCAATCAATCAACTATGAAATAAATGTAAAATGACATATGTAGGTCTGGGGCGGGTAATTTTCTCCATAACTAATTAATTAAATATACGCATTAAATTGACAGCCCTAATATACAGTATATCATTTTTGATATAAATAGCAAAGTGTGTATGCATACATTTTCAGGATTCTCTTGGGGTGCTGGCAGTTCAGCATACCAAACAGAGGGAGCATGGGATAAAGATGGAAAAGGAAAGAGCATCTGGGATGTGTTCTCCCACAAGAGAGGGAAAACAGACCGGAATGACACCGGTGACTCATCCTGTGATGGCTATTATAAAATCAAGGTGCTATGATTAACTTTATCAGAAATGCACAATGACGTACAGTATGTAGACACTTTGGTTCTAAGAGTTGTTTAATGTATGTTTTAGGATGATATCTCACTGATGAAAGACATGAAGCTGAACCACTATCTCTTTTCCATCTCCTGGCCAAGGATTCTGCCCAGTGGCATTAAAAGTAATTAAAATGAATGCTAAAATGAAGAAAGAAAAAAATTTTCTTGTAATATTTTACAAGAGTCATAACCAAACATTTTTCTGATTGTCTTTTAGCTAAATACATCAATGAGAAAGGGATAGAGCACTATGATAACATGATTAATATGCTTCTGGAGAACAGAATCACACCGATTGTGACGCTCTACCACTGGGACTTACCTCAGGTAAAACAAAATCCTCACTGAGGAAGACAATAGCTGAAATTGCATACTGTCTAGTTTGAAACGTACTTTACAATTATTAAAAAGTATCTTCTATATAGTATGAATATGGGTAATATGAATGAAACTTTGGATGTCCTACATGTTGTCACTGTCACGTGACCTACCAGCGTCACTTCTCTGCCATTCACAAATCCTCTCCCGTGGCCTTATGGGATAGTAAAGTGTCCATTGGATGTACACTTTAGAATCTCGCTAGCAAGTAGCAAGTCATCTGGGTACTTTTTGCTGTACTGTTTTATGAATACTGTGAATTCATTTCATATATACTACTCGTCTCCCAAATACTCGTTATCCACCTACAGTTCATAGTACATGTAGTATTCGGACACAGGGAATGACTCTGAATTCTCTTTCTAAAAAATATTTACAATTAGTATATCAGAGAGTACACATCTTAAGAGTATATATACTTCAATTTGATTTAATTTTCAAAATACCTGTACAGGTTCTGGAGGAGAAATATGGAGGTTGGCAAAATGAAAGTATGATCAACTTCTTCAACGATTTTGCCAACCTGTGCTTTGAGAGATTTGGCAATCGAGTCAAATACTGGATCACCTTCAACAATCCTTGGGTAAGAACTGTAAAAATAGTGTCCACTATTATAATTCCAACTCATTAAAAATGTAATCATAATTAATTTGTCATGCAAATTTCAAGTAACTTGGCCTTTCTCTAAAATTAAACAATATTAGTGAGTAAGTAATATCAAGTTGTTGTTGTTTTTTTAAATAAAATAAAAGCTAGCAACAATTCTTGTCAGGGACACTTTGACTTCTATGAGAAAAAACTGTTTATTATCTGGTTCAAATTCCATTCTTACACTGGCAGTAAAGATTCCTCCCATGTTTCTAGTCTGTTGCAGTAGAGGGTTATGAGACTGGAGAACATGCTCCTGGTCTGAAGATGAGGGGTACTGGTGCCTATAATGCTGCCCACAACATCATTAAGGTGATCAAAATCCACCGCAGTCCACTGTAGTCTAATAACCCTAACAAATGACAAGTTATCAATGCAATCCACTTTGCTGTAGTATCCACATTATTTTAACATAAAAGTGGGTGCGGCTATTTGTAACTTCCGGTATCGGTTCCAGTAATTTTAGCTGTACAAAAGCAGCTATTATGCTGCTTGATGTTGCAATTTGGTTATCATAATCATAAACACAGCGTTTTGTAGCACAAATAGTTTTACCGTTAACTGCGCTTTGTTATTCTTCTAGTTATCTACCTATAGTGGCTTACGCATTTACAGAAAATAGCTTACTTAACTGCAAAATAAGGTGGATACTCTTAAACCAGAAAATGCGTTTGGACAGCAGAGACAAAAATGCTAAATATAAATGATAAAACACAAATGATCATATAAGCATGCATGTAGCATGCATGTGCAAGCTATTCCAAAAAGACTTATCAACTATTAAAACCACTGTTCTTTTGATACAAATTCAAATGTAGTGAACTAAAGCTCACTTTTACCATTTGCTGCACTGACAGGCTCATGCTAAGGTCTGGCACACATACGACGCCCAATGGCGAAACAAGCAGAAAGGTAGACAAATTTCAGATTCTGAATTCAGCTTATAACCTGTCAAGGCAAAGGTCCAAACTAGTATAAGTGTTTCTGCCATTTCAGGTATGGTGGGCATCTCCCTGTCAGCAGACTGGGGAGAACCAGTGGATGTCACCAATCAGCAAGATATAGAAGCCGCTGAAAGATATGTTCAGTTCTACTTGGGATGGTTTGCCACGCCACTCTTTAATGGAGACTATCCTCAAATAATGAAAGACTACATAGGTAAGTGACAAACCGCAAATAAATAGAAAAACAAAAACGTATCTGCTTTTTTAGTAGGGGCTGGTGTTAATTTACATATGTACGTATTTCATCAGCATTTTCTGTTTTATTTCTGCAGGTAGGAAGAGTGCCCAGCAGGGCCTGAGTAGCTCTCGCCTGCCTACTTTCAGCCCTCACGAGAAAAGTTACATCAGAGGCACTTGTGACTTCCTTGGCATCAGCCACTTCACCACACGCTACATCACACAAAAGAACTTTCCCTCCAACCGTGGAAACAGCTACTTCACTGACCGTGACCTGGCTGAGCTGGTGGACCCACAGTGGCCTGACCCTGGATCAGAGTGGCTCTATGCTGTGCCATGGGGCTTCAGCCGTCTGCTCAGCTTTGTAAAGGTACATCTCTGTAAACATCTTTGCAACAACTACTTCCAGACGGTAGCCAGTAGTCTGACTAGCACATTGGTGGCTTATATATCTTTTTGTATTCTTAGACACGGTATGGAGACCCCATGATTTACGTGACAGGAAATGGAGTATCGGAGAAGATGATGTGCACAGAACTGTGTGATGAATGGAGAATGCAGTACTTCAGGGATTACATAAATGAAATGTTTAAAGGTCAGAATCAATAGAGGAATCAATGCCTTGCCTTCTATAGTTAAATACTCTTAGACCAGTGGAGCTCAACAAAGGGGCCAGGGCCAGTATGACTTTGTATTAAAAATGATTTAATTAGTCTCTCCCCTCCCATTGTTATCTACTGTTCTATCAAGATAAAGCCAAAATAATCACATACATATAACTATATATATATATATATATATATATATGCACACACAAATGTAATTATATTAACAAATAATTCAAACTAAAATACAAAAACTATTGTTCCTATAGTTCATATTTGTATAAAGGGCGAGAATAGCTTGAAATTCTGACTTTTTTTCACAGAATTGCATGTTTATATCTCGCCATTCTGACTTTATAATACGCAATTGAGAGATATAAAGGCAGAATTGCATGATATAAAGTCGCAATTGCGTGTTACAAAGTCAGAATTGAATTGTGAGATATAAACTATTGTGGGGTAAAAAAAAAAGAAAGGAAAAAAATAAGCAATTGCGACTATTTCACGCAATTCTGAGTAATAAAGTCAGAATTGTGAGATGTAAACTCGCAATTGTGAGATAAAAAGTCGCAATTATCTTTTAAAATGTTTTATTCTATATGGCGGAAACAAGCTTCCATATAGGCTATAGCAGCCTGTCCTATTTAAGTAGCCTAATTAAATTAATATAAAGGGGCGATTTGCCCACTAATGGCTTAAATGAACAACTAGTCGACTAGGGGAAAAAAATAGTCGGAGGCCTTATTCCACATATCTTGGAAGTTCGAGCCAGCAGGCCACTGGGTTGAGCGCGCGACCCTGCGGAATGAGCGAGCAGAGCGGAATATTCAGAAATGCGCTCTCTGCTCACATGCTCTGATCGGAACAAACCCGAACACTGTCTGCTGAACTTGTGCAGAAACATCAAAATAGACATAACCAGCTTTTTAAAATTGTTTTTAAAACTAAACATTTAGACTATTTTAGCACAAATTATGAGCTTATTGGCGATTTTTTTATTATAGGCCTAATTATTGACAAAACATTTTTGAAGAAAAGTTTTGGGTGGGCCTGTTGAAAAGTGGGTGGGCCTAGGCCCGTCAGGCCCACCCATAACGCCGTGCCTGAACCATTGTCTTAAACTAGATTTAATAAAATGACCCATTCAGAACATGCAAATCTAAATTTACAGAAACTTGATTACTGATTGACCATGTCACTGCTTTAGGTCTCTAAAAATTCGAAATGCTTTCAAACATTTCTAGAGATTCAAATCATATTGCTCTTCATACACTGATAAATAAAACCCATTCAACCAGTGATAGGAACCTTTTTGTTTTTTACTTCTATTTCATTCAGCGGTTAAAGATGGAGTTAATGTGAAAGGCTACACAGCTTGGTCGCTGCTTGACAAGTTTGAGTGGGATGAGGGCTACTCTGAAAGATTTGGCCTGTACTATGTGGATTTTGGGAGCAAAAATAAACCACGCTACCCAAAAGCATCAGTTCAGTACTACAAGCGCATCATCAGCTCGAATGGTTTCCCCAATCAGAGAGAGGTATGATGACTTTAGCAATATAATATAATGTTAGTTCATCTTTTGAGTCAATGAGAGCATTTTTTGTGCAATCTGTGTGATGAACTTTATATTATGTCTCAGTTCACATCTTATGCAGTTTTTAAGTTGGATCATGTTTCCCACAGATTGAAAGCTGGAAAAGAAAGGCACTGGAAACATGCACCTCAAGTAACCAGCTCCTTGCGGCAGGTTAGTGTAACTGTTGCTGACTTCACTCCCCACAGGGCAGCACAACCGGCAGTGATCTAGCTGGGGCAAATAAAAGAAAATTCTGTCTCAAATTATATTTTCTATTTGTAACCAAGCACATTATACAGAGAAAGAAAATTATAGCGTAACTTTCTAACAGGAATTTTCTTTTGTTTGCCCTTCCAGCTAGAAGAAAATCCAAGGAAAATAAGGAACATGCAGATATGCCAAAGGTTTGGCCTGTGCATGATGAAGTTTAGGTACAGGGCCGAAATATTGCTATTTTTGGAGGTTGGCATGTTTCACATGTTCTCTGGCCAGTGCTAGTGTTGCATATTCTGCATATTTATGACTTACCTGTGTGTGTTTTTTTTACAGATCCACTGATCAGCCACATGGAGATGGTCACGGAGATTGTCGTCCCCACTGTGTGCACTCTCTGCATTCTCCTCAGTGCAGTTTTTCTCATGTTTTTGCTGAGAACACGGATATTAAACTGACTGCCTCACATTTACGACTATATTTTTTCACATTGCATGTGTCCCTCCCTGCAGCATTTCTATTTTTTTATTGATTATTGAATAATTATGATATGCAGAGACTCGTTTACATGTACCTTGAAATAAAATGGTCCACAAATGCACTTCTGTGTTCATGAACCATCCGAACATCTCTCAACAAATTACCAAGAGGATAAGTTGAGGTTTGAGTGTTGAAGTAAGGTGAGAAAGAGTTTCTGAAACTTTTTGAAAGCAATTTTGTATCTCTTTTGTATGTGAAAAACAACCAATAAATACGATTAGCACTATAATAAATAAATGTGTCTATAAAACTTCAAAATACTAAAATTCAGTGATTTAACCAACCACCTACTGAAGCATACATTGCAGTGTAAGATCCACATCCATTCAATAAAGTTTGAAACCCTGAATTATAGGCTATATCTTTTTTGATGTGTCTGTGTCTACATCGGTAATCTCTCGCAAAAACAACTATTATGCGAATTCAAGTTGTTTTAAGTTTTTGGGGATATGGTTTGATGAGGGAATAACATGGGATGTACATATCCAGAAAGTAATTGAAAAATGTAAGGTGTTAAATGTTATGAGGTGTTTGGTGGGAAGTGATTGGGGAGCTGACAGAACAGCACTGAAGGCAATTTATTGTGGATTAATTAGATCAGTATTAGATTATGGATGTGTGGTGTATGGATCGGCATCAAGCACATCTCTTAAAAAACTAGATACCATTCAGTTTCAGGCTTTGAGATTATGTACAGGGGCTTTTAAAACAACACCAACGGCAGCACTGCAGGTGGAAATGGGAGAAATGCCACTCGAGTTGAGACGAATACAGCTATCTCTGAATTATTGGGTTAATATAAAGGGCCATAATGAAGATCACCCAGCACAAATCACTTTAAAATCTTGTTGGGAAAAGGAGAAGAGGGAGACAAAAAGCTTTGGGTGGACAGTTATACAAAAAGCAACAGAGTTAAAATTAACGGAATTAAAAATCAGTCCTACAGTACCATTACCAATAGTACCACCTTGGATATTACCAGAAGTAAAAGTAGATCTAGTATTATTAGGAAAGAAGAACAAAGACATGGGGTTAATTTTTGACTCGTATGCTGTACAGGAATATATTGATAATTATTATAGTTATATTCAGATTTATACAGATGCATCAAAGAGTTTAGATAATAGGGTAGGAGTAGCTTTTTTTGTTCCAGAGTTTCATATTTCAACAGCGAAGAGGATAAGTGATAATGTATCAGTATACACAGGAGAAATGTTAGCAGTTCAGTGGATAGAGGAAGTAAGACCATTGAGAACTATTATTTGTTCAGATTCTGCATCATCATTAGTCAGTTTACAGAGCAGTCATTCAGATAGTAGAGCCGATATATTGATAGAAATTCATCAAGCATTATATAGAATTCAAATGATGGGTATTACAGTTATATTTGTGTGGGTACCAGCACATATTGGAATTAAAGGAAACGAAAAGGCAGATAAGGCTGCAAAGGAGGCCACAAAAAGAGAAGACATTGATGTAGAAGTTAACATCAGTAAGATGGAAATGAAGAGCATTATTAAACAGAGTTTGAAGAAAAGGTGGCAAAAGCAATGGGAAGAGGAGAGAAAAGGACGATGGTTTTACAAAATTCAGAGGAAAGTGGGGGAAATGAGATGTACAGGAAGGAAAAGGAGAGATGAGACAATTATATCTAGACTTAGGTTTGGACATACAGGACTAAATAGCACTTTATTTAAAATAGGTAAACATAACACCGGCAGATGTGAATACTGTGAACAACAAGAGACAATAGAACATGTCATGATAGACTGTAAAAAATATGAGGGAAAAAGGAGGGAAATGATCCAAAATTTGAAAAAGGAAAGAGTACGGTATGATTTAGTAGAAATTCTTAGGAAAAATTCTAAAGAAAAGTGTTATGGAATTGTTTTTCATTATTTTAGAATAATTAATATGATTGAGAGGATTTAAATTATTATTATTTTTTTATTTCTTTTATTTAATTTTTTTATATATAAGTAATAGTCATTCAGTACCACACTCCATACCAGTAGGTGGTAGTAATGCACCATTTCATTGTGTGCCAACCGCCATAAAACTCGAATAGAAGAAGAAGAAGAAGAAGACTTGTGAACATCAGACTTGTCAGCGCTCCGAGCCGGTAGACGTCGCAGTTCTCATCAGTTATCAGAAATGTGATTGGCTGAGGCGGGGTCCGACCGGGAAGCCGCAGCAGAAACTTTGGTTCAACACTGACTGGATCGATATCCTCGTGCTGCGGTCGGTGTTGAAGTTTCGTCCTTTGACAGCACATATTCAGTAAGTTTGACGGACCGCACTGAAATTCAACTATTCACTGAAATTACAGTGACATCGGTTGGGCTTGATATCCAGTCATGGGCGAAACTAAGGACGTCGTGCCGTGCGTGTTGT
This sequence comes from Rhinichthys klamathensis goyatoka, assembly GCF_029890125.1. NCBI lineage: Eukaryota > Metazoa > Chordata > Actinopteri > Cypriniformes > Leuciscidae > Rhinichthys > Rhinichthys klamathensis. The sequence goes on from NW_026606756.1 coordinate 491,227, forward strand.
TGAATCTGTATGGTGTCTGGCGCCAAATTGCTGGGACAGTAACAAAACAACTCTCTTCTACAACTTGTTCAATTCTACAACTAAACTATCATTGTGTCATGAGAATAACTCCCAATAACAGAATCGTGTGACATTGTTTTGTACTGTAACTTATGCACCTTTCATAAGTTTAAACCTTTTTACAGTCTATGGTTTAAACCCAGGATGTTTCTTATTTCGTTATGTATGAGCCATCGACAAAAACATTTTTTTGGTTGCTGTCGATCTAACGTTACTCTCACTGTGTTTTAAAGTCTTCTCAAACATACTGAAAAAATAAGGGTCTTTTCATCACTCCAATCATTGTTCAACATTTGTAAGTTTCAGTCAGATATAGATTAAACGGTGTGAACGTTTCTGCGACAGTACAGCTACATGATTTTTTAACGAGATAACTACTGGAAAAGTTTATGATTGACTTTCTGTTTGTATTGTAAACAACTCGCTGCAACATTCTAGCATGGCTTACTGATACAATATTGTGGTGACGTGAGAGGTTGTTTCTAACAACTGTAGATTAAAAATATTAACAAAGCTAAATAATAGACTGACCACATTTAGAATTAGTTTACCATTTTAGCAATACATTTACATTGTTTAATTAATAAATTAATAGCATTTTAATTGGAATGTAATGAAATTTGATATAATATTAGTATCTGACCATATTACCCCCAGAAAACCCAGACTTTTAGACAATGATACTTACTGTTTGTTTATTGTTCAGAAACACAGAAAAGAGAAAAAAACAGCTGATGTATCTGATCTTAATTTATGTGAACATTACTGAAGGTAAAAGGAAGTTCTATTTATGTTCTAGAATTGATCATTCTCCTATCTCTCTACAGGATCCTGTGCACCATGATTGATCCATTAGAAAATGGCCTGTATGACATCCCAGATTATGAGCACATAGAGGACGAGACTTTCCCTCCTTTTCCTCCTCCGTCATCGCCTGGTCGGCGGGACCTTGGGGAGGATGCTTTTGGCAATGGAGAGGGTCTGTTAGGCTGTTTCTTATCGACTTGCTGCTTTGGTGATGTGAGCTGGTCAAATTCCCCATGCTGCTTTCCCATGCTGCATAATTCCTGACAGTAGTTGTTCAATCCCTAACTACCTGTCAGCACCAGCCACTGGCAGGTCATCTGACCTCTCAGTGGCTGCTGGCAGTCTGCCTCGTTTCAGCAACATGATTTTTGGCAGGTTTTGTGTTGCGCTCCTTCCTCTCTTGCTCCAGCAAATTACATTAATTTATTATTGTACATCTGTTCATATGATTGTGTTCTTAAGAGGTTTTAAAAATGTTTTATCACAATTAAAGCAGTCAAATATATTTGATCCGACTGGTTGGTTACTAACGCTTACACTGGCCTCTCAGTCCAGCCAGACACTATAGCGCTCAAAGTTTGATGCGTGCCCTACCACTCTTGTTTCGAGGGAGTAAATATATATATTTTGTATTATTGTGAATCTTTTCTTATTGATCTGTTTTTAACATGATCGACATTTTGGGGAGGTTTATCCTAAAAAAATTGGTTTAAATGACTTTGATCCTGACTGGCCTCTCAGTCCAGCCAGCCGCTGCTGAGCTGATACAAGTTTAACGCATTCCTGTTTAACTCTCGCTGCAAGGGAAAACTTTGTTTTATTGTTATTAAAGTATCCTTAAGATGAATATATTCCTTAATATAATATTTTAGAGACGTTAATCCCCGATTAAAGTAGCCCAGCCACTGTTGAGCTGTGGGTTTAACTGTAACAGTAATTGTAATTTAATTGGGCTAAACCTTCCCCCCAAAAAAACGTTGATCACATGAATGAATAGATTCATACGAATATATACGTTTTTCCTTACAGCGAGAATGGTTGGAAACTAGTTTTTAGTGGCTGGCTGGACTGAAGCATCACTAACCCACCAGTCAGGGTCGTGGTCAGTTGACCAATTTAATCGGGATAGGCCTGCTTAAAATGTCGACGTATAAAATAATAGATTCACAAGAAATTATTCATAACAATAAAATCATGTATTTCGCTGCAGCGAGAGTGGTAGGGGACGTGATAATCTGGTAGCATAGCGAGTGGCCTGACTGAGCGTCCAGCAAAGCGTCAGTAACCCACCAGTCAAGATCACCGCCATTTGAATACTTTAATAGGGATAAACCTCCATAAAACTTCAATCATACAAATGAATAGATTCATAAGATTATATTCACAATAAAACAATAATGTATTTCCCCTGCAGAGAGAGTGGTAGGAAACAACAGTGGCTGGCTGGTATGAGCGGCCACCAACACATTAGTAACCTGAATTACAGTCATTTGACTGCTTTAATTCGACAAAACCCTCCTAAAACATGGATCATGTAAAAGAAAAGATCCATTAGAATAGAATTACACTAATAAATTAATGTATTTTCTTGCAGCGAGTGGTAGGGGACACATTTTACTTGGAGCACCATAGTGGCTGGCAGGACTGAGAGGCCAAGAGCAGCAGTAACCAAACAGTCGGACGTGAATAAAAATGATTAAATATATTCATTTTTTCAAAGTATTTTTTAAAACAATGTATAGAAAATTGTTTACATTTTTATAATGAATCTGTATTATTCATTCAGTAGTTGTCTTAAAGGCATTCTCCACCGTTTTTTCATATTAAACTGTTATTCCCTTAACTAAGACAAGTTGATACATACCTCTCTCGTCTCAGTGCGTGCACTCAATCGCGCGGGACACTTTGATAGCACAGTTCATTCAATACGGGCCAAGCAGAGAAGCGAGTAAACACCTCCACGTTTTCCCTATTTAAATACAGTTACACGAGTATGTAACTCGACCAAGAATGGTGACACAAAATAAAACGTTGCGCTTTTCTAAGCGTGTAAAGTGGATAACTATAATGTATGGCGGAATACCATGGCAAGTGCTTAGGAGCACTTTGACTCGGCGCAGTAATATCATCACTCGTGAAAAATCCTCTCCCTCTCCGGAGTGATGATATTACTGCGCCGAGTCCATAGATATATATGCGCCGAGTCAAAGTGCTCCCAAGCACTTGCTGTGGTATTCCGCCATACATTATAGTTATCCACTTTACACGCTTAGAAAAGCGCAACGTTTTATTTTGTGTCACCATTCTTGGTCGAGTTACATACTCGTGTAACTGTATTTAAATAGGGAAAACGTGGAGGTGTTTGCTCGCTTCTCTGCTTGGCACGTATTGAATGAACTGTGCTATCAAAGTGTCTCGCGCGCCAGAGCGATTGAGTGCACGCACTGAGACGAGAGAGGTATGTATCAACTCGTCTTAGTTAAGGGAATAACATAGTTTAATATGAAAAAAACGGTGGAGTATCCCTTTAACTGAGGAGGCAGGTCATGTGATCTGTAGGACCTCTTGCCAGCCAGCTGAAGATTGAACCCCCACTCGATATTCATACTCTACATAGTAAAAATGTTTTGAGTTTAATCTGTAAATAAATCCCATTTTGTTGTGTGTTCAGGTGAGGAGGAAGGAGAAGTGTCAAAACTAGCAGAAGTGCCAGTGGCAAAAAGACGAACGGTGAAGAGGCCTCGGCCGAAACTGGATGCTAACAGGTACTGCACCAGATGGCAGTTAATAATAATGATAATTATTTGTTTATTTTAGCAGACAGAGTATGACTGACTTTCTCCAGTGTTTACAGTTCTTCTCTTTCCCTTTCTTCTTTCTTTTAGGTTGATTTCTGAAAAGGGTCTCCCAGCTCTGCGTACTTTATATGATGATGTAAAGTTCAAAGGCAAAGGACACGAGGTAATGGCTAATCTTTCTCTTCGACTTATATATTCTGCTGAACTCTTTGTTATATGATTACAGATGCTGTTGTTCTAGGAATGTTTTTGTGTTTATAAATGAATCAGAGTGATGTGTGAATACAGTTATCAGTGCTCACCCCTCTTCATTCATTTTTGATTCAGGCAGAGAATCTGAAACTCCTCATGCAGAAAATAGAGAACTGGGCCCATCGCCTATATCCTAAAATGCAGTTTGAAGAGTTCATTGATAAAGTAGAGAGTCTGGGAGGCAAAAAAGAAGTTCAGGTAAGACTTCTGGCTTTACTATGCAAATGAAAAGAAAATAATTTTATCTGAAGGAAAAATCAAGATCACCTAGGAACTGTTCACAAAGGATGTGTTCTTTCCATCTGTGCTTTTTTTTAATTGAATTTTATTTTTATTATCTGTGCTTTTAAAAGTTTATTATCCATTTAAAAGTTATATTGTTGGCATTATGCCTTTACGACAGGACAGTAGAAGCTGTAACAGGAAGTGATAGGATAGGAGAGAGGGAAGTGGAATTGGGAAAAGACCATGAGTCGGGACTAAAAGGGACAGTTCACTTTGAAATGAATTTTTGGTATGTTTTAGCTTACCTCAAGGGCATCCAAGATGTTGGTGTCTTTGTTTCCGCAGAAGTTTAAATTTTGATATTTTTAGGTCAAACCGTTCTTGTCTGTCAGTCATATAAAGCAGATTTTCTCACACAAACCGCTCGTTTCGTGTCTTAGGCCATCAATGTGTACATTTACGAGTCATCAAATGTTTAATTTGGACTTCTCTGTGCATGCTCTTTGAGGTGGTGACCATAGACCTGCATTATATGACTGACAGACAAGAATGATTTGACCTAAAAATATCAAAATTAAAACTACTAGTATGGAAACAAAGACACCTACATCTTGGATGCCCTTGAGGTAAGCTAAAACATATCAAAAATTAATTTCAAAGTGAACTATCCCTTTAAACTCGGCTGCCTGAAGCACTGTTACGCAAATCTATACTATCCGACCAATCTATGCACTTTCAACTGTTACTCTATGCACACATGCACTAAACAAGTCTTATTTTTTTTTTTCTGTTACACCATGACTGGCGCATTTTTTATATCGAATGTGTGATTTAGCACACATTCAAGTTACAAGTAATTTCTGTTCAGTTAGTGCAAGAACATCCTGTTGTGAACACCTCCTCAGACAATTAATCCAGGAAGAGTTAACCATTTAAAAACCATTAATATGTGATATTTTACATCCTTAATAGACGTTGATTGATTGCGTCCTTTGTTAATGCTGTTCTTTGTTTCTACTTTAGACATGTCTAAAACGAATTCGATTGGACATGCCAATAACACATGAGGACTACGTTGGTAATGATACTTTTCAAATCTTGGCTGTCTTACGCTACTATTGAAAAAAGTAGGTAAAACTGAAGTTTCACTGACTTCCTACTCCCCTCCAGAGGAGGCAGAGGTTCGAGTCCCAGAAGAGTCTGATCCAGCTGGAGACGGAGTTTTCCCTGAAGATCCGTTCGTCCATTCTACTCCTGCTCCAGCCTCTCTCACCGAGGAACAGCAGCGGCGCATAGAGCTCAACAAACGGCTCGCTCTGGAGAGGAGACTTGCGAAGCAGAAAGAGTTAGGTGTGTGGAGCCATTTGATATGATATGGCATGATGTCGAGTTATGATCAGAATGCAAGCATTTGCCTCTAGTCCTGGGAAAAACCTGGGTCCACTGTGATTACAATTATTAATTTTAAGATTCAGCTGTCTCATGTTTGTTTCGCATTTTTTGACCATTTATTTAAAGAATTTATTTTTTATTTTTCCACAGAATCCTCTCAGAACTCCATCCAGGGAGATGCAGATGAACCGTCCACCAGTTCTTCAGGACAGTACCCCATTCAAGAGAACCGGGAGATTTTCGATCAGAGCATCTCAAACCAAACTCCACTCAAAGAAAAGCCAGCTGTACTTCAGAATTCCCCTTTAAAGGATAACGAGGGTGCCAGGCCTGTTCCAAATGGCATAGTTGATGACGACGATAGCAATTGAACCAATCCTCCCTGTTTGTACAAAGAGGACTACAAATAAATTGAGGGTGTTTTCGGGAGTAGCAGCTAAATCAGTCGAGCTTTTTTACATTTTAACCTTATAAACTCTTCCCAGTCATATGCCAGACATTTTCTGCACCTCATTGGCATGTTTTGTAATGTCAACCCAGGGATCGATCACCACTAATGGTCTTTCACACACATTGATTTAGTTCAGCTTGCATTTTGTCGTATTATCTTTTATCCTCTGTGAGGATTTTGAAATATTTTGCCTGTATTCAAAACTTTTCTTTGGGAATCACATTCCCTTTTTGCAGATAATCTTAATTATCACCATTTCATTTATTGTTAGCTAAAGTTAATTAAAAAGTCCTAATATGTAAGCATGCAATAATGCAGGACTTAAGGGGGGAGGCGGGGATCAAGTCAGTTTGTCGTCACAAAAATGTTATTTTCAACAATGCTGGTCAATCTTCAGTGTTTCAGTACCAATTGTTTTGATTTTCTGAATAAATATGTTGATGTAGCACACCCTTTATGTATGATCTAATTAATGCAGTTCTATATTTTGAAGTGAGATTAAAGGCTGGAAAACATTACACAACTTTTAAAATCTAAACAAATCACTATAAATGATTAAAGAGAAAAACTGCTTTATTCACTACCAGACTTTGAAGTTGTTATGATGACCACAGCAAACTTGTTGTCAGGAGAGGCATGAGAAATGAAAACAATGTTTTCGAAAAGTCTGCACATCATACACTACATGATTTTCTGTGAGCTCTGTCAACTCGACTGACCAAAATCTGCAGACGGGCTCTGACTTTCGACTACTGGTGTCAACTCAAAATATGGGCAAACGTCATGTAGCGTATTCAAGCCTTTACTGGAGATGAGTGTCTCGCAATTTGATTCTGTAGCATCAAAGGAGAAAATAGAAATAGACCATGATTCATTACTGACATACAAAAATACATTTTATTTCTAAAAATATTTTAAATTTTTACATTATCAAAATAGAAAGCATTAATCTTGGAAGTCTATAAGCCTACTTCAAAAATATTGTAGGTTATTATTCTCATTTGCCTCAAACTGGTTTACAGATATGGCTAACAGGGACTTCAGGCAAAAAAAAAAAGAAAGAGCCCATGTAAATTGCATGCTATTTGTAATCTTATTCTAGATTAATAATTTTGAGAAATAATCTCCAATTATGAGGGTTCATAAATCCTGAGTAGCTATAACTCTTGTTTGATAGTTCACATCTGGACACTTCAATGGAACTTCATGGCAGGTGTAAATCTAGCAAATATAGCAAAACCATCCCTAAAGCTTTTTGTGTAGAGTATTGTGTCTAATCAATTTCAGTAACAGCAGTATAAAGCTAAGAAGATGGAGTACAAGTCTGTTCCTCTGTATTTCTGATTTGGCATAAAGACAGATCCAGCAGGGCAAGTTCACTGATCTCCTGTAACAGGACATAGAGGTTTGGTGTTCTGCTCTGTCTGAACTTCCTCTCTTCCCTGCTCAGTTTGGACTTCCTCCCCTTCTCTTCCTCTGCCTGGAGCGAGGCCTCTTCTGCCCAGCGCACCACTTCCTGAACCAGCTCAGACCGACCTCGACCAGCTGGCTGGGACTCAGGTTGCACGGCGCAATGAGGCTTGTTCCTGATAAGCTGCAGACACAAGCTGTCGGCATGGCAACGAGATGGTTCTACAGAGATACGAACCTGTGGAGGAAGACAGACACAAGATGATGAAGAAAAAAATGAGGTCAGAGGATGCAACAAGCAAATATCTATGACAGTCCAAATAAAGGTACCACAAAGAATGTGATTTTTTGTTGTTTGCTGGGAATTTACTTACTGTAATGTGGTCGAAGAGGTAAAAGGTATGAGTTCCAGTGCTGGTGCAGGTGCTGATCCTGTCAGGGTATCTCTGCAATGTCCCAGCCTTCCACTCGCATCTTCCACCTTCATCGACACTGACCACATGACCCTCTCGATCCTTAAGGTACACAGCTCCCTTCAAACCATACCTGTGTGAACAGGTTACATGATAAGTGTTACAGCAGCTTGACATAAAACATCATGTCCAACATTTAAGAGCTATTTTTGGTGTACACTACCATTCAAAAGTTGGGGTCAGTAAGATTTTTGAATACATTTATTCAGGATGCATTAAATGAATAAAAAATGAACACTTTTACATTGTTACAAAAGATTTCTATTTCAAATAAATGCTGTTCTTTTAAACCTTCTATTCAAAGAATCCTGAAAAAAATGTATCACAGTTTCCACAAAAATATTAAGCAGCACAACTGTTTTAAACATTGATAATAAAAGGAAACGTGTCTCGAGCATCAAATCATCATATTAGAGTGATTTCTGAAGGATCATGTGACACTGAAGACTGGAGTAATGATGCTAAAATTCAGCTTTGCATCACAGTCATGAATTACAATTAAAATATATTAAAATAGAAAACATTTACTTGAAATTGTAACAATACCATTGTGCTATTTTTGATCAAATGAATGCAACCTCGAAAGTAAGAAATTGATCGATGGAAAGAACTTAACAATTATAGTGACATGTTTTCTAACGAAATGAACCAATTAAAAGCCATTTGTGTGGTGTGGCTTTTGTGTTCATGGTTAAGTGCTAATTTGCATTCCCGCTGAAACAAGCGTTCTAGCGCAAATGTTGTAAATAGTGTTGCGCGCCATCTTATCAAATTCACATGATCAACCTCTCCTCCATTTTGCTTGGGAACTAATGTGGTCGGAACCAAAGTTTACAGGACAGCGTTCTCTGGAATCCTCAAGTGGAGGACTTCTACATTCCAATTGGTTGCCGCCGAACCGCGCCATAGCTCATTACCATAAAGTTGATCTGACTTCAACTCTCCTCAACGCCCAAACCATACAAGACGCACCGCGCCGGCTCACATTGAAAATGAATAGCTTCCGGCCACTTTGATGCTCTCGCCGGCGGTGGTGTGAACTCACAGTTAGAGACTTATTTTAAAAAGAAATTTTAAATAAAAATCTATCCATTCCAAACTTTAAATGGTAGTGTATAATTTTTTTGTTTAACATTTTGTCTACACCATGTTCAAAACAAAGAAATATTCCATAAGTGGGTCATTACTGTGGTACGAAGGCAAGAAAACCATTAGCTCGGACACCATAGATCACTGCATCAGCCACACAGCGCTCATCTGTGTTGGAGTCTTTATCTCTAAAGTAGAGGCACTGGAAGAGCTCTGTGGACTGCTTCTGTGCGTGCTGCGCTGCCTGTCACACAAACAGAGAGTTTGAGAAGAATTTCCCAGAAAATCATTACTATTTTACTGTTAAAATATTGACACAAAAGCTAATGGCCCCACTTACTCTGTTTTTATTGTTGATTTGTTGAGCCAGCTCCTCAAGTTCTTTGTTACTGGCCAAAGCTTTGCTTAGTGATCCTTCCTTTTCCAGCTGAACGGCAGCCATGAGCAGCCGGTGAACTAATACATCAGCATAGCGTCTGATTGGAGAGGTAAAGTGAGTGTATCGATCCAGTGCAAGACCTGAAAACAACATGAACAGCAAAACATGATTTATAATGGCTTCAACCTTTTAGTTCTAGCAAGCAAATATACCAAAATGTCACTAAGTCTATGTAGGTTTTAAATCATGGTATCATTTATTGCTATAAAAATGAAAACTCTGTTTAACATCTGAAATAATATTTATATCATAAATAATGAGAGAATGAAAAGCATTTACCATAGTGATAGTACTGTTCCTCAGGACAGGCTCCTGTAGAGAAGTAAAGGGCATTAGACATTGCCTGTGTGGCCATCATTTTCAATAACCTGTTCACCAGGGGGTCCTGAGGATCCACAGCTCGCTCCAGAGAATCAGCCAGAGCCCTGTTTGACCTAGTTTAAACAATGCAGACAGACACATGCATGTATTGATTTAATTATACTTACTTCTATTGGTACTATTTTCATTTTTATTTATATATATATAGTTTGGGGTCAGTATTATTGAAAGAAATTAACACTTTTATTCATCAAGGATGCATTAAATTGATCAAAAGTGACAGTAAAGATCCATAATGTTACAAAACATTTCTATTTTAAATAAATTATGTTCTTTTGAACTTTCTATTCATCAAAGAATCCTGGGGAAAAAATGATCACACTTTCCACAAACACTTTTAGCAGCACAACTGTTTTCAACATTGATAATAATAAGAAATGCTGTTATCATTGAGCAGCAAATCAGCATATAAGAATGATTTCTGAAGGATCATGTGACACTAGAGACTGAAAATGTAGCTTTAACATCATAGGAATAAATTACATTTTAAAATGTACTAAAATATGAAACAGGTGTTTAAATGGTGATAATATTTTACAATATTACTACTTTACTGTATTTTTCATCAAATAAATGTAGCCTTCATGAGCATAAGAGACTTCTTTCAAAAAAAATTTTTTTTTATTAACTTTACCTTGTATCAATACTGAAGCCACGGGCTTTGGCACTGTCGATTAGCTGATTGAAGAACTCCTGTTTGGGTGGTGGGTGATGACGCAGAAGAGCTTGATGTGGAAAGCCCTCCTGTATCTTGCGTGCCACCCAGTGGTTGGCATAGATCATGCACTCTGCCACAGTCTCATGAACCTCCAGAGGTTGTTTGGGCACAAGGGCTGTAATGTTCTTCTCCTCATCCAGCTGAGCCCTAACCTCCACCCCCTCCAACTCCAGGGCACCACCCTTATCTCTCTGTGCCCGGAGGTGCCTGGCTACCCTCGTCAGAGTCTCCAGGGCCAGCAAGAGCTCAGCCAGTTTCTGGTCCCGCTGCGAACTCTTAAGCTGGCCTAGCTCAGGCACCTCGACCTCCTCGCCGTTCAGCAGGCTCTGGGCCAGCTCATAGTAAAGCTGATAGGAGGAGCGGATAAGAGTGCGACCGTACCAAACCGTACACAGATTCAGAGACTCAGCATCCAGCTCCCACAGCACACTCATGGCATATCTGGAACAAATTACAGAGCGATTCCTTTGTTATTTCTCATTAAAGTCACAGAATACAGACAGAAAATCCACAGATTCCAGCTGCATATTAGGGCCACTTTCAAAGTGTCAAATAGCAGGGAAAGGTTTGTGTGTTACTCACCGGTCCACTCCTCCAAGGAGGGAGCACAGGTCAGCACTCAACACCGCTGGCAGCATGTCATACCTCCGGTCAGCAAGGTAGTAAGTGGTTGCCCTGTGTTTAGAAAAGAGAGCTGATTCACATCTGGTGGGATTTTAAATCTGGGGACCTAAACCAAAAATCAACTTGCACTGCTGTTTAAAAGTTTAGGGTTTTGTTTTCAAGCCTCATATTGCTTATCAAAAATACAGTAAAAACAGTAAGTTTGTGAAATTATATTTCAATTTAAAATAGCTGGTTTCTATTTTAGTGTATTTTGAAATGTAATCTATTGCTGTGATGGCAAAGCTGAATTTTCAGCATCATTACTCCAGTCTTATAACATTTCTTATAATTATTTCTTATTATGCTGCTTATTTTTTTATGGAAACCATGATAAATATTTTTAAGAATTCTTCAATGAACAAAAAGATCAAAATGTATTTGCATTAGATTTTTTAAGAAAAACTTTACATTATTGTCTTTACAGTCATTTTTGATCAATTTAATGCATCCCTGCTGATTACAAAAAATATATATATATATTTTTTTTAAATCATACTGACCCCAGTGTACAGTGTGGTAGTGTATGCAACTTATTTAATTGTTTGGACTAGTTACCATTATATTATATATGCTATTAAAATATTTTAATATTTATAAATGTACATTCACCATAGACATTTGATAAACATATGAATCATTATTATTATTCATTAGTAAGTGTGACGAAAAACATGACATTAAACAATAATATACTCTATCAATTCATATATATTGATATAATATATATATTGAATAACTGGCCAATCTCCATACCTGGACCGTGCCTCTAGGTCTGTAAGAGAGCCCTCCTTGACAAAGTGAGTGACATCAGCAATGTGGACACCCAGCTCTAACCGTTTCCCCCCAGGCAAAGTCCGTACAGACAAGGTGTCATCCACGTCCTCACAGCCCTTAGGATCGATACTGAACACTAGATGTGTCTCTCTCAGGTCCCGTCGAGAGGACACCTCACTGCTGTCCATCTGCCACGGGTTCTCGTCTGTGTTAACCGGCATCTCTCGCAACTAAAGAGATTCAAAAACAACAATTTTTTGGAATACACCTTGTACCTTTCTGCAAGGTCTACTATTGGGGATTTACTCTTTTAATAGGTCAAAATCACAGTTTATACATTTGAAATGACTCAACTCAGATGCTGACACTATGACCTCACCTGTGCCTCTGAGAATGGTGGCACATGGATGCAGTTCTCCACCAGAATGGTCTGAATCTCAGTCTCCAGCTCACCTGCTTTCCCCAGAACCCTCACACAATGACCATTTGGGTAGACAGAAGTACTCTCCCACGAATCTAGACGCACAATTACTCTCTGGTCCTACACAGAGAAGCGTGCCAGATGAACAAGACTTGTAGTACCATTCAAAAGTTTGGGGTTAGTAAGGTTTTTAAATGTTTTTGAAAAAAGTCTCTTATGCTCACACCAAGGCTGCAAAAACTAAAACAGTAATATTGTGAAATACTATTACAATTTAAAATAACTGTTTTCTATTTTAGTATATTTTAAAATGTAATTTATTCCTGTGATGGCGATGCTGATGTTTCAGAATCATTACTCCAGTCTTCAGTGTCACAAAAACCAGTTGTGCTGCTTAATATTTTTGTGGAAACCGTGATACTTTTTTTTCAGGATTCTTTGATGAAAATAGTTCAAAAGTACAGCATTTTTGGGGGGGGGGGTGGGGGGCTTTTGTAGCATTATAATTATCTTTACTGTCACTTTTTTTTATCAATTTAATCCTTGCTAAATAAAAGTATTAATTTCTAGTTCTTCAGTCATTCATTTCTAATTTCAGGAGTGTACTAAGTCTAAATGTTTAAGTGTTAACAAAGGGTATCAATAACAATGATATAAACATTACTTCACACTTGCTGCAACAAGATCTGCTAATCTAGCCTTAATGCGTTTAAAATACTGAATTATATCTCCACCTGCAGTGCCTCAGCCTGCTGTGTGCTGATACGGATTTTAGAAATGCGGTAGTCCCATGGAATGACCAGAATCTTCTGTGAATTTCGGCTCTGGGACTGCACCTCCTCGAGAGGAGGAAATGTCACAACGTAGTCTCTCCAGTTCCTCTGCAGAATACCCACCACCCTGCCTACAGAAAAGAGAGGAGAGAGTTAAAAACAGCCACAACTTATACAGCTATCAATCTGCAGAGAGGTTCAAAAACCTACTGAAACTTTGGGAATCTTCTCATTTGAACAAGACATTTTCTTCAATAAAATTGAACTCAAACATACTAGAATTAGTGATTAAAAATTGTTATGATATCTACATCTGTGTAGTTCTTTGTCATAAATGCAGTTTACATAATATGATGTGGAAGCAATTCAACACGGTTTTCTCATCCACTGTCAAATTTGGGCTTATTTATTTATTGTATGAAATTCCTTTTACCTAAATGGCATGAGACTGTGTGACTTTTCATACTCTTGTTATGCTTCATACTTCAGTGCAATAAAATTACTGAAATTTGTTATAATATTCATTTTATAATAAATCCAAAAGCAAAACACGCTAAAAGAACTATAAAAGGGAGTGATGAATGGTCCTCTGCTTCTATCTACTGGTTATATTGGTAATTTCATGTCATTTTCAAGTGTGTTTGTTTTCCATCAGGTGACAGAAATCCTGGCACATTTTCCATGTTATCTCCATGAATGAAAATGAGATTCATTTTAATTTTACTGCACAAATGTAGAGTTTAAAAAAAATAAGTGTTGAAAACATTACGTGTGTTGAAAAACGTGTTTTTTTGTTTTAATATTTTACATATTGCCAATCTAGACAATTACAGTAATATAAAGTTTGTCTATATTAATGAATATTAGCTGGTTATTTGAAATTATTAGAAATTAATTCAGTATTCAGGGATTGACTTGATAGGTGTGTAAATGTACTTAGTAAAAATCTGTCTTTACAACTTTCAATTGTAATGGAGTAATATTTGACCACTAGTATCTGTACTTTCACTTAAATAATAAAGTTGTTTACTTTGTCCACCTCTGCTTATGTTTACCTGTGGGCAAGGGCTGACTCTGGGTGTCCTCCTGTGCCCGCTCCTCCCCCTGACCTCCTGTAAGCGCCATAGTCCTGCCCTTCCACTCATTACGGGGCAACAGCTCTATGACAACCACATCTCCATGCACCGCCCGGTTACGATGCTTCGCTCCACTGATCAGCACATCACTGTTTAGCTCTAACAACACAGGATCACACAGGCAGGGTCAAAGGTAAAAGATCATAAAACCATCAATATCAAAAAATGTCAGTAATCAGAAAAAATGTAACGACTGATTAAAGTATGTTGATAACAACCTGTATTTTTGCTGGCTGAACCCTCATAACGGACAAAGGCTTCATGCTGTGCTCGATGTTTGTTCACACTGAGGTTGCCCTTAAAGGGGAGAGAGCTGGTTGGAATGTATCCACCAAAAAAAAAAGAGATCTGAAAAACAGGAGTATCTCTGAGAGGCACTTACCTGGATGTACCTTCCAGATTTTATACCAGCCTCCAGCACCTCCGCAGGCAGGTGTTCAGAATACACCTTCTCTGCTGCCTCACTCTCTCGCTCTTGAAGGGTCTGAGCAATGGAGATGTACAGATCATGGGCGGCCTGCAGGTCCGGACAGAAACTTAACAGGTACTCCTACAATAGAGTTCACTGGTGTCACTAATGGACAAGTATGTTGATCTCATTTAATGCACTTAAAAAAAACATCATTTGATTCAAAAACATGGATTACTTTGTGAAGTGCAGAACAGTCTAAACCCAGCTCTTCACAATTTGTTACAAATTTAAAAATGTGTATGGTAAATGTATTATGATAAGCCAGTCATCATCACAAAATAAACCCTGACAGCTTGATCATACATAATCCTAGATAAACAAATGGACATTATTTTTTATTATGTGAAAAAAAGAGACTGCAATCATATGACAAAGGGAATTGGTTTCCTGGCTGAGACAAAAATCAGTTATAAAATGTAGTGGTCATTAAACATATCTGACTCCAGAAAGATACTTAAAATCCAACACTACAGATTTGACAGAAAATAAAATAAAAGAACATACCTGAGTTGAGATGACATACACTCCACTGTTTAAGGCACTATATTCTGAAATAGCGTCACTATCTTCTGTAATCATGACCACTGGCCGGAGTCCAGCCAGATGATTATAGTACCAAACTGCTGCATTGTACACTTTTCTGTAAGAATAAACATCATGTTCACAGATAAAAATGACTCTCCCATGAGTGATCAAATATTTTTCGGAAATATGCTTTCCTCTAATCCTGTGAAGTGCCTCGTGGAAGCAGCTTCACTTCTCAATAAGGTTTCATATAAAAATTGCACTGCATACTTCCATTGTTTATTGAAAATCAAAGATTATTGATTTTCATCACTAATCAATAATCATCTTTATTGATAAATGCCCATTCATTTATCAGTTCAAATCCACGTATAAACAAGTTATACTGTCTAAGTACAGGACGGAAGAATATCCTTAAATGTGGAAAGGGTATTAATTGACGATTCTTCTTTTCTTGTCAAGTATTGTCCTCACTTGTCTTGGAATCATCAGAATGCTTGTGAGTTAATTTTGTTGATTGTATGGACACTGGAAAAGTTCAACATAAATATATATCAATTGTTTTCTTGATTGTAGTAAATGTAACTCCTGCATAAATGTATAAAAGGGTGTAGGCGTCAATAAGCTTAAGCTTCTGCCTACTTTTGAGCATCATATTCACGTTTTTAATTATTTTCTTACTTATTCATTGCGCATGTATCCTTCTTTAGTTTGGCCTACTGTGCTGACCTTTGTTACTATATAGAATTTTGTGGATCCTAGATGCTCAAATAAAAGTAAATAAAGTAAAGTGCATGACACATTAGAGGAGAGGAGGTTGACACAAATTAATTCTCTATTTCTCTATAGTCTATTAATACTCTCAATACTCTTTTCTCAAAGTACACAATACATAAAAGAAAGTGTAATACTGGATAGATTAGTCAGGACTCACCTCGTTTGCCATTTGTCCTGAGACTCACCCTTGTCTCTGGGGCAGTAGGAATATTGCTGAAACTCATTTGCAAACATCACACAATCGTGGCGAGGGTCCTTCAGTAAAGCACGCAGTCTGTTATAGTGCCTGTACAAGACAAAACAAAATGCATCTATAAAAGCAACCTTTAAAAGTAGCCCTTTTAATTTTTCTGAAGGAATTTTCCTTTTTTTATTCACACACGACAAGTGAGTGAAAAATGCACAATGTGTGACAGTAAAATAAAGTAAAACCGATGACAAAAAATAATATTTGAGAGGTCGACCTGCGTCCACGAGTGTGCTGAACAGTCTGGTACGCTGTCTGGGTCAAAACGATCCCCTGCAGCTCCCTGAACTCCAGTATCTCCAGGAAATCCCGAACCACTCCCACATCCGGAACCACATAGTGGGTCACATCACTAGACAGAACCTTCCCAACTGTTGGACCACAAAATGGTCGATATCATATTGTAAACCATTATTGTATTATCTAAATTGTAAACACAATATGAAAATTCATCACACATAGAACAAATTAATTGCAGGATGAATTACCGAACAAAATTATTTCTCACCAAAACATCAGATAGTAAATTACTGATAATTATCAGTGTTGTAGGGTGAAGAAGTGTTGCAAGGTTGCAACTTTCACAAACAAGATTTGTGACGTTTGCTTAATTACTACAAATCAACTTTAGGTTCGTACTAAACTAGTATGGAATGGTAAAGATCTGACATTACTTCAGGGGGCGTGACGTACCACATTTAGTCACCAGTAATGAGAATTACTGTACCTACTAAGAAAGATTTTCAGAATCAATGCAAGTTAACATTTCCTAAAGCTATAGTTCAGTGTAGAAGGTAAAGACCTCGTATTTTAAGATTATTTCTTGTTAGTATACTGATGCGGTCACTATAAAAAAATGTAAAATAAAATTAACTACACATTTCATGTTGTTTTGTATTGTTTGGCTGTCTCATGCTCCTCTTCTTACCGTTGTGACAGTTCGCTTGACAGAAGGAGCTTCCACACGGCACCTGCTCCCTCACATAATGCTCCCGAACCACACGGACCTTTCTACCCTTTGAGCTGTTCAAATGTAAAACCTTCTCG
Source organism: Rhinichthys klamathensis goyatoka (assembly GCF_029890125.1). NCBI lineage: Eukaryota > Metazoa > Chordata > Actinopteri > Cypriniformes > Leuciscidae > Rhinichthys > Rhinichthys klamathensis. Next base: position 508,560 of record NW_026606756.1, read on the forward strand.
GTTTTAATCATGACCGGATTATGCATAATAATCTACAGTTTGAGGTAAAGGTAGCGTTCAAAAACATCAGTATCCTCAGTTCTTCTTTGCTGTTTATCATCAAGATGAGTTTCTCATTTTCGAAATGAATCTGCGCCATCTACAGGACTGGAAGACGAGTAATCAATCAGTCACGGAGACACATTTATTTTAAATCATTTTTATTATTTATAATAATCTGAGAACCTACTGTCATGTTAATTCTCTATTACGTTTTTGTAAACTATAAAAATTCTTCAAATATTATAGACTCAGAAGAAAGGTATTAGACCATGTGTCAGAAAATTCTTCCCAGTGTCATAATGCTCATTTCACACCATCTTGCATATAGCAACATTCAGAAATGAAGTTTGGTTTTGACATGATACAATAACTTTTAGTCAAGAAAACAATCTTGTTGACTTTAAGAAGATCAAAGAACAATTAGAAAAAAACAGACATACAATCTAATGCTTTCCAATTTCAACAAAACTGCCCAGTATAGAAATTTTCTTCAGAGGGCGTATTACAGAAACCTTCTATCTTTTTTAAGATAAGATCTGTCAAGACAAGTTCATTTAGAATTTTTCCCAAATTCGTATTACAGAAGCAAATCTTAACTTGATTTAGGATTATATTTTACAAAATCTCATTTAGTTAAGAAATCTTAAATAAAATAGGTGTGTTTTTAAATAAGTGTTGCAAAAAGAGAAGGTTTGATAAGCTTGGTAGGAAAGGCAAAGCCTATCACTATATTTCATGGGAGGCTGTAATTATTTATCAGTGCTTTGTCGTCAAAGTGCAGCACATCATTTGGGTGTTCAAAAAGTATTTCCACCATCCAACATCACTGTTATTCATCTTGTATCATTAATAAATGTGACTCCATTCTCAGACAGGACTATTGTAATGGGATTTTTACAGTTGGCTTTCAAATAATTTTGAAGTAGGACACCAGGTTGTGCTAAAGTGAAGACAGTTTTTAGGGGTTTTTGTCGAGTTAGAATGCTTCTGTAATACCCTTTTCCTAACCGTAGTTAAGATAAGATTATGCACACGAAATATCATTCTGCAGCTTTTATCCTAAATGGGGTTCTAACTGATTTGTTACCAAACAGAGATCTTTCTGTAATATGCCCCCACATTTTGGTTCCTTAAAACATCCAAACAAAAGACACTACTTAAAATTAAAAACGTTTTCGATTGTTCAGTTATGTAAAATTGCCTTGAGATTGATTTGGCAAATCACTTTAAAAATTACAATCATTTCTTAATTATCCTTTTGTCTTCAAATGCGTGCAACATTAAATAAAGAGTCTTTGGCATCAGAGATTTGTTCTTATTGCGACCGTCCCTGCGGAAAGTTGGTCATCTGGATGCTGTCTCCTTGTAGTCCTGGATTGTAGTAACCAAGTCCATCAAACTTCAGGTCTAGTGGCTCACTGTTATCCAGTCGGAGAACTTTGAAACGATGAGACAAAACAATTTAAATAACATCATGGAGGAAAAACGATTCTGTAGTTCATAGAAGCCCTCACATGTATTCGAATGGATCTCAGTTCAAAGTACTGACAGGAAAGTTTTATATTACCTGGATCAGGTGATGTCTCTTCCACCAGTTTTCTGTGTGAAAAGTCTCTTCTATTCCTTCGATTCAGGATGATAAATGCTGCCAAGGCAATGATCCCCACTACAATCCCAACGGCTAGGACGATAGCCCATGCCTCCCCTTTCTTGTTTTCAGCATCTGTAATATCTGAGGATAAACCTGTAAAGACATATTACATGTTTATTATAACAAAGACACTAACTTCTTCATCCAAAGATGCTCTCATAAAAGACAAAATTATTGACCAAATTAGAGAACAGATTGGTATGTGGTTGCCTTTAACATGGAGTTCCTGGTTTAAAAATGTGAATGGAATCAACACCATCAGAGGGGTTAAAGTGGTTGCTGTCTAAAAGCTTTTTATAAGCTAATTATTGTACAACAGGCCAAACACACAACATCTAAATGTATATAATTATTCTGGATATGTAAATAGCCTATAACCTGTTCTTTTAAGTTTAGGATGCGGTTTGGACACAAATTGGTCAGAGTTACACGAAGAGATAATGGGATTTGTTCTTCAATGTCAGGTATTCTGTGTCACATTGGTCCACGCCTGACCTCGAAAGGAGCCCCTCCCAATATCTGTGGGGTGAACACCACTCTTATTGTGAATGAAGGTTTGGTGTCAGTAACTAGACACTCTGGCCCAGAGCAGAGGACAAACAAAGCCCGAAACCCAATCCAACACAGAGGAACAGCAAATATGGCTTTTATGACTGAATTGAGAAGCTGAGAATAAGGGTTAGCTTGAGGGATGAAATTAAAAGATTTGTGATCTTTGTGAACTACAGAAACAGAGAGAGAAATAATGCTTATAAAAGGTCAAAACACTATCAGTGTCCCAGATTTGTAGTGTGCTTTACAGTTTAACTAAAATATTTTTGCCATATACACTACTGTTCAACGGTTTTGGGTCAGAAGATGTTGTTGAATGAAGTCTCCTAAGGCTGCATTTATTTGATCCAAAATAAAAAAAGTAAAGTAAAAACAGAAATATTGTTAAATATTATTAGAATTTAAAATATTTGTTTCTCTATTTGAATATATTTTAAAATGTAATTTATGATGCAAAGCTGAATTTTCAGCATCATTACTCCAGTCTTCAGTGTCACATGATCCTCCAGAAATCACTCTAATTTGCTGATTTGCTGCTCAAGAAACATTTCTTATTATCAGTGTTGAAAACTTTTTTTCTTTTTTTTTTAGATTAGACATTTTTTGTAACATTATAAAGGACTTTACTGTCACTTCTGATCAATTTAATTTGTCCTTAATGAATAAAGGTATTCATTTCTTAAAAAAAAAAAAAAGATATTACTGACCCCAAACTTTTAAATGGTAGTGTAATTACAAATATCTCATGACAGAACTCTTCGGTCGGCTATCAAATGAAGCTTGCTCTTATAAACACTGATTATTAATGCTCGATTGATGCTGATTTGTGAGTCTAACCTCTTTCAGAATTATCTTTGTTGTCAAAAGGTCCAGTCAAGTTTGCTCCTGTGTCCTCACTGTCTGCGGCAGGTGTTGTGATGTCCTCAGGGATGGCAGGTGGAATCACTGGTGGTGTTGTTCCGTTTACTGGTGGTTCAGTTGGACTCACTGTAGTTTTGTACTGGACGTTCTCATCTTTTGTTGTGGTGGCCGGACTCTTAGTAGTGCTGTTGGTAGGTACAACGTCTGAGGGCAAATATCCAGAACCCGTTTCGTCAAGGCTGCTCTCTGTTGTGGTAGTCTCGGGTTTTGGACTGGTAAATGTGTCATTAAGAGCAAATTGATTCGTGTGCTCCGGCTCTGGTGTGGAGGTATTTGTAGCTGTCTCCTGGGTCTGTGTTTCATTGGATTCCGCTGAAGATTCTGAGGGCTCAGAACTTGAAGTAAGTGCAATCATAGGAGGTGGCGTTGTAGAAATGGGTCCGCCAGAACTGGCTTCCTCTGTGTCATTGTCCCTGTGATCAGGGATTTGATACAGTTCTGTGGAATTCTGCTTTTGTTCATCTCCTCCAGTAAATAGAAACGAGCCAAATGATTGTCCATCTTCTACTGAACTGCTCTCCATACTTTCTCCCATTGGAACAGATGGTTGAACAGGTGGTTTCTCACTAGACGACTGTGTTTCGTTGTTGTCCATTGCCCCATTATCTCTTTTCCACTCCTCGGGTATCTCAGTGGATACTTGTTGGAATGTCTGAAGTATCAAGAGGAGTGCAAGTATGATGCCCAGTGGCAATTTCATGTTGGGTTCTTCTACCTGCCAAAATGAGACACATTACTTGTGTGTATAGTGAATGTGCATATCACAGAAAGCACTTTGGTCTCACTTAGGATAAATTCTCAAGACCAACAGCGAAAAGAAGAGCAACAATGTTCCACTTTTTTAAATATGACAAAAGTTTTATCAAATATACATTGCCGCTATAAATGCTGGCATCAATCAAAAGGCGAATTCTCATAATATGAATCAACATTTGGGAAAAGATGCAAATCCTAAGATGTTTCTCCTCTACAAAATGAAAGTGTTCTTCAGTCTTTATTTCTCAGAAACCTCTGTTTAGCAGCCCTTTGTTCCACTCCCATGAGTCCTTTTCACTGAAGTGTATCTAAGCCCTCTTGATGCAAGTGTAATGTACACCATTCAACCATTTCACTGCATTGTAATAACAGGAGGTGAGCACACAATATTCTGTATTCTGTGTCTGGTATACAAATTACACACCCAAACTATATTTAGATACATTTTGAGTGAGATTATAACAAAACAAAAAAGGACAAAGTGACTCTCTCACATATACTTGTATAAATACTGTTTTGTACTTTTTTTGTGTATTGATGAGATGAGAAGTGGCATAATGTCGATAATTGATATCTATATTTTATTTTAATGTGTTGTTGAACAGACACACCCGCACTTAACATGTGACTAACTGGGTAACTATTTCCATCACGTTGTGACATCATAGCTATTCCTGTTTGGCCAGTTTATGCCAACCACCAACAAAACTATTTAGCAGTGACAATATTACAGAAATGAAATGGAAAGAGTATTTGGTATAAAGGAGTTAATTTATGGAACTTTCTTCTTATTTCACTTAAGAGCTCTAAAACTATTAATGCATTTAAGAAAAGATATAAGTTAAACATTATGGAAAAGTATAGAACACTTGAATGAAGAACATTAGAAAAGTAAGCGAAAGTGGATGCATAATATAATTTTGATTGTTGAAGTTTAAGTTCTGTGCTTACATGTTATCATTTTTGGTATAAGAGAAACCATAAAATTGTGTCATCTTTGGACATAGTGTTTTTGTTGTAAAAGGGGTTAGGCAAAATAAGTCTCGACTTCAGCCTAAACCCCTTCGGTCAGGTATTATTTAGCATTTAAATTCTTAGGTACTCATTTTGTATTTATCTTTCTAATGTATTTACATTTTCTTTTCTTTCTCTATTTGTTTCATTGTTTTATGTTTTTTTCATTGTGTACAGGATTTTTGAATTACATATGACCTAAGATTTAATTGTTCAAAATGACCGAAGAAAATAAATTACTAACTAACTAACTATTTGGGGTTCACATTAGTGACCTTTTTGTGTGTATTTATTTTATAGAACATTTAATCTGCCATGTCATATCTGAACCAGATGCTGATTGCTAGTGGCATAATTATTTTTCTTATTTACAAATATTATAAAGTTGTTGTAACAATTATTTATAGCATGTCTTTGTTCTTAATTTGGGCAATGGGCAATATATGAAGTACTCTACATTGTCAGTTATTATTATATTTTATGTTTGCTTGGCAATATTTCGGAGGCAATATGAAGTCAACATGAAAAGTTTGTCAATGCTGCCAAGGGGGAGGCCCTCACCTCCCAAAATAATAATAATAATTAAAGTACATGTCCATTAAATTAGAAATGTAAAATAACACAATTTTATACTTCTCTTTCCCTCCTTAAAACATCCTGGATAAAAAAATATATTTATAATAATATTCTAGTATTATAATAATATATATTAGTACTGTGAGTATGTGGCATCTCTTATGTTGAAGTTTGATGCAGGATTAAAGAATAGTCAATAACGCAATGTACAGATAAGAAATGTATTATGCAAATGTGTTAATCTATAATATGATATATATTCCATAGGTTTGTTTAAAGAATACATTTTTGGTTCATTTATTATTAGAGGTTCATCAGTGGATTCAGAAAAACTACTAATATGTCTAATTTTACTAATGGTTTTCAGGTGTTATGTGTCAAACCTCCCAATGGTAATTATTAGTTATTTAATCCTGATGATTTCCTTTGATGGATCAGAATTTCAATAGCCTTCATACCACTGACATCTAATACCTATTCTCTATTTTACACCAAACTAGCCCAGTCGAATGTGAAAGCAGCACAATTCCTCAATAGATTTCTATGTATTTAAAATTAAAACTGTGCACCTTACCTGAGTGCTGCCTGCTGGGCTCGGGTGAGATGATCGAGGTTAAAATAGAATCGCTTGAGAGTTCAGAGACTGTGCATCCAGAGACAAATGGCAAGGGGAGGGCTCTGTCTCGCTTGTGGCTATCAGGAAACTGGCCTTTCCTGAATTTGCACCTGTAAACCACACCTTCCTGCATGCAAACAGACAAATAAAGCATTGATGTGCGTCAGCTGTAACAATGAATTAAGCTGAACGTCAATCTCCAGTCATACGTCAGTTATACATACGTCATTACTATAAACGGGTTTATCCTGGAGGTGAGTTTTGAAGACTTTGAGCAAGTGAAATTCCCTGGAGGGAGGAGCACCTGACACGCTGGCTGGGCCTCTGAGCATTCCTCCCATGCCCTGTGTCCATGGCAACCCATAGGTTGCTCAGATCTGCTTTCATCCGCCCCATACCTTTGCAACATTAAACATTTTGTCCATGACAAAAGACACATGCTATTTTTACATGACCGATGACCTTATGCGTCATAAGGGCGTCTTTTGTGGTAGTGGGGTCAAATTCTGCATTTTTATAATGTCATACTGATGGTGAAATTTTTAGTCATGTCTTTAAGTGGGATAGTAGGGGTATGTTTCCAGTGCTTAATCATGGGCCTGTGAACAACCTGTGAAATATCATTGGCTGGAAGTGGACAGACTGGCCAGATGATTGTACTTCCCACATTTGCCCAGCAGAGGGTATTCTTGCATTAAATGTGGTCATTTCAGTTGCTACTTATTGTAGTAAGTTACTAAAATTATAAGGCCAGGAAAATGGCAGATGACCTTAATTTAATAAAGCATATTAAAAGACCCTCCCCCCTCCCAGATTATCCTTCTTTATTCTCAGTATTATAAGCTACTCCGTCTCAACAAAAATGCTGACCTGCTGTAAGAATGGAATCAGTAGGCTATACTGTTTTGCATAATATGCCATTGTTCTTCAGAAACAGTGTGTTTATTAATTTATAAAGTTTATAAAGTTACTTTATAGGTCTTTAATTTGCAGTATGTTGAAAATGTCCTTTTTGTAAAGATTTTTTATTTTATTTTAGTTGAAATGGGGAAAAAAGTATAAAGAAAAAGTAACAATTTGGGGCAATTTAATCAAGTTGGTCTAATTTGGGCCATTTAAATCGATTTGGTCTAACTCAATTTGGGCCAATTTAATTAAGTTGGTACAACTCAATTTGGGCCAATTTAATTGAGTTTGTCCAACTCAATTTGAGCCAATTTAAATAAGTTGGTACAACTCAATTTGAGCCAATTTAATTAAGTTGGTACAGCTCAATTTGGGCCAATTTAATCGAGTTGGTCTAACTCAATTTGTGTCACGAATCCAGTATGTGGCCTTCCACCCGATAGCCACCAGAGGTCGCTTCTCCATCATATTGACTCTCACACCACACTGGACAGCATTTCCCATCATCCATTGAACGGACAACACACACAACTGATTACACTAATCACACTCACAGCTGAGAATTATCTCACAATCACTATCACTCAATCACATTCTTTATAAACCTTGGACTTTCTCTCTGTGAGCGCCGAGTATTGTATAGCGCTTATCCTAGCGATAGCTACTCTACGGAGCCCACTCAGTTGTTTTAAGTCTTGCCTTGCCTGTGTTCTTGTGTTTTGATATCTTCCTGTGTTTCCAGGATTAACCCTTTGCCTTGCCCTTCGGACTCTGTTTGCCCCTCGTTTGAATCATTGCTTGCGTACCTGGATTATCTCTCTGCCTTGCCCTGTTGGATATTGTTCACCGATCGTAGACCCACGCTTGCCCTAGGGTCTCTCTTGTGTCTTGCCCGTACCATACCTGTTTACCGTTGTCTGACCCTTGCCTGTTTACTATGTTTCTAAATAAAAGCTTGCACATGGATCCGCACGCCTCACGTCTTGTTCGCCCCATTACAATTTGGGCCAATTTAATTAAGTTGGTACAACTCAATCTGGGCCAGTTTAATTAAGTTGGTACAGCTTAATTTGGGCCAATTTAATTGAGTTTGTCCAACTCAATTTGAGCCAGTTTAATTAAGTTGGTACAACTCAATTTTAGCCAATTTAATTGAGTTTGTCCAACTCAATTTGAGCCAATTTAATTAAGTTGGTACAACTCAATTTGGGCAAATTTAATTAAGTTGGTACAACTCAATTTGGGCCAATTTAATTAAGTGGGTACAACTCAATTTGGGCCAATTTAATTGAGTTTGTCCAACTCAATTTGAGCCAATTTAATTAAGTTGGTACAACTCAATTTGGGCCAATTTAATTAAGTTGGTACAACTCAATTTGGGCCAATTTAATTAAGTTGGTACAACTCAATTTGGGCCAATTTAATTGAGTTTGTCCAACTCAATTTGAGCCAATTTAATTAAGTTGGTACAACTCAATTTGGGCCAATTTAATTGAGTTTGTCCAACATTGAGTTCTCCAACAAGTATGATAACTACATTACTGTTCATAATCGGATGAAACCAGTGTGATATTACCAACAGGCCAACATATAACTTAAACTGTTCTAAGCTGGCTTGATCATCTTAGCTGGTTTTAACTAAACTAGTTTCAGCCTGGCTAAGCTGGCCTCTTAGTCTGACCTGCTGAAAAGGGACCAAAACCCTTCTAAAACTAACCAACCAACCAACACATCAGCATAAGCAGACAGAGAGACCAGCTAAAACCACCAAACCAACTTAGGCTTAGATATATTTTTTTAGCATGAGCTGAATAATTAAAATCATCTTTCCCATCTTTAAATGTTTATTATTAACTATCCCTTTAAACAAAATACATGTTGAAACATAATGTTGAATCCTTTCTGCTTGTTGCACTCTTGACTTGATATTCTTGTCAAATTCAGATGCTGTTTTTTTTACAGAAAAGTCCCTAGAACTTTTTTATGTTAACATAAAAATTGCAGTTGTTATGTCATGGTCATCATACAATTAGAAATATGATTAAAGAAGAAACCATTGCAGTGTTTCTCAATGTGGGTTGGGCTGTTTTTCAATTTGAAACTTTAGAGGGAATAACCAACATCACATTTACTTTACCGGTATTTACTTTCTTGACACTTTAAATGAGGCAACTAACTTCTGTCCAAGCCTTTTCAATTGAACATTTTGGGCATTGGAAAATGTTGTTTGCAGAAGGTTCCTATTCAAATGAATAAAATGAAATTGAGCCATAAACTTCCCCTGGAGAACAAAAGCTTGATGCCCATAGGCCAGACTATTAAACTACGGGGGCTTGCTTCACATCATAAAGCTACACACACTATAGTTGTCAAGCTCTGACTTCACAGAAAGCACTGTATTATGGAAAACTGAATAAAACTAAATAAAATATAAATTGATCATTGCCATGACAACATGGTCAAATGCTTATCCAAGGAAACTGTTAGATCAGCGAAAGCTTAGAAGTTTTTTTTATTTTATTTTTATTTGGGGCCTCCTGAAATTTAAGACCTCATGGCGGAGCGGTGAACTGTATTTGACTGGAGCAACCTGATGGATGGTGAGGTAACAGACTTATGCAGTGACAGTGTCAAATGTGAATAATTACAATACTACATGAAATGTGAATAGCAGCTGGACACTGAGAAAGCATGAACATCATGTCCTTGAGTGATGTTTTATTATACTGGAAGAAGCAAGCCAAACAATTAAAGCCATCATTCCCTTAACGTTTTTAATGGTTTACCAGAAGTTTTACTCAAACATTTTTTTTATGTTAATGGAAGCCAAAAGAAGATGTTTTAAATAAGGCAATATTTATTGAGCATTGGTAGAATGTTTTGTTCTATTAGATTTTTCTGAGTTATAGCCTCTGGGATATCTTGCAGTTTTCAAAATTGATGAGATAGATAAGAGTGAATTTTGATGTAGCCCAACCAACCAGTCTTGTTAATTTGTATCTTTCTTTTTTGTGACACTGTCTTGGATTCGGACAGTGAAGGCAATGTTTAATGTTAGTATCATTGCTTAAGCCACACGGTTAAATGAGCAATTATAGTAGTAGCATACAAGTTAATGCAACCCTATGTGACTTTTTTCTTCTTTACAACCCAAAATAGCCTATAAGTTTTAACTCTAGTATGTTCCATATATTGAAAGCAGATGTACACCAATGCTCATTTAAAAAAAACACATGACAAATACAATTTTAAAAATATAAATGAAAAGTAGGTAATTATTCCCTGAAAATCCATGTAACAGTCATGGTCACCAATCACGTGCATTTGATATTTCAAACAACAGCATATAATTGCAACTGTGATTTATACAACAGTTCAAAAAACAAGATGGTAATATTGAGTAACTTACATTTTTTGACACAATGTTGCCAGTTATTTTGTCTGTTTTTGCATCAACAACGAAAGCAGTTAGACAATGTCGCGTCTCTGAGTAGGCTACACAAAACCGGTGATTTCTTCTCAAATGAATCAGCATATTTTGAACAAATCAGTTTAGTGAATGATTAAAAGACTTAGGGTGAATTGCCCTAATGTGGGACATTTTTTGCACTTCAGACTTCTGTGACATATTGCAATGTATAACCAGAACATTAAATCCACACCCAATACCATTTTAAAAACCCCAGTATGTGTCCTAATCAAATCAAAAGACAAAATTCAGATAACCCATTCATAAGAGAAATTATAGACATATTAGTGCTCTTATTGCAAGTTGTCTGAGACAATCTGCAGCTTCCTAATGTGGGACAGTTGTGCCCCCAATGTGGGACACTGAAAAATCTATGATAAAATACCAAAAATCACATTGATACATGTAGAATAGTAAAATCTTATATTATTTTAGATTCTCTCTTAAATCTTAGTTAGTAATTCTCTTTGTCATGAATGAATGAAACATGTAAAATAACAAAATCTTTAGTTATCCATTTCCAGTAAACCAGTATCACAATCCATAAACAAGACCATTATATCAGTTATACTGTAAAAAAAAAATCCCGTTGTTTTTACGGAAAAAAACTGGCAGCTGTGGTTACCAGAACTTTACTGTCAAAAATACGGTATCAACGTTTTTGGTTTTACAGACTTAACGTAAAATTTACAGCATTACACTGTAATTCATTATCTGATATAATGATAATTTACCAACCTATTGAAGTATTAATATCTGTTTTATACCATTGTAATACACTGACAACCAACAACCACCACAGCAGTGATGAGAGTCACATGATAAATCAAAGCTCATCTCAAGCAATCTTCCACAAGAAAGATAATACTATTATATTGAAGCTGCACATTCTTATTCACACAAACATTAAACACCATCATGGTAACACACATGAAATTTTAAAAATGCAATAAACATTAATTTAACAACATTAAATGTAACATAAAACCCTAATGTACATAACTGATTAGAAAATAACTAAGAAAACTAAGAAGAAACATAGTTATTTCAACAAAAATAAATCAAATGTGAAGTGTCATGCAGGGAATTGTGGGAATGTCAATTTACGGTTTTTCACTGTAAATTATACAAAGAGTTGTTCTTTTCACTTTCAAAAACTGTAAATTTAACGGAATTTTACAGTAAAATTACATTAAATGTACTATCTATCACAGTTATTTACCGTATATAGTAAGGAAACTTTCTGTTAACCAATTAACAGTTTTGCACTGTAGCATTTTTACAGACTTTTACCGTTGAAATCACGATCATTTTTTTACAGTGTAGTGATGCATTTGTAAAACACCTAAAAAATAAACAGATAAACTTTGGACCAAAATAATTAATTATAACTAAAAAATAAATGTACAATTGTTTTTGTTTCCTCTTTACCAAAACAGCATAATGGAGAACCCCCTTCTTTAAACTTACTGATAAAATCATAACATGGATAATATCTATTAATTATTTTAAAGTGAGTTTCTTTGACTTATTTATTAGGAATTACATATTTATTAATATCTGACCACGGATTCTGAAAAAAGGTCATGAAAATCCTGTTTCCATTTCATCAATGCCTTAGGTGAAACATTTTTTTCTTTAGTTAAGATTTGTCTATATAAACATTATTCATATTTTTATTAAAATAAAAAATAAAAATGTTTAAAACATGCCCCACCACACATTTTTGACTCATTGAAGTACTGTCCCACATTAGGCTGATCATACTGTCCCGGATTTGGAAACCACATTTCCTAATGTGGGACACTAGGAAATTTGATACAAATATAAAATATATAGTTTATACACATACAGTTACACTATTATTTGATGGACAAACATTTCATAAGCATATTAGGCTAAAAAGTAGCAGGATTGCTTTGTGTAAAATCTATTTAACTCCTTAACATCAAATTTGTTGTCTTTAATAATGTTTACTGTTACATCCCGTAGATCTTAGGAATTTTTGATTAGGGGTGTGTGGGGTTATAACAGTAAAATAAATGTGTGTGTGGGTCTCAAAATGGAGGTGTGGCTGTGAAAGAGGAGGATATAGACAGTTCAATTCGATTTCAAAAGTTTTAAAAGTGCATAGTGCCAAGTGAAAAGAGTGAGAACAAAGAAAGACGAACAACACAATGACAAGGCAAGGAGGGAAGGCGAAAGCTTGTGTAACACAGGTTAAATAAAGGTAATTTAATTTATACACAATGGGCTACATGCACGCATAACTTCCGCGTTTGACGCAAGGATGCTCGTGCGTTTCCGTTTGGGGAGATTTAAAGCGGAGGAAAACCGAGGAAAACGGGATTATGGCAGAGTCTTCAAAATTTACTGTCCTCTCGTCTTTGAAACGAAACTTTAATACGTTTAGATGTAATTTTATATATAGTTATGTTTATTTAATATAATAAACACAGAAGCATAAACAAAATGAGGAGTGTCTGTTTTGTCTGTTTTTGCGACTAACGTTTCTTTAGTATAGCAATAGAGTATAAAAACCAATATAAATTCTCGGTATAGCATTGGACTCTACGATCGGCGGAAGTAATCCAGCATCCTTAGACCTTCACCGGAAATACCGCCGTGCATAGAGCCCATTAAGTGATCTGTTCCCTTAATAAAAGTCGATAAGAGATGGAACAAATGAGTGATATAAAAAATAAATAAATGAATAAATATGCAAATTCATTCTAGATAAAAGCTCGGTGATCAACCAATGTGAGCTCTTTGTCATTTGCGCCATGGGTGTCGACGCATGCGCAATGACAGGAGAGAGACAAGCTTGATTGAGAAGAGCAGACGCAATCTGATCGTCGTGATCCATTTTATAAGTCTTAGATTGAAAATCTTTGAAAAAGTTGAGATTTGATTAATTTGATGCATTCTGAATAAGAAGCCGACTGAATAGAGGAATACATTCTAGCTGTTCACCGACGCCATTTTATGATCACGCACGCCTGTAGTTGCGCCTGTGTGAGAGCAAAAGAAAAATCGATCACAAAGAGTTCACCGTCGCCATTGTTGGCCACGTGTCTGTATTAGAGAGAAAGGAGGCCAGGGTTTTTTTTCTCTCCTTTGTTTTTTTTTTCGTTTTCTTTTCTTTCTTCTTGATATCGTGGAGACATGATGACTGCACCACCTTTAGTGACATCCTGTAGACTCCGTGTTTGATGGCGAGCCAACCCAGTTTCTAGAAAGGGAGAAGACATCACGTCGTGGAGAGGAGGCCGATATCCTTTCTTTGAGTTTCCAGTGCTACAAATTTGATCTTAAGAACTTTTCTTTCTTTTTGAGGGTGTATGGTCAACCACAACCCAGATTTGAGAGACATTGAAACTTTTACGAGAGATACTTGAGGGTCTTTAGAGAGAGATTATACTCTCTTTTGTTGTATCTTATTTGTTATTTTCTATTTTCTTTCTGAGTGTTGAACTATGTCGGTACATATTTGAAAACACCAACAAGAGTGCACTCGTGGTGGAAATTTTCATAGTCAATTTTATTGTCTATTGTTTATGTGATCTTGTAATTTACTTTTATACATTTTCTATTTTTTTCTTTCAAGTGAAACCAATTATATTTCTAATTCAATCTTGTGTCTGTCTGTTACTTCTTATGTTAACCCGCTGTCTCCTTAGCGATCCCTAATTCTTCTGATGGAATTTAAATCTTATCTGTATTATAAAACTAAAGTAAAAAGAAAATCTACTAAATTACTGCTAATAATTCAGACAACACTTGAAATAAAAAAAAAATAGAACAAAAACACCTCTGATATGTAACAAACTGACAAAAAGGAAATGTAGAAAATAAGTCTTCAGCATAAAAATGCCCTAACACATTTTATTACGTACACTAGTGTATGTAACAATTACCAAACAATGAGCATATTCACAAAATGAAAAATAATTGTAATTCTCCATCTAAATGAAATTAGATGAACCTGTGATTAAAGGAGAACAGACATACATTGATATATAAAGGTGTGTTACAGCTGGAATCTTCTTGGCCAACCATAAGAACCCAAACTCAATGACCACACAATTTTCCTTTTCTCCTCCCCTCTCTCTCCTTTCTACCCACTTTTTTCAACATTTTCAGCAGCTGCTTTTCCGTTTATCACACTATTACATAAACCCTGGAAAAATGTGGGAGTGGAGCTTAACTTCCCAGTCAAAGACCATCTTAGATAAAGAATTATAATGATTAATATCCACATAGGGGTTTAAAGTAAGAGGTTTTCTCTCCCTGTAGACATTTTGTGCATCAAAGAACATCACATATGTTTAGAAATCAGATAATTTCTTCTGATATTAATGCTTGTGCATTTGGGCTAATAAACTACTGAAGGCTCTTTTTTTTTAACAGTTAAATTGAATAGATAAAGCACTGACCTACATAACATAACCACCAGGTACAGATAATTCAACAACAATTTTTGATTTGCAGTTCTGGCAGCGATATTAACCTTAGATATGGTGAACACATGGAGATGGTTTCAAAACAGTCTTTGCTAGAACAAAACAAATTGTGCAAACACTTAAGGGCATCTGGTGTGTGACTCAGAATAAGATCAGAGCTTAGAGCTACTCTTTTCCTGCTGACAATGAGAATCGTTCACCTCCTGGGCACATGTGGCTATTGGCCAGCACAAAATAGACAGCGAGAGCAGAAATGGACAAAGAAAAGAGAGGGAGAGAGAGAGAGAATCCAGACCTAAAATGATTCCAGATTTGGAGGAAAGACAGAGAGAGATAATAAGAGAGAGACTTTCCTCAGACATGAGCTCAGCATCCTGCTTCACTGATGTTTCACTGCTGATTGATGCCCTGAGGAGGCCAGAAACTGGCCTGTTGAGGACTTGAAAAAGTAAACTTGGAGAACCACTGCAGCTTAGATGTAGGGAATGTGAGATAAAACATTCCTTTTTGGTGAACAAAGTTTTTATGGCTGTATCCATAAAAACACATCTAAAAAAAACTAGGTCACTTGGACAAATTTTTTTGTTTTCAGCTGGATTCTGCCAATTACAGAATACACCACCCAAATAATTACACAAACCATATACAGTGACATAAAACTTGATATTACACTAATCAATGATAATTATTTAAAATGATGGTGATATATCAATGCTCACAGCCACACAAACGCAGATGTACTGTATAGGAGCATATGCATGAAAAGATGCATCTGGAGAATTAAAGTACTTGCAGATTTTCTAATTCACAATGGGTTTTATATGCTGAGCCAGAACATCTCAGTGTCTATTCCATCTTTATTTCATTCAACCCTTCATCCATCATTCTGTCTCACAGTCCTGAATCACATACTTTTAGTGCAGAATGTATATGATGATTATGCAAATGTCATTAGTAAGATGTGATTCTTAGTTAGAGTAGACTATAGTATATATACTACTGATTTTCCTCCACAGCAGATTCATATT
This sequence comes from Rhinichthys klamathensis goyatoka, assembly GCF_029890125.1. Taxonomy (NCBI): domain Eukaryota; kingdom Metazoa; phylum Chordata; class Actinopteri; order Cypriniformes; family Leuciscidae; genus Rhinichthys; species Rhinichthys klamathensis. Next base: position 524,554 of record NW_026606756.1, read on the forward strand.
TGGAACTTATACATTATCTGTAGATCTGTCAGCTCCTTTCAGTTGTAAGGGGATTTACAGTCAAAGACCCAGAACCAGATATGAGGAATGAAAGAGTGCAGTCAATTGAAGAAAAGTTTTACTGAAGATAGTAGTAATAGAAGAAGATAGAAGATTTGTAGTTTCATCAGCAGAAGTCAGCTTCAAGACTCACAAGGAGTTCGTAGGCCGCCCTGTTTACAGTTACAAAGATCACAGCAATTATACCCTACACCAAGGTCTAAGCTACGTCCTTGCTTCAGGTTGAATGGTTCAGGTTCTCATTGGCTAAGAAATAATAAACAGAGTAATTTAGACAGATAGACTGAATCATATCTCCATCGATTATGCAGCTGACACTCGGACCCTTAAGTTACAGGCATGCCATGATGACCTTCCAGGTCGCAGATTTGGGTTGCTGGGCACCAGCCTGTCCCGAACAACAAGTCGGTCAATCTCCAATAATGCCAGTGGTTCCTTAACCTGTAACCAAGAATACTAACACACATACACAGACACACAGCTTCTTCAAGGTTGGATTTGGCCAGGCTGTAACTATAAACAGGAGAGTCTTCTTAAAACATCAAGATAATACGTTCTTTCTCTCAGTGAGAGGACACTATGACTTTAGTCTAACTGGAAAGTAAGGCTTTAACAAAGAAATGGTCCCTTAAACTATAGACTTCAATGACCCCTGTGACCATAGTTGTCAGAGTACCCTACAAAAGCAAATGTATGTATTGACACATGTTGAAGACCTTTCTCAAACACAAGACGAGTCCATATTTCATTTCTGGAAGCCGGGCTAAATGAGCAAGCACTGTTTCTGCATTCCTGGCATTTGAGCCAGACCCTTCAGTCACCTCTCAGATATAAAATACAGACATTAGAGAAGACATGAAAAGAACGTTTCAGTAATCGCACTGGTAACTTCTATAACCAAGTAAAATCTCATAAGCCTAGAGAAGTCATTCAACTCATGTGATATTTAGACGGAAAAATATTGATTAATAAACCTTGATTACCTTGATTATAATCACCTTCACAGTCAACACTTTTGCACTGTTTGAACAAATGGTTTAGAAGTGCAAAAAAATTGTTGGCTTTTGTAGCAACGTACTAACAAAAAAACTTCTTCTGCTCCAACAATCATGGATTGTTCCTAGAAACTATAAAATAGAGACAAGTCTGATCCCTGAGAGAATTTTATTTTTAGTTTATGGCAATAGGCACAAGACTCACAGCCATCTGGTTTCAGAGTTTCTGTCACACTTTTATCACTGTTCTCAATAAAGAACCTACTAAATATTTCTGTCAAGTAGCCTATGTTATTGACCAGAGAGTAGTACAACAGTGATAGATTTTTTTAAAATATCCAATATAATTGATTATACATTTGCAATGTAATTTTTGGTAATATCAGCATGTGCAAAGCACCCTGAAGTAAAAAAAGAAAAGAAAATCATATACAGTGGCAAAAACACAGGGCTACAAATTTACTTTACTTACAACGTATTTTATTAAATATGACAGATATTTTTAAAAGCCCAGAATGACCTTGGCAATTTCCCTCTCAATTCTTTTGGGAGGAATGCGGAGTTTAATTAGAAAGAACTCAGCTTGGTCTGTCTGTCTGTCTGTCTGTCTGTCTGTCTGTCTGTCTGTCTGTCTGTCTGTCTGTCTGTCTGTCTGTCTATCTATCTATCTATCTATCTATCTATCTATCTATCTATCTATCTATCTATTTAACTTAAAATGACTTTTTTTTTCTCAACAATCTTACATTGAGATCTCAAACTGTTCATTCCACTTGACACTAGACCTAATTTTCCCTGCAACTTAATTGACAAGCCCTAGACTAACATTGTGCAAACATTTGCCTTTTTTCATTAGCTTCCTATTCTGGGAACATGGCTATTTTCTGTCACAGTGTGGTGTCGACATGGTGTGGCGTGATTTGCCTGACTCTGACAGTGTCTTGGGCACAATGAGGGCATTTATATACCTCAGACGTAGTGAGACAGAACTGCTTCTGCGGCAGCGTTCCTGGCAGATGCACGGAGGTTTAACACTACCGCAGCTATTCCTGTTGAGCACGCTCCAACCATTACTGCACCAGAGAAAGCCCAGTGTAGGTCCACTGTTGGCCTAGTGTGGGTCTCTTCCAACTGCTTCAGTGCTCCCAACACTTACTGCATATGGAAAGCATGCGTGATCCTCCTCCCTGCGTTAAATAAGAACCTAGATTCTCTGGTCTAAACATTTCCACTGTTTGAATATTTTGCACACCTTAGGAGTGTGTTGCAACACTCGGTTATAATGAAAATTGAAGATTATTTATGTATGTGTTCTCTGACTCTCCTCATAGCCTTCATCCTGCTTTTATGTATGATGGTGTTTAACAGCCGTTGGAAAGACCAACGGCTCTGTGTGCCCATGCCAGTTAAAATGAACTTGCCTCTTTTAAACACTTTGTAATGCTGACATCACTGTTTTAGTCAGCAGGAGATCATTGACTGGATCAAGAGTGACTCAAAACTCATAAGCCTCTTAGAAATGTGATACATTAAATGGCCTTTCACCAAAATTCTGCTTAAAGCATAAACTCTGATATATGCTGTGTGAATTAGCACGTTTTTATGTGACACATTAATGGTAAACTCATATTGTCAGTTAAGTGAAAATATTTTTAATGTGTCATGATGTCGGAGTGATTTATACTATACAACACTTTTCAGAATTAGCCCACGCATTTCACCACAGACCATACTTCAAAGCTCCTGCTACATAATATTTACACAATGTTTATCTTTAAGGAATCTTTTCAATATAACATTATTTTTCCCGGCAAAACCAATGAATTCTGATAAACATTTCATTAAGTCAACCCCTACAGGTTTGTATTTTTATTTTATTGTTTACATTTTTTGTTTTGTAATGTTCTGTTTAATTTATCTTACTCCGGTTTTATTTTCAAACCTTTTTTTCCACCTCCTTATCCTTTCTCTCATATTTATCTTTTGTTCTCTCTCTCTCTCTCTCTCTCTCTCTCTCTCTCTCTCTCTCTCTCTCTCTCTCTCTCTCTCTCTCTCTCTCTGTGTGTGTGTGTGTGTGTGTGTGTGTGTGTGTGTGTGTGTGTGTGTGTGTGTGTGTGTGTGTGTGTGTGTGTGTGTGTGTGTGTGTGTGTGTGTGTGTGTGTGTGTGTGTGTGTGTGTGTGTGTGTGTGTGTGTGTGTGTGTTTTTGAAGCTCATAGAGAAATTTATGAATTGTATTAAAGTTATACATGTTGATGGAAAAAATAGCAAAATTTAAAAAATAGCACAAAAAACTTCCATTGTTTTCTCTCTCTTTTATACAGACACAGAAACACAGAAACATGAACATATTGGTGAAATGTGAAATATTAAAAACGTATTCAGTACTCAATTTCGGAAGCAGCCTATTCGGACATACTATGTTGCCGTACTGTTTTTCATTATTATTTCGGACGTAGCTTAAAAACACCAACATAATGTGACAGTGACAACATCAGTACCAGTTGTTGAACATCACAATTTTACTGAAATTTGTATTTATTTGTTTGTTTTATTTATTTGTTTGCTGTTTAAAAACACTTTAAATTTACAACATTATGGTAAAAGAAGCACAAGTGCTATTAAATGTATAATAATTTAATAGGTTAAAAAGGCTTTTGTTATGATTTGCTCCATTTTTTGTACGTGTCCCCTTTTTTATAGTCCAGGGTGATGAATTGAGCACAGAGGGCCCTCTTGTGTGCAAAAACATGGAAAATGTCCTTCCTGCCAGACAGATCATCATTTATAGTCTTATCCATATTTGTGTTGGTAGTTGTTGCTCCGTCTCTCTCATTTTTCTCTCTCTTCCATCTGTCATATTTACCGTTATTGCTTGTTATTTTCTAACTTTTTTGAGATGGCACGCTTTAGGCTGGCCAACAGGGAACAGGATGAATCTCTCTCTCTGTCTCTCAGTCTTTTACCAGACTGTCCTTGAGCACTCATTTTTTCCCCTCATTATGACAGAGCAGTATACATATAAATCCTCCCGTGCCTGCCTGCAGAGTCAGTGTACAGATGACTGCAGTCTTTGGCTGCTACTCCTGCTGTGCTCCTCACTGATTAATAACTCAAAAACCTGCACAACCACTTAGTTTAATCCTACACAAACACCAAAGTATTTACAGGGAAGCTTTAAAACGAAATTTAAGCCAGCATGACCCATTTAATACTTAGGTTTATTTAACATAAGGTGCAATACTAGTAATGCATCACCTGAGTGGGGAAGAACTCTTAAAAAAACACCCTCATCATGAAGAGAACACACATCATTTTGAGGTGGAGGGGACCCAGCAAGCAATTTTGCATTTAAAAGACTTCTATAGCCGTCCAAACACAGCCCTGACATCTTGGCTAAAACAAGGCAAAATTTGGGCTGTCAGTGAAAATTGTAATAGGCTAACCATAGCCCAAGAATAGACGCACAGGCGTGTGGTATATGTGGTAGATTTTTTCTTATTATTACTTATTACTTACTTCTTATTACTTCTTATGACTCCTAATTACCTGGGGCATCTCCAATCGACACCCAAGCGTCTAGAGTCGACACTAAATTTATATATATCTTGGGCGTCAATGCCTTTGAATATGCTTTTATCACGGCCGGAGGATCCCACCAGCAAAAAAGAATACAACAATTTTTATAGAATAGGAGCATGGCAAAAATTACATGAAACATTACATAATTTCCCTACAATTTGATTGGTTCTTCATATGCAAACCCTTCTGTTACTAGGTAGAAGCAACTTAGATCTCAAATCATTAAAAACAAATGGAAAAGGTTAGAAGTTCAGTTGATTACTCAATATGTCATGAGACTATTCTAGACTATTACATTTTTGATATTATAGCATCTCAGAATTTTCCACTGGTTTCGACACAATCTTCAGAGTACATTTTGTTCAAGTGGTAGAGTGTTAGTCCTAAAGGAGAAGTAAGGTTAGATGTTAGAATTATGATTAGTTTGATATACAGTTTACTATTTTATTTATTTAAAGGGGACCTATTCCCCTTTTCACAAGATGTAAAACAAATATTTGATGTCCCCAGAGTGTGTATGTGAAGTCTTAGCTCAAAATACCCCACAGATAATTTTTATAGCATTTTAAATTTGCCAAATTTGGGCTCTGCAAAAACGCATCGTTTTAGTGTGTTTTCCTTTAAATGCTAATGAGCTGCTGCTCCCGCCCCTGTAGCGAACATGAAACGTCTTCATTGTTAACTGTACCAACAGACTTGGTCAGCGGTTTTGCGACTGTCTGACAAGCAATATCTCTTGTTTGGCTGCTCTGTTCTGATGTGCTGTCCTTTACAAATAAAGACAAATAAAGACAGCGCGATAAAAAAATAACAACATAGCTGGACAGACTCATGGTGCTATCACATGCTATCACAAACTTTATAAGTCTAACATGTTATTATGAGCTTGACAAATTCAAAGGCAATTTGGAAAACAAACGCGTAATACTTACTTCTAACGTTAGATGTGTAGCTGGATCACGAACAGTTGGCACTGCTACATCCTTCAGGAGCAACTTTTTAGTAAATAGATAGAGCTATTGTAACGGCCACCTAGTGTTAGTAGTGTTCATGACATGTTGATATGCCTTTAAGATGACGTCTTCTATGGCGTACGTTATTGTATGCGTGCTGTTCTTATGTGAGCGCGTGCACGCTCAGTGAGAGCAGAGCCATATAGAGAGATTATCTATATGATATGTTGTGTACACACACTGCCAACACACATTTATGCCCAAACACCATGCAAAAGTGAATTTTGCATAATAGGTCCCCTTTAAAAATCCATCACAAATACAACATGTCAAAGACATCAAACCAAACACCTTGTAGGCTAATCACTGTTGACTTTGCTTACATGATGTAATATCATACATCTTGCCAGTTATTTTGGCAAAAATGACATGTATCCAAATTCAAGTTTTTTTTGGCTAGAAGTGGGTTACTCATAGCCGGACTATTTCGGGTCTATAGTTAAACCAGACGGTGAAATGACGGCTATGCTGGGGAGGTTCAAGTTTTTGATTAAAGATTTCGAACAAAGACGCTTGAAGCCAAGGTTAGCAAAAAAGCGTAATGCTGTGGTATGCAAGGAAGGAGACAGGAGGGCGTTGTTATCTTTATTTTTTTGAATGGATGTCAATGGAGGAAAGGCTTCACTATGCTGAAAAAACTGCTTTTGTGGGAAACAGCTTATCATTTAATGAAGCGACAGTCTATCGGCTAATCTTCAAAATGATTGCCATTAAATATTTGTTTTGAATTGATCTATTTTTAGAGTTTACCCTGAAAAAAATGCTCTTTTATAAGAGAAGTCACTGACAATTTTGCGGCAGGTGATTCAGTTTACGGCACTTCTCATTCATTTCTATGGTATCCGTCAACAGCGATTGACTGTCTTACAACTCTGAAAGAAATACAATGACGTCAAGGCCATTATGTGATGTGTTATCAAGGCAGATGTGATCCAAGTTAGCCATTATGCTTTCTCCAATGGTAGAGCAGCCTCGACTATGTCCAGATATACCTTCAGATGAACAAATCATGCTGCAATACCACAACCATACAATACTGTTCAAAGTTCAGGGTTTAAAGTGGGCCTATACTTGTGTCTCAAATGCTCTGCATGACATTTCAAGCAGAGAGGAGCAAACAAAGGGAGCCATATACATGTGTTTTGGAAGTTTCGATGACTTCTTACAAGCAACCCTATAAATCATCATGGATTAATGAATGGGGGAAAAAAAAGAACCAGTAGAGCCTTTCAACATGTGTTGCTCATTAGAGTCCGTGGTTCTTTCTAAACATAAACAACCTTTGATCTCACTAATATGTACTAGCACTTTGGGAATTTACCAAATTACACAACAGGGAAAAGGGGGCATTTGTTTATTTCATTATTTTATTGTTTATGCATTTCTTGTTTGGCCCTTCTTGCTCACTGCAGAGGTTTGTTTCCATTTGTGATTATTAATCAGTGAGTAATCATAGCATAATTATTTTGGCATAGTTTAAATGGAGACTGATGCACTCGGACTCTTAATAATGGAAGACAAAATGCCCCCCCCCCCCACTGTTGTTTTGTGCTATGTGGATACCCTAAGTAGACAACAGAAGAGGAGTGTCATTCTGAAGTTATGCCAGGAAAGACGAGTAGAAGATGAGGCATCCCTACGCATAAAGAGGTGCCTAGTACAACTGGCACTGATTATTGGACTGATTTAAATTATGATCTGACCTTTCACATACACTGAGCACATTTAATACCTATAGATTACCATACCTGGGTAAACATTGGGCCAATTAGAGTTCAGATTCTGTCTTTCTTGAGGAACGAGGCTAAATGCAGGACTGTAATGTGCGTGTCTGTACATTAGTCTCAGAATATTTCCATATGGAAAATGTACAAATGAATAAAGGGGTTTTTAGGGGAGCAGTTGACCACAAAACAGCTGGAAAAATCTCTTCAGCACTTCTTCAACAAACAACTCCAATTCCTTCGGTTCTCCCTGTGGAGATTTACCTCAAGTTCCATCCCTCCCTCTGCTTCTGCAGTCTGATTGCTGTGGACCTTTATGTATGTTGAGGCAGATCTGTATAATGGCAGGTTATAGATACAAATGTCTCATTTCTGCTGCAGTTCTACTAAGAAGGGCATGTTTTCTGTCTCTTTCGGCTCATTTTATGCACTTATTCTTTAACTCACGTTTAAAACGTTCTTGTAGTTGTCCCTGGGTTGTTGTCTTACAACATTTTTATTTACAAATGGATCTGGTTTGTTTGTAGTCTCTGAGTGTATTATTTAGTTTGCACTGATTCATTTGAATGCAGGGCTATGTAATTATGCTTTCTTCCAGGGATCAACACGGCTCCTAGAATTGCGTCATGAAGCTTTTTTAACTTAATGGACTTGTAAATACAGAGGTTTATAGAACTGGGCAGTAGAGCAGCTATCAGAGAGGCTGGCGTTAGGTCACCATTGGACTGATTTCCTGGAACATGTGTGTGTGATAAAGGAAAAACTCAAAGGGACCAAAGTCTTCATTAGCCATCTGACACATCAGGGAGCTTGTAACCAAAAGGGATTTGTAAGTCTTCATGCTTGTCTAACCTATCAGTTGTATTCCATGTCTTTGAGTGCACCTGTTGATTGTTGCATTCAATTTAGGGCTTAAGATTGGGACAGTGATTGCTTTTAAAATTTTATGGCATCCCATATTGTCATCTGGCCCTCATTAATGGGGTTTCCACCCCAGTGACTGCATGTAAGCTTCAAAATAGTATTATAAATGTTGTCCATATGTTCCAAGTCTTCTAAAGCAACAAGACTGTGTTATTTGAGAAACAGACCCAAATTTAAGCTGTAAAAAGGAACAAATCATTTTTTTAGTTAGATCTTTTCAATGAATCACTTAACACAGTTCACAAAACAGGTCTGGAAGATTCATTCATGAGTTAAACTTACTGACTCATTCAACCAGTCACAACAATTCACAGCTGACTGAAATTAAGTTGCAGTCAGTTCCACACACATATTGTATGATTTCAGAGCATTTAAATGAACTACTTTTATGACATATTTCTGGTATCTCTAAGTTCTCTTTTTTTAAGCTTAAAATTTGGTCCTAATTCATCATAATTATAGCAGAATGTCTTTAGAATTTCACCATTTGAGGATGAAAGTCAGGTTTGGAATGACATTAGGGTGAGTAAAAATGACAGAAAATGAATTTTTGCTTCAAGTTGCTTTTTTGTATAAAGTACGCACGCACTACTTTGTGTGTGTGTGTGTGCCTGTCCTCTCTGAGGTCTACAGATATTCTGTAGAACATGATGCCAGTGTATTCTGTTTCATGGCCCCACTGGCCGTGTTCCTCCAGCATCTGTATCTTTTATGAGCGTCTTGCTCAAAAGCTTCAGTAATTGAGTCTTATTGCCCAGCGGAAAATACCATGGATTAATGATGAAACAACTGGTCTCCCGTAATTCTTCCCTAAAAAGATTAGAACTGGCCCAGAGTTCTAGTTCATGCAAGGTTCATGGCATTTAAGTCGGTGCCTATTTTATCCTTGCCAAGCTGATGGCATGAATTCAGTCTAACCACAAAGGAACCGTGTACGTTTACTTAAGAGGCCCGCCCAAGGGCGACATGATGACTTCAGAAGTATTTATGAAGCATCCTCTAAGTGAAAAGTCTGGTGTAGGTGTGCAACTCATAGCATAATTCTAAGCCACAGTTTGGGCAGTATGATCATTTTATGTGAGCTTAACCTGAACATTTGAAAACTAGTGACTATGAGAAGAAAATCCAGGAAGCTAACAATACTTATAGACCCCTGTTATTAAGATCATTAGCAGGGCAAAAGTGGGGGAAGTTCTCCAGGAGCTGGCATTGTTCCATCCTCTGGGGTTTAAGAGACGGGCTACGTGTGGAGAGAGAGAGTGTGTGTGTGTGTGTGTGTGAGTGTGAGTGTGAGTGTGAGTGTGAGTGTGAGTGTGAGTGTGAGTGTGAGTGTGAGTGTGAGAGAGAGAGAGAGAGAGAGAGAGAGAGAGAGAGAGAGAGAGAGAGAGAGAGAGAGAGAGAGAGAGAGAGAGAGAGAGAGAGAGAGAGAGAGAGAGAGACGGCCCCCTTGTAGTGGATATCTGTAGTAGGAACATTGGGGGAACCAGGTTCAAAGGGGTATAGGGCGTCTGAGAAGAAGTACTGAAGACCATAAAATTAGAGCACTCTATAAAGAATATATTCTAGTGGAACAACTTCCAGTGTAGTGGGAAACAAGACTCTTTTTCTTTCTCTCACATACACATACTCTGATTTTCTCCCTACTTTTCTCCACCCCAGCTCATGTTCTGGTCTGTTCCGCATCTGTGGTGATTTTTTTTTTTTTTTTTTTAATGGGGTTTGAGAGAGAGCTAATATTCTACAGGAACTTTGCTTCTTGGCATCAATGAGATGGTAGGGCACACATCCGTGCGGTATTCCCTTATTACCTCATGTTCACAGACAAATATCAGACTGAGAGACTTTTGCCAGGGATTTAATGTTGTCAATATAACACATGTGAGCATCTTGAAAATTTTGTGTTGTGTGGGGTGGACTGGAGTGCTTGTGTGTCTGTAGTTTGTGGGTATATGTGTTTGCTTAAGAGCCATATGGTGAAATCAAAGCACCCTGGCAGTGTCTGTACAATGTCTGTAAAAATGATGAAAGAAGGCTGTAAATCCAACAAGGCCAAGCAAACGAGGCTTTCCGAGGCTTTGAGAATCCATCTTCATACATCAGATATGACATCACCATTTTTCCACAAAATGTTTGCCGTTTGTTTTTCATGGAATGTGTGGTTCATTAATGCCTTGGGCTTTATGAAAGTGGACAGAGTAAGTGTGAGCTCACTGCTGTTCACCCTCTGACTCTCTCTACAGGCGCCTTCACAGGAAAGAGAACGAGTAGCACATCCTGATGCCGAAGCAGAACAGCTCCTGCTCGGTCTCACGCTCTGTCACGACCTTTCGTCATCACTCAGACATCCTCTTTAGGTAATCGGCATATGGAGCTGAGACCTGTCTCTGAGAATTAAGAACTCCAGTATAAAGAAAGCACCCTCTTTGCAGAGGCCTGTCAGACACACCTCCAAGACAAATTGAAGAGAGAAGCGTGCAGAGTGGCCATCTGCAGTGTCTGCTTTTGTCTAAAGTGAGGACGGCACCATTTGTGGTTTTCCACTCTGGCATTACATGTATTTTGAGCATTAAACTGACACAAGAGTGTCATTGCAAAAGAGAGAAAAATATAAGCATTTCTATACAAGTGACCAATAAAAGCACACTGAAAATGTATTTATACAAATAGATATATATATATATATATACACAAAAAATCTTTGTTTCCATCCATTTCATTTGTCACAATAATAATGGTATTTATTCTTGACTCTAGATTTAATGGGATTCCAGAGTTTCAACTCGGCAAATAAACGTAAGTTTTTAATATTTTATTGGCTTGATTGATTTTGTTTTTACAGTGCAAAGGATCAGATTTCCATTTAATCTATTTTCAGCATCTTTGTGGCAGTGTATAAATGTTGCACTTGATTTTTCTCTTGTTTTGAACACACAAAACTAGACAAACTATTCCATTACTGTGCAAATGATTATAGCCAGTTGTTTTATAGCCAAGAGAGTAGCCTACATACATAATGTAATAATAAAATTAGCCTTTTTTTTTTTTTTTTAAGAAGTTTCCATCGTTGTTTTAATACCATAATGTTTGTCTTCATCCTCTTAATATATTTAATACATGTAGGTAATAAATTGTCTAGTGTCATTCTGTAATTTTTATTAGATTTGAGTTTAACCTGGTCCAGACTCCAGTCTAATTCTAACGTGTGTTTTGTAGGCTTTTAAAACTAATGCAGTCCTTTAATGGCAGCCCCTGTAATGTGTGCTGCCTTTTAAGTGAAGGAGTGACGGGCTTGTAATTTGAGAGTCTGACCGGGGGTATTATTACCTAAACCAGCACAGAGTCTGAACGGTCCAGATGTTGAAACAGACACAAGGAAGGACACGGCGAGGGTTTATGTGGCTCACGCCTGTTGATTTCGCCAAAGACCACAGGAAAGGGCACTGGAAAGTTGCATTCCCAAAGTGCGGACGTTTCTGTGTGATTCAACTGTTTTCGTGTCGGGATTACTCGGCATTTCACGCTCTGGACATGCGTGGGGCTGGAGCAGGGGGGCTTGAGTGAAGTTTGAAGAGCAGAGCTGAAGGTAAGCTACTATTGACTGTGATAAGGCAGAGGTGGTTGAGGATGGCTTCCCCTCTGTTCATACTGATAGCCTGCCTGGTCTCATTGCGTCTCGGAGGAGCTTTCTTTTCGGGACCCCTCCACCCGGAGATGTCCAACGGCACTTTTCATCATTATTTCGTGCCGGACGGTTTTTATGAAGATAACGACGATCCCGAGAAATGCCAGATGCTGTTCAAAATGACCGACAATCGCAAATGCACCCTGGACGAGGACCAGGACTCAGTGATTCGGGACGATTTCACCATCATCAAGCGGCACATCGAGGACGCGGCGCGTGTGCTCGAGGGCATCGGGAAGAGCATATCCTTCGACCTGGACGGAGAAGACAGCTATGGGAAATATCTGAGACGGGAGACGACCCAGATCACCGAGGCGTTTTCCAACTCCGAGAAGTCTCTGCTGGAGCTGGAGGTGAAATTCAAACAGAGTCAGGAAAACGAGCTGAAAGAGGAGCACAAGATCAGCGACGACTTCCTCAACATGATCGTGCACACGCGCGACGTGTTGAAGGAGACACTGGACATCTCGCTGGGACTGAAGGACAAGCACGAGCTGTTGTCACTCATCATCCGGAGTCACGGGACCCGGTTAAGCCGCCTGAAGAACGACTATATGAAGGTGTAGAGGACTGTTTGTCTGCCTTCAGTAAGCAGGCAAATCTCAATCTGTCTCTAACCAATGCGCGTTTTAACATTCATTTCTTAAAATTAACTAGTAGGCCTAGGCTACTGTATTACTTGTACTTATTTTTAGTAGGCTAAATTACTAATCCCACCAACTGTTATATTTTTTAGTTTGCATAGAAACCATTCATTATAGGTATCGGTTATTAAAAAGTCTCAAACGGCTAACTATCGAAATAGTCCTGCTTTATTTGTACTGTAGCCTACTGTAAATTATTCACGGCAAATAACGTTACCTATTTCTGAGACGCAGTTGTTAGTAGCCTACAAGTAGCCTAATATTTACAATCTCGCTAGTTACAGAGCAAACGCTGGTCTAATAAATAGGTCACAGTTTGTATTTAATTATTAGCATATGAAACTAGAATATAGGCTATTTCAGTTACAAGAACAAAAGGTATAGTTACTATTAAAACTATAGGTAGTAGCCTATATAACAGCAAAAAAAATAAAAAATGGAGCTCACTAGTCAGAAGTGAAAAGTTGATGTCCACAGAACCACAGATCCCTGTAGAATTCACTGGAGGAAAAATATGAAAATATTCAGAATAGTCACTATCACGATGGTGAGTAGAAAATAATTAATAGATGTACAATTTATTAGTAACTAAAAATAAGTACTAGTATCAAAAATATAGGCTACTACTCATTTTTAAGGAATTTGTTTTTTTTTCTCTGTAGCTATACTTGGCAAAAATGATGCAGCTATTTTGCAATAAATGAAAGCCAGTAGTCACTTAATAGCAGCAATCATACATGATGGACAGCCATTAAATGCTTTAAACTTGGCAATATTACTGCCATTGAGTCTTTAATGACATTTGCAGCTTATTGTAATGTGACTGGAATCTCAGTCTAACCAATATGGAGGTTTTACCTCTAAGAGGAGACATACAAAACACTGAGTTAGATTCAGTGTTTCACTATTTTCTCAGATAATGGCTGTGTTTGAGGAAGCATTTGCTCATTTGCATTGGCATTACTTGAATGTTTCAGAGAAAATTCATGTTGGCTAAACAGAAGGAATATAGTTTTCATTGTACAAATGTTAGCTGTCATAATACATTACATTCTTATAAGAGCATGTACATGGAATAGTTTTTTAAAACATTCAGTCTGACAATCCTCCAAAAGAAATATGGCATGAACATATTAAAAACATACATTTTATTATGATTGCTTTCTATGATATATTCGGAGGAACACATTTGCTCTTCCTTGTACATGTTTTGTTTTGTGTGCCCTAAGAAATCTATATATTTTATAACAAGCTTTTAAAATATTAAACTGTGAGTGTTTATATTTATGAAAAAGCTTAACAGTATTCATTTTATGAAACTATGCGCGTTGCATCAAGTATTCTTGAAATCCTCTGAGAAGTAATGGGAAAAGAACCATCTGGGATGACATATTCCAGACAAACCAAGATGACTGCGGGCAGGAATATTGGACATAAAGCGTGTAGTTCCATTCCTGAGATATATGTTGTGTATATTCCTTTTTGTAATAAAAATCTTCAACGTTTGTGTGTGTATGTATGCTAGGAAACACATTGTTTTAAAAAAATATAACAGGTCAAAAAAGATTTGAAGAAATTGTTCATAGAAAATTCAGCTACTCACCTTTATGTTGTTCCAAATCTATGACTTCTTTCATATTATTTATGAACGGATCTTTCTTTCTGATTCACAAAAATGATTCATTCTCAAATTGGACTGATCTGGTTTTCAAGAATGACTCAATGATCCAGTTAACGGCTTACTGGAGAGGGAGATTGTCAGTGAATTATGAATTTTGGTCTGTTTGCAAATCTATATTTGTGTGTACCATATTTATGATACATTTAAGGTGCTTTTGAGTTTATTTTAAATCTTTGAAGCTTTTCAAAATAATTCCAACATTTATGTTGTCAACACTATTCAGAGTCCTTAAAACTTTGAATTTGTCAATTGACAATATTATATTGAGAATGATGAATTAGACAATATTCAGAAATACAATATTTTTTTTGCCATAAACTACTTTGTGATAGGCTAAATGAATTTGAATGCACCGTTTAATGCAGACCTATTAAGGAATTAGTAGTAGGCATGCAGGTCTCACTTATAATGTTAAAACAGCTGTTGCAGGACACCAACCTTCCAGATACAATGGGAGTTCTCCTCATAAACATGCATTACAAGACAGCCAGAGATTGGAAACTGTTGCTATAGTGGGTGATCTTTCAATTTGTGTGTGTGTGCGTGTGTGTGTGTGTGAATCAAAGTCAATGAATTCAGAAATACTATAGAGACCTATTTGTAGACCCTCTAAATTGTTGATTGGTATGTTGTGTACTAACCTTAATCAGGCATCACTGCTGCACAGCATGTCTGTTTGTGACTTGTGTAGCCTATACAGTGGATATATAAAAACGTTATGCAGTTTTTTCTCTGACTATCAGTTTGGTTTTCAGAGGCATTGCAGATGTTGTAAAAGGTGCAAAAGTTCTGATATGATTTATATTTGTTAAAAAAAATTTTACCTAAAAATTGATTCAACATTATTGTGTAATCAAAAACGAAATCATTACTGCTGGTCTACAAATAACCTTACTTTAGGCTACTGTAGCCTAGTATAATGCAGTTTAATATATATAGGCCTAGGCTATATTTATGTTAACAAATGTGTGGAATATCCATTTAAATATGTATAATAGCCCAATCCACATGGCAGATCCAATAAAATGCAGTTACAAAAACAAGCATTGAAAAGAACAGTTGTTGAGGAAAGGCGCACGTAATTTTGGCCAAGAGTCAGATCCAGTGCAGCGCACACACACATCATGATGATTCCAGTGAGTTTGTGTGCAGCAGCAGCAGGGCTATAGTGCATGTGAACCTTCACCCACTTCCAGCACATTGAGTTCTCACGCTTCTCAGCACTATATAAGGCTGAAATAACCGCGGATACATTACCCACGTCTTCACGGTAAGTGCCATATGCTGTTTGTATTTTTCTCTCATTTCTCATCAAATTTAAATAACGAAAATGAAATATGGTAGATGAATTCTATGTAATAAACGGAAGTTCGCGTGTATCATGTTTGACGAATGAAAGAAAGATCGATAGCGTTATTGTGTTTATTAGGCTACGCGTCAAACTCGTGACTTCCTAATGGCCCGTGTAATATGAATGAATAGTTATTACCTGTAGGGTAGACCTTTTGTCAGTTGCTCCACTGTTCATTTACTAAAGAGCGCTATAAAGAGGATGAGTGCTAAAATACCCGGAAATAACAAAGGCAGATACATATTTAGCTATCAAGTCTAAATAAAGACAATACATTTTGAAGTTGGTTTGATTTCTGTTCCATGGCAACTATAATGTGTGTGTGTACGTGCTGTCGGTCGTAACGCTGGAGGCAATGTGTTTGTTTGCAGGGGGAATGGAGTGGTGACCTTTCACCTACTTCCGTGTTCCCTGAGACATGTAGGTCACATGAGCTAAGGTGCTTGCACATTACATAACCAATGCTCAAAGATCTGTTTACGATACACTGAACATATTGTTTATTATATTTATTTTATCATGGACCCACAAATGTGATTTTTGCATTGCTACCTGATAGCTGCCTATAGGTCTATGTATTTTCATGTATAAAATCCCATTCGTAATGTGTGAGGAAAATGGTAAGCGTTATATTATAAAGATAACATGGTATTTGTAAAGCCAAAAATACTTACTTTATATTAAAATGACTGTGTATTATTATACATTATTAGAATAATGTAATGTTAGGTGTATAAATCTCAAAGGAAACTACAGCTGTCAACAGAATAAAATAATTTTGGATTAATGGATTTACAACACTCATAATTTGACATTCTAAATTGACATAAAACTATTTATTGTTTATATTATTGTTTGGGGCAGCACAAAGGTAGCCTTGAGAGTTTCTTTGAAGTGGTCCACATGAAAGAGTCAAATTCTTCTTACTAGTGCAAGTAAAGGTGAAGTCCAGAGTTCAGTAAGTCATAATTTGATTAGTCTGGCAGTGCTAAAGTCATTAAGTCACCTTAGGTCGTCATCAAGTCACCTTAGCTCCCTTTAATCTTGGTTTCTTTGATGTTTCTTTTTGTGTTTGTCAAAGATAAGCGCCCTGACAAGCCATTCAGATAAGTCAGATCTGGATGATGTAATTGCAGTAATCATTCATCAAGAGCTGGCTCAGCTTTTGGAGAGTCAGACCAACAGCACAATAAACTGCCAGTCACCTGGCTTCTGTTTACATTTATTTTTCTATTTAAATGGTAAATGGACTGCATTTATATAGCACTTTCACAGACCCAATGGCCACCAAAGTGCTTTACATATTGGTAGTTTACTGTTCATATGTTTTGGGCCAGTAAGATGTTTACTTTTAAGAAATTAATACTTTTATTTAACAAGGATGTATTAAAATGATCAAAAGTGAAAGTAAGACATTTATAATGTTACAACAAAATAATTTTTTACATAATTGCCGTTGTATATTTGTATCAGATAAATGTAGCCTTGATGAACTTCAGAGACTGCTTTCAAAATATGATTCTTAAGACACCTTTGACACACCTGTGCATCAATCATATTCATTGTTTACAACAGTACATTCTGCTGTGGTGAATCATTATTGGGTACAAGAGGATTGTGAAGGGGTGTGGATGTTTTATGAACACAATAACCTCATACTTTCTGCGTCCTCAGACTAGCAGCAGCAACTCACGGATCAGGATGTTGTCCTCTCTTACCCGCTGGGTGTCCAGAAGCGCTTTCCAGGCTCTTAAAGGGACACACAGTCGTCCTCAACTGATCAAGACGCCTCATATTGGGAATCAGACACTGGCAGCGGCTCCTCTGCCCTTAACTGGGGGGAGTCTCGGAGTGAGGCAGGCCCGGGCACTGGATCAGGAGAGAATACTCCAGATTGATTGGGATGATGGGAGTTGTAGTTTGTATCCGTTCACCTGGCTGAGGGATAACTGCCAGTGTCCTCTCTGCACGCTGCAGTCAGCGCAAGCACGCAGGCTGCTGATGTCAGATCTGGACGTGCACACCGGAATGGACCAAGTACAGCTGATGGACAATAAGGTTGGTCTTGGTGAGCAAAGCTTAAAGGGTTAGTTCACCCAAAAATGAAAATTCTGTCAGTAATTACTCACCTCATGTTGTTCCAACCCCGTAAGACTTTCCTTTATCTTCGGAACACAAATTAAGATCATTTTTGATGAAATATGAGAGCTGTCTCACTCCTTCATAGGCTTCTATGGGATTGAAACTTGCCGGCCCAGAAAAGTTATTAAAGACAATAATTCATCCTAAATAGAAATTTGTTATCATTTAGTTTGTCATTTCAAATGGGAATGAAGATGTTCTGCTGAATGTTCTGTAAAAGGATGTTGTGCAGAATTTCCACACTGCTCTTTTGAATATAATGAAAGTAGATGGGGACTAAAGCTGCTGCATTCCATAAGCATAAAATAAAGGTAGTCCTTATTTGTGCTGTTTTCCAGGTTTTTCAAGTGCTTTTATGTCATTTTTGAAGCTTGATATTCATTTAAGTATGAAACGAAATGAGTGTGAGTAAATGAGAACGTTGCCCAAATAGCTCTTTATAGTAAAAAAAAGAGGTTATTTTACACTAAGAAAAAATGGTTCTTTTAAGAACTGATCACTGAAAGGTTCTTTGAGGAACCCAAAATGGTTCTTCTATGGCATACCTGTGAAAAAACCCTTATGGAACCTTTATTTTTACATATGCTGGTCTTTTCAACCAAGTTTAAATATGAGTCATAGTCCAATAGTCCTTAAACCTGTTTTTATGAAACTCATTGTAGGTGTCCATAACTTGGCCTGATCAGCACAGTAGTGAGTTTGATCCTGACTGGCTGAAGAAACGGTGTTTTTCCTCTGATGCAAGACAGGCTCTGCAAGAGGAGCTCTTCCTTAATGGTGAGTTCATCATTATCTATTTGTCTTTGTTACCTTAATCTTTGTATTAGCCATCTCCATTCACATACAGTATATACATCTCTAATCTTTCTATGGTTTATAATGCATGGCCATTATTATTTTTTCATATACCAGATTGAAGTTTATTTACTTTTCTGATTAGCAATACTAGGATTGAATTAATGCAGAAAGTACATTAAAAAAATATTAAATTAAAAATATAAAAAACAAGATACAGGTACAAATACTCATAAAAGTATAAACAGAAATATAGAAACTTGCTCAGGAATACAATAGCAACAAATAATATAAATATGGATACGCATACATGTAAAAACACACACACACACACACACACACACACACACACACACACACACACACACACACACACACACACACACACACACACACACACACACACACACACACACACACACACACACACACACACACACAGATGCATACATACATACAAACATCCATGCATGCATACATACATAAGGGAAGTATTTTATATAGCAACCTGTAGACTTTTTTTTCTGCAGCTGAAATGCTGTCAGCCTGCTGTTATAGTTATGCTCTCGATTCATTTACATACTTCTTGTGTGAGGTGAATTGGGCCTGTATACGGTATCTGTTGACATCCTATTAAGGCACACTTTGAATTGAAATAACAAATTTGCTTAATGCTTTCAGTTTCATTTTCTTGTTTTTGATTTAGACAACATTTTTTAGGATAGCTTCATATAAAGTTGAAATGCACTCATGTAGGCTAATAATTGTGCATTATTTGAATTAATCTGTGGCATGTGTGGTCTGGACCGCAGTTACTTTTGTAGTGTGCAGACATGTCTCTCCAGAATCACCCCTGAGTGGAAAGACTTTTTCCACTTCCTGCCACATGGAATAGAGATTTAAGGCCATTTGAGAAGAGTGAGCTGTTGTGCTTCTACACCGCTCTTGATGGATGCTATGGTTGACGCAGCCTGAGCAATGTGTCTGCCAGAACAAGCATCCTGCACATATTTGCATGTCTTGAGATTTTAAGATTAGATTTTCCAAATGAATACATTAGGGCTTTGAAACTGATTCTACTCACCACAAATGTTCTTTAGTTTTACAGATCTTACTGTTGTTTTCAACCTTGTGATTTTCTCTCTAAAGTTTAGGAAATTATGCTGCTGTTTAGTTTAAAGGCACAAAAGGCATCCCCTCGTGCCCCCTAAAACAGTGAAAGACAACCAATACATTTCCACGGTTTAAAGCATAGACTACACATCACAAGTGTCTGCTTCTAGCTGCGGTGTACACTGTAAAACACACAAGGTTTGCATGTGTTTAACAAAGCTCCTTAACTGGCACATAATATGACGGTTCTGCCACTTGTTTTAATACCTCCCATATAAACTTGCTTCAATCTCCCTAAAAAAGAGGCCTGTCAAGCACACACCTTGCTGTAATATATCTGTCTCGGGCAGTAATCTGGCATTAGCCATTTCCTGACTGGTTAGCACCAGTTGTAGACAACTATCTCTCTCTCTCTCTCTCTCTCCCTCTTCCTCTCTCTCTCTCTCTTTACTTTATCCATACACTACTGTTTAAACGATTTTTTTTTTAAAGAAAATTAGATTTTTCTTTATATTTTTATAATTCACTAAAATATTAAGGAGCACAATTGTTTTCAATATTGATATCTTGTTTCTTGAGCATGAAATCAGCATATTAGAATGATTTTTAGAAGGATCATGTGACACTGAAGACTGGAATAATGATGCTGAAAATTCAGCTTTGCCATCACAGGGAAATTACATTTTAAAATATTCAAATGGAAAACAGCTATTTTAGATGAAAATAATGTATATATTTGGGGTCAGATTTTATGATGGTTTTTGAAAGAAGTCTCTTATGCTTAAGGTTGTATATACATTATATACCATAAGAGGTTGGAGAGAATAGGTAATTAGGCTCATTAATAATGTCATTATGATAAAGCCTTTCGATTATTGTTTCTAGCTTTTAACCATTTTCTTTTTTTCTTTTTCTTGAAAGTATACAGCTCACAGTAGGATTTTTATGCCCCAGTGAACTGAATTACTTAAAGAGGAGTTTTCTAGTGTTGATGTTTAGTGTCCCATTTACAAGAGGGCACAAGTGTGCTTTATTGCGGTTACAACATGTCCTGGTTCAGATGACATCATGCATGCCATGACATCATGATCCTTCAGAGCACCAAGACCACATTGTTCTCATCTAAATTCAATATAGCCAAACCATCACATTGCTGCATTAGATGAAAAACAGCTCACCCGTCCCACACAGAAAAAGACCACACTGATACAGACCAAAGATTAAGATGACTTGCAGAACAGTTGAAGTAGTTTAAAACCTTATTTTCCAAATGGTTTATGGAAAACTAATCGCTTGACTTAAATGGGGTGTCTTACTTAATTTATTTGAGAAGCGCATAGGAACTGAAGCGCATAGGATGCTGCGCATATGTAATTTGAGCTATTCAAATCATATAAATCTATTTTCCAAACCCTGTTTGAAAATGATTGCTGTAAGTGGTTTGTACTCTGGTTGTGAGCTTCTGTCTGTCCTGTTCTTAGTGAACTCTGCTCTGTGCTGAGCTCTCAGTAGGGACTCTGTTGACAGAGTTTGACTGGACATAACGGTCTGCCAGCAGCAGCCACAACTTCACATTACCAGCTGGAAAACTCACAGAGGCAATGCTGATGGAAACTGTTCAGACACACATAAGCTGACACCTTTCTTTTCCTGCTTGCCTTTGTGTGCATAAATGTGTTTCCGTCTGTTTTAGTGACTGAAAGGGTCATTGAAAAATAATGTCAATTTTTATGAAAGTGTCTCAGAGGCACCAGCTGGACAGAATGATAACATGATATTAATCTCGGCTGGCTCTGAAGTCGACATCAGCCCTGCCAGGAAACCATAGTATGTCAGAGATTATTGAGCATTACACGCTTATAAGCGCTGAACATTACTGACCTGGACCAACTGAACCACTTCACCCTGGGCCCAGTGCCCAGCTCTCTCTCTCTCTCTCTCTCTCTCTCTCTCTCTCTCTCTCTCTCTCTCTCTCTCTCTCTCTCTCTCTCTCTCTCTCTCTCTCTCTCTCTCTCTCTCTCTCTCTCTCTCTCTCTCTCTCTCTCTCTCTCTCTCTCTCTCTCTCTCTCTCTCTCTCTCTCTCTCTCTATCAAACTCATTCCAGGGCCTTAATATTAGAGCCTTATATAAGTTGATGAATAGAAATTCAAATTGTTCAAACAGTATTGATTTCAAATGAAAGACATTTACGATGAGATTTCCATGTTACTAATCAATTTAATGCATTTTTGCCAAACAAATGTATTTTTTTTTCCTTTTTTTTAAATCGTACTGACCCCAAACTTTTGAATGTGACTTCTTAAATTGGGGAAAATTACTTAATTGGTGGGAAGTTCTTATCTTTTAGTTGTTGGTCCTGAACTATATTGTCTCTGAAGTCTCTACTGTGACAATGTATCCAGTGGAACAGTTTTGTAAATTGGGAGAATCTGAAAAGGAGGTGCAGGGCTGAAAAATACTTCCACTGCATAAAGGTCCAAGCAGTGAATTACAGGCATAATGTGCTTGCAATGCTCACACATGCACACTTCTCTAGAGGCCGTCTGTGGAAGTAGACTTAAGAACCAGAGTTTTCCAGCAGTATTCCTTCACAGTCAAACATGCAGGCCCTCACACAGTGTTCTGACCAATGTGTTCTGGCCTCAACCCTGACACGCACACACACACTCACAATCCTTCATTATGTGAAGAAAGACACTAGTGATGGTTGTACAGTAAGTGTGAAGTTTCTATCTTGTGTTTATTTGCATTGTAAATCAGGGTGCTTGGAGAACGAGTAACAGAGATGGGAAAGATAAAGAAACATGTTTAGCTTGGAAAAGATTTTAGCTACTTTGAGTAATGCTGACATCATTCCCTCATACTAATGTAGACTTGAGTCATTGTTGACTGCTCTGTAATTTGCCACTGGACCTTCCAATGCAGAATTTCCCAAATGGAGATTCGTGGGGGAACTGTAGGAGGTTTGTGAGTTGATGAAAAGCAAATTATTAATCAAATCATAGAAATATAAAATTATGAA
The DNA here is from genome assembly GCF_029890125.1 of Rhinichthys klamathensis goyatoka. Taxonomy (NCBI): domain Eukaryota; kingdom Metazoa; phylum Chordata; class Actinopteri; order Cypriniformes; family Leuciscidae; genus Rhinichthys; species Rhinichthys klamathensis. The sequence goes on from NW_026606756.1 coordinate 547,280, forward strand.
AATAAAAAATACATTTTATGTATATATTTATTTACCTGCATGTCATGTGACTATTAACCGACTTCAGAAAACTTTGATCATGCAATTGTGTTTTTACATTATTGAAATTTATCTTCTCCGTTTTAAACATTTTAGTTAATGGGCTTGGCTGACAAAAAAAAAAAAAAGTTTGGGAATCCTTGTTATGGTGTAATGATTGTAGTTCAGGACCTTGGTTTTCCAGGAGTGGAAAACTTTCAACTAGTTCAGTCTAAGAGGCTGGTTTCCATGACAGAATGTTGAATTAAATGAAAGTAAATGAAAGGGTCATTCTAGACGCTAAGTTGTGTAATTGCGTTGTGATGTATGTGTTTCAGAGCGTGAGTATTGGGATTCTGGTCTGCAGATCCCCACAGCAGACTTCCAGGAGGTTCTACATGATGACAAGGCTGCTCTGGCCTGGCTAGAGGCTCTGCGACGCGTTGGCATCGTCTACCTGAGGGGGGCTCCAGTGGAGAAGGGCCAGGTGGCCAGACTGAGCCAGAGAATCGGCTATCTACGCCTCACCTTTTACGGGTATGGTCTGTAGCTTTGGCTGTTCTCTAATGAAAGCAGTGCAATGTCTATATTTAGATTGATTTAACAATTGGATTATTGAGCAAAGACACAAACAGAAGTTGCAAATACAGTGCAGACTTTTTAGATAAATATTATAGTAATAGGCAGGCCAGCTGACAGTCTTGCCTGGGCCCGGGACGAGATAATCTTAGATGGGCCCCCCCTTTTGAGTTTGTAGTCTTTGTAATTTTGCAGTGGCCAAACCATGTTTGTGTTGGGGGTGGGGGGTTCTTGACCACTATTTCAAGGACAATTAGGGAGAAAACTAATAAAAAGCTTTTATGTAACTCAAATATTACATATTTTTTCCACCACAAATAGGCCTATTTAAATTTTAATTATTTTTAATTATTCCATGATTTAATGAGGGCCCAATCCCCCCCCCCCCCCCCCCCCCCCACCCCCACACACACAAAAAACAACAACAACAACAACAACATCTTGGTGGTTCTTTGACTGCCTATTTGTATAGTGCAAAATGTATGTAATCTGTCACTGGAAACTATATGAAAAATAATTATGCGTATTCCAAACAGTGGTCGCAGGCAGTACAGTACCATTTCAGAAATTGTTAAACTGATTTTGAACATCTGTGACTGTGTTTACACCAAAAACTGGGCAAAACTGCCCATTATGCCAGAACTGTCATTCTCACTCCAAGATCTACAAAGAAAGACAAATAACCTGCTGCAAAGGGCACAAACCCATCAGTCATGGAAAACGGAATATGGTGTATGGTATAAGTAATGTGGTCTGATCTTTCACCTTAATGGTTTACATCTGGACAGTTTTATAATTGAAGGAAATGAAAAAGTCCCTCAACCCACAATGTCTGTTGAAAACGTGGTAGGGGGTCTGTAGTGGTATGGGCACCCATCTCTTCAGGTCTGAGGATTATTTCCAACGGCAAGGAATACAAGGCCATTTAAAGGAACTGGGCTGCGTCCCAAATCAGATACTCTATTACTTATTTTGAATAAGTAATAATTTCACGACTGCTAAAAAAAGTACGTTCTATATAGTTTAAACGTAATCTAGACGTGTTACATTCGCCAGCTTCGCCATTCGCTTCACTGTCATTCACAAATCCTCTCCCGTGGCCTCATGGGATAGTAAAGTGTCCATCAAATGCACACTTCAGAATCTTGCCAAATGTAGTCATCGTCATCCAGGTACTTTTTGCCTACTCTTTTACTGTATAAGTATTGTAAATTCGGACATATTTTGTCACATACTGTTTTTCAGATTTCTGTTTTATAGGGAAGTATGCGATTTCGGATGGAGCCCTGGTGTTTTGGGGGCTGGTAGTTTGTGGAAATGAAATGATTATTAAAATATAATTACAATGTAAAATAATAATTTTCTATTTTAATATAACATATATTGAAATGTAATTTAATCCTGTGATGGTAAAGCTGTCACATGACCCTTCAGAAATCATTCTAATATGCTGATTTGGTGCTCAAGAATGAAATTATTATCAATGTTGAAAACGTTTGTGCTGCTAAATATTTTTGTGGAAACCATGATGCTTTCATAATTCTTGATGAACAGAAAATTTCAGAAATCATTTATTTGAAAAAGTATCTTTTCTAATACTAAATGTCTTTACTATCACTTTTGATCAACTTAATGCATCCTTGTTGAATAAAAATATTAATTTATTTAAAAAAAATCTTACTGACCCTAAACTATACATAGCTTTCTTGAACACCAAAACTTTTACAGCATTTTAAGAAAGACTAAAAGCTATTTTAAAGGTAAGGCTAAAATGTATTAAACTATTAAATAAATGGTTGATATGACTTAAACTAGACTACAGATAAAGGTCAAATATGTCTACTTCTGCCACACACATCTTGGCTTTTGACCTGGGAGTGAAGTAGTGTGTCAAATTGGTAATGCAACCATAGAGCCGGTCCATAAGGCTGTTCTGTAAAAAAGATTACCATGGATATGATATCACGGTATGAGTCATCTGTCTACCATCATTTGATGAAAGCATTTTGTCCTGTAACTCTTGGCCAACAATCAGAACAATATTCCGTTTTCAGAAAACTGCCTCTGAGAGCATCTAAATGAGAGGTGATGTGAAAGTGCCTTGCTTTACAGTCAGTTAAACTTGTTCCATTTGCTCTGGGCTCACTTATCACCTTCCAGTAAATCTAAAGTCAAACCATTTTAAACCAATACAATTCTGATTTATTTTTCTTGCCAGACAACAAAGCCTTTCATTAGAACTTGCAGAGAAAAACAATTTTCAGGGAAGGATGAGTGTATGGAAATCACAGCCTGGGACAGACAGACAGAGGATCTAGAGAGAACAGACACAGACACACCGTGAGCTTCTGGCTGTAAGCACAAAGTCCTGCATGTGAGCTCCCTCTCAGCTGACACCTGCTAAGTGACAGGCTAAGTGATTTAACACCATGATAGTCCCAGGAGCTCAGTCAAACTGGCCAAAAATCAGCTTCACCTGACCCAGACTGGAACAAAAAGCATTGCATCTGCCAAATCAAGACTTCATTGGCTAGGGATCTTCTGGTTGAAAGAGGAGACCATGGTGTGTCTCACATGGAGGATTCTGGTCTAATACAGTCTTAACTATCTTATTGAGACCACTAATCTGCCTCATTTCAGTTTAAAAAAGCCACACTACTGTATCCCTCTTCCATGATTCCCGTTCCTTTCTGTTGTTTTCAGTTTGATAACAGGAGGAAATTGATCTTTTATGTAGGTCCTATATTTCTCTATAGGTTTGTGCTAACAAACCTGCCTTTTTTGGGCAAAGAGTCAAACAGTCGAATTTCAAATAGTGTCTCATTAGGAACTGAATCATTCTGTTAGTTCAGCTAGCTCTGGATAAGCAAACTTGATACAATAACTACTGTAACATCATTTCATAATCTAAATTTGCTTTTTTATTATTTAAGTACTACAGATACTTAAACTGCAGTAAAGTACTGTTTTCCAGTAAAAAGAGGAGAAGCAAAATTGTGTAAGACTTGTGTTGTGTTTCATATGGCACACTATTTATTTTTATTTGATTATTTAATCAGGGACAATACACATTTAATTATACATAATATGTAAAATGTGACAGAGTTAGCCAAATGTAGCCAAAAACTATATACTATGCACTTACAGTATACTGCACTTCTAAGGTTATTTTGTCATCCAGCTTCACAGTCTGATAACCCCTCCCTTTCTGCTACATAATTAAAGCTGAAACAGTTGAGTTAATGAAGTGTCCCACATTCCACACTTCATTTTTTTTATTAAACTTTTCAGTTAAATAAGTGCATCATCTGGGTATAGAATATAAAAAGTTAATTTTTCATACCTCATTGAACTTTTTAAAGCATAAATCTAACAATTTAGGCTTAAAACAAGAAAAAAACTTGTCATTGGGGAAAATAGGAAAAATAATATATATAAATATTAGATTTATTTTATGAAAACAAGTTTTATTATCTTAACACAGTTTTGCTTCTGTAAGTAAATATATGTTTATTAAAAAACAGATACTGATTCAATAAATTGTTACATTTATTTGACTTATTTATTCTTTTTTTTTTTTTTTTTTGCAGTGAGCAGGTTCATCAAGAATTCACCACCAAAAAAATCACTAAGTTCTCGCAGTGTTGCCATAACAAAAGTGTCTGCTTTGTTCATTGCAGTGATTCCTTTGTCCTTTAAATGTACTCTCAAGATGGTACTAAATTAAGAAAGCATTTTACAGCTGTGGTTTCCTACAATAAATACACAGAGAGATGCAGTAAAACTTTACAAGGCCATAGTCACCTGTTCTGATCCACTGTCCCCCCTGTGCTTTCACAGACACACGTGGCAAGTGCAGGACAAGCCCAAGGCTAACAATGTTGCGTACACTTCTGGAGAGCTGAGCCTGCACACAGATTACCCTGCTCTGCACCATCCACCTGGGGTGAGTACACACACACACACACACACACACACACACGTATGTGTGGGTGTGTATATATATATATATATATATATATATATATATATATATATATATATATAAAATTGGGACACTTTTTTGGTAAACTGTATTAAATACAAATAAAGTATTCTACCTACACTATTAATGTTTTAAACAAATGCTCAATGTCTCTTGTATCTCCAACTGTTTTTTTGAAGGATTATGTTTTTTTCTTTAAATATATATATATATATATATATATATATATATATATATATATACAGAGATTCAAACATAAGAACCCATTTTTATTCTACAGCCATTTTCTTGTAAATTGGGACAATGCAATTGGTAAGAAAAAGAAAAATAATTTTTTCAAAATGTAAAAGAATAACATCATTAAAACATACACACTAGCTGATTGTGTTGATGAGGATGATGATGATGTTGTCATCCACAACTCTTGGTTCCTTTTTTAAAATGTCTTGGAACCAGTAATAACCTGCTTTGTTGTTGTGTTCACAAAACCATTTAATTCCATTAGCTTTTGCATATTTAAAAGCTTTTCTTTTTTTTGCACATCTTTGCAAAAGAAGCTTTAAGATGTTTGCTAGTTCCTTCTCAGACGACTCTGACAAAATACGTTTTCTGCCAGTGGCATGACTACATCCACTCACAACACCTTTCACTCTTTTCTCAAGGGCGGATTTTGGAACACACCATGCCCTAGCCAAATAAAAAAGAAATTTAGGTTCCTGGCCTGCCTCCAATCTTATGTAGCTACTCATTGTTCGTCCCTTTCATTCTTTCTTCACTCCACTGATACCTCTCCTGTTTAGCTGACATGTTTTTTCCCTCATTTTTTCCTTTCTGCCTATAACTTTATGACATTTTCTGTAAAAAAAAAAAAAAAAAATTCTTTTATAGGATGTCCCACTTTAGCTGAATGCTACTGTCCCATTTTATCTAACACGTTAAGGTAAATTGGGACAGTAACAAAACTTGATATTTAAAAAAATATATATAATCATTGCATAAAATTTAATTATCACATGAACAGATGTAATAAAAATGTATATTGTATATTGAAATACTGTTTGCATTAGAAATGAAACCTTAACAATTTTATTAGACTTAAACTATGTATGGGTACTTAACATGTGCTTTCTCAGACATTTCAGCACTTGAGTAGGAACCACACCCGCATGCCGTATGGTTTATATTTGACCAATCAAATGTAGATTTTTAAATTAAGTACTGTTGACATTTCAAGACCACCCAGCATTATCACGCTTGTTTTCTTTCTTTTTTTTAAGAACTACACCAAAGAGCTTATTTGTCCCATTTTAGCTGATGTCCCACTTTTGCTGACTTCACCCTATGTGAGTATGTGTGTGTTTTTATATATATAATATATTTATATACGTGTGTGTGTGTGTGTGTGTAGGTGCAGTTCCTGCATTGCGTCTGTCAGGCTGAACAGGGTGGTGAGAGTGAAGTGGTTGATGGGTTTCACATGGCGGAGCAGCTCCGGAGAGAAGATCCTGAAGCGTTTAACATCCTCTCCTCTCTCAGGGTCGATTTCACAGACAGCGGATCTGACTACTGTGACTTCAGCGTGCAGTCCAAAAAACCACATTATAGAGTAAGACAGACTGTGACGCATACATACTCACTCGCATAATAATGCAATGGATTAGCTTTGCCACTTGTAATCATCATCATCATTGACTATACGTCAATAATATACTAAACGGCACCATCTCATGGTCAGTTGTGCAACTGAGACTCGCAAGAGCGAAATTTCTACAAATGAATGTTTAAAGGGATAGTCCATTTAAAAAAATCGTCCTATTTTTCATCCTAATGTTGATCCACACCTGTATGAGGTGCTTGCTACAGTGTAACACAGAATTGTACTGGTTGATTTCTTATAAATCCTGATAGTTTTTAATACAAAAATGTCTGTAATGCGCAGTGTGGACTCTGATGGTCGGGTTGTGAGGATCAACTATAACAACGCCACACGAGACTCTGTGCTGGATCTGCCTCTGCGTCAGGTTCAGCTTTTCTACTCGTCTCTAAAGGCCTTTGTGGAGCTGCTCAGCAGGCCTGAGAACGTGTTCACATACAGAATGGAACCAGGTCAGTACGTCCGTTTACCTATTTCAGATTAAGATGCTTTTAACTCACATTTGTACTATAGTTGACAGTAGACAAAGATGAAGGTTTCCTCTACTTTAGAAGGCTTTTGAGTTTGGGAATAGGCTCAGTCTGTGCTTGGCAAACTTTTCCATTTAAAATCCAATGCCAATGTTTTCAAAAACATTTACTAGAAAGGATTCCAAATTTGAAGTACTTCGAATCCTTAAAGCTTCCCCATTGCCGCTATACTTGTTGCTAAACCAAATATGACAACATTAGAATTGAAACATTTTTTGCACGTCTAAATAAGGGACTGATGCTGGTTGTTCATTTGATCTCTGCGCAGGTGACTTGGTGACCTTTGATAACTGGCGTCTGCTGCATGGCCGAAAGAGCTACCTGTCACGAGGTCAGAACTCAAGACATCTAGAAGGAGCATATCTGGACTGGGATGAGGTCATGTCCCGTCTCAGGGTCCTCCGGAAGACTGTCCGTGGAGACAGCTAGACATCTCTTCTTCATCCTCCACACTGCAGTCATTAGTGTTGCGTCATTAGTGACTTTAAAAACAACTCAAGAAAGCCTTAAATGCCCAACAGAAAATATCCCTAGGATCCAAAACTTTTTAAGTTTTGCCAAGTAGATATTTGGCCTTCTGTAGGTAATATTGTGGCCTTTTACTGAGGGGCTCTTTGAGTCTCCAGCACTTTCTTGCACTTATAGTACTTGGAAAGCAGTCATTTTTTTTTCTTTTTTTTTTGGCTTGACTTGTAATTTCTTTGATAAGGGACAAATTTTTCCAGAGGTCTTATTAAGAATCTTATTAAATTAATGATCACAAGAGTCAGTGAAATTTTGTTAAGAACTAAATATTTCGCTTCTGTGTGGACAACTGCCTGAAGTATCGTATTAGATTAAACCGATAGGTGGCTTTATTCTAATCCACCAATGTTTTTGTCATTCATATGGTCCATGCTATAAAAAGTGACAACTCTAAGTACGAGATGGCACACTTTGTGTCAACAGCTAAAAAAAGAAAGTTTTATCCAATCTCTGATTATGTCTTACTGTTCTAACGGTCAGTACTTTTCCCTTTTCTCCACATAAATATTGTTCTAAGACTATCATGCCATCATGATTTATGGTACTGTTTAAATGCAGTCATTTTAATATACATCGATTTTTACCAATATTGTTTATATTCTGCTTGTTTTGCACTTAATTTTACTGTAGATTAAACGAACCATTTAATTTTTCTTTTCTTGTATTGTATTGTAAATTGTAGTTTGGACAATGATGGGCCATTGACCTTTGTAGAGAAAAATGTTTTCAAGTGGCACAAAAATATTTATAAGCTGATGTCTAAAACAAAGTATCTCTGTTTTGATATATGGACATTGAATAGTTCATTAAATTATGATCAGTACTTGTGTATACTGATTACCATGTGCAGTAGACATTAAGCTATTTGATACTTGAAAAGCCTCAAATATGACGTTTTTAAAGAAAACTGGCCAATTTGTATAAATGCAGCAACAATGCAAATATAACTCATGCAGCTATTAGTTTATAAAAACGTTGGAGCTGAAGTGTTACTTGTAATGTGTTGGCAACTCTTTATTATAATTTTTTCCAAAATGACAATAAAAGACATTTATAATATACCCAGACATATTTCTGTCATTCACGTACTTATACAAATACTGTGGCTATAAATCTTCTGATCATATCAGAGGTCAGTTTTTGAAGGTTGCTAATGAAGAGGTTTTTGATGAAAAAAGAAAACGGTTGAAACTGAACTCCAAAATGTAAAACAGTGATTCAATTATGATTCTATCAGTATTTATTTATAACATTACATTTGTATTTTGATGTTGATTTTCTAGTTAATCAATTGAAGGATTTGACATGAATAGAAATTTAAATGCTCCTGAAAATCAATTCTAGGAGGCAAATATCCATTAATAAAAAATAAATAAAAAAATGAGTATGTGATGCTGTTGATAGCTTGTATAATAACTGTAATTCAAATTACTTTCAGTCACAGATTTGGGTTGGACATCTTTTATTTTCATATTGCGAAAGCTGTACAGGTTCTATAAATATTTTTAAATGCTGAAATATTTACATCCATGTCTCCATTCTCTCCTTTCCCTCTGGTTCTAAACAAATACAGACTAAAATGAAAGCCCAAATAATGTGCAACTGTATCTCTCACTCACACTTTCAAACAACAGACCTGATACACTGTCCACCTCAAAACATCTGTTTTGGGAGACTTGGACTCTGGGAAATCAGTTTTGTGCTATTTACATCTCTAAATCATTAATGAGTGGGCTTCTCAATTCCATTTACAGTCTGCATACAACAACGGAATTGAATGGAGTCGCAAAACAACAGTTTTTTTTTGTGTGCACATTCATACATGTAAATGATTAAAAACATAAAAGATTTTTAAAATATGTGAATGTGACAGCTGTACTGCCCAATCTAGTAGTCAAGAAGAGATGATCAGAGAAAATTTGCACCTCTAAGAACAGACAAATTCTCTTTGTCATCTGTGTTTCTAACACAAACACACACAAGCAGAAAGAGGACACGTCAAACAGGACATTTTGGACAAGACTTTTCCATCATTTTTCAAACAATCTCCAAATGTAGCTGTCTTCTAGATCAATAATGCCATTTTCATTGCTGTCAAAAAACGCCAACAAACAAACAGAAAACATAGAAGCGATGCCTGTCACCTCATTATGAACACTGGAGGACAGTGGATGAACTCTATAAGGACGTGACTGGACTTGTTCTTGGTACGCACTAGTGATAGTATTGCACATCTAGAAAACAAACTACAGTTTTTCATAAACATTTCCGTTGCTTTTTCAGCATTGCTTCAGGGATGTACAGATTTCTTCCTTTTTTAAATATTCATTATTTTCAAGTGACATGCATTTTAACACAGCAGTTCACACACAGGGAACTTTACAGCAGAAATAGCACAGTAGTTTGAGCCTCACGTGGCAAGAGCTAAAGAGATACACTTATAGCAGTTAAGGGAGGGCGAAACGAACATTTAGGAATGGGACGGAGGGTTAAGGCAAACCCCTCATACGTGGCAGCGCAAGATTGGAAAGACTTGAACATTTCACCCACAACAGACAGAACGGACTGGAATTTACAGTACAACTTTGCACATAAATATTAAATACACAGCCTGTTGACTGATATCAGAGGTGGTTGAAGAGCCTGATCTCTGCATGCCAGTGCCAACTCGCAAGAGCTGCGCATGGGATGTGCATTCAACCAAATGCCTCCGATTGCAATAAATAAAACTGTAGAAATGGGAGGGCGCCAACCAATAGTATTCAAAGTCTATTCTTGTTCTGGTTGGTCCATACTATGAGAATGAAACGCCAGCATTTTAGTGTCGGACTGGAATACTATATCGGGTACGTGATAATATCTATTATATGAATGAGACGTTTCTTTTAGGACAAATGTGTTGAATATGTGAATACATCTAGATGTGAATTGGTACAGGAGCAGAGGTCCTTAAAGGAGCTTGGCAAGAGTATTGAACAGGAGTATTGCAGGAGTTCAGGAGCGGGCTGAAGTAAACGTAGGAGAGAAATGTGCTAGCTCGGTAGTGGACGAGGGGACAGCATCTTGGGCTTGCCCTCTGACTCTTTCCCTTTGACCGCCGCCATGTAGGAGAAGAGGCAGAGCACCGAGTAACAGATCTGATTTGCCTGTTTGAGACAGAAGAGTTAACACAGAGTTATTTACATGAAAAAGGGGAAAAAAGTAGATCACTCTATACTGTATTGTAGGGCTAGGCAAAAACACGGATTTCCCTGTTCTTTTTAGTGAATCAAAGACATCCAGGTCGAGCAGTGTATTCCCGCGACTGAGATATGGAGAAAAAAGCCTTGAGGGGAACTAGTCACCTGATGGAGTTTGGGTTCTTTGTCACTGTCGCTTTTGGCTTGCATAATTGGTAGTTTACAAGACACTTAATTCAGTTTAAGTTAGTCAGTGCAGTCAAATTGATAATATTACTGATTATTGAGCTGGATGATGACACCAGAGCTGCTTTATAGCTGATTCGACTTAATAATTCACGAATTTTGCAACATTATTGAATTGAGCGGAATAACAAGATCATTGTCTTCTGTAGAACTGCTTATAGCTGAATTAAACTCGTTTCATAATTGATGAACTTTACAGTTATCGAACTGAATTGAATCAACACTAAAGTAACTTGAGCTGAATAATGATGACACAGTTGTCTTCTGTACAGCCGAATTTGAATTTGTCTCATACTGTATTTGATGCATTGTTTGTTATATCCTGTTAATCACAGTGAAGCTGCTTTAAAACAATCTGTACTGTATAAAGTGCTATACAAATAAAGGTGACTTGACTACTCATGAAAAATGACTCACATGAGCTTACCCTATTAACAAATAAAATATTTAATGTTTTTTTTTTTTCATTTTAATGATAAAAAAACGGTTTCCGTTTGAATCAGTCCTTGTATCATTAAATAGTTTTTAGTTTGCTATGCAACCAAAATAGGCCAAAATATACGTAAAATGATTCAGAATTGAATTAAGAGCTTGTGAATCGGATTGAATCTGAAAATCTGTATCGATACCCAGCCCTACTGTGCATAGTATTGTATGAATACTGAAATCTTACCATAGGAGTCTTGTACTTATGGATCACCACTTCTTTAGTTTCAGGAACTGCAAATCCCGTGCAAGACACAAAATAAAAAGTTCAACAGCAGTGGAATAACAAATTTGAATTATTCAAGGGCAAGGGACGGAAACAGAGAGAAAGAAAGTGATCGAGAGAGAGAGAGAGAGAGAGAGAGAGAGAGAGAGAGAGAGAGAGAGAGAGAGAGAGAGAGAGAGAGAGAGAGAGAGAGAGAGAGAGAGAGAGAGAGAGAGAGAGAGAGAGAGAGAGAGAGAGAGAGAGAGAGAGAGAGAGAGAGAGAGAGAGAGAGAGAGAGAGAGAGAGAGAGAGAGAGAGAGAGAGAAAAGAGGGGAGGCAGGCATACATACGATACAGCCCATGACAAATGATTATTAATAACCTATCTCTGGCCCTGCCACATTTCAGACGGAGCAAGAGAGCTCTGAATCTTGTAGCAGAAGAGCAGCACTCATATAGTTCATATGACTGAACAGGATTTATCATCAGCTGAGAAACTCTTATGCAATGGGGAACTGAATCAAGGCAGGCTCAAGAAGAGGAGAAAGAAAGAGTGAGAGAGGTGAAGGATAGATGGAGAAATCCGAGAGAGAGAGAGAGAGAGAGAAAGTAAGAGAGGGAATTTCATTGCAAGTTGAAGTTGGAAGGAAATCCGAGGTCTGCTGGGTTTTTCCATCACTGGCATGACTTTTACTACAGGCATGAGTGTATGAACTCGAGTTTAGGAGAAGCGACATCTGACATGAAGGCAGTGCAGTGCAGATGAGGAGTCGACAGCCATTAGTGGTGAAAGAGGGTGTATGAGAGATGATGACAGATGGAGAGTTAAATGAGGAGGACAGGTGAGGGAAGAGAAGAAGAAAAGATAAAGGTGACAGCACTTTACCTGCTGGAGAATGAAGGTTTTCATAGCAGCAAAGATGAGGGGCGGATTACAAAAAGGAAGCACAAAGACACAGCACTAACCCAGTCTAGAGCCGACCCTATGGCTACAGAAGAGATTTCATACACTACAACTCCCTTCATATAGATCTCCAAAAGAACCAGTTAAAATGATCTTTGCATGGTTTAGTAATTATCTAAACTCTACCAAGACTTCTATTCTGAAGACTATGACAAACATTAAAGCCATATTCTTGATTTATTAAACTGTGACTCCTTCCAAAAGATGCATCTGAGGAAACAACTGCAATCTAAATCTAAGCTGATCAATGAATTATTCACAGAACAACTGGAACTGTGCATTATTTCTCAAAGCTGCTGCTGTCGTTTAAGATCTTTGCAGAATCCTTTACCCCTTCCTCCAGGCCTGATCAAATCAGTGTGTTGTCTTGATAACTTGCTTTAGCTAATAAAGGGAAATGTTTTTAGCTTTGGTGGTAACAAAGTGTTATATGTGAATGATACATAGGGATTTTGACAGATAGTAATATTTGTTTTCTTGTTAAAACCGATAACTAGATGTTATTAAAATGATATAGGATTTGATCAAATAAATGAAAAGTTACACTACATGATAATGTAGTAATCCCTAAAATGATTGATTTGAGTTTTTAGAGTATGAAAAAGAGGAAATGAACAACAATTAAATACACAACAACTGACAGATAAATAATGATAATAAAAAAACTAATATTGGCTAATAACAGATATGGTACTGGTATATTGTGCATCCCTATATGTAGTTAAAAAAACAGTAATGAACATGATTGATAATTAATAGGCCTGAATAGTTGTCTAAAAAAGTCGTCTCAGTCAGTCAATGAAATGGTTTTGGGTCCAAGGGGGACAGGATTCTGCGGGCTTATAGGATCTTGCTCCTTTTAGGTATCACATTTTATGTAACATTTCATCCCAGAAGGTGCATTAATGAAGCAACAGCTAAAACTATGATCCTACTTCTGTCTTCTATAACCTCTGCTCCTGAAGCTCATACATGTCGTTCTGACCGCCACATCTAACAGTACTGAACGTGATAACTTCTCTGCGCTGCACGTGACTGAGTTACTGCTGTGTCGCGTACAGGCCTAGAATCAAAATGGGGGTAATTACCAAACTCCTCCAGGACAAAGACTCCTTTCACTGTATTGCACTTTTTAATGTGACTCAGCTCTATGAAAACCTAAAAACAAACAAAAAACAAACAAAAAAACAACAGGACACACTGTTACCAACTCAATCACACACTTGTGAGAAAACAAAACAAAAAGTATTTTTTGAAGAGATGACAATCTGGACAGTTAGTAACTGTAAAATAGGGAGAAACGGAGAAAGAACATGATAAGCAAGCTGTTAAAAAACTATCAAAACTAAAATATGACTGCACAGAAAGAGAAATTTCCATGTTGACAGGATTACATGGGCCAGTGACGCAAATGGAGAGAGCTGTGAAAGTTTCAACGCCTGAGCGGCATTTATGGGTCTCTTTATATCCTAGAGAGTTCAAATAAGCCCATATATATTTTTTTTTGTAATTTTTAAATTCTATTAAATGAATCAAGTCAACAGCCTAAGTATTCAGAGAGTCTCGCTTTAAAGAGAATCACTTCGTATTTACAATACTTGTCTACAATATTTAGTATAACGTGTTCTTGAGGCACTGGAGACTTGTATAACAAATGTATTTTTGAAGCACTAAAGAGCTAATATGAACCTGCAGCTGTGAACATTCGCACCAAAAGTGGGAACGAAATCATGGCACTGATCCCCTACGTGCTGAAAGGGCCCATGCAAAGACATCCATGGAAAATTCCATCATCAGAAAAAAAAAGAAGAAAAAAGGCATGACACAGACCAAAAAGGAACCAAAAAGAGAGAAAACAATACAAAAGACATTAAAAAAAAAAGCACACAAGAGTGATGTCTGCCAGAAAAGCTACAGAACAAGGAAAAGAATGAAAAAGTAAATGACAATGTTACGCTAAAAAGCAGACTGCAGAGGTTGTGTACCTTCCGCTCCTTGCAGGGGGAGAGAGCATGGGAGAGAAACGGTTTGGATTATTATTGGACAAAAAGAGCAGAAAACACCCTCGGGTGCTACGAGCCCACTCTTACAGGATTAAACTACAACCACTGATTCCATCCAGAAAGAACAGTCATATTGCATTAACTGTTAATATCTGCCATTATGTTTACGTTAGTTTTGAAGCCCTGTTGTGTTCCCACCCCATTACCCTCCATGCCTCCTCCACCAGCAACGAAGACCAGCTCCCTTCACACATGCCTACAGCCAAAACAGAATAGTGCCAAAACCATTACTACACACAACTACACTACATAGAGGATTCTTAAAGTTTTCAACAATGCTGCTGAACTCTTGTTAGCACTCTGACCATAGAGAGGCACCAATGTATCATGATGACGATATATAAAAGGGATAGTTCAGCCAACAATTCAAATTCTGTCATCATTTACTCACCCTCACATCATTCCAAATTCTGAATGCATTCATTTTTCTGAAGAACATACAAAAAACTGTTTGGGTTTTCATCGACTTCCATTGTGTGGTCAATGGGAACCGAAACTTAGGTTACAAACATTCATCAAAATATCTTCTTCCATGTAGCACAGAAGAAAGCAAGTCATAAAGGTTTGGAATGACATGAGGGTGAGAAAATGATGAGAGAATTTTCATTTTTTTGGAGAACTATACCTTTAGGTAATTACAGCAACTGAAGACTATGACCTAGGAAAACAGTTTAAAAAAAAGTTAGTATGTTAGATAGAACAAAAGGTTTACATAGTTTGCTAATCATTCCAGTCTTTTCCAGAGTATCAGCGTTATGCAACTACTGCTTTTCGCCTTAAGGGAGTTCACTATTGGGATATGCGTTTTTTCTAATCAAAAAGAAAACTTTTGTTTTTTAGAAATACGTTTGAAATGTCTTTACATATGTGCTTTATGAAAAGCAGCATATCTTAGTGTCAAATTAACCAGGTTAAATGGTCCCAGAACAGTGGTATTAGGTCCCAGAAGGAGGCCATATGGTCTTAATCACAAGTAAAATCAGGTTTATTAAGAACTATTACATGATTATCTCCCATTAGAACCAATTTAAAGCTTTTTTTAAATACTTGGTCAAGTATACAACTAAACATCCCTAAAGTGGTTTTAAATAAGAAATGTATTTTTTTAAACCTCCCCACTAATGTATTTTGTACATGACCACTTTGAATATGTTTTGCACAAGGTTCTACATCTTACCTCTGGCACACCACAACAAACCGACATCACACCAACACTCACAAACCGTAAGGACCAGAGCCGGGCGCTGTGACCATTAACACGTCATACTAACACACACAGCGGGTGGAATGTTCTGACATTTAAAAAAGTAAATCTCTGCTTGTGATTAAGCAACCCAAAAACAAACATCCAGCAAATAAAGCCAAAAAACAACGACAACAACAACAACAGCTATTCCTCTTAAAAGATTCTTAAGGAACAACGCTTCCAGACATTTTTTAAAAGCGTCCAGCTTTTCATTGATTTTAGAGTTTAGATTTGACTGTGTATTTAATTATTTAGCCCATGTTTTTTGTGAGTTGTTCCAAAAAACTTCTCAGAGGAAGGAAGGCACAAATAGAAAGAGTGAGAGGAAGGAGAAGAGCTATGGAGAGGTGACGAGATGAGTTTAGACAAGAAGTGGCAGAAAAGAGAAACAGGGGAATGAATGGATTGAGAATGAGAGGAAGGGTTGGTGCTGAATTTGGCAAGCACTTTGTCATGATTACGATAAAGGCGACACCTCTTACCTGGCTGTGCATAAATTTGAGGTTGATGCCTTCCAGCGTGACCTGAAGGAGACCACCCTCCCCTGTCTTCATGTCCTGAACTGGAAACTCACCTCCCAGCTCTGGACCTACACACACACACACACACACACACACACACACACACACACACAAAGAGACTAATTTCAGGAAAAATTTGAATCGAACAAGAAGACTTTATATTTAAAAACAAAAAAACAAAAGGGTGAATTCAGGTAAATTAGGCCACTTTTATTAAGATGACTGTCAAAAAGGGGCCCATTTTACCTAAATTTACCCTACAAACACATACACTACCAGTGCAAATAAATTTGGGGTCAGTAGGATTTGTTTAAATAAAATTAATACTCTTTATTCAGCAAAGACATTAAAATTGATCAAAAATAACAGTAAAGGCATGTATAATGTTTCGAAAGATTTATAGTTTAAAGAAATGCTGTTCTTTTGAACTTTATAATTCATCAAAGAATCGTGAAAACAATGTATTACGGTTTCCACAAAAATATTAAGCAGCACAAATTACATCATATTATCATATTAGATTTCTGAAGGCTCATGTGACACTGAAGAGTAATGGCTCCTGAATATTCAGCTTTGCCGTCACACAAAACAGTTATTGTAATAATGTAACACATCGTGGTAGTTCACAATATACAGTATACTGTTTTTACTGGGGGTTTTTTTTGTAACCGAAAAGACTTTCAATATATATATACATTTTTTATCTTACCAACCCCAAACTTTTTGAAGTGTAGTGTACAAAAAACACAATGTACCTGGTTTGATGCTTTGTTGTCGTGCAGCAGCACGCTCCATGCTGTCTTTAACACAGTAGTATAGTTCCCGACACTTAACACAAAAAACACAGAAAGAGAGGTGAAGTACAGTAATTGAGACATAATTACACTAGAAACAATACAAAATCTGTGAATTGAGAGTGAGAGGGTACTACAGTATGCCTTTACATTGATGTGAGTCTCACCTTCTTGGTGTAGAACTTGTTAAGCTGTGTCTCTTGGCCGTTCCTCCTCCACAGACACAACACTTTGGTCTTGGGACAGTAGGTCATATTAATGAGCTTCTCATACCACCAGCGCTCATAGACTGTGCCAATGTTACTGCGCAAGACGATGCAGTCGTCACACACCTAAACACACACGAGGAAGAGGAAAGAAGGACTGAATGCTCATTTACAATATATTTTCATGCAGACAAGTTAAATAGAATAAAAAAGGAGGCATGCAGACACACAAAACTCCTACCTCCATGAAAAATATGTCACCAGTTGTATCAGTCCCAGCATGCACAACAAATGTCTGTTTCTTAATGTGCCGGCTTCCACTTGGCCTGAGGGAAAGCTCTCGGCCACTCTGCAGCAAAACACACAATCTGTCAATCACTCATAACCTAATCATAATATGTTCGGCTACTGGCTTACATGCAACAGCTGCAACTTTTCATCTGACCGGCTCTTACCAAATTTGCAAGGCGGTCCAGGACTTCATTGACCTCCTGACTGTGTGTGAGGCCGATGTGAGATTTCCCCATAAGACGCCGTACCTTCTTCCTGATGTCATTTTTACTGACCTAGATAAATGGAGCAGTAATAGTTTGAGTACATGACCGAACAAAAGTTTGGGGTCAGCAAGCTAATTCATGTTTTTGAATGTTGTTCAAAATGTATTTTATTCCTATGATGGCAAAGCTGAATTTTCAGCAGCCATTACTCCAGTCTTCAATGTCACACGATTATACAGACACCATTGCTGATTTGAAACTTTTCTTATTTTTATTAATGTTGAAAACAATTATGGTGCTTGATATTTGAGTAAAAATCATGTACTCTTTGTTCAGGATTCTTTGTTGAAAAGAAAGTTAAAAAAAAAAAACATTTGTTTTAAATATTTTTTTATTTAAATTTCTTTACAGGGACTTTTGATCAAATTAATGCGTCCTTGGTGAATACAAGTTTTTATTTCTTTACAACAAAAATTTGATTAAAATGTAATCATTCGGTTGAATAAAAGCATTGATTTCTTACCCCAAACTGTTCACTAATGTCCATATTGATTCAAGTATATTCGAAGGAATGAGAGTGAGTGTTTGTGTGTACCTTCATCATAAGCATGTAGGCGATCATGTTGTGCAGGAGAGTGGACAGTAGTCTGTCCTCATCGTCCTCCAGTCTCTTGCGGTCATGATCTCCCAGAGACAGATATCTGATAGACCACAGCACAGTCATGTTTGGACAGCGTACTCAAAATACAACAGCACAGTTTACATCTGAATCCTAGCATGACCAAAAAGCTTATACCGGTAGCTTAAAGCTCATTCAAACCATTGCAAAATGTTGTCATTTTGTAGAGTGGAACATATGAAAAACATTTAAGCAGTGTCAGAGTGAACAACCAGTATGCATTGTGCTTTCATTGAGGTACTGTATGTATACTTTTCAAATCAGACAATTCTGAATGCTGATGTTGGGCTAGCTTTTTACCTATTTTGTGTTGTTTTTATTGCTTTCGAATCAATGTGAACACTTACGGAACACACTAACCTGTCAATCATTTCTTGTGGTCCCTGATCCATCCCCATTCCTTCCCGTTCCAACATTACGGCATCCAAGTAGGCATCCTCCCAGAACTGCACCTGATCCCACAGAGTAGAGCGCTCCTTACCTACACATACACACACATTTTAACTCTTAACTTGAATAAAACAATATTTCAACTCAACTCAACATGCCAGCATGAACATTTATTAAAGGGATACTCCACCCAAAAATGAAAATTCTGTCATCATTTACTCACCTTCAAGTTGTTGCAAACCTGTATGAGTTTCTTTCTTCTGCTGAACACAAAGGAAGATATTTTGTTGTTTGGCACCATTGACTTCCATAGTATTTCTACTATGGAAGTCAATGGTGCCCCACAACTGTTTGGTTCCAATAGTTCTTCAAAATATCTTCCTTTGTGTTCAGCAGAAGAAAGAAACTCATACAGGTTTGCAACAACTTGAAGGTGAGTAAATGATGACAGAATTTTCATTTTTGGGTGGAGTATCCCTTTAAGGTAAATGTCAGATGTTCAAAACCATAAAGACAAAAACTAAAATGATTTGGATATTACACATAAAACCCCACAAAAATGAACACACAGATAGTTCAAGCTAAGCCAAAGCAACTACACAGCATGCTGTAATAAATAGAGCTTGCTATCAAACCTTATCAAATTAATTTTAACACAGAGTTAACACACGCCTCCATACATCTGCTTATTGTTTCAACATTCACATTCTCTCAAGCAGCTTTTATCACCCCTCAATTTTACACAAACACATTCAATTACAAAATAAAATTGGCTCATCTGATCTGTCTGCTGTGTGTATTTTAATTCTCTTATCAAATGTCAGGTACAAGCACCAAAAATGGACCATACATTCATGCAAAATTGCAAATAATACCATGCACACAGCAATACATTCAAATATTTATAATAAACCAAACAAACACCCTACATGCTCCATACAAGGCTTAAACACACAGTCATAGTATAGATGTGAGGGAAGGCATGTAGTGTCTAATACTACAATACCAAAATATACACATCCAAAATGTCAAAGGTCACAGTTTATCCATACTCAGAGAAAAGGTTTCCATGGCAGCATCCTCCAGTTGGTCCCAAACTGAGCTTTTATCTCGCCCTTCGTGGCATTAAATGGGAGGAGAAAAAAGAAAAAGGGGAGAGAGAGGGGGGAAAAGAGGAGGCCGCAGTACAGGAGGTAAAGAAAGTGTTAGAGTATTAGAAGCAAAGCTGTGTGCTGTAAGGGATATTCAAACCAATAATTCATCACATGCTGGTTAATACAAGGACTTATTTGGAACAAATTAACAGAGAAGCTGTAGTGGTCAGTATGTAAGCATGGTTTACAGAATAAACTGTTGCAAACAGAATCTAGACAGTAATAAAGGATTGTTCTGTGCAGCGGACATGTTTTTACATTTTTTAAACATTAAGGTTATGGAAAGCAAACAGAGACAACTTTTGGAAATACCTCATAATTCTGAATTAACATGGACATTGAAAAATACACCAGAGCTGATTACTAAAGCAGTGAGTAAGGACATGGAAGAAGAAAAGAAAAAGAAAAAGTGCGAGAACAAACAAAATGAATGAAAGGAAATGAATGCTGAATGGATTAAGGAGGAAGATTGACTCTTACCCAGCAGCCCCTCACACAGGTAGATCCTCATGCTAACATCCTCAAGGGGCGGTGCTGGTGCTCCCTTATTGACACTAACAGGTCCCTTCACTCCTGGCTTCAGCATATGGGTCTTGCCCTATATGAGAAACAACCGTTTAAATGTTTGGGGTAAGAAATTAATGCTTTTATTCAGCAAAGACACATTTGTTTGTTCAGCCATTAGACAGCAGTATATATAAACAAATATTCAAATATATATTTCATATATCCACTATTTTATTTGTTGCCACATGGTCAGTTGGAATTTGTTTGGTCTTTAAAAGGTACACAATGTAACTTGTTTTGTGCAAAATGTAAAAAAAATGATATAATAAGCGAGTACATCATGAATCCATCTTCCAAACTGTATTTTTGCCTTATCATAAATTACTACGGCATGCCTATATTTTACACCAGCACGATGACAAACGCTGCGGAGTAACCTGAGTGACTCGTCATATCCATAAACAGAGAGAAGTAGTTCCGGCTACAATGTTCTTCCACAAGACGCATGCAGTTTTGACAGTGAGGATGACTGCAACTAAGCCTGTGGATAAGGATATGCAAGAGATGCTCACAAACACAGAGCTGGTCGCAGGGTTGGTCTCAATCTCGCTGTCGGACAGTGTGCCACGGGACAGGTTGAGATGTTGAGCATGTCTTCCTGTCTGGCCGTCTCCAGCAGTGCTGCTCAGGTCGCTGTCCGCACCCAGTGTTTCACCTGAGCTGTTACTCACCTACAGATCCAAAGTCAGAGATCAGCAATAGTACAGCAAACAAGAGAGATTTTATGACTTCTTAAAGGGATAAAGAAAAAAGAGAAATACATATATATATTTAATCTGTATGAATTTTTTTTTCTGTGAAACAAAACTAAAATTTTTACACTACTGTTCCAATGTTTGGGGTAGGTAAGTTTTTTTTTTTGTTTTTTTTTTAAAGAAGTCTCACCAAGGCTGCATTTATTTGATCGAAAATGAAATATAAACAGTAATATTGTGAAAAATTATTACAATTTAAAATAACTTTTCTATTTTATAATATATATTATATTTTAAAATGTATCCTGTGATAGCAAAGCTGAATTTTCATCATTAGGCTACTCCAGTCTTCGGTTTCACACGATCTTTCAGAAATCATTCTAATATGCTGATTATCAATATTGAAAATAGTAGTTCTGCTTAATATTTCTGTGGAAACCATGGTTTTTCAGGATTCTATGATGAAAAGAAAGTTCAAAAGAACAGCATTTATTTGATACCAAAATCTTTAGTAACATTATACATGTTTTTACATGTCACTTTTGATCAATTTAATGCATCCTTTCTGAATGAAAGTATAAGAAAAAAATGACTGATCCCAAACTTTTGAATGGTAGTGTATAAAATGAAAGCTTGAGCTGTATTCCATGTCTTTTGAAACTACACAACAGCTTTGTGTACCGAGCAGACTGAAACCTACATAATTTATTAACAGAAAATAGTATTACATTCAGAACACATGGAATAGAGTGTATGAGTCGTATTGACTACTTTTATGGTCAGTGAGACCATTCTGCCTAAAATCTCATTCTGTGGTCTATAGAAGAAAGAAAATTGCCAAACGGTTAGAATGAATGGGGGCGGGGTGGGGAGTAAATGATGACACAATTTTCATTTTCAATTGAACTATCTATAAGCACAAACAGAAAGTAACAAACTTGTCAATAATGCAAGAAATAAAGAAAGAAATAACAAGACCGTAAAAGCTGTAAGAGAACTGTCAAACTACATATAATTTGGATATACAGAAGTGTATCAAAGGGAAAAGGGTGGCAGTGTCTCAGTATTGGCCGTGCCCTACCACTGTGCTAGCCTCTGAGTCCTGACTGTTGCTTCTCGTCAGAGCAGGAGGCTCGGAGCTCGCCAGGGACTCTGTATCACTCTTCTGGAGAAGGGATAAGCATGAAGAACATAGACGAAATAGTATGCATAGGTACTATATTTCCATGCATTCAACTTCAAAATAAAATAAAACAGTCAAATGTTTAAAGATTTATATTAGATTTATATTGTGATATTAGGTTAACACCAACCTGTGAGCCAGATGTCACACTGAGGCCACTGTCAGCACTGATCTGTGATTTCTTTTCATCAGTGTCTCCACCTTCTAGGCGCTGTTTTGCTCCATCGGCCCCTGTAGAAAACATACAATCAGCTCTTCCATCCATTAACTCTCTGCTCTGCATTCTGGGACGTCACATGACTAACAGTGAGCTGAAGCCATCTCTGTTCTACAGAGCGACATGAAAGTTATCGGTTTCACCGTGGGGAATAATGCCATTTCAGCCGGCTACCACTATGCCAGACTATGCTGAGCAGACAGACAGAAACAAATAATGCTTGGGGTCATATTGGGGAAACTCACAGAAGCACATCAGCTGACAGTGGGCCAGATCAGTTCACTCACAGTAATGCTAGACAAAAGCAGTCACACATGCAGGCAAACACAGTCAACTAATCGAACAGGAGGAAGCTTCAGATGCTACTAGCGCACTCACTGCTTCTAAAATGAAGAAACCTATATTGTGCTCGCAAACCCCAACTTGGTTACAACTGATTACACTGTACGAG
The DNA here is from genome assembly GCF_029890125.1 of Rhinichthys klamathensis goyatoka. NCBI lineage: Eukaryota > Metazoa > Chordata > Actinopteri > Cypriniformes > Leuciscidae > Rhinichthys > Rhinichthys klamathensis. The sequence goes on from NW_026606756.1 coordinate 570,314, forward strand.
GCATCAAGGCCTAAAAAATAACACTTTAGCGGTACTCCAAATCTTCCACTGTAAAATTAGCCAAGTGAAACAGAATGCATGTGATCTTTGAAACTCTTTTAATACTCGACTGAAACAAGTAACTGAAATCTGGCATGATTGTAGTTTATCTCACATCACATACTTGCATCAAAATATAGTAAGTATAAGTAAAATGAGGTGGAAAACCAAAGACAATGTATGCCTCTGTTCAGAGACAGTCATTGAGAAGTAACTGTAAGAAAAATAAAACAAATACAAATGCTACAAATCTCCTAAAAAATAACCTGATTATCATTTATTTATACCACCTGATAAGAATTAAAAAATAAACTAAATGTAGGAACTCCAAAAAATCCAAGTACATGTGAGATAAATCTACTTAATCATGGTCGAAAAATGTGAATGCTTTAAAGAAATGACACAGAGCAAACCAGTCAAGAGTAGGAATGGGCATGAGTAACTGAGTACTGGGAAGTGATAGCATTGATTAATAATGATTGTTTTGTGATTGGTTAAAACAGAAAATCAGGTGGTACTTTGTGTATAGGTGCCTTCAAATCAAAGCAATCGGACTGCAGAGTCTTGACTTTGTCCAAGTGAGAAACGCCGCTTAGAACACTGTGTTTACACAGAAACGCATTCTAGCCCAGGGGTCAAGAACTATTTTAAACGAGTAATTTTTTTTTAAAAAATTACTCAAATCATAAAAACACTGAGTGAGACACAAAAAAAACACTAAGATGCGATATATTTGCAAAAAAAGACTTTCTGACACAAGTACTCAATATCTGTCAGTGTCAAGTACTCAAGCAGTCAAAATAACCAAAATGCACATCCCTAGTCAAGAGTAAGATTTGCACACTTAGAAATATTGGCCCAAATATTGATTCCATTTCAATATGTACAGGGCTTATTTTATACCTGAAAATTGACTTTGGGTGGATCACCATTTTAACTTTGCATCTATATACCTATGAACAGTATATATACCTTCCTTGACAAAATGTTTGGGCCACATGTCTAAATGGGCTTTTTGAGAAGTAGTTGAGTATTTGGGGGGCAGATTCTGTTTCTACCCACAATAGAAAGTGGTTTAAGGGAAGAGGACTGGTGCAGGTAGAAGGACAGAGTCCCTGTTTTGCAGTTCTGCAAAGGAAAGTCTAATTGGGTGCTTAGGGAAGTGATCTTACTCTGTTCTTTTTCCAAAGCTTTTTGCTTTCTGTTATCCTGGTGCTTGCTCCACAATTCTACCCAAGATGCATTGCAAGCAAGGAGAGAAAGACAGAGAGAGAATCAGAGAGCCGGTTGAGTTGTCAGATATGGAGGATGAGCTGTTTTTAAGAGAAAAATAATAATAATAATAAAAACAATAAATAAAACGGATCAAGTGCAAAGTCTCATTTTCCAAAATGTAAGGATGTTTTGCAATGTTCACATAGCCATATGCAATCTAAATGAAGGATCTGATGTCATGTAAAACTATCCAATCGTTTAAATCTAGTGGGGTCCCATTACAAAACATCCTAAGCTCTGCAACCCTGTTCCTGAAGAGCCAAAATGATGGATTTCACACAAAATCAGCCTCATGCCTTGGTTTTCTTTCCCCATTCTTGTCATCCATAATGGGCAATGGCTCTCCAAGGTGAGGGTGGATGGTCTGGGAGGTGCAAAAGGCGTGAGATGAGAACGACAAATCAGCCTCAGCTGGTGAGTGAAATGAGGTGTAGCAAAAGCAGGGCGTGCAGTCTCAAAGACATTCCGTAGAATTGCAGGTGCATTATTACCGAAGGACAGACAAGGCAAGGTAATGAGGGTTGGGGTTTGGAAAGGGGGTGGTGGACGATCCCCTGTACACAGACCCAGATATGACCGCCAATCAGAGGCCTGGGCCTAAAAATCCACAAGCCACTCCAGGCGTTTCAAATGGAAGCAGGTGTCTGCAGTTAGCTTTACGGATCATCATAGGACTGTTAACAGGGGAAACAACAGCTCAGGACCCTTTTATAGAGAGTAGTGGTACAGTCCAAGACCTTCACCGTCCCACTATTTCACTCTCGGCTACATAGAGTCTTTCACTAACATGCATCTAATGGATTTAAGGTGAGTCGGGACTGGCAAACAGGATTTGAAAAAACACACGTTGAACATTCCGGAAGTTGTCTACGTAAATTAGGTTCATATGCATCACAATATTCCAGTAATGCGTCTACACCAACCAATGCCCCCTTAAAATATTTGTTGGCTCCAAAAGCTACAGAACTGCAGAAGTTGTCAATGTTTTTGGAAGGATCACTCATACTATAATGTATGAGTTCACTCAAAAATGAAATTCTGTCATTATTTACGTAATTACCCTCAAGTCGTTGCAAATCTGTGTGACTTTATTTCTTCTGTGGAACAGAAAAGTAGATAGTCTAAAATAAGTCTTAATGGTTTTTTTTGTCCATACATTAAAGCTCAATGGGGTCAATGTTTTGTCAATCTTTTTTTTTTTGTTCTGCAGATGAAAGAAAGTCATACAGGTTTGGAATGACATGAGGATGAGTAAATTATGACAGAATTAAAATTTTCAGGTGAGGGAACACTTGAGCCATTGTGGTTCTTAAGTTTTGGCACAAAGTCAGTGTAGACAGTTAATGAAATAGAGGAAGCGGCCCTAAGGGACACGTGGCCCCCAGAGAGCTCAGGGAACATAACAAGCAGCGAGAGGGGGGGGGGGGGAGCATGCAATGAGGACTGCTGTTTACACACCAATGGAGGCAATAAAATTCTCTTCGTTCAGACTTCGTGTATCAAACTGCCGTGGCGATTTCCCAGAGGAGGGTGGTGGCAATTGTATACGGGGTACCAGGAGCACGCCTGCCGCCCTGGCACTCTCCATTCGGCCTGATGGGCTCTCCTTACTGCCTGGGCTGTTAATCCCCTCTGTGGGGCTCCGTTTCCGCTTGTCTAGGTCTGTGAGCCACAAGCAGGCACAGAGGAAATAGAGCAGGGAAATAGAAAGAAGAGGAAATAGCAAATACACATGGAGACAAAGGGATAGAAGTAAAATTTAAAGGTAGGTTACAGGTGATTTCTCTAAACAAATATGGAAAAAAGGCTGAAACCCAAGATTATGTAAATAGCTTGTAGAGTGACTGACACCAAGCTGCACATGGCTGTGAAGAAGAGGAACAAGAACCTTCTAGAAAGTGGAAACTCTTTGTGTTGGTATATATCTATTGGTCTGACTTCAGGCAGAAACCACGTTTAATGCTAAACATTAAGATTTTTTCTTAATTTGGACATTCAAATGAAGGTTACCTTTGGTTTGGTAGTGGGTGCGCGCTATCTCTAGAAGACTGAAGACGCTGGCCATGCCTCCCAGGCCAGCATTAGTGTAAGAGTGCTCCAAACTGGACACGGTGCACTTCAGTAGGTCCAACATGCCTTTGTACACTTTCCTGTTTATCTCCTATACGTATAGGCACACAAAAAGATATAATAAACAAAACATAAGTAAAAGTTTTGCTTTAGGTCAGCATCAACTCGTTTGACTCGTCATTTCTAACTCACCACATCTCTTATAACTTCCTGCTGAGCGTCTTCCTCTGATTGGACAGCACGGTTGAGTTTACTCAGCACAAAGACGCGCAGCTGTTCGTTCTCTAGCAGGCGGCGTACCTTCTTCATGTTGAGCCAGCCCACACCCTGCCCATCAAGCACGCTCTGGACCACCTCCTTAAGAAACTGCTGGTTCTCACTGCACAGCATAAAAGACCAGGTTTACTGGAGCAAGAGCCACATATTCACTTCATAGGCACTCAAAAGAAACTGCTCATATCCTAGGATTTTCACACACAACAATTTTTAGGATTGGTCCAAAAATAGAGAAAATATCCAGTGAGTGGTATTTCGGTTGGTGACAAATGCCAGAGGTCAGAGGAGAATGGCCAGACTGGTTTACGCTGATAGAAAGGCAACAGTTAATCAAATAACCACTCGATAAAACCAAGGTCTGTAGAAGAGCATCTCTGAATGTCGAACATGTCGAACCTTGAAGCAGATGGATTACAGTAGCAGATGATCACACCAGGTGCTACTCCTGTCAGCTAAGAACAGGAAACTAAGCCTACAATTCACACAGGCTCACCAAAATTGGGCAATAGAAGCCTGGAAAAACGTTGCCTGGTCTGATGAGTCTCGATTTCTGCTGCGACATTCAGATGCTAGAGTCAGAATTTGGAGTAAACAACATGAAAGCATGGATCCATCTTGCCTTGTATCAACGGTTCAGGCTGGTGGTGGTGGTAGTGTAATGGTGTGGAGGGTATTTTCTTGGCACACTTTGGGCTCCTTAGTACCAACTGAGCATCGTTTAAACACCACAGCCTTCCTGAGTATTGTTGCTGACCATGTCCATCCCTTTATGACCACAGTGACCATACCCATCTTCTAATGGCTACTTCTAACAGGATAACATGCCATGTCACAAAGCTCAATTCATCTCAAATTGGCTTAGTGAACATGACAATGAGTTCACTATACTCAATGGCCTTCACAGTCACCAGATCTCAATCCAATAGAGCACCTTTGGGATGTGGTGGAACAGGAGATTCACATCATGGATGTGCAGCCGACAAATCTGCAGCAACTGCGTGATGCTATCATGTCAATATGGACAAAAATAATCTATGCCACAAAGATTTAAGAAAGTTCTGAAGGTATACCTAATAAAGTGGCACGTGAGTCTACATACACTACCATTCAAACATTTTACTGACCTCAAAGTAATGCATTAAATTGATCAAAAGTGTCAATGATGTTAAAAATATTTCTATTTCAAATAAATGATGATCTTTTGAACTTACGGTCACACTTTAGATTAGGGTCCAGTTCTCACTATTAACTATGACTTTCCCTTCAATAAACTCCTAATTGCTGCTTATTAATACTTAGTAAGGTGGTAGTTAAGTTTTTATGTATTGGGTAGGATTAAGGGATGTAGAATAAGGTCATGCAGAATAAAGCATTAATATGTGCTTTAAGTACTAATATACAGCCAATATCCTAGTAATATGCATGAGCAACTAGTTAATAGTGAGAATTGAACCCTAAACTAAAGTGTTACCGAACTTTCTATTCATCAAAGAGTCCTGAAAAAATATTTATCATAATTACCCCCTACCATAAGTATGGTAGCACTACTCTTACAACTTTTTTCATTTGGATTAATCACATCTGCTTGTATCTGTCTAATTTGGATAAAAGTGCATAAATGAAGAAATATGCAGTACCTGGTGTTGTTGGCTCTGCCCTGAGGAGATGGAGACTCTCTCTTGACGGTGGGGCTGTGCTTAATAACAGAGGATTTCTGATCTACCAGCGCTCTGGGAGCTCGTGCCCCTATAACAGAACATTCACTTTGTCAGACTGGATATAGACCTTATATGTATGTATGTATGCATGTATGCCTGTCACACAGAAGCAGGTTCCATGTGTCAATAATAACACCCCCCACTCCACACTCACTCACACACAAAAGAGTGAATTCATTTTAAATCTTTAGTTAAAAATTCACATCACTTGAAAACACACATCTAACCACCTCAGCAGAAACACAATGACTACGGCATTAAGACACACAATGCAGTCTCAGGCCCCTACACAGATGTTTTAATCTTGTGTCTGGTAATAGTATAGAATCAATAGAAGTAAAGGACAACACACACAGCTTTTAACTTGAAACTTGCAGATTTTCCTTTGCACCTCAGTATTTTGGACACTGCAGTATGGGGCGTATTACATGACTAAAGACGCGAACGTTGACAGCGGGCGACTCAAGGACTGGAGCAGTAAGGAGAACTACAGTACAGGAGCAATGACACTGGTTGGTGCAAACACACACATACAGGCAAAGAACAGAGTGAGAAAAATGAGTGGAAGAATGTGTGAGTGAGAAACAGACTGGATGGCAACAAGAAACAACACAACAAAAATAATGAAATAAGCCCTCTCAGTTTAGATGATCATTCAACACACACTTCCTGTAGCTGTGAGTGTACGGCAACAGCACATACACTAACACACACAAAGCAATTCAGTGTGTGTATCCAGCCTCTGTGCATAGATCTGAAGATTCACATGCATAAAGCACAGCCAGTGCATTGATGGCTTGTGCTACATACAAGGGCATTAACAGACGGCCATGTTCACACACATTTCACACTGCGTGGCAGATTACATGTTAGATTGGGCCAGGAAATATTTTTAGACAAGACTTAAATGCCACACAATGAATAACTATATGCTGTTACAAACTTGCCAAAGAGGCATTTTGAAACAATTTATAGAAGTAAAACCAAATGCATGAATTGCGTTTTGAAGCCTGCTAGGAGGATGAGTCATTTAAAACAGAGAATACCATTGTTATTTAATGAGATAAACTATCTATGCTGAATATCCAGTGGACAGCTAATCATTCACGTGGCTCAGTGCACTGCGGCTCTACTGTGATAAGCTGCATTACACCTCATAATAAATCATATAACTAGTATATGTGCTTTATATACTGTATATTCTACAGTTCAAAAGTTTGAGGCCAGCAAGGATGCATTAAATTAATCAAATGTAACCGTAAAACACAATTATAATGTTATAAAATAAATGTCTTTCTTTCTTTCTATTCATCAAAATATCCTGAAAATGTCGAACGGTTACAAAAATATGAATTGGCACAAGTGCTTTCAACAATGATAATAACAAATCTTTGAGTTTCCTGAATGATTTCTGAAAGATCTAAAATGAAGATTTCTGAAGGAATTTCTGAAAATTCATCTTTGCCATCACAGGAATTAATTACATTTTAACAAATAAATTAAAAAAGAAACCAGTAACTCTAAATTGCAATAATTTTTGGGTAACACTTTATTTTAGTGTCATTGTTACAGTTTACATGTAATTTCTATAGTAATTACTATAAATTATGCATAGTTACATGCATAACCCTAAACCAAACTCAATCCAAACCCTAGTAAGTACATGTTGTATAATTACACTGTAACAAGGACACCTTGAGAGATAAACTACCGGTAACCTTTTTTTGTAATAAGCTGTAATTAAATTATAATCTTATAGTAATTATTACTAACTTGCAATAAGTTACTCTAAATTGTAATATCTCACAATATTACTATATTTACTGTATTTAAATATACTTTATTTATTGTATTTTTGATTAAATAAATACAGCCTTGGTGAGCATAAGAGACTTACAAACCCCAAACTATTATGTACAGTCAATAGGTTATTAAAGTGCGATAAAGACCAGTTAATTGCACATTCTTTCATAAAATCAGCACATTCATTTTCAAATAAATAAAATACGGTCAAAGCAGCCATGTTCTGCTTATTCTGCATAGATTACAGATCTGCACATTCTGGACATTCCCTCAACAAACATCATGAGATACTATTTAAGCAGTATCACAGCAGTATTGTGAATACTTTTTGGCTTTTCCTTCACTATCTGGTCATATACTGTATATATGATCCTATAGTCTGATCCTAAGTTTCACAGACATCATCAATCTCTCTATATGACATAACAGCAGTCCTATTCTACAGGCCCAGTCCATCAACAGAAGACATGATGCATGTGAACAAAAGAGTCAAACGGTTACAATCACAGTGACTGACATCCAACAAAAGGTGACAGTCAAAGGTGAGGAATGAGGAAGCAATGGTGGAACAGGATGCTGGGAGATGTAGCTGACTGGCTTTGGAGAAGCATGCAGCTCACGCAGCAAAGGGTGGAACCCACCTTCTCCGCTCCCCGGGCCGATCTCTGTTACAATCTCCATAAGAGAATTTAGCCCAAATACTGGACACAGAAGCCAGAATTAGTGCAGGGGGTCAAAGAGGGGACAGAGAACAAAACCGGCCCAGACAGAACCAGTCCAAACATCAACCCACAACCACAAGCGTCGAACACATGTACATATAACAACAGAGAAAACCAGCAGAGAGCATGGAATATGAAAAAGAAAGAGAGAGAGAGAGAGAGAGAGAGAGAGAGAGAGAAATAAGAGAAAGGCAGAATTCAGAAAAAGATAAGTATTTTAGTTGAGCATTCCAGACTTACATTTAGTCAGAATATCTTGTGATTCGGAAGGTCTTGATTAACTATGATTACATGTGATTAATGAGAGAATGAAGCAGTTCTACAAAACTCCATTCATAAAACGAGCAAAAACTATTGGATATAATAAACAGAATTATTAATATTAGAATTTAATAATAGAATGTTTCAGCCATAAATAACTGCGTAGTGCTTTTAAAAAAGATGTAACGTGCGATTCATTTCATAATTTTTTTTTTTTAAGTCAGCATGCAATGAAAATCTAATTTGTAAATGCATATTCTACATATTACAATGAATAAATAATGTATGCCTATGTTTCTTTTTTTCCCTTTTTTTGACCTCATCATGTTTAATCTAAAATGTCATAACCTGATCTTTCTGTGAAAAAACATCTCTCTAATAATTTAGTCCACTTAAACCCCTCCCCTCCACAATAAACCGCAAGCTTGCATTCATCAAGTGCTAATGTCCATACCTCCAAATCCAGTCGACAAATAAAACCCAAGTTGAAGGAAAAAAGGCCAAGAGCACATTCTTCAAATTGACACGATGCAACTGCTAGACTAGAGGGATTGTTTGCTCAATAGAGACACTAGAGATGGCCATTTGTTGTTCCTCTGTTTTGACAGTGAAAAGGGGTATGTTTGTGTTCACTGAACAGTAAAAGAAAAAAATCATTACCAGTCGACATGCAAGCTGGAATGCAGTGTGGTTTCGTCTCCTGCAGTGATCTATTGGTTTTCTCCTGTACCCGGCTCTAAAAGCAGCATTGCTATTCTCTGCTTAAAACTGCACACTTTCTGTGCATGCAAGCTACAATCCTTGACATATCATCGATTTATTTTAAAACACCACAAACACCAGACTTCAAAGTCTTCTTTACTGAGACTTTGGTGGAAATTCACCATCCAAGTTTAGTGGAAACTACATTTCAGTTCTGAACCTGATCAGAGCTTGAAATGTACTGAGTGACTGCACTTCTCCCATTGTGGTTTTGTTATCTTCAATTCACCCAGGGAGCTCAGGTGAAATTGAAATGGAACAGACCTCAACTCTGTTTCCAATTGTGGTGACACACATATAAAGGAAAGATCACTTCAAAAACACACCACACACAACACAAAGAGCAGTCAAAAATTGTATCATTCAGATGCTACAGAGAAATCTTTTCTGTATAGAAAGAAAAATGTTTTGAAATGTAACCATGAGCTGGCTGTTGTCTACTAAAAAGTGTGCCACCATTAAAATGTTCATTACTAACAATCACGGAGTAGGAAAGGAGGAAAGGAGGAAAGGAATAGCGGATATATGTGAGCACAGATATATCCCCCATCTTAGAGGTTCCAAACTGCTGTCCCATGAGATTTTATTTTCCAACCCTGAAATAGCAGACATTATCAGTTGATGACAAGTGCTGTTTGGTGTTTAGTTCAGATTCAAGGGTGTAAAAGGAAGCATCAAGGACAGGAGTTAGAAACCAATGCAAGTCTGTCAGTCAGGTTCAGAGTGAGAAAAGTGGGCAGAGTTTCTCATTCTCTCAGGACTCATAGGGTCCATATTACTCTATAAACAGCAATTTGTTTTCTCGTTAGGGCAAACTACAGATATGAAACATACCAGGACTTTCAGGACTGTCATCACCATCGTCTGAGCAACACAACATCATCCAAAATAATAAACAAACAGAAAATAAAGTCAACAATAACAACAACATCAATAAAAAAGAATCTTGGTTGCTAGCTTAGAAAGTGACTATATGTCTAGTGCTGGCTAAGGCTGGAACGACGAGTCAACGTAATCGATTATAAATTAGTCGAATTGCGTGGAATGCGGCGATTTGTTGCGCTGTTTATGTTCCTGAATGATAGCAGCTGCTACTCTGGACATGCTGAAAATCAGCCGTTATTACAAAAAATATCTAAAGAGGGAATTTTTTAAAGAGACCAAATAAAATCTGTAAAATTGAAATGGCAAACCACAGCACTTCTATGCAGGAGCCTCTGAAAAGAAAACATCCCGGGGCTCTCCTACTTCAAAACAACGAGAAGACAGCGTAACTTAAGTGTACAATGGGTGTGAGACGTGCGGCTCAAACGTAGCCTACTCTCTGCAACCGGCGGTTACAATACATTTAACGCATTGTTGTTGATTTAAAATATGTAATGGATGAACTCGCGCCTCGATTGGACTCGGCGGTGTCCATAAAACCGTCAAGTTTTACAAAGGTTGACAGCACGTTAATAAATTAAAGTCCAATCGAGGCGCGAGTTCATCTATGGTAACCATTGCGCCGCAATAGCTACTCTGGACGCGACAAAGCAGCCATTGCAAATCCATTTGTCATCACAAGTGCTTGGAGTAGCTACGTCGTAAATAGAACGACCAGATTACTGTTGTGTCGCGTCGCGTAGACAACATCACTGATTATAATGGGTTATACTGTCTTTTGTCGAGGCGCATCGCGTCCGGTGTAGAATGCGGTTGTGACTTCAGCTGTTTGATCATCATACAGCTGAATGAACATATTCAAGCAGCTACTTTAATCTCCTGAATGAACAAAACATTTCAGGATTGACACTTGTAAGCAATTGCTGCAGTAAATTCCAAAAAAGTGACCGTGAACGCAGCCATAGTTAACACATTTCCTAATTAGGAAATTAAGCTGCAAACCTTATCTTTTGTCATAAATAGTACCATGAGGTAAATCAATAGATTGATCGATTGAAAAATAATCGTTAGTTCCAGCCCTAGTCTACTCCACCATTTTCCACTTATTCAGTTTCTTTTCGGAGCAAAGAGGAGGCATGATACTCGTCACTTTCAGGGCAGCAACACTGGATAACACTTGGGGGAAAAGAAATCAGGTAACATTCCCACAAACCTTGATCCGTGTCCTCTGTTAAATCAAAATTAAAATATTCTTTAAATGAAATACATAAAACAAATTATAAAGGAAGAAGAGGAAAAAAGTGGAAAAATGAAAACTAGTCAACTTAAGTAAATAAGTATTCCTCACTTTTTAACAGCTGAGGTTGGAGTCTTTCTATACCTAATGCCTGTACTAAACAGACTAATCTCGTTCACAAAAAAAATGCTTTAAACTACAGATTCTTAAAAATGAATTATTATTGTCTAATTATAATACAACTACTTTGACCCTTATTTGACTCATAAATTACTTCAGTGGAGTTAATATACAAGTTCAGACTAATTGGAGTGATTCAAGCATTAGTTACACTGCCTTAGAAAAGACAAAAAGGTTTGGAGAGAAGGAGAGGAAGAAGATAACGACTAGACTGGAGGAATGAGACAGGGTGAGCATATGGGTGGATGAACGGGAAGGTCACATGGAGAGATCCGAGGGGATGCGTGTACCTTTGAGGCTGGGGAACGGTGTGTTCTTCTCTCGCGCTTTATTAGGCAGAGCCAGACTGGAGAGACTGAAACTGGTGCCGTGGTTTTTATACAGGTTACCTGCACATATGCGATTCAGGAGAAATGTACAACAGGGAACCACACGTTTGTGTGTAATCGAGTTGTAAAAATAGCAGAAATTTAGTCCAGTGTCCTAGTTAGTCTCCAGTAAAAGCCAATATGCTACTGAAGATACTCTTATTTATAAATATTAATATACATTACTGTTCAAAGGTTTGGGATCGGTAAGATGTTTTCATGTTTATGAAAGAAGGCTCATAAACTATTCAAATCTGCATGTATTTGTAAACAGTATATTTATACAACGTAAAATACCTGTTTTCTATTTGAATATTTTTAAATGTAATTTAGTCCTATGATGACAAAGCTGAATTTTCAGCAGCCATTACTCCAGTCTTCAGTGTCACATGATCCTTCAGTAATCATGTCATAAAATACCGAATAAAAGTATAAATTTCTTTTATGTGAAAAAAATCTTACAGATACCACGCTTTTGAAAAGTAGGATGCCATGTAACCTTCACATATTTCTCAATAATTTCTTCAATTTCTTCTATAAAGTTCTTCTGACAAGACAAAAGTCAAGTCAGAAATCCAAGCAAATATCTTCAAAAAAGATTTGTTCATTTGCGTTTTTAGTATTTTTATGTCCAATTTTGCAACGGGAGCATGAGCTACTAAGGAATGAATAGAGGTGATGTTAAGCTGGCCACTCACTGGCGAAGGACATGAGTCCCCCGAAGCCATCGTTACTATTGTTGGAGATGGTGGAGTTCGGAGAGCTATTTCTGGAGTCTCCCTCCCCGTCAGATTCACCTGGAAGCTTCAGACTGCTGGGTCTCAATGGACGTGATGGCCTAAACACACACACAATTTAGGACTTTGAGTGCTGGCCTGTGCAACTGAGATATAAATTCTGTGTGTTTGTGTAGGACTATTAACAAATACATACTTGTTGCCATTAAGATTCTGATTGAATCGTGGTGTGTAACTCTCCTCCTGCTCATCTGCTTCTGCATCTTCTTCTGTAGGGAAGCCATACTGGGGTTCAAAATAGGGATTATCATACTCGCGCTTCTTATTGCCTGGGTCAACAGGCACCGGATCAGGACCGGGTCTTGTAAAAGGTGGAGCACCCAATCCTGGGACAGAGTTCTTGATGGGCACACTTGTTGTCGCCTCTACATCAACAGGTTCCTTCTGCTCCTGCACAAAGAAACACATACACTTTAGGTATAACGCCATATGAGGCTTTGCGCTAGATTCAGATAACACATGTAGTTTGAGCACTGACATGGTTGACTCCCTGTATGACTGTACTGGGGCTGGAACTGGCCGTGGTGCTGGAGCTGGACCGCAGCGGCTGGCTGTCCGCTGTCTCCAGGGGACCCTCTGGCTCTGGGTCACCGCTGTCCCCCTTAAACTCCTGGAAGTCATGGATCTCTACCTCATTTGCATCTCCCAGTGCAGCATGGGTCAGGGGGTCAACATCTAAAGAGCAAATAGAACAATTATGAAGCTGAACTTCTCAACAGTTCTGAGTTTAATCAAGATTGAGCTCTATAAAGTGATAAATAAGGCAAGAAAAAGAGTCTATGGTTAGGAAAAAATAGAGAAGCTAACTTGGTGTGTCCCCCTGTATGTCCCCTTTGATCATCTCATTCACAAAATCTCCAAGAGATGAGTAGGAAGAGCTGGAGTCATCATATGCTTCACTGTCACTACCACTGAAATAAATAGTAAACAATAACAAATAAATCAAATTTAAAATAGTCAAAAAACATTTTGAACACAAAAATCGATTTATGTAAAGTTTGGGTTTGGTAAGATTTTTTTAAATGTTTTGATAGAGGTCTCTTATGCTCAGCAAAGCTGCATTTATTTGATCAAAAATATAGTTAAAACAGTAATATTGTAAATTATTATTATAAATTAAAATTAAAAACTATTTTCTATTTTAAAATGTAATTCCTGTGATGGCAAAGCTGAATTTTCAGTCTTCAGTGTCACATCTCTCAAAAACCATTCCAATATGCTGCTTTGCTGCTGAAGTAACTCTTATTATCAATCAATGTTGAAAAAAGTTGTGCTGCTTAATTGTTTTGTTGAAAACATTTTTCAAGATTGTTTGATGAATATATTTTTTTTAAAGTACAGCATTTATTTTAAATAGAAAACTTTTTGTAACACTTTATTATTATAGTCTGCACTGTTTTTTTTATCAATTTAAATACACCCTTGCTGAATAAAAGTATTCATTTCTACAAATTCAAACATTCTAACCCCAAACTTTTGAATGGTAGTGTATGTATGTAAATGTAAAAAAGAATCAATAGCACATTTTTGTGAATGTGTATTAAGCTGCACGTTCACAAAAACTAATAGACACGTATAAGTGTGTATTTGGTGTTTTCAACCTGTCATCTGTTGGGTCTGAATCATTGGTCTCATCCTGCAGGGGTCCACTCAATGCCTCTGCCAGACGAGAGTTTCCATCGTACACACGGTAGAATACTGGCTGTAACTGATGGGCGTACCACTTAGGCTTATCGCCTATTAGAGAAGGGTCGTACACATCTGAAATACACACAGATACACTGACTACACACATAGTGGGAAACACATAATGGACAGTCTTTACAGTGAAACTGTACCTGCAGTTAAAGGGATAGTTCACTTTGAAATTAATTTTTGGTATGTTTTAGCTTACCTCAAGGGCATCCAAGATGTATGTGTCTTTGTTTCCGCAGTAGTTTCAATTTTAATATTTTTAGGTCAAACCGTTCTTGTCTGTCAGTCATATAATGCAGGTCTATGGTCACCACCTCAAAGAGTATGCACAGAGAAGTCCAAATTAAACATGATTTAATGACTCGTAAATGTAAGAACACATTGATGGCCTAAGACACGAAACGAGCGGTTTGTGTGAGAAAACGAACAGTATTTATATCGTTTTTACCTCTTGTAACCACAGCCACGTCAAAGTGATCTGAGGGCGCGAGCGCTTCGGTCTGTGGTTACAAGAGGTAAAAACGATATAAATACTGTTCGTTTTCTCACACAAACCGCTCGTTTCGTGTCTTAGGCCATCAATGTGTACTTACATTTACGAGTCATTAAATCATGTTTAATTTGGACTTCTCTGTGCATACTCTTTGAGGTGGTGACCATAGACCTGCATTATATGACTGACAGACAAGAACGGTTTGACCTAAAAATATCAAAATTTAAACTACTGCGGAAACAAAGACACCAACATCTTGGATGCCCTTGAGGTAAGCTAAAACATACCAAAAATTAATTTCAAAGTGAACTATCCCTTTAAGTTTAAAGCTGCCTTTACACTGCTTAGGAGAAGTTACAACTGAAGATAGGGCTGCGTGGAGTTGTCACCCTCTGCAGATGTAAGATTGGATTTAATTTTTTGCTAAGAGGAGAATCATCAATCATTTCTAACTTTATGATAAAGACCTGTTACATCTAGAATGGGCAGATATGAATAAAGTCAGTTATAATTATTTACATTATTTAACATTTACACTGTTTAACATTTGCCACAAGGGGGCAAAGTGTGACAGTCAAATCTGGAGGTCAAAGAAAAGGCAGCTTAAGGATGACGGATCAGGTATATCTATGTCTCTTACTGTTATGAATCCTTTGGAAAGCCAGGTTGGTGGGGTTGAGAGCCCACTCTCCATAGTACTCAACCGCTTGGGTGTGGGAGAGCTTTTCGGTGAATCCACTCCGCCGAGGGCGAGAGGCTAGGAAAGACGTGGCCTGGAATGCCACCACAGGACGGGGGAAAAGGCGCAGAGTGCGTGTGTGCATCTGGAACCCTTGTAGCACATTTGGAGAGTTGAAGAATCTCACCATCGCCACCCTAATGGCAAGATCAAAATCATGTAAAAGATCAAAATCATGTACATTATGGGGCAGAACAGAACAAATATTTTATGAGCAATTTTTTTGGCTTGTTTTAAATGTATTGTATGCAGCAAAAACAAAAACAATGGGTTTTATTCACTAATAACTGCATTGATTATCTGTATAATACACACAGGAGAAGTTCACAACGCATGCATGCCATGTGCACAAAATTTGTTCAAAGCATCGTTGCAATGTTAATAAATTTGGAGTACTCTAAATGAGTGACAGCATTTCGTTTATTCATTTACATAAAATGCGGCTAAATCACTTCCATTTAAAGAGTTTCCGCACAGACACGCTCTCGCCTGACAACACGCAGCAATATCCTCGAGCAATGCCAAGCGTGCTGTCCTCAAAGAATTCCATCTTAACATGTTTATAAGGCCACCAAGGGTATATGATTTTGCGTATGTGTGCTTTCAGTTGTTTGTAAATCCAGAATACATTTTAGCACAAAAGCTATTGATAAATCATAATTTAAATACAAGCATACAAACAGTTGTTGACTGAATGAGACTGACTGTATACGAATATTTGAAATTTTACAAATACATGTTATGGCTTTTGGACCTTTATATGTTAGAAAAAACGATTTTTCTAGATCCATTTGGTACCTAAAATGGTACTAAAATTACACAGTATTAACATAGAAACCCCGGTCAATCCCATCCCGTTAGTTAGAGTATACAATACTTTATACCTTGTGGCAACATCAACTGAGTCCACATCATTGCCGTAGATGAGCGGGTTGAACTCAGTGGAGGAGGGGGAGGCTTTGTCACGACCAGGGGGCAACAAAGACAACTCATGTCCATCCTGAAACTTCTCCAGATTCAGTATAGGCTGTGTGTTCAGACTCATGCTAGCCAGAGCCTGTATGGAGGAATTGATGAGAGAGCGAGAGAGAGAGAGAGAGAGAGAGAGAGAGAGAGAGGTGGAGGAGGAATATGGATACAGGAGAGATCAATTTAACAATGAATCCTGACAGGGAAGATTGAAGTAAGAGCACTATCGCCTCAGGCAATCATGCCTCACATTGCAGGCCTACATTAATTAACTTCTGTCTACAAACCTTCTGAATGGCAAAGGTGAAACAATTTTTATTTAAATAAGATTGCACAAAATTAGATTAAAGGGATAGTTCACCCAAAAATGAAAATTCTGTCATCATTTACACACTTCCAAACGCATTATCTTTTAATATCTATTTAATTTAGGCTGTTTATTTACATATATACACTGATAAACACATATACATAGAGCACATCAAATATGGAGCATGAAACATAAAAACGAACCTGAATGGTTCTTACAGAAGCTCAAATGTGCTTGCATGACACACAAGAAAAAAACCTCATGGGTTCTCACACGTCAAACAAGCACATTTGAGCTTTGGTTTACCATATTTGGTGTGCTCTATGTATGTGCATTGATCAGTGTTATGCATATATGTATGTGAGTAAAAGCCTAAATAAAATCTTTTCATTATATAAAGCGATCGTGTCTCTTCTGAATTTCGGAATTAATGGAGGGGCAGAAATCTCTCAGATTTCATTGAAAATGTCTTTATTTGTGTTCTGAATATGGATGAAAGTCTTTTATGTTTGAAATGACATGAGAGTGAGTAACTGATGACAGAACTTTCATTTTTGGGTGAACTAATCCTTTAAAGTTCTGAAAAAGTTACAGAGGGATGAGAGAGAAAGCAATTGCCTGAAACGACTGTGCTGCATAAAAAATGTAATCAAATAGTCAAAATGTTAGAGGGAAGGGTGCGGTCATCACATAGAGCCATTAACAAAGCACTCTGGGAATTCTGCCATTGCTCACTCAATGCCTCTCAGCTGGCATTCCATCAGACCCTGCGTTTGCCACGCCATTTGACCAAACCAATCGCATCATCTGCTCCTGCTACTTACAATGATTTTATTTTTATTTTTTTTGCTTTGGGTTAATGAGCATAATGTAAGTGAGAAGTTGCATTGGAACATGCTCAAGCCAAACATAGTGCTATAAGAAACGGGGGCTTCTGTAAGACCTTCATCACACAGAGAGAAGTGGAGGAAGAGTGCAGAGAGTTAGAGGCTATGGAGGCAAACACAGTCACAAGTGTGTGAGTTTCTGAGTGTGTTTATTCAAAGGGTGTGGAATAAAGAAGTATCTGTATGGCTTCAATATTTGTTAAGGTTACTGAGAGTGATAGGTCTACGAGTGTTGATGACAGGGGGAGAGACAGGAGTTATTTTTTCCGTGC
The DNA here is from genome assembly GCF_029890125.1 of Rhinichthys klamathensis goyatoka. Classification (NCBI taxonomy): domain Eukaryota; kingdom Metazoa; phylum Chordata; class Actinopteri; order Cypriniformes; family Leuciscidae; genus Rhinichthys; species Rhinichthys klamathensis. The sequence goes on from NW_026606756.1 coordinate 588,072, forward strand.
ACATTCAAAATGCAAAGATTTGTGAACCTTGGAATCGGAGGCGAAGATCTGCTTTTGGGTGATCACAGTCAACCTTACCAGACACTGAAGGACACAAGAAAACATGGAGGCAATGTCACATGACTACCTGTCACTGAGAAAGTTTAGGAAATCATGTGACTAAAAGTGAGTGGAGACAATTCAAGGCAGTAGAAAAAAAACACAGAGAGACAAAAAGAGAACACTTGAAGACACAACACGACCATTAACTGGACAGTATGAGTGCACACAGAAAGAAAAGACACACCAATCTGAAGAAAACCAGTGGGTTATGAGGTGGAAAGGGAAGCAGATCTCAAACAAACTTGTCAATGGAGAATGTGTACAAAACTTAAACCATATTTGGTAGGTGCTAGTCAAGATAAAATGGCATTCTCAACCTATTTTACTATTACTTCATTAATGTGATGAAGGTTTTTTTTTTAGGAGTGAAACAGGATTTTCAATGAACAAAAAGCAAAACAGGATACTCTTTTTGGTGATGTCACCCCAACCCCAAGTGAACAGAGTGAATTTTGATTTCATGTTGATGTTAAGGTCGGATGTTAACCTCTTAACCTGTCTTAACCCATTTGCCATTGCATGTTTAAAACAATAATATCTTAGTAAAAACCTAAAGTAATATTGCCAAACTATATATCATTTGAAAGTTTAAAATCTCTAGTTTTCATATTTGGTGGCTGTTATCTAAAATAAATTACAGAGGAGCAGAAATGTATCAATTTGCAACAAGAATATTTCATATTCATTAGGAGTATTTAGGCCTTTATTTTGAAATAACAATAAACATGAAAAATCATGAAAGATTGGTAGAAACCTCAGTTTGTTTTCATGCCATGAGTTCAAAAGATAACACCAATTCCATTTTATGAGAAAAAAAGGTCTGAAAATGTTTTAAATATAAAGAAAAATGTATGGATTCTCGATTTGTGATGCGGCTGCGAGCTATAACGCTATAATGTAGTCTTTATGCATTTATTAGAGGTTTAATTCAAATCAAATACTGCCAAACCACCCATACTACTTCTGAATAGGATGTCTACTTCCTAAATTGTATGAAAATTATGGAAATACATGGTTCAGATCACTCAAAACATATGAAAATGGAGGCGCCCTTATATGGGCAGTAATGGAGTCTGGTGTTCACCTAGTGAAAAAGTTGGGTACTGTGCCTGAATAAAATCTTACTAAAAAAGCTCATTTTTTGAGATATCAACCTAAAATTTGGAATACAACTTGTTCAGATTTTTATCTTTAATTTTCTTGCAGTTTTAGAGTAAAATATGTTTTGTAATATATATATTTTATATAAAATATTAATCATTATATTTTTACATTACAAAATTTCATAAACTCAAACTTATATAACTTTTTTTCTGTTTCATTTTTTTATAATTTCTAGACTTCTACAATAATCTGGAAAATGTCTTCTTTAAAACAAGACCAGCCATAGGTCTATATTCCAAAGCATTCCTGAATTACAACCATTTAAGTTTGGATAGTGATTTTTATGTCTATGCAAAAAAAAGGGGGGTGACAGTTAACAGGTTAAATAAAAATTTCTCTAAAATCTGAAGCTCGATTGAGTGAAAAATAGCACCGAATGACAGTGACAAGAAAAATATAAATTTCCATATTGGCTCATGGAGTTCTTGAACCACTGTCTCTCTCCAATTTTTTTTATCATTTTTTTGACACGACAGGGCACTACTGTACGTCTCTAAACCACTGAAAAAATTACCTTCAATCTAAATCAGGTTTTAAAACCATCATGATCTGAAAATGAGGACCTGATTAATGGTGATTCATAATGGCGAATGAAGACTCATGACTCACGATCTGTGAGACGCAACTGATGAGTCAGTGTATTGACTATTTTGGCTTGAGATATTACAATGACAGCATGATAATTATGTTTGATGCAAGATGAAACAAAATGGTAAATAAATTTGGCTGAGAAATTCTGCTACAGACTAACAAACACAAAGACAACAGATTGTGGTCAAATTAAATGCATCTCTATTAAAGAGACATGAGGAAGGGCAGTTTGTCAGTGTATCACAATGATCGATGACAAAACAGTGAAATGTTAATGGGGTTTGATTAAGCTCAGAGGTGCCCAGAATCAGGTCAGAAGCTCTAGATAAGGGTCTATGTGGGATTGTAAAGGGTTAAGCGAGAGAACTAGAACCATTATCGAGTCTATAGATGGGGAAACTCAAAACTTATTACCTCCAAGAGCTGGAACAAAAAAGGGGGAGAATATACAGTCATTACAATACATAAGTGATCAACTAAAAGATGAATTGGTAAACAAACTTTAGGAACATCAGAAAATGTCTTGTCTGCATTTGGCTTCAAATGATAGTTTAAAAATATCTGTGCATTGTCAGCCTTCTCTTTGGTTTAATTGCACTATTATAATTAATCATGTTTACAGCAGCTGCTAGATGACAGTATAATTACTATGCATTGCTACTAGAATCTAGTTAGTGCTCACTTCAGATTCACAGTTAATGGTAGGGTTCCTTAGAGAGATGAGAAGATCTGGTTCGTTTACCTGCTTCAAGTGTTTCTTCAGCTCAGAGGCCTCGGGTTCAGGAAGGGGAGGGAGCAATTCTGCATTGCTTGGAGCAATGACCTGCAGGGATAAAGATATACAACCCACATAAGACCGCTATATACACAATTTACAAACATGTTAGAATCCACAAACCCCTGTCTGGGTAGTTCCAGATCGTGTAAATAGACAATATACCTTGTTGCAGTCCAGATCCACTAACCAAACGTCATCTGGCATCTTAAAATCAGTTTTGTACAGGAAGAAACTGGCAGGCACACCAATGACATATGGAGTGGGTGCTAGCAGGAGCTAGAAAAAAAGAGATGTGTTTGACAGATACAAGGAGAGCAATGTTCCCTCTAAACTGCGCGCGTGCGCGCTCGCGCACTTCTGAAGCTGCGGCTGCACAGAAAGGAATAAAATGCCACGCAGAGGACTGACGCAAAATGTGTGGGGAAATCCATTTGATTGTAGTTTAAGTGAGAAATAATTTCAGTGCTCTGGTCACATATTCACTTTTCTTGAAAATATTTAGCTATTAGATCTATTTAAATGCTTCGTTTTTTTTTCATATTATAATAATATAATATGTAAACAAATTGAAGCATTTAAACTGATATATTATATCACTTAAAATACTTCAATTCGGGTGTTTTGTATTATATTATGCCTAATATATTTTATTATATTATAAGCCTAAATAAAGAATCTCACAAGGGTATTGTTTAGGGCTCATTGCCATTGTCAAAGGTTTGAAACCCCCTGCTAAAGAAAATATTGGAAATTCATAAGCAATAAACAATCATTTAACTTTGATGGTTTAATGCTTCCTGTACACAATTAATTGACTGTACAAAAACACTTTATGGTTTTCCCAAACCATCTCAGTGTAACAGTTTACTTTTCTTTCATACTATATTCTATTATTGTAAAGAATTGAACTGTCCTGCAGAAGATTTTGTCAATTATTTTTCATAGGATTTCTTGGTAAAGACTGTACAGTTAACAGCACTGTAAAAAAAAAAAAAAAAAATCTGGTAACCTAAAATGTGCTTCATTTAGTGACTTCTTAATTAACTGCTTGTTTTTCAAAAATATGATTTAATACCAATAAGTTACATCAAGGGTCAAATAAAATAGAAATGGCACATTCAAGTTAAAAGTTACAACTGAATGTTGAAACCATTGTGTTTCTACGTATGCTGAACAGGTCAGGTATAAAGAATATTTTTGCTCTGGTGGCGAAAAATATCCGCCCAATAGAAAAAAGTTTTGCTCAGCAAGAAAAAAAATTAGAGGGAACATTGAAGGAGAGCTTCATTGTTTATACACCAACTGCACAAAAATGATTTCATGTTACCTGTTCTGCGGAGGCCATGCAGGTGGGTAACAGTGGAATGACAGGAAACATGTACTCAAGGGGGTAAATCATTGCAACAAACGCCATGACGCTCATTGAGAGGGCGTTATAATCTCGGGACTGCAGTACCACCTACAGACAGCAGAGGGTGAAAGGAAGTCCCCTTGTTACTATCAGTGTGACCCACATAGACAAATTGAAGACTAGATCCGCATGAAACAGCAGATCTACAGACAACCATTAACCTGATTAATGACACAGCAATAATATATATTTCAAAAGCTTGCTCTCTCCAATACTCTTGGTAAATACAGCATAAAAGATTTTAAAAATGTTTACATCAGTACCTCTCTCACTATGCATGCACGACTATCATTTTAAACACAAAACTTAAAGGATATTTGTGAGACATTAAGTGCCAAAAATACAACAAGCTCAGAAGAAAATTCAGAATTACACTACTCCTATACGAGTTTAAAATAGCAATGCACTATGAAAATTCAGGTCAATAGCGCAAGTCATTAATCATACTAATTTTGTATTAAAATAAAATTAATGAAAATTCATTTCAACTGCTACAAATGAATATATATATATAAATATATGCCAGTGTTGTATAGATCAGTGGTTCCCAAACTTGCGTGTACCCCCTGAGGCATTTAACATCCTTCTGTGTACCCCCTCTCTTCCATTTAGACTGCAGTCACACCTTTTCCATTAAGAGACAATTTTTGCCCCCTTAAAAGTACAGTATGCAATTTCTCAAAATCGTTGTTGAACACCGTTGATATTTAAAATCAACCCAAACAAACACACACACACACAACACTCCCTTCATTGCTCTGCCCCCAAAATGCACACGAATAATAAAGCGAAGATGGCAATGGAAGCACAAAAAAAATGAACATACCGTACACAAGAGTATACAAGCAAGAGTTTATTGTTAGTCGCTCGCATCAAAATCAACGTTACTCACGTATAGAGCAGAAACAATGCAACCTCAGCGTCCATTTTCAGGCCTTCTCGCTGATTTATCTCCAGCGTTGGAAAGCTTTTCTAATATTAACGTGGATCCTAAAGCTCTTGCCTGATCATAACCCTTCTTTTTCTGGTCTTTACTCTTTTGTAATGTCTCTCTCAGCCATCTCTGTTGCTCAACTCAGCTCTCCCATTATGAGTGGACACGCCCCCTACTGCTTATTGGCTACAAGTGTGTTGAGGTGCTCGGTCCGATCCACTTTTTAACAGCGTTTTTCAAAATACGCTTACTGCACCTTTAAATTAATTTTCCAGTGCATTGTTACCTTTGCAAATACCCTTATGAAAATAAAGAACGTTTTAAATAAAAAAAAATTTAATAGAGAGATATGCAATGATGGTAAAAACAAAGCGATACATTTAAATATTAAACTTAAACCACCAGTAGGTGGCGTAAGTCACTGTCTTAATGAGTGAGTCATCATCGAGTCATTCATTCATTCAGTAACGAAGCAAGTGGCTGTATTTATAAATGGGTCAATGAACCATTGACTCTTACGATTCGTTCAAAGCCGCTGTTTCTTTCATGAAACACCGCTGTTTGCTTCAGTTCTGCTGTGGCTTTCGTTGGAACTATTATTTTGTTGCAAAACAGAGCAAACAATACTAACTGTTTAAAATGTACATAACTTAATATTACCCCTCTGTTTGTTGAACTGCTGTATAAAATCAATGTCACATTCGCAATCGTGTGGATATTCAGAAAAAAAAAAATAGCATTCTGCTCATATAATATACAATCAACATTAAAAACAAGAACTCACACCGGGTATGTTTTTGCATTGAAGAGAGTTTGAATCTTAAATGTATCTCTATGTACAGCCTGTGCCTATATTTGTTTCTTATGCTAGTAAGTGCTAAAACCCCACTTTTACAAAGGTGCATTGTCGAGAATGGCAGTAATGTAGTGCGATTTGCTAAGGCAGCTTACTCTGCATCATATGCACACTGCTTGTGAGGATGCAGTCAGTTTTGACAGCAAAAGATGAGGTAATTTGATTGGATGTCATGTATTTGACCTTTTATGGCATTTTGCCTGTTAGAAATACATGCTCGGTTTTAATGTTATTTTAAGGTGGGGGTAGAATTAAATGAATGGCAAAACTCAGCATGTTGTTTGCGTACCTCACACACCGCTAGGTTTGGGAACCACTGGAATATATTAGGATCTGGCTGATAATCATTTTCATGCTATGATGATAGCAAGATATAATATAAATGGTCAATATTACAATTTTATATACAATTTTATAAAATAAAATATAATTATGTCTAGATAAATTGAAAATTAATTTTGAGTAGTATAATAAAATTACATAATAATATGAATATAAAATTCTTATATTTAAGTGTAAATTACTAGTGCAAAGGTAATCTAAATGAAAAAATAGGGGAAATTAGCATAAACAATTAAATATCCAATATTGACTAATACCGATATATATATATATATATATATATATATATATATAAAAAAAAAACTAATATCGGCCAATAACTAATAAGGTACTGCTATATGGTGCATGCGTTAAGTACCATGGTATTTCTGGACATTTACCATGGTGGTACCATGCTCTTTGATGTATCTTATAGTACCATGAAAATAGTACACAAATATGGTAATCTATGGGCCTATGTCATCTGATAGAGTGAAGTTGTGTTCCTCTGGCCATCCATACCTTGTGTTCCAGCAGAATGCAGGCCAGGACCTGCAGACAAGCATCGACTCCCAGCAGCTCCAGGGGCAGATGGAGAGGGAAGTCTACAATGCTGAAGCGGGACGGGTCTGGAAGGGCAAAGGTCAGTCCAGGCTGCAGCTCGTGGGGCAGTACTTCCACGTCAACACGTCGCTGACCAGCGACAGGCACTGGGGAATGCAGAAGGCGATATACCCATGACTCGATCTCCCTCAGGTCCTGTAGCACCTGACTGCCCTTCTCCTTTTCCTCAACGGACAGAGCGCCTGTGAACACACGCCACATTGTGTCCCTGGGGGAGAGAAATACACACATATTTACATTTTTCTATAAGGATCAGGGCTCAGGTTCAAAAGTACAACCAAGAATAAGTATGACAAGCTCTCTTCCCCTTTCAGTTATCTTTGTTCATATTGCTGAACTTTTCTATTTCATTCCTTGAATTTTTTAACTTTTAATAGTTGTTCATTAATTGGTTTTCAAACTGTCCAGTACATTAAGGCATTGTCTTGATTCAGTGGTCTATTCTAGAGCCTGGAGGACAGAAATAGCACAAAAACAGTGGCAGCTGGCATCTACGGTTCAGGATTAAACTACTAGCCAAATCACTTTAAGTAAAATGATGGTACCGCAGTGATCAGGCACAAAGTTCAAAAGCTCTACAAGCACTAGATAACACCATAACATACAAAGTGTATGTTAACTAGACAAACCATGATGCCCAGAAAACTCAAAAAAGTATGCTTTCTTCTCTGAGGTGAATATCTCCAGACTGGAACTTCGGTTGTCAGATGACAGTCAACACACAGATACACAACACAACAGATACATTCAGCACAGAGAAGGAAGTACATGGATAATTACTTGGGTTTTTATAGGTTTTTTGTTGTGTTAAGATTGATTATTCAAAAAGGTGCACTTATGGCTTTTCCTGGGTAAGACAAAGTAAACTGCAGCAATAATACAGTCTCGTGTACAGCAAACCAACAACCAAGGTCAAATTTTTCAATAAATAACAAATTAACTTTTAATAATCTAATAATACAATTACAAACCCTATGTATGTTTCTGCCTGTCTCCCGAGCACTTGGAATATAGTCGCAATGGATCATTCTGTGATCAAGTTTGACTTTGATGAGAACACCAGGATGAGAAAAGAATGACTTAATTTTTATTTGTGGGTTAACTATTTCTTTAATACCAACTGAGCATCATTAGAATAGCACCCAAGAATTATTGCTGACCATGTCCAATCCAGATTTATTAAAATCCATACAGTGCCCTCCAAAAGTTAAGACCCCTCCATTATTCAATCTCCTCCCAGGCAAAGAGGGGTTTGAATAATGTCAGCATGTAACCTTACGTTTTCTTGCAGAGCCGGGGCCCACTAGAGGGCCTCATCAAACTTCCAAGGGTTTAAGTCACATGATGACTTAAAAGTATTTAAATGTATAATTATTACTATATTAAAATAATCTAACTCTAATCTAAATGCTAAAACAAACATAAAAGCAAGATGTAAACAAGTCATATTTCAGTTTACATCTTGAATATTGCGTTGGAAAACGGGGGGCCTTCAAGTCAAAAAGGTTGAGAACAACTGCATTAAGAGTAACTTGCAATTATCATTGGAGACCAGCAAATATGATTTTCTATTTGAATATAATACTGGTTTTAGTTTGCCAAGGCTTTTCTGGTACATCATTTATCCCTACATAACACAGTGCCTTCTTTTAAAGATCCAGACAGGCCAGACTATGGTTGTGTGGGCTGAGTGGAGGTACTGCAGTAAGTCATAATTGGTTCATCTGAGAACTCCCACTTCTCACAGCTGCTCTCTGAGAACAGTCAGTGGCCTCAATCTGTCACACAGCCTGTCTCCACCAGCTCCACACACTCTCTAGCTCTTAACGTGTTCTGTTCTCTCACTCTACCCGTCGTTATCTTTTCCCCCTCCACTGTCAATTTGCGGTGTCAAAACCACTGAGACCGACGTCTTTATTAATCTGTGGTGTAGCTGCATATAGTTAAACTGTTGCATATTAAGACAGGCCTGTTTAGGGACATGAATGCTAATACATATTGACTCTCTAGCCAACCACAGTTCTGCACTGAAATATGACGCTAATGCAATATCCTAATATGCAAAACAGTTGCATATTATACGTGTTGCACCTGCACCTTTTGACTAATGAAGTTACATACTTTTACTGTCATTTCAATTACTAGATAACAAAAAACAAACAAAAAAAACAACATTTTTATACAGATTTCACAAAAAAAAAAAAGAGCAATCATCTACCCAATTAAGTATTTTAGAACTGGCCATAAATAAAAACATACACTACCATTTACAAGTTAAATTTTTTTTAAGGCCAGTAAGATTTTTTTAAATGTTTTTGAAAGAAGTCTCTTATGCTTAACAAGGCTGCATTTGTTTGATTAAAAATACGTACAGTAAAACAGTAATATTAGACAGATACCTCTGATAACAGATCACTCTAAATTGTAATGTGGACAACATACATTCTATAAAGCTGCTATTTTCTGTAAAGCTGCATTGAAACGATGTGTATTGTGAAAAGCGCTATACAAATAAATATGTATTGAATTGAATATTGTGTAATTTATTCCTGTGATGGCAAATTATGAATTTTCTTATTTCTTTTAGAATGATCCTTCAAAAATCATTCTAATATGCTGATTTGGTGCTCAAGTAACATTTCGTATTATTCTTAATGCTGAAAACCATTGTGCTGCTTAATATTTTTGTAGAAACCGAGATGCATTTTTTCAGGATTCTTTGATGAATAGTTCAAAAGATAAGCATTTGGTATTTACTGGCTCTTTTTATCAATCTAACGTGTCCTTGCTAAATAAAAGTAAAAAAAAAAGAAGAAAAATTCTTACTGAGTCAAATTTTGAACAGTTGTGTATATTCAGATTATGCGTATATGAAATCTGGACTTTTCCAGGCCTGGACATTACAATTTTAAAATTCCCCTTATACTTCCTGGATTTCCATAACCGCAGGTTTCCTGTGTTTCATTAAAAGAGAACAACAATAGTGAAACTGAGTTTAAGCTGATAAAGTGAAAACTGATTTCTGGTTTGATGATTAGGCAATTGGACTGGCATATGGCTATTCTCACACAGAGTAGCCCAGTTGAGAACAGTATGACGCATGGTGTGTTTTGTCATTACAAGGTTGAGTAGTGCATACTGAAAGCTACAAATGTGGGTAAAGCCAAGGTCACTGCAGTACTGAGAGAACATGATGACACACTCACTGCAAAGTCACTATGTGGCAAATATACACACAGTAAACTCTTGATGGTGTCTGAGTCATTTCTATTTGAAATGTTCACTATAATGTGACATAAGGCCATGTTTGAGACTGCCAAGTAGGTAGGCACTCTAATTAAAACAATAAATTAGGGTGTACTTAGGCACAACGCAAGAATAAACTAAGCTTTCACCAAGTAATATAGTCCATTAGCCAAACTGTTGGCTGTTTACGATTGTCAAGAGCACGATTATGCGCTGATATTTCCAATAGCTTTAAGTTTGATTAATTTTTATAAACAAACAGATTCATGCTTTACGTCTGTTTTCATGACTGAAATTGTCGCCTCGCGTCTGCTGTGTCTGGGACAAAAAGCTGTACTTGAACACACCGCAAAGATTACTGCCAACCAGCACATACGTTCTGCCTGTAAGTAATAACTGTATTATAAGCAGCTCTCTACATTCGTCATTTAAATAGGGAAACTTAAACTAGGACGGCAGATAGGCCTATACGAACCGTAAACAAAGCAGTGCTTGCTTACCATTTTGAACATAAATTATGTTGAATACTTTCTTCATTCCAGGCAGCTAATGTTGATATGTAAGTATTCGCATATTGGAATGCTCAGGTAAGATGACGTAAGATGACTTCTTTGCTGGCTTTCATTAGTTTCACTTTTATTCTCATGCACGCACCGACTCTCTCGCTATGCTGAATCGGCCGAACTGTCATCGACGGGGGCCTGACTACAGCCGATGTGTGGAACACACTGCAAAAACTAGCTCAGACAGACGCTCATCGATGGCCCGACATTGGCCGACCGTCTGCTTGGTGTGTCACAACCTTAAACACAGGAGGAATCTGATTCTGTATCATTACTTTTAATCCTCCGTCAAAGGAAAACCACAAAAACAACAATGAAGCATACAGTGAAACATACAGTGAAGATGGTTATTGGTCACCTATTCATTTTAAGGCCCATTCACACTAGGCCACAACTATAATGATAATGTCCAATAATGTTGGGAGTCATTATTGTTACAGCTGTGGTGTGGACTTCCTGTGTGTGAATGGGTCTTTATAGTATGATTATTGACAAACACAAACTACCACTAACTATGGACTAACACTTAGCAATGTAAATGTAGCATCAGGCAAAAGCTGAAGTCACAGATGCCATTGTAGAAATACTCCATTTCCAGTCAGCCATGAATAATTAATTCCAAAAGCAAAAGTGTCCTATAACTGAGGGTTTCTGAAAAATTGAGTCATGAGATCTTGACATATTCAAAATGACGTGACTCTACCCACTGTATAATAAAACAGCTTCTCTATGACTGGAGTCTTCATCTCATCTCAGATGTTTTTCCATTCATACCTTTAATTGCAAAAAAAAAAAAAAACTCTGAATGCTTAATAAACATTTAAATTTGAAATGCAGATGATCAGAATTCAACTGAATGAGCAAGAAAAAGATAAAAAAGATTGAAAAAAATTGCATCTACATGGAATATATGAACTACTTCACTACAACTGAACACTCAACACAGGCTATGGCAAGGCGTTTTAACTTTTATTCATTTCCAGGATATGAATTGTTGATATCAAGAATTACATTTTTGATATCAACAATTGAATTCTTGATATCAACAATTGAATTTTTGATATCAACAATTGTATTTTCACTAGTGAAATGTCACCATAGGCTGCCATTCAAAATCAATTGTTGATATCAAGAATTGATTTCTTACTAGTAGAAATATAATTTTTGATATCAATAATTACATTGTTACTAGTAAAAATGCGAATTCCTGATATCAATAATTAAATTGTGACTAGTCTAAATGTCTATTCTTGATATCAACAACTGAATTGCTACTAGTAAAAATTTTCATTTTTGATATCTGAAAATGTATTTCTGATATCAATTTTATTTCAGATATCTAAAATGGCTTTCTTACTAGTAACAATCACATTCATGATATCAGAAATTAACATTGTCACAAGTGAAAATTGAATTATTGATATCAAAAATGAACATTGTTACTAGTAGCAATTCAATTGTTGATATCAAGAATAGACATTTCAACTAGTGACAATTTAATTCTTGATATCAAAAATAAAGTTTTTTACTAGTAAGAATTGTATTTCTGATATGTGAAATTGGAATTTCAACTAGTAAGAAATCATTTCTTGATATCAGGAATTGATTTTGAATGGCAGCCTATGGTGACATTTCACTAGTGAAAATACAATTACAGATATCAAGAATTATAGTTTTAACTAGTTGAAATTCAATTGTTGATATCAAGAATTATCATTTTAACTAGTGAAAATGTAAATGTTGATATCAAGAAATAGCATTGTTACTAGTGAAAATGTAATTCCTGATATCCAAAATTGCCATTGTTACTAGTAGAAATATTATTCCTGATTTCAATAATTATCATTTTAACTAGTGAAAATGTAATTGTTGATATCAAGGATTCATATCCTGGAAATGAATAAAAGTTCAAACGGCTTGCCATACACAGGCTGCTGTACTGGTTAAATTATTCTCCACACTTGAAAGCAAATAAAAGGGGTTTGGCAGGACAATTGAACTGCAAACAAATTGAGGCCTGCGAGCGCGACTGTGGCTCATGGTGGATGTGGTTGCTAGGTTACGCAAGAATAGACTTTGCTGAGGAAATCAGAGATAAAAATCCTTCCACTCAATGCTTATTGATCTGCAGCAGAGTGCAATCGTATAGATTGTTTACCAATAGACACTCAAGTATTTAGTTACCGTTACCACTGTGATATGTGAATGAGATCTAGTTAAAACCACTCCTGTGTGGAGAATAACACTGCAAGGCTGCTTGCACATTGCACAGCCCTTCAGGAGGAAAAAAGCAGCCCCTCTCTCCTTCACACAATCCCAGCCCCTGTCACACCAACACTCATCTTCAAACTCCTTTACACTCACTCGTCCCTCTTTCTGAGTCAAAGGGCTGTCACACATCCTTCCACTTGTGATTTCCTTTTATAAAATCATCCGCACCTTGTTACTCGTCATTCTAATCAGTCACAACATTATACAGGATCTAACAACGTAGAGCCCTTATGGCATTCCCAGCAGAACGTATTTAAAGAGGTAATACACCCCAAAAAACATAATTCTTTCATCGTCTACTCATATTCATGTTGCTCAATTATGAGACAAGTTCTTTGTTGGTTAAAGTGCAATACCAACATATAAGGACAAGAAGAAACCTTAATGGGTTCTCTCATGTATCACGATTAGCCAGATTTGAAAAACTGAGTTTTGAGAGAAAACATTTTATTTTCCAATTGAATTTTTTTAAGCATATATGATACTGTAAAATCAAATGAGGTAAGTTAGTGTAATCATGTAATTTACTAATATTAAAACAGTAACAAAACTGATCGATTTCAGGTTTCAGATTTCAACCTAGCTTTCAATTTCATTTCATCACTAGAATTTCATTTTTTGTGTGAACTCAAAAAGAGTAAATCAAAATGGAATGCATGCAGATAGTAACAGGATTTGTAAACAGAGAGGCAGAATGTTGCCAGTTGTTATGTTGTGAGGCAGAGATAGCATCTTCAGGCAGAACCACAGTATTTGACACTCACACATCTACTGTAAGGTATTGCAAAACATTGCGGTTATTAGGCGTCGCTTCTGTGCTCAAGTATTATCTTGCTGAATCTCAGGGTAAAGTTACATAACTACATAATCCACAGAAAAGAGCAAAGAAGGCTGTTCTCACCGCTGTGTGGACTTGGCAGCACCGGGTCTCTGGTTGAGCCGCTGGCTACAGCAGTCCACCATGCGTTTGAGGATGTACAGACACTCTCTGAACGTAGAAAAGAAAGGGTAGTGGCTAATAACACACAGAGACATTAACGTGCTGTTCCGGTTCTGTGGTGCCAGTCGGCCACTGCGTTTGGCTCGTGGAGATTTTCCAATGCTGCCCGGCTCGCCTGGTGGCAAAGCCCCATCTCCTGCAGGGGGAACTGTAGATTCCCCTGGAAGTGTCAATGAAGAGGGGTCAGATTTCTCTGTGGCCTCCACTGCAGAGTCTGTATGAGGGGCCCTTTCTCCTGTATAAAGTCAAATATTAAGGACAAATTATGTAGTGACTGCACCCTTTCAGCCATATGTGATGTTCAACATGGGTTACAAATGGTTAGTTTGCAAAACCAGGGCAATAATCAAAATGGTTACGCCTCATAGAACTGCTATAACCTCTGACCTTTCCCTTCAGCTCGTGGGCGGTGGTGGCCCTTCTGGAAAGAGCGGTAAAAGTTGAGGCAGATTCCATAGCGGGTGATGCCCGAGTCTTTGTCGGTGAGAGCGAAGACAAAAGATGTGTCGTCGCGGAGGCTGACCCGGCGCTGACGGATGCTCAGGCAGCCCTCAGGCTGGCAGAAGAAGACAACGTCAGGGGGCAGAGGAAAGTCATTGTGGTCCTCCAGCGGATAGCGCCTCAGCAGCTGAGGTGTTTGTGCCACACTATCGCTGCTGGGTTGCCTGATTAGGAAAAGGTAAAAAAAACTGAAGTGAGAGACAGGAAGACAGATCTCTGGCTTTTCTCAGCCCCAGTGCTTGTTCTTTTATGCACTTTGTACAGTTGCTATAGACCTTATGTAGCCACGCCCCTTTTCCGCGCTGAGATCATTGTCTTTTGACTTCCGGTCTGTATTTTCACAGCGATCTTGCGTAGTTATGAATGAACGGCTCGTTAAAAAAATTCCCAAGGTCCATTTGTTAAGACATATGCTTTACAATGCTTATCATAAACATTAAAATGCTCATGATAACTTTCGTTAACTCTACAATAAGTAAATCAACTTCACCAGCTAATTACTCCTGGACAGCGATGCCATAGAAATATACAGAGCGACCGCAAAAACGGAAGTTCAAAGACAATATTCTAAAGATGGCGGCGCCCTCGTTTCTCTGGTGCATAAGGTCTATACACTGCCAACTAAATGTTTGGGGTCAGTAAGAAGTTTTTTTTTGTTTGTTTTTTTTGGAACGAAATGAATTTATTTAGCAAGGATGCATTAAATTAATCAAAAGTGACGGTAAAGACTTAAATTATAACAAAAGATTTCCTCTAGAGTTCTTTTGAACTAATTATCAAAGAATCCTGAAAAAACAAATGTATCATGGTTTCCACAAACATATTAAGCAGTACAAACGTTTTCAACATTGATAATAAAAATAAATGTTTCTTAAACATCAAATCCGCAGAATGATTTCTGAAGGATCAAGTGACACTCAAGACTGAAGTAATGATGCTGAAAAATCGGCTGTGACATCACAGGAATAAATTACATTTTAAAATATTTTCAAAAAGAAAAATGTAAAAAAAAAAAAAAAAAAAAACTCACAGACCCCAAACATTTAAACGGCAGTGGTACATATATACAGTATATGCATAAATAATAAAAATACTTTTAAAACAGGCTGGAAGTTTGAGAAGGACAGGAGCTGCTCCACAAACATCAAGGCTCCTGATCCATCATATTGTGACCAGCTGATTACAATAACAAAATTTGGACACATGCTGCTGTCCCGAGAAATTTCGGTTTCTGTGGTTGCACCCCCCCCACCTCCACCTGCGCACAGAAACAATCCTTCCTAAAAAGTAAAAAAAAAAACAGATGCTTTCCAACAGGTTTTATCGTAGTTTTTGTCCAACTCCGTTGACTTGACTTGGACAAAAACTACGATAAAACCTGTTGGAAAGCATCTTTTTCAGCGATTTTTGTGTGAGCACATCAGTGAACAAATGAACACATTTTTCTTAGTGAGTTTAACGTCTTTGTAAACTAAAGTTTAATGCATTTTAGGAAGGATTATTTCTGTGCACCTATGCAACCATTGTGGAGGTGGAGGGGTGCAACCACAGAAACCGAAATTTCTCGGGACAGAAGCATGTGTCCAAATTTTAATCTTAACCGTTCTATTTCATCAGAAACGATCTTGAAACAGGGCTTCAAGTGTAAAATACCGAACTTGTCCTTTAAGCTATTAAATAGCATTTAGTAATTTTTTTTTCTTTCCTCTTTCTAATTTATTTATTTTATTTCTAATGGTGTTATTGTATTGTGTTATTTTGTCATTTTACTATTTGTTTTATGTGATGCAGTGGCTGTACAACTTTCCCTCTGGGACAATAAAGTATACCTTAACCTTAACATTAACTGACAGTGTACAGCTGAGACCGGTCACCTGGAACACACCTGCACAGGCCATGTACTAACAAAACACACAATCAGTTCACCTGTGATTCAATTCTTCTGCAATTTACTTAAGCACCTATAGAAGCACAAATAAACACACCCACACACCAATGAACAACGTTCCTTACCTGGCTCCAACTACCACCAGGTAGTCCAGGAGGCGGGGACACGGTTTCTTTTTCTCCATCTCTGTATCAGGAATGTTTCTAAGTCATGGCAACTGTAGCAACGATCAGCTCTCAGGCAGGCAGTCTTTAAACCAGGTGCAGCAGAACTAGGAGTTGGACGATCGAGGAAGGCAGTGTCCAATCATTGCGGTCTGTGGTGTGCACGAATGGGGTCTGGAGAAGAGTAAGAGCGAACATTATAGAAGTAATCCATCACACAACTACTACTCTGCAGTAAAGCCTTTTGCACTACTGCAAAGCTTAAAGGTGCTTTAAGTCATTTTTTAATGGATCAGCATTCAGAAAAGATCCCCATTTCTTGACAGTATCACTGAAATAGGTGTAATGGAAATATCACAGACTGTCTCTGTAACAGGTCTAGGCTTTATAAATGGCAACAAATGAAAATTTTATGACGAGATGCAGTCAGATTCTTTGTAGACTCTGTAGAGCTGATTTCTGGCTGTCAATCAATCATTTTACATGTCTCAGGGCAGCCCATTTATGGAAAGAATGAAGACAACAGTGGATCATTTGTGTTAAGCAGCATTTTCAGCTTCATGTGCAGTTTTCAGTTGTTTTATTTGTTTTTCTTGCTTAATGTTATAATGGCATAAGGGTAGAGTATAAGGAGGAGAAAGAGTGTCTAATACAATAGTTAACACCTTTAACAGAAAATGAAACACATGCCCCAACAGAAAGTCATAGTGAAGTTCTTCAGAAAAAAGCTTTCTCACAAAATTTTAGCCGAATGTAATTTTACAAATTGCTACTCTAGCATAATTTTTGGTAATGGTTGAAGTGAGTCCACACTGCTGACATGTTTATCTGTTGTAGCTTATACATGTTGTGTGCACAAAATATTCACTGTTTTGTCAGATAAGTGCTAATTGAACATCACTGTTTCAGTCAATGACTGCAGCCATACAAAACTATTTTGCTCAAAACTTTTTCTCAAAAAAATATTTGCCAAAATTTTGGTGCATAATTCCCTTAAAATATCATTTTTATTCCAAAACTGTTTTGTGTTTGGCAGTACCATTCATATATTTCTTACAGCAAACTATACAGTCAAAACAAAGCACACTGTACAAGCCAAGCCTATGCAGTCTTCTCTAACACATCTTGACAGAAGGCTCAGCAGTAAATGTAAACACACACACACACACACACACTATGATAAGCTAAAGGGATTGGAGCCCAGCTGTGTCCTCACCACATGGATTTGCCATTTGTGTTCCTCATGTGTTAGTGCCCATGAGCACATGCCTCAAAGTAAATACAAACGAAAGCAAGCTCAGTCAGATATTTCCCGTTTGAATGGTTTGAATGATATCATTTCAACATTTCAACCTGTTAAAAGACAATAAAATAGATGTATTGTCTATGTCAATATGCAATTTACTCAAGCAGGATATGCTTCTGGTTCAATGTACTTTGTTAACTAAAGCAAATATTAAGACACTCATCATGTGAAAGGTTGTAAACAGAACAATAATTATGAAATGAGAGCCAGATGCCGTTTCAGAAGCAGATTCTGCCTTACTGCAGTCTCAGTTTTTTTCAGTATTGACCCAAAAGTGGGCCAGGGCTTATCTGAAGTTCTGGGTACTCTGCTCTGCAGAGAGTTCTCCATCATGCTCTCACACACAGAAACACACCTGCACCCTACATCTGACAAACAATTAAATAAATTAATGGTTGGAAGTCATTTCTTGACACCACAGCTCAGAATTAGAGAGCCTATATTACACTTATTTACAACATAATTTTATTTTTGGTGTGTGCTAGAATATATTTACATGATTCAAAGTTAAAAAACTCATTATTTTTCACATACTATACACTGATGCAGCACCTCTTTTCACCCTCTGCCTGAAACACTCTGTTTTAGTTCATGTCAGCCCGACTTTCCAAAATGCCCAGTCTCTACAGATTGGTAAGCTGGCCCAGTCTGTTGTGACTGGTCAACTGCTTTGAACACATTTTTGACATGTAACGGCTATTGCCATGACCATGTTTCAGCTTCCGAGGCTTCACGAGCAGGAGTAAAAGTATTATATCTATCGTAACTATGGCGTCGGTTTTGGAAGTCCATACAAGTGAGAAAGGAAAAATAAACAGCATCACCTCAGCATAGCAAAACCACTTAGTCAAGAACTGTTCTTCAAGGGTGGGCCAAAGCAGCAAATGTGAAACATGGTGACGTAGCTAAGTCACGGAAATAAGAGCAGGACTACAAAGCGTGGATTTTATGCTTTGTAACTTTGCAGATCGTTTACATGCACAAAAAGCTATATTACACAATAGAAATATAAGAAAAGTGAACATCCTTGCACACTGAGTTTTTTCGTATTCGTGATTCGGTGGCTCTGAATTGTCAAAACACCTCTCAAACTGCTTGCTACGGAACACGATTCAATTTTTTTATGACGGACGAAAGTTTCGGAGGCAGTGTGTAAGCGTGATTGACATAACGTGAGGTCGTATTTATTTTTTAACGTGCGAAAATTTCGGACTCCGTGTGCAAGGGCCTTAACACACACACTATCTATCAATAAAACGGCTCCCGTTGTCTTTCTGCTCCCTGGCTAAAAATCCTTGTGCTCTTTAACCTGGTGCTTTTTTAAATGTTTGACTGAGTTCGTTGTGTGTTGACCGACGCGAGTATTTCCACACAGCGGACATAATGCTGCTAAATGCTTTCCTGCTAGCTGGCTGCAAACTGCGGAATGGATTTCCTGAGCGGAGGCGTGCCTCATAACTCTGTGTCTCATTGAGCCGCGCCTCCGTTCAAGAAATCCATTCCGCAGTTTGCAGCCAGCTAGCAGACTAGCCGGCGGGAATCACTTTTGGAGTCATTTCAGCAGACAACGTTAAAGCGCAGACATGGCTCATGGATATCGGATATCTCCACAGGTTGGATCGGGAAAATCCGATACGTGAATTACGCTGGTATCGGTCCCGATACCGATACTGGATCGGATCGGCCCCATCCCTACAATAAAGGAAAGGTAAAATAAAAAAGCAAAATAGGTGCTCTTTAAATAAAACTCATGTGGCCCCAAAAGCAGAACCCTTCATAGCAATGATGGTATTATGCAATATTATGTAACTGCATACGGCTCACGAATCAAGGACTTTTCAGGGTCAACACTGAGCAGGTACTCACTCTATAGTAGACATTCTGTCAAGATTTGTGTACCACAGCTAAATATATTTTGTGTTTATTAAAGTCCTCGTGAACTAGAAGTTGCAAACGACTTCAATTTCAGTGTTGTGATTTATTTCAAAGTGAAACGGAATATTGAATAGTGGGCGGGGTTTTATTTTAGCGCACCTCCTCTCCATCCCTCGCTCATAGCAGACTGACGGTTGGAGAGGAGTGGTTAAGGATATTCAACCCAAGCCGTCAAACTGACGTCATCAGACTGGAAACGCCATTCCAGCATGGAAGCAAATTTTCAGATTTCTTTTCTGTGTATTAACTTGCACGGGTTAATTGTTCAATTGTAATTTGCATTCAAGTAAACGGTGTCAATTTTGATTTCATGCCGACTTTAAAAGAAGAGAGAGAAAATGTAAATGTGCAAAGAAATTAACATTACTTTAACTAACTAACTATTTTCTGTTGTGGATGGTCACAGTTAATGCAGGTTATGTATCTTGTTCAAGGGTGAACAATTGAATTTGAAGGCATACAATTTATAAGATGTAAAATGAGCAGTCTTTTCTTTTTACTTGATTGTTACTTAATAGTTTCTGATTGCAGTATACAAAATCATGTCAAACCTAATTTATAAGAATTATTTGAATATCTTTTCCTCAAAACATGAAGGAAAATACTATCCTCTGCAAGACTCCCTCAAAACGTATTACACTTAGCCACGTCCTCTGGAAGACTGGAGAATTGTAATTTTAGATAGAACTGAAATAAATGTATCTTGAAACTTGACTCAAACTGCTTTTGACTAGCCCAGTTAGCAAGTTTGGCATTGTCCAATAGAATGTATAATGTGAGAGGAGCCAATGGGTTCACACTGTGATTAATAGCTTTTTTTTTCTGCTGGAGTGGCACTTTCTGCTCTTCCTCCGTCACTCTCTCAACAGCTCAGATGGGAAGAGGTGGTGGAAGGGGGAGAGAAGATAGATGGTTTGTGACTAACAGATCAATAACGCCTCTATTTCTTCCTCTAAGCATCACCCAGCTCATCCGACACCAGGACCCCTGTGTTGTTCTTTTTTCTTAAATCACAGCTCTCACAACTGACCCGACATGAATCACTTGCACTTGCAGCGGAGGCTTCTATGAGCTATGGGATGCCTAAAAACAGACATTTAAAGTAGGGCAGGGGTGTAAAGTATATGAGTAATTATACTTCATTTATTTAGGGTCATTTGTACTTCACCAGAGGAATACTGAAACGGAATACTTATACTCTTACTAAGTTACATTTCCAAAAGGCAAAGATTATGCGTTTTACTCGTAAATTTACGTAATATTTTTGCAGAAAATCGTAACTAAATTCTTCTTACTAATCTTACAAGACAATTTAATTACAATCCTGGCTGATTTTTAAAAGCCAATGACATACACATACATTTTTTTCTCGTTAAGAGACGTTTCTGAAGATGGATGATCTTGACTTAAGTGTCAACATGGTCAACAATCGGTCTATAAACAACTATATTTAAATTTCATCCAACTAAAAAAACTAACATTTCTAGGTTTCAGGAAGTAGGTTTTTATTTTTTATATTACACAGTTTAAGTTTCAATATTACTTTAATGTGAAATGAAATATATACAATTTATACAAAATGTCACTTATGAGTAGACATATACAGTAATTTTAACAAATAGGATTAAAATAACAATAGCTTTACACAACAATGCTGTTATTTACATTATTTCCTCAACAAAGTAACATAAAATGGCTGTATTTTTAGTTTTTATAAAATATAAGTTAATCCCACAAATAAGGGTTTAGCATTTAGCTACTAGTTACAATTAGCCTACCAGAATGTGTGTACGATAATGAGTTGATACTGTATGACGTGTTAATCTTATATTCAGGGCTTGACATTAAGCCTTGTCGTGCGCTTGTCCTTCAGACAAGTAAATCGGGCATTCACTTGTTTGAGTAAAAAAAGTTTCTTGTCCAGAGGGAAAAAAAATATTTTTTGGTGGTTTATTCTGAAAAAATATTTTCATCAGTGTTCTATCAGCTTTTACTTAAATCTGCATATTTATTTATATTTACCTCAGGGTAAATATCCGCAGCAGACTTCTTCCCGACAGTCAAAGCGGAGTTACGTCGCGAAAGTGCGGACTCGTAGGAAGACCGCGAGGGCCTCATTCATTCAACCGGTTCGTTCAAAAAGCTAAATCATTCAGTAACGAAACACCGCTGAGTGTTGCTTTGAGAATGTGCAATAGTTCTGCTCTGATCTTTGGTTGTGTTGTGTTACTTAACTATATCATGTGTTATAAATAAATGGAATTTGAATTTATTGAATAAATACATTTTTACTGTATGTTTCTTTTTTGAGTTTCTTTGTGCAGTTACACTCATTTTGTTTTGATTTCTCTGAAAGTCTCTCACAAAAAGACAGGCAGCGGAAGCCTCAACAGTGCGACTTTGTAAATACACTATGCGTTATCAATTGCTGTTTACACTGAATGTAATAAAACCAGAATGATTCTCGCGTTTAGATGCTTCCCTGTAGGTATTTTTTTATCACTGAAGCTTTAATCAGGCTATTTGTCCTGTCGGGGAAGTAAAATTCTCTTTTACTTAGCTGTCCCTTCAAAAAAATCCACTTATCCCGGACAAGCGTGCCATCCAAGCAAGCTCATAAAAATATAAATAGTGATTTTTTAAAATTAATTAGCAACATTATAATACAGACCTTTGGGTTTCATTTTTTTGTTATTAAAAAAATCTCCCAAAGCTGCACAAACAACAGAAACACTTTTACTTTAGCTTTTGTTATAACTTTCCTGAAGCATCTCATAGAACAGATTTAATCCAAAGCCAATAACGGGCAGCTGTAAAGTAATGACGCACTCAATGTGCCCTCTATTTGACTAAACTACCCGGTTAATTAGGTAGCGTAAAACAAATCCCAGACCTCATCACCTCCAGGGAACATATATATGTGCACGAGTCTATTGGAAACGTGACATGATCTCGTCCTCTGTCAATCATAATGTGGCTGCCTCATGGCTACAATCAGCCTCGGGTAATGAGATCCCACACGGTCGCCGTGGAAACCAATACAGTCTCTTTCATGAGCACAGCTGTGACAGCTATTTTAAACTGTCCCAATCACCATACACACAGACAATGAACAGCCTTTGGCCAATAAAACGAGCATGAGCAAAGCGAAAATGAACAAGGCTAATTGCTTCTTTCCATACAGAGAAATTAACTAATCATAAATCATGCCTTAGCAAATCATAAATCAGCTTTTGCATTCAGTTCTCCACAGTAAAGCCTTTCATCATCTGTAATGGATCTGACTGAAGTTTAGGGCTTTTCATGCGTTTCCGAAAGTCGAAAAATTGTCTTAAATGATCAGAACTCAACTGGTCTGTTAGTATGACCGCAAAGAAAGAACACAGAGAAAGATGTTAAGATTCTGCTGTACATTAGAGTGAACCGTAGCTGAACAACCTGGAAATTGCTGAAAAGAATCACACTTGGTCACTACGAGGAGAATCGATGTGCACCTCAAGAGGACGTCAAACACTGAGCATGTTTTTCCTCTTGGATCAGTAAGTGAAGACACTATTTTTAAAAGGGACATGCCTCTTAAAAGCTTTCTCTGAAGCCTGAGGCTGTATGCTGCTTCTGTCAAAATGGCCATCTTTGTGAGTGTTCATGTCAACAGTCAGTGAATGTAAACCGTTGGGAGAAAATGTGTCAATACATTGGATCTGTACATTAGGTCTTAAAGTGCCAGCAATATAATAATGCCTGCTGCTGTCTGTGTGCTTAATGTTAATGAAAAAAAAAAAAAAAAAATCCTCTTTACAGATAATAAACCATGTAACCAGCTTCATCCTGAGATGTCTATCGCTCTTCATGCTTGGTTATGGTATACCTTTCATTATGCTGGTATGCGTAAATGGAAAAATATTTGTCTTCTAGGCGGGGGAATAGTCTCTTATTGGCTTTATAGTCGAATATTTAGCTCTTGTAAAGGTAAGATCTGTAAATTGAAACTCTTTTGACTCTCTTTCTTCATTATAGTCCAGATTATTTTATTTTGTTTTATCAGTAAATGTGTAATTCATTTTACTTTTATGTCAACATTGTGGCAATTTAAATACCATAATGTGAACTCATTTTTTTTTAGTAAGTGATTTTCCCTTTAATGTGTATTCATTAAACAATGAATACACACTATGAAACTCTGGAAAGTCTAAATCTAAACATGACATTTTACTTTGATGAGCATGTTTTTTTTCTTAGCATCAAATGCTTCCACGTCTCAACAATCCACATAAAGACTGCAGGTTATATCACATGGTTCATAGGGTTAACTGAGGCTTTTTCAAAAATTCCTAAGACTAAGGTTTTGCAGACAGCTGGTTTCCAAAAGGCCTTTTTTGAAGTAGCAAAGAACTATGATCTTAATCTTTTTAAGGAGCCACTTAAAATGGATTAGCATTGACAAAACATTTGATGTGATGGTCAATAGTCAACTTACTGGCTACAAGGCAACAAAAGGTACACAAAGGCTAATATGGTCCACATTCCACACACTAGAGCTGCACATAAAATAAAATAAAAATTAAAATAACAAATGTAAATCCCAATCTTGATTCAAACACCCACGCGATCTCATTGCTAAATGACCACGATTCGCATGTGTCTATTGAACTATTGACAAAATCACACCAAACTATGAACAACATTTTAAATAGACTGCAGCAATTAAACATTTTGTAAGAACCTAAATCACATGTTATTTTTTGTTTTGTTGTCTGTTCAGAATCGTTATCTCTGCTTGAAACAAAACAATCGTGATTCTCAATTCATCCAGAGTATTGCAGCAACACAACAAACAATATAAAACAAGCTTTTTCACACATCCATCTGTGACGCATAATCGGCATGTATTTATTTTGCCGCCCATATTCATTCTACCTAGGTGAGCATCATCACTGAGATTAACTTTTAAGCCTATTTCTCACCAGCACCCCCACCCACCACACTGAGAATGCACAATAAACCTACTTATATAAACATAAGCTTTTGCAATACAGGCAAATATGAAGCAGAATAAAAGAGTGACCTACTACATTGTTAAAAAAAATGTTACAAAATATGCCCATTGGGCTTGATTCAATTTAAACACGCTATGATAGAAAACAAACCTGAATAAAAACAAACTATTAAAAAAAATGTGTTGTTAAATTAAATAAATCTGAATACAAATCTAAATACAATATAAATATCAGACGAAAACTCAAATTCAAAAATGATCAAAAATGTTGTCAACTAACTGAAATAAAATAAGTTGTTATAAAACTAATAAATATGACATGAGGGGGAAAAACACCTAAATGTAGCACATATATATTGGTATATAAATAAAATAACATGAAATGGTCACAATCCTCACACCACTTTAGAATGTATTGCTATTAGAAGAAATACTCGCTACATAAATCACTTTCAGTTATTTTCTGAAATAAGTCTACTTTTTGATGCTTTAGTGTTACACTAAAATTAAAGAAACCCCCTCAACTGTTAAAAACTTTCATTTCGGTTTGCGTCAGAATGCAGTGTTAAAGGGAAAAAAACATGTCTCTCCTCTGGAAGAAAAAAAATGCAGAGCTCACTCAGTCCAGCTGTTTCATGAAACACAAGCAGCCTAAAAGTGTAGTTTTGTATCCCGAATATTCTTATGCATTTATTCTGACAAGGCGCTACACAAAATCATGGTCATGCCTATTAATGAGTTTGCACAATTTGCAATGAGATGTAGTATTTGACTGTAATTTCCCAAAAACTCTTGTCGAGAAATACAGTGTAAACTGTTAAAGCCAGTAGCGATGCATTACTCAGACTTGTTTATGTGGAAGAAGAGAGGCTGATCGCCAAAAGCCATCCCACCCGTTGGCAGCACACATGCTCACAGCACACCCCTTAAGCTACTGCTGTGCTCGAGATAAAATAAGCATTTTGACAGGCCAATCAATAACAGAGAAACAAATTATATGGTAATCTCATTGGTTTTCTCATAAATCTATAACTAAAACAACATCCAAAGAGTCTTGGAGTTGAATTTCACACAGGCAGTTGCTACTGAATATTTATGAGACTACTAGTGAAATATCCCTATAATGTTGAGTCGTATATGACAACTTGCTTAGGGAGACCTGATAAAGATCTCCATCTTTTATGTTTGAGGATAGACAGCAACCACACCCAAGAAGGAGAAATGACTGTGCAATTGCATTCAAATTTCAAACCTCTAAAATTTGCTTCACGCCATATGATCTGTAATTGTGGATCATGTATACATTTAAACTGAACTCTGTCAGGGAGGGAAAATAACAGTGACAGATGAAATGTTTAAGATCGGACATAAACATCAAAACATCAGTCATTCATCAGGGCCAGAATTTGATTTGATTTGTTCCACTGTTTTGCATTTTCTTTACTAATTCTTTACTATACATTTATTGAAATATTGAAATCACGATTATTTAACACGATTATTGGTGGGTTTTTTAAGTCTGATTTCATGATACGAGTACTTTTAAATGTCAGTGAAATTTCACAATTATCGATACTTGCAAAAATATACAAGTAAAAGTCCTCAAAACAGTTACAGAAGACAAGTAAACAGTCAGCAATAAAATAAGAACAAAGAAAGCAATTACAAACAAAACCGGCAAAAAAAAACCAACAGAACAAAAATACAAATTTAATTATACCACCCCTTTCATATTAAGCATTATACCAGGCATTATACCACCCCTTTCATATAAAGCACATCCCGCTTTATCAACAGTAGATTGCATTTTACATCACTCACTTATTCGGCTGATTTGGATGTTAGTGAGGAACGAAGAAAAGGAAGGTGAGCTGGTCTGGACAGTGGCAGTGGCACAATAATTGTTTTACCTTCATTATCTTGTTTTCATAATCATTGGAAGCAAAAATCGGAATACGATTGTTCGCACAGCCCTAACCTTACCGCACCGCCACCTACTTGATCTCGGCGGGGTAGCTGACAAAAATAACATTTTAACCCTTCCAGTCAAATTTAGCACTGCAAACATAAATGACAGCTTTAACATGTCAATGCTGGCAAATGACCATGGCATAAGTGGGATGATCCACGGCTAGCATTGCATTAAACGATTTGAATGCACTTTATCTGTCAGACTCATTATAAAAATGAAACTTTTCAAAGGGAGAGACACAGAGTGGGAGACAAATTCCAGAACTAATGTATACTGACATTGATCTACTTACCCTCATCTGACCCATTAATACACGAGAGATGAAAGTGTATTGCTGTGAATATAATTATGCCTTTCGTCCAGAATTAATCCTGTACAGGGATTTTAACATATTATTTGACTTTTAACAGACACTTCGCCTTTTGACACACAGTGATGAACTATATCAAAGACAGCATCAAGTAGTAAACTGAATTGTACTTCTACACCCAAATTAGTGCTCATAATATATTTGTGATCTTGTAAGCTCAATGAAATGGATTCTTCCACTGAATAAAAAGAATACTTTGCAAACGGTGACAGGAAACAGGCTGAACTGACAAAGGTAAAGAGCTGTCTCACATTTCACCCAAGAGAGTAACAACACCACCCAAATCATCTTATACACGGCTTGATGTCGCAGCTATTCCAAAACAAAAAGGTTTACAAAGTCAGAGAGGTGACTGCATGATATGGCCAAGCTTTTCCTGAGTCACTACATTTTCATCATCATGACAACATGATGACATGACTACAGCACTACATCCTAACCCCCTCTGGAGAGAAAACCTGTGTCCTTATGACCTCTGGTCCGGATGACAAAAAGGCGGAGATCTGTAGAGGATTTTGCAAGAATCAAAAGAATAGGTGCAGATCTGGAAACGGGTGTGATGTTAAACTACGGTTTATAACATTCAGCCTCATCGCATGCACTGAGTACGAGGGCATCGATTATTGATGAGAGCTCTGCCTATCGACAGCCTTGTTATTAGGCTCTCCTAAAATGTAAGAGTCTTTGGTCATATATTATGAGCAGAGATACAGCTTAACGCGTTTATACAGTGAAAAACAATGATCAGCTGCTAGCAGTAGCTAACAGGATCAAATAGCTAGCTGTCAAAGCTGCTTACACAAGCAGCTGCGTACATTTCTACACCGTTATAACGAAGCCACCTTCCATATAAACACTGCACCACTGATCCAGAGCAAACCATCATATATCAGTTACAATAAGTGAGAATGGGAATGAAAGAGATACTGACCTCCAGGAGCTAACGTTAATGCCACTGCCACTCGCTTCAGCGGTGTATCTCTGGCCCTGCTGCGGCGAAACAGCGTCTCAAAACACCTTCATCGCTACATACGATGACGAACGCATGATGTGACAGTGGCACGACGCGACGATTGCACATCCGTGTCTTGCGGTAGCGGGTCAGTCAGTGATGCGGTGATGATTGTGCCTGTAGATAAGCGCCGCTCGTCGTCGTCCTCTCTCTCTCTCTCTCTCTCTCTCTCTCTGCTTGCAAACTGTAGTATGATGATAGAGACGTCCGATTCGTGATGGAATCGTTCGTTTGGGAGTCGGTTCTTTTCAATGATTCAGTTTTATTGGATTCTCAACGATTTGTTCACAGCTCAGTCTGAATCGGTTTTGTTTGAATACTCAAAAAATAATACATTACAAATATTACATAATTAATTTATGTTTCCTTTTAGCTAAATTTCACATGCATGCATCTGTTTTAATGTGTTGTCTTGTTAATTATGTAAAAAAAAAAAAAGATCAGTCTGAATCGGTCCGACCGGTTCTTGAGTCACCGACTCACAGAACAGAGAACTGCCTCTCTCGGACAAGTCCGATTATTAATGATTTGGGAATCGATGTTTTAATTGATAGGGCGAAAAATAAGTTACTTCTATAGTTATATTATTTATTTATTATAACTATAATTTATGTCTATATATAGCCGTCATAAATTATGACGGCTATATATAGTCATAAATAATCATTATAATTCTAATAAATAACTCATAAATAATAATTATAAAACACGTAAATGATAACTAGATTCCTTATGACTATGCTGAATTATAAATTAAATGAGAAATTGAATTCTACGTCATCACGCAGTACACAAACCAGTTTATTAATACATTATATAAAACCATTTATAGATAAGTGTCCTTGGTGGTGTAATTCTTTATTATTAATTTTCGATGTGTTGTGTACCGCGTGTTGACAGAACCACAAGTGGATTGAGCCTGTTCTTTCTTAAAGAAAGATGTTGATGTATATTTGAATTGATTTAAGAACTGTAATAATTAATTTGCTTGTAAGACTCTTCTATTTCAGAATTTCCCTTTTTTATTTCGTGTTTTGCTAGTAAATGGTATATTATTTGTTGCAATAAAATCACTGCACTGATAGATTGCATTGTCGAAGAAAAACATAATAAATAAAGAAGAAAATTAAAAAGAACCGTTTTATTAAAAGGATGTGTTCAAAAGTACCGATTCTCTGAAAAGAATCACTCCCATCACTACTGTACGAGCGTGAATTCCGCCAAATTGGTTCCGCATACAGCCGGAGGCTGGGTCGTACCATTCATGCATCTAGAGGGGACATACCTTCTTCACGTCTACGCTTATGCTTACACGTGAACTAGCGGGTTTTGTGGCGTTTGTTCGTTTAATTAACAATGACAAGTTGGAACGAGGATAAAAATGAAAACATTCCTTATGTGCTAAAGAGTGGATATCTTTCAATTGTCTATTTTCTGAGGCGCTGATGTCTAATGACGTAGGCGTCTCGTTATTTGCATATTGCTCAGAGTGGGTGGGTTTGATAGAGTACACAAACACAATACTGCTTCCGTCGGAAGCTCATATTACTTAAATTAGGATGCAGAGAGATTCTTACATAACACAAGTGCTAATAGACAGATCACTGACACCAATGTTGTAAGCTCAGATTCAGTATTTATTTACAGGTTCAACCCCATATCTATTAAAAAACAGCATAATAATAAAAAGACAGAAACAATACGGAGGTTTCCTGTTTTAGGTAAATGTATTTCTGTATAAAGAATAGTCTTTGAGTCATCTAATTTTTCAGCATTTTCATCAGATAAATATATACTCTCACAAAACAATAAATTTAGTCTACCTTTAATTTATACATATAGAGCAGTATACCAAGGACTTAAGGCTTTAAAACGTAAGGTTGCATTTCTATTTTTCATCCTTCCATGACTCTCTATTGAAGACTACGTTAATTCGAGTAATGAGGTCCACTGAGCTGAGAGGGTACAAATAAATTAGAACTAAAATCAACTTTGCATTACACTCTGCCTCATGTAGTAACATTCTGTTAGAAGATCATTTTATCATTTCAGTTTGGAGAAAAAGCTAATTACGCTCATTACAGTAATGACTAGACTTCATCAAAGCCTTCACAACTCCTATGTGCACAAACAGATGATAAGCAATGACAGATAAACAGGAAGATCATAGAGGGTCAACAATACATGTCTTTCAGTAGATTTTATACCAAGTTTCAGTCTGTGAACTGTATGAGTTTGGCTGCTCAGCCAACTGTGATGTTCCTGAAATCTGAACGGATAGAAGGTAAAACACCTGCATCAATGCACTTGTGTTATCAAACCATTGTGAAAAATGAGCTTGGAAATATAATCAGAAAGCAAAAAGAGCTTGAGGAAAATGATGTGCATTAGCAATTTATCTAGCTGAAAGAAGGATGGTAGAAAAAAAACATACACACGGAATATGAATTAAGTCAGCAAACAAATCTCAATATGCACAGTCAGGGCAAATAATGCCACAACAAACCAACTATTTTAGTCAATCGTAGAAATGTAGCTTTCCATTAATTTTTTTTTGCATGTTAGTTTCCATTTTAAATTGATTCACAACAACCCATCTATCATAAAAGTGGTTTTTAAGATCAGTAAAACCTGAATCGTACATGGTCACACTGGATTTTTGTATTGTCACGGAGCATAGTAGACATTACAAAGTGCTCTCACTTGTCTAGTCCCTTATTTCAGAGCTACTGCTGTGCTATGGTTGTTTCACCTACATTGCCAATCTCTTGATGAGGACGGGACAGGATCTATTCTAAGTGCATTCAGACTATCTGAATATTATCATAATGTAAGTGAGGTACAACAATAGTGTGTTAAAACAGACTATGCTAGATAATCACACAAAAATGAATATTACAGATTTAAATGTGGAAATAAAAGTTGACAAAACTATCTTCATTGATGAATGGGTGTATATAGAGCTAAATATAACAATGTTATTATGGAAGAAAAAAAATACAGTGAGGTGATGAAATAGAAAATAACTTGGGCCGTTAATGTTGTATGACAATTTCAACCACTGATTTTGGAAGATATATATTTACTGTCCTGTTTGAGTTACTTTTTACTTGAGTTAAATTCTGGGGGCAAAAACAACACAGTAATCAAGACATCTTAGGCATCAAACTGAGATATATTTTGTGCATTTATGTTAATGTTTTAAGAACGAACTGTCAAACAATATCAGCCTCCACCAAGAAGAACTGATGAGTAAAAAACAACAACAAAAAAACCACATCATGACATGTTAGGTTGGAGATTGCTGTAACTAAACATGATAATGTAATGGAAAAGGAATAATCATAGTCTCCATTAAGTTTTCAGAGGTATATGTATCTCAGTAGTCGCTGTGAGTTGAGCAGCACACTGATTCGGATACAGTGACTCTTACCGATCCCTGTCAACCATATTCTACACTGATAAGCACTTTCAACCACTCCCGAAACATTGGGCAGTACATTCGACCTCATAAAATTAGGCCATTTGGCTTGTTAGTTTTTTTTTTCTGAATATTCCAACCAGCAGAAAACAGAATTCCTCGTGAACGTTGTGATATGCTGGATCAGTGTAACATGGGGTCTGAATCAATGTGGCCGGCACTGGTAAAGCACTGATTGATTTTTGTTATAAAAACCTTTGGGTGTTAACAGCATTGCATTTTAAAAGACTAAATGCATGCCAAACATCATGTAATAAAAATGATCAAATTAGCCTGTACTAACAGAAGACTTCCTTAATTCTGTGAGTGATCTATGCAAATTCAAAATAGCAGAATGCTGTCAGCCAAACAATCAGCCAGAGTGGAACCACAAAACACTGTAAATAAACATTTCTGTAATGAACAACCTTAGAGACAACCTCTTCTGTGAATTATAGAGTAGAAACCATTGCCAAAAACCTGCTCAAAGCTTTTGGTACTAGAAACATTTAGTATTAACAACAACAACAACGTGAAAACAAAAAACATCGCTCACTCTAGCGAGCAAGTCTCTGAATCCAAACCCATCCGGAACCCCAAGCTCAAAAGATGGTCAAAAAACCATCCGACTACCTGTTTTGATCGGTCCCTGAGCTACTTCTGGCCATACAGTCTATCAAAAGCACATTCAAAGGAAGCAGCTCACTGACCACTGGGTCCAAAATATAGAAGTCAAGGAAGAGAATGATAAAACCAGGCTCCTCGTGACTCTGGGAGACATTTCAGCCCTTAAGGACCATGTGTTCGGTCTGTAGACGACTCTTGCCCACCCAGGTTTCCCTGACAATAGCTCATTCTGTCCTGAAGGGGGAGGTCTGGCTCACTCATGCACGTCCCAAATTTCAGAAAGTAGAGGCGGGAGTTTCTTGTCTTGGAGGCGCAGAGCAAAGACTTGCTCTGAGTGGACGCTGCTCAGTGTGCGGAGGCTGACCAGCTTCATCAGCATTCGGGGAAACATCAGATGATCCTTTGGTGGTAATTAAAGAGTAGTGGATGATTAGGAATACATAGTAATAGCAAAACCTCACCGGTTATACAGTGTTTTTATTGCTAAAACTATTAAAAATATTTGCGTTAATTCAAATAAAGCTCAAATAAAATATAACTAATATTAGATGAAAAACAAGTTTAAGTTGAAGCATTAAAATGACTAAAAATGAAATAAAAATTACAAGAACAATGCAAAATAAATAATAAACTGAAAACATAAAATAAAGCTAATTAAAAATATTAACATACTATAATAGTATTTAAATAATACTAAAATAACACTGGATATAGTCAATTGTTATTGTATGTTATTGATGCAAGTGTGGAATCACCAGTGCCACCTACTGGACGTAAAAGGACACAACAGACAAACTATATAGTGGTCCTCTACTACCCTATAAACTAATCTCGATACATTACTGTTCTGTTGGGGTCAGTAAAAAATTTCTATTTTAAAGAAATCATTCATTTTATTCAGGGAAGATTCATAAAATTGATCAAAAGTGACAGTAAAAACATTCATAATGTTACAAAAGATTTCTATTTCAAATAAATGCTGTTCTATTAAACATTCTATTCGTTAAATAATCTAGAAAAAACGTATTACGGGTTTCCACAAAAATTATACGCAGGACAATGGTTTTTATCATTGATGATAATAATAATAAATATTTCTTGAGAAGCAAATCAGCCTTTTACAATGATTTCTGAAGGATCATGTGACACTGAAGACTGGAGTAATGACTGCTAAAAATTCAGCTTTGCATTACAGGAATAAATGACATTTTAAAATATAACAGGTATTTTAAAAGATGTAAATCATACTCACATTGGGTCGTTTTATTCTGATGTAGGAGTGCAGGGCGTCCACATATGGCTGCTGTAGTCTTTCCACTAACTCATGATCCTGCACGTTCGGTCGGTCTGACCCCCCCCACACACACACAAACACAGTGTGATTGACGCAAGTGAATAATGCTGCATTTCATTAATTTTGTGAGAAATTGCTTCGGGGTGTACTGTAGGCTGAATCATTAAAAGCTCTAAAAATAAAACAACAGCACACCAGACGGCAATCTCAATCTAACTAGTATCTAACGGATGATTAAAATGCCTTCCCCTTTCAAAACTGAGCTAATGTTTATCTCTAATCATACAATTTTATTAAACCCAAAATAGGCTCCATTATTAGCACTCCATAAGAAAACAGTACATAAATATTCTTCTATAATTTGAGGTCTATAAAACCCATTGTACTAATTTTGTTGCTTTTTTAAACCTTTCACCCATGAAAATGGGACATACTGATATTTTTCTTTATAAGAATAGGCCCAATAAATTTTTTTAGGCCATTACTAACTCACCAGGAGACAAACAATATAATGTTGGTTTTGTGTGTCAAACTGACCTGCTGAGAAAATGTTGATAGCGATGAGCAAAGCGTACTCTGCCTCATCCAGGTGGAGGTCATTCATGCCTTTTGAAAACTCAAAGATGGGGTTGATGAACTCAACCTGCAGCCCTGCAGACGAGTCAGAGAGGACAGATCATTTCAGGGCATGAACAACAAAAACAGGTCTCAAATTAAACCATACTAGAAAAAAAACTTGTGAAGTAGAAACTCTTCTATTCTGGTTCGGATGGGTTAAACTGCTTGCAGCTTTGTCCGGTTAAAACAGTGATGTCTCAAACTAAGAATCCTTTATTGAGCAGTGTTGACTTACAAGCTCAGACTCCCAGGAAGATTAAAACAAACAAATTAAACGGAGCTATAAAGTATCCAAACAGCGGATCCATGCTCCAGTCTCACAGCATGTAGCAATCCGGTAGAAGAGTTCTCTAGAGAATGACGTCTGATCCTCCATTTATATGAGGAGTCAACAATGGAACAGGCTGGAAACACTGCACAATGTGGTTTAATTCAGCCATATATGTTTGAACCAGAAACTGATTCAGAAAAAGAAAAGGAAGCCCGAATTATATACAGTTGTCTACAAATCGATGCATCAGAATGGTAATGCGTTTTATGTATTGCTCTCTACAACGTCTGACACATAATGGTAATTGATATGATTAGCCATTGGCTTGACTACGTTATCAAACAGCTAATAATGTGTTGCTAATGTTATACAAACCATGTTTCTGCTCGCCATCTCAGAGTCAGACAGCTGCCTTCTAACAATCAGTATCCTTACAAACGCTTTGAACATCATAGAACGTCAGTGGAGAAAGGCATATAGTTCATCATAACATCGTAATATACATCACAATTCACTCGCTAGATTGCCAAATGTACATGATTTTTCTGTCCCTTGTTAAAGGTGTTCTTGTGCTCACTGCAGAAAAGCCCCGCCCCACACTTTGACAGGATTGGTTACATGTATGTGACGGAAGGAAACAGGGGCAATTTTCACTACAGGTGGTCTTTAAAAATCTATTACCAAATTATTATTGAATTTAGGTGAAATTAACATTAAACTAAAAGTAATAAATGCTTTATGAGTAGTTTTCATCGTTAGTTGTAGTTGCCAAATGTTAACAAATAATATTCTTCTTTATTTTATCCATCAGGCAGGTTTAAATAGAGCACCCAATACAACAACATTTCAAACAGTACCTGCTTTGGCGAAATCCTCTTTATTGTAGCTGAAGTCTTTGAGGAAGGTGATGCTGTCTATTGCTGGGTTATAACGTCTGGAAGTCTCTAGCAGCATGATCTACAGGAGAAAAGAAAGTTTAGCAGGTATGTCAAACAAGCAGTAGAGGCTGCGCTTGGTTTTTCATGAGAAACAAAATTTTACACCGGGTGGCATTTTTTTTCGAAAGTACTTCCCGTTACAAAACAACAGCAGAAACAAGTCTGCCAAACAAGAGTGATCCATCTGTGCACACAAAAACAGTAACAGAACATGACTGAAAACAATGTGTGTTAAGGGTCAGTCATACTAACCTCAATAGTTGAGGTCTTCAGCAAGGCGATCTGGTCCTCTCGGGTGAGCTCCAGGAAGCCAGGCAGCTGTTTAGCAAAGTCTACAATCTCCTGCACAGACATGATGGCCAGCTCAGTGAAATGAGCAAACCGCTGTTGTCGAACCTCTCGGTTTAATGGGTCTTGATTCTGTGGCCATGGCTGAAAAACAACAAATCTTGATGTAAACATTTAGGATCAATGCATCAGAGATTCAGAAAGATGCCACAATGCGTGATTGGATATTTGAAGGATTAAACACGTCTTTCGAAGCATAGTTTTCAGTCACATGACTGGTACGGAGACCTGGAAGGCAAAACACTGATAGAACTGAAGCACAGGCAGTACTCTAATGTATCAAGACATTGATATTAAAAGATCAAAATCAATATACACCTTATTGATGATGCATGTTAAATACACGCAAGCAGATGTGAAAATTAATGTAACGCCCTAAATTGCACGTTAAGCCTTTAAAAAATATATTTTTCGTTTTTTCTGGCTTCATCTGCTTGCCTATAGATAATATTTAATTAATAAGGGGTATGGTGAATTTGGTCCTCGCATATCACTGTCTTAATGCATTAAGCCACATTAAGCATTTTCTTTATAGTGGTTAGTTAGAGCATTAGCATGCGAGTGCAATTCCAATAGCGCCGATGGGAGTGGAAGGTTCTAGATCACACGCAAATTATAGAAACACAGACGCAGCCAAATCATTTCCATAATGACCAACGCAATCTACCAAGAGCAGCGCAAATTAGCGTCAGGTTTAATGGTGCGTTCACGTGCTATGGTAATTATGGTAAATACCAAAAGCCGACATGGAAAATGCACATGAACACCCCCTCATGTGGTATTTTCCACTGGGCAACTCGTAGAATATTTTGATGCACGAGTTGCCGAGATGAGATTACCTTTGACCTTTTCAAAATGGCGGAGAGCAACGCAAGAGTTGTGAATGGTAAAAATATGTACTGTTCATGATCTAGAAAATATACAGCATATATTATTTACGTTTGAGTTTTGATAAAGCATTTTCTTGCTGTAGCAGATGACTTAAGCAATCTCAAATAGTTTTAGCTAAATAACAGGTCTGGATCTCCATCTTTTTACCACATTACGACAACAAAAGCACTTGAACGCAACACACTGGTAAATACCAGTTCACAAGTGGAAAATATCATATTTTCCATAGCACGTGAACGCACCATTAGACATCCTTTTTTGGGGGGTAAATTGATGAGAGCAAACCTTAGTATTTAAAGGCCCCCTGCAATCAAACCAAGTTTTTTAGCTTTTAGTATGAATATGTTAGCCTTAAGGCTATGAATAAGCTGGTGTTTCAAAACAATGACAAAATTCGCATTTAGGAGATATAAGCATTCAAAACGTACAGTCTCTCACTTCCGCTAAAACGGATCTCAGATTTTTAAGACATCACTGCAGACTTTAGCTTCTCATCACATCTTCTGTCCAATCAAATGCTCTCTAGAATCTAAAGCGTCCCGCAACTCTGCTATAAACACCACCTGGCCAAAGCGACCGTTGACACATCACGGAGCAACATGAGTTGGAGATGTGTGTTCGGTTGCTCAAACGCTCAAGTTTTATTCTATTTTTCCAACTGTACGTTGGTTAAGAATGAAATGGCTAGAATTTATTCACACCTCTACTATGGGCTATATGCACGCATAACTTCCGCGTTTGACGCAAGGATGCTCTTGCGTTTCCGGTTGGGGAGATTTAAAGCGGAGGAAAACCGAGGAAAACGGGATTATGGCAGAGTCTTCAAAATTTACTGTCCTCTCGACTTTGAAACGAAACTTTAATACGTTTAGATGTAATTTTATATATAGTTATGTTTATTTAATATAATAAACAAAGAAGCATAAACAAAATGAGGGGTGTCTGTTTTGTCTGTTTTTGTGACTAACGTTTCTTTAATATAGCAATAGAGTATAAAAACCAATTTAAATTCTCGGTATAGCATTGGACTCTACGATCGGCGGAAGTAATCCAGCATCCTTAGACCTTCACCGGAAATACCGCCGTGCATAGAGCCCATTGAATCCAACTTATCAGCGCTCGGATTCGCTTCCATGGTGCTGTCAAGTACGACTTGCAGTCTGTGAGGTAAACTAAACGCTATTGGCTATTTGAAAAGAGGGAGGAGCCATTCAATATGTCCTGCCTTAGCTTCCGGTTTCAGTGGAAGTTACATCAACGCATCATACAAAGCTGCGCAGGCACTTCAGTGGACCTTTAAATACTCTCCCCTCCCATAAATTTTGCGTCTGAAAGGGAAACTCCCACAAATGCATATGCAATATCCTCAGCCGCAAAATAACCGTCCGCACTTTTTCAGCACTAATTTTTCCCTTTTTCACTTTCGCTCAGGATTTTAAATCCTGACAGTAGTTTTTTTTATGCCAAAAGAGGGTTTGTGCTGCAAGCTGTTAGTAAATCTGGCCCAAAACATGTTGCGTTCATATTGGGCACTTGTGTTCACCTGTATATAGAATGCATCATCAGTAAGTTGTATACTGAATTCGATGTTTTAATATCACTGTATTTGTACATTAGTACAAACCTGTAAAAAATAACTGGCAGGCAGCGGAGACTTGTTTTGCCCTCCAGGTGAGTGTTTCTATAAGGGTGTGTGTGTAGTTTGATAAACCTGTGACAAAGCAAAGCTCCAGTTGTATAATCTAGGTCTGTTAGTCCGACTTCACAAAAAACAGATTGGTACGATTTCAGTAATACATAAATGCACTTACAGTGACTTTGGGCCGATCAAGAAAAGAGCGTTTGTTGCACTGCTTCTGCATGGACACCAGCTTTTCGATCATCTCCTGCTGTTCAGGAGCCAGAGGTGGCATCTCAGGGGCAGGGCTGGGTGTTGCCACTGTAGAGGTACGTGCCGTCTCTTCTTCCTGTTTTTTCATCTTCTTCAGTCGGATCTGCTCTTCTGACAGCACACCTATAAGAGACAGAGAGATAAAGCTGCTAACAGAATGATAAGCAAAACAAGCAGCACATGATCACAATGTCACATGGACATATCTTAATAGATAAGATAAGAGATTTGACGACAGCTGCATGGACTACCTGAGACTTCCATGCTTAATGAAAAAAGCCAGACATGGGTGAAAAAGAAAGGTACACTGCCATTCAAAAATTTGATCGTTTAATAAAAATAAATGAATATTTGTATTCAGCAAGGATGCATTAAATTGATCAAAAGTGACAGTAAAGACATTTCTAAAGTTACAAATTTATTACATTTATCAAATAAATGAAGCCTTGATGAGCATAAGAGACTTCTTTCAAAAACATTTGATAATCAGACCAACCCCAAACTTTTGAATGGCAGTGTAGATGTTGATGGTTAAAGAGCGTCACTCACATTGCTCCAGCATGCCCGCCTCCCTGCACTTGCGCAGACGGCACTGCTGACACTTGCGGCGCATGTACATGTCCATCTCGCAACGGCCGGAGTTCTTGCAGTTGTACTGAGCTCCTTTGATCACGCTGCGTCTGAAGAAACCTTTACAGCCCTCACAGCTCAGCACATTATAATGAAAGCCAGATGCTTTGTCTCCACATACGCTACACACCTCATTCCCCAACATCTTGGGAGCAGGGCCCTTCTTTCTCTTCGCTGGCTGACCCCCTGCACAAACACACACAGGACAGAGACACTAACGTATGAGCTTTGCAAAAGCAACATACACAAATAAATTAACTAACTAACTAACGCATTATTATTTACTTGTTCATCCACGCATACTGTATACACATACTGACATGCATGTTCATTCATGAGTAAATGTCCCACATTATGTAACAGGTAAAGTTCAACTCTGCATTATCTGAATCATTTTAAGCACTATAAGCAATGTGTAGTATATTATCTATGACATGAGTCCAGATGTATCCTCCAGTTGTTCAACCTCACCTGGTGGAGGGGTGTCGTCTGAGGGGTACATCTTGATGTCGCTGGGCTCCATGAGCTCATTGTGTGAGGTGCTGTATGGGGCCGTTTGACTGAGAGTCTCCTGTTTCACTTCTGCTGTCAGTGCTGAAGGGCCCTCTTCACTGGCACAGCACAGTGAGTCCCCTGTATACATGCCGACAACACACATTTCTTTTAGGGCTGGGTCTGATGATCAACCAGGTATCCAATTAGTGAGAACAACTTGATTTTCTTTCTTTAGATATTTTTTAATATAGCGCTGCATACGGATGACTTTTGGTCATGTAACATGCTGTGTTTTTCACACTGATATTATTTTACAGGGAGTTCTTAAGACTAGTCATTGAAGCAAGAATCCAACTAGATTTGAAAATATATTGGTTTTATACTTCTGTAGTTCTAATGGATGACAAATCACTGTGACTATAACACACCACACAACCAACAACATGCATACAAGGGATAGTTCGCCCAAAAATTTAAATTCTGTCATCATTTACTCACCCTTAAGTTGTTCCAAACCTGTATAAATGTCTTTGTTCTGCTGAACACAAAGGAAGATATTTTGAACAATGTTGGTAACCAGACAGTTGACGGTAGCCATTGACTTCCATAGAATTGTGTTTTTTCATGGAAGTCAATGGTGCCCCACAACTGTTTGGTTATCCATATTCCTCAAAATATCTTCTTTTGTGTTCAACAGAAGAAATAAACTCATACAGGTTTGGAACAACTTGAGAACTTTCTTTTTCGTGTGAACTATCCCTTTAATATAACACATTGATATAACCTATTTTTATGTATTACAAACCTAGGTCAAGAATGCATCAATTAACGTAAAATTTCATCACATTAAATGAATGGCAGATGGTTAGCACTCTACCCATATGTTAATTTTCGGAAAGTATGGACAGTGCCCAACAAATTTTTAAATAATAAAACGAAAGAAGCCAAATTTAAAAATCATTCATCATTATTAACCGTGCATTAACTATTTAGGTCAATTTAATTTAAGCGTTTTTACCACTGGGCTCCTTCTGCCAAAAGGAGGAAGAATCTCTCTCTTTTTTTCTGTTCTTACACCAAACATTTTTGGCTGCAAATTTTAGCATTCTTATTTCTTGTGTTTTCTTATTTCAAACTTAATTTGCATGATGGGTAAATACCACATTCACAAGGCAAGATACCTTAAATTTAAATCCAAAAAGTATTTGTTTCAGATTTACGTTTACTATTATCATCACCTAAAAAAGTTCCACCAATAAAAAAACATTTCGCATTATAGAAAAATAATCAAATTAATTTTATTTTTCCCTCTGCATTCCCCCACTTATTCTTTTTCTAATGTTTTATTTTTTGTTGAAATTTAAGTTTTGCAAATAATAAAAAAGCCAAGAATGCCCATGAGTAGAAAAAAAAAGAATTATATTAGTTACCCACACCTCTATATAAAAACATATTAACACAAATAAATCACACGTTTGCATATTAATCATGCAAAACAACAACAAGAACAACAAAAACACTTGAAATGCAACTACATAAATTCAACTGTAAACTCCCAGTTTGGGCAAACAGTTTTGGTTACCACTGACTTCCGCTGTACTGATGACGAACAAAATAAAAATACCCCCCCCCCCCCCATCTTCTTTTAGTTTCTACAGAGGAAAGTCATACCGTTTTGGAATAACATAAGTGAGTAAATGATGGCACTAACACAATATCTAGCATCACTTGGTTTGATATTTTGTTATTAACAATAAAAAACATGCATTAGAGAGAAGAGAGAAGAGATCTGGCGAAACAAAGAGAAGTTCCATTTCTGATTCCACACAATTACTTTTAAAGGGAGACTCCACTTTTTTTGGAAATAGGCTCAATTTACAACTCCCCCAGAGTTAAACTGTTGAGTTTTACCGTTTTTGAATCCATTCAGCCGATCTCCGGTTCTGGCGGTACCACTTTTAGCATAGCTTAGCATACATCATTGAAGTGGACAAGACCATTAGCATTTCTCATTAAAAAATGACCAAAGTGTTTCGATATTTTTCCTATTTAAAACTTGACTCTTCTGTAGTTACATCGTGCACTAAGACCGACGGAAAATGTAAAGTTGCGATTTTCTAGGCTGATATGGCTAGGAACTATACTCTCATTCCTGCGTAATAATCAAGAAACGTCACTGCCGTACCATGAGTGCAGCAGGCGTAATGATATGACGCAGCGCCTGAAAATAGGCCACCTTCCGTCAACACAACGGAACTATTTTCAGGCGCTGCGTCATATCATTACGCCTGCTGCACTCATGGTACGGCAGTGACGTTTCTTGATTATTACGCAGGAATGAGAGTATAGTTCCTAGCCATATCAGCCTAGAAAATCGCAACTTTACATTTTCCGTCGGTCTTAGTGCACGATGTAACTACAGAAGAGTCAAGTTTTAAATAGGAAAAATATCGAAACACTTTGGTCATTTTTTAATGAGAAATGCTAATGGTCTTGTCCACTTCAATGATGTATGCTAAGCTATGCTAAAAGTGGTACCGTCAGAACCGGAGATCGGCTGAATGGATTCAAAAACGGTAAAACTCAACAGTTTAACTCTGGGGGAGTTGTAAAATGAGCCTATTTCCAAAAAAAGTGGAGTATCCCTTTAACTGGTGAAAGTTCACAAAACCTTGCTTAAAATAAGCTTGTGTTATTTTTTTTTTAAATAAACGCCACTTGGTTTGATATTTTATTATCAAACGCAATGACATTCATACATTTATAAGTGTGACTAAAGTGTTCAACTATGTTCTGACAGCTTCTGATTTTTATCTACCCTTTGTATGTGAACTCTAGTGAAAGAAAAACAAGAGTCTTACCATGACCAACATCAGTGATATCAGTCGTAGAAAGGGTGGACATCTTCCACACAGCCACTTGTCATAACGAACCAGCACTGCACCTGCAGAGCACAATGAAAGTCTTGAAAAACTGCCTGTTTGTGTCAACGATTCTGTTTGTAATATTCAGTCACAAGAACTGCCTCAAACTAACACTAACTTTGAATATACAGTTCAATACTAAATCAAAACCACCTACAGAGTAGAACAGCAAGCAGCAGTGTGTGTTCAAATCAAAAGGAGAATCAAAGCAACAATGACACACACACACACACACACACACACAAGCCAGTCACATACTATGGGCAGCAGAGGTCTGCCAACTCTCACTGACAATAAACGCACGCAATGCTGATCTATACTAATGACTCTCAGTACAGTTCCTTAAGTAGTCACACTTCTGTATGAAAATCTCACAAAAACTACACAGTCACCCTTTCACATCCTGGGAATTTTTTCTTAAGCTAAACTGTGCAATGCAAAAAAGAAGAAAAATTGAGAAATATTAATTAAATTGAGTGCATGTTTCTGCCAACTAAGCATGCATGTATGAACTGCCTACTTGAGAATAGGAATTGAAAGTGCAAAAAAATGCAAGACTCATGGGTGTTGTTTTGAGAGTTTTAGGAAATGAGATGGACATCTGATTTGGGGACGAATGCTTTGGATAAAGGCTCGATCACATTAACCCTGACATGACATAAAATTGACCTAAAGGAATTTTCCTGATGGACTTCCAATGGTGGATACATTTCACATTTAAAGCGAATTTCGCATCAGTTAAAGTTCGGTGATGCAAAAACCGCAGCACTAACCAAATAGTAAGTTACTTGATCTGGCAGTGACCTCTGTATGGGCAGTTCACAACCACACGCGGGTCCTGCCTACTTTGCCTGTGAAACTTTGTTGTGCAAGAGTAAATGTGACCATGCCTTAAGAATACAGCAAAAAAAATGCTGATTCAATTCTACAAAATGACCTTATCAGCAAAAAAAGAAAAGAACCATGACTCACAAAAATAACATACTACTAGAAAAAAAAGGAGGGAAAAAAAAGAAGGAATTCTTTAAATGACAATGTTGTTAACTGACAGGCCAAATGTATTCCAGACCCTCCTAAAATTATATTGAAA
Organism: Rhinichthys klamathensis goyatoka; assembly: GCF_029890125.1. Classification (NCBI taxonomy): domain Eukaryota; kingdom Metazoa; phylum Chordata; class Actinopteri; order Cypriniformes; family Leuciscidae; genus Rhinichthys; species Rhinichthys klamathensis. The sequence continues at coordinate 631,554 of NW_026606756.1, forward strand.
AAGATATGCAGTAAACAGAGTTTCGGACCAAACACAAACAACTTTTCATAAAATACCCAACTATTCATTAAAATCCACTGTCTAACTAGAGTCTAGGGTATCATCTTGACATGCCAGGGAACTACACTAACATTTTCCACTGGTGGCACTTGCGCTACTAGCTTTTTCAGTTACTAGCGCAAAACATGATTTGGTCGCACAAATTATTTATATAGTAAGCCGCTCTGGATAATAATGACCAATAGTGAAACTGTATTGCATACAGATGTGCTTTTTATTTTACTCTCCATCTTTTGAAACACATGCCTTCTTGTTTTCTTTAAAAATGATTGGGATAGATTTACTGCAATAGAAAATACAGTAGCCTACACAATAAAGTGCTAAATTAATTTCTTTTGGATTTCACCATGCTATGGTTGGCACAGATGGGGAGACTTCTGAACTCTTAAGGAAAAGTAAAATAAATATAATATGTCATTGTGAAGCTTCAATGATTCGTGTTTGAATTGTTTTGACGCAGTTACAAAAATTGGGACAGTCCTGCAATTGAAGGCCCACAGAATTTACAGTAGGGCTGCACGATATTGGTAAAAAAAATGACATTGCGATATTTGATTTTTCTGCGATATATATTGCGATATAAAAACAATTTCACCAGATGACTTGAATAGCTCTACTTGGAAAGAATGAATCATTCTAGAATGACTCTTGAGTTCAGTGTTGGACAGATCAGTTGTTATTTTAACCATTCATTAAAGTGAATCGGTTCAAAGGAGTCAGTTCGCGAATCGGACGTGTCATTAACGGACCACGGCACACGTTGTGTGATTATCCAGGCAGTTTAGGACATCGCACAAGATTTGTCTCAACACAGAAAACATTTCATCACCAGATAGATTTTTTGTTTTGTTTATTGAAAGAGTGGTTTATGCCATCTGAATGTGTGGAAAGCTTTTCAGAGAAGATGAGGCAACGTTATTTTAGCACAATTCACAACCAGTGGTAGTTCAGAAAAAAAAAAAACTTCGGTCTTCCGACCTTTTACCATCGTGTATTCTCAAAGATATTCAGTCAACTCAATTCATTATTATGAGCAAGGGAGGGAGAGAGAGCGCGCGCGCGACTGGGGCTTTCACTCTCTCTGTTCGTTCTCTCAGTTAAACAAGCGCGAATCCGCGAAGCCAACTTGATGTGTTGAATGCTCAGAGCGCGTTATAAAACGTATTCTTAAAATACACATTTCTGTTTTAATAAATGCTCATAGTAAATCATAGCATATTGCCTAAAACATTAGGTAGGTACAAAAATAATCAAACGGTGATACATTTGCGACCCATTAAAAATTAGGGTCGCAATGGCATTTCAAAAGGTCGCATATGCGACCATTTTGGTCGCAGTGTAGTTCCCTGCATGCTTTCTTGCGATTAGAACTGTGATTTATTGCATTTATCATCTAAAGCGGATGCGCCGGAGCGCATATAGGTCACTATATCACATTTAGTTTTAGTAGTATGATTATTCAAAGCATTTTAGATGGTTTATTCTTATATAGTGCATTAATAGAGGAAGAGGCGGGACATAGCGAGCGCCGAAAGAGTCTGTGTGTGTGTGCGCGCAGCTTGTCTTGTCTGAATTGAAAGCACGAGTGCTGCAAGAGAAAAATGAAAGTTTAGGGAGTTTCAGTGACATCACTACATTAAACTACTATATATAATGTTGAATGTAATGTATAATAAATGCCATGTGGGGATATTTGTGGGTTCTGATAATATTATTATTTTGATAATAATAAAGTAATATTAATAATAAAAACCTCTCATTTATTTTGGTTTAAAATATCAAGATAGTATCGTATTGTGAGTTCCGTATTGCGATTTGTATCGAATCATGACATGAGGGTATCATTACACACCTACTCTATTATTACGATCACTTTTTTCCTAAATCAAACAGTATTCCTAAATTCAGTTGTAGCATACAAACTATATATTTTAGTTTTTAGTATGTTTTAATTTATCTTCAATTTTAATAGATTTATAATACTGGCCATCAGGGACGTGCACAGGAATTTTTAGGGGCAGTTGCTCTGACCTGAAAAAAGGGCGACAGGTTTATTATATACAACTTTGTAAACAGTAGGCTATACAAAATGTAATATATTAAATGTCACCAAAATACACATGAGAAAAAGAGTTCCTCATATTATTGTTTATAGTTTTTTTTAATTATTATCATTTTTTTATTTTTTATTTTTTTTTAAATTTGAAAAGAAATAATCTGGATTGAATTGACAGATGGGGAAAACTCGCTTCTAAAAAAAAACGCTTAGATTTCGGGAAAAAATACAATCCTTTTTTAACCTTTTGGCTTCCCGTACATTCAGTTGTGCTTCTTGCTCGTCGGTCAGTTCTGATCGTTCTGATGGTACGTATGGTAACTGGGCAACTACGCATGATTTGTAGTATGATTCGGTCGCGTGCAACGCGCAGCCACGTAAACAGAGTTTGCCCTTCCCCTACTGACTTTCACTTTCAGTGCCCGAATGGAAGAGAATGAGGCTTTGCGAAAAAAATTTTTTTTTTTTTTTCTCGGAAGGGCAACGTGAGTCGAGAAGGGCATATGGGCAGTTGCCCGGGCAACCTGAGCAACCCCCCTGTGCACGTCCCTGCTGGCCATAACATGAAAATCACCAAGAATTTTATTCTGGTGAATTTTTATGCTGATATACCAATAAGATTAGTTAAATAATTCATGAATTAGGCTGTTACACAAAAAGTTTACACATGCAAACATCTGGAACGTTAGCATGACACAATTAAAAATACAAGAAGTAGATTTGAACATTAAGGTAAAGTGAACAAAAAAAAGGTCAAATCTTTTCAGCATCCAATAAAAACACTCAAAATGTATTGATACATGTAGAGTGTGTGTATGGGCGCTGAAGCATGTTAATGTGAGTGAGAGCCCCACTTACCCCTAGAATGATGATTTGTTATTGTCTATCCATGTTGTTCTCTGCATCACTAACAGCACATCACGTTTTTTCTCTCCAATAGTCTGGATGCCATCAGAGGAAATTTCTCTCCTATAATAGACTCTTCACTTCAGTGTCACAGGTTTCTGACTGACAGAAAAACAAAGAGAGGAAAAACTAGAGTGACTTCTGTTTTGGCGGTTGTATAGCTCCAAAGCGGAGCTGTTCGGAAGGATTAGATAAAAACGAGAAATCAAGAGAGAAAACAAGCCAATGGATAGAATGACCGAAGAGAAGGTGAATGAGTGAGTAAGAGAGTGAGAGAAGGAAAAACGAGGGAGAAAAAGAGAGCAAGAGGGCACATGAGAGGTTACTAGCAGTCATTCACATGGCTGTGAAATCCCCACAGAGGCCTGAGCTCAAACCTCCACCTTTTGTAAGCGTCTCCCAAACCACATCTTGGAATTTAATTCAGAAAGATATGGAGTCACTGAACAGATGCATAAATAACATCTCAGTGGAAACACTTAAAATTAAAGGACGGCAATTATAGAAACCAGTCAGGGCACTCAAACCACAACCTTCTACAAAGCCTGGATATGATTTATGTTTTTTTTTTATTAAAAATAAGCAGTATAGGAGTCCCGCCACTAGACGTCATAAAATGTTTGTGCTTCAACAGTCAGAATAATGTCAACCGGGATACGACCCTGATGTCGTGTCATTCCACTGTTACACCTAAACCAGGAACAGACCAAAGTCCAGGTTATGTCACCAGTCGTACGAAACCTAGAATTTAAAACAAATAAAATGGCAACTGCAACTGTAAACCATAAGTTAGAAAATCTTAGCAGCCCAAAATAATGAACAATAATGCACTTTCTGAAGAACCATTTCTAATATACAAGCTGGAAAGTAAGTTGTACTTCTAAAGAAACACATTTTTAATTCATAAACTGCATGATAATGAAAGACAATGGATCCGTTGTAAAATGGAGAAAGAATCCTGTCATTGTCTTAAATCCCCTTTGTTCAAGGGTTCAATGAATTGTGTAGCTCTAATTTGAATTAAACATTAAAATCACATTGAAAATGACCTGATGTAAACCAATGGAAGGCTTCTTTCAATGTCCAATGTTCTGTACTTATCAGTGGGCTGTAACCTTTGTCCTGTAAACCAGTGTGCTCTACATCTGCCAGATCAAGAGTCAGATCATCTGCTGGCAGATATGATAGCTGGATAACAGTGACAATGAACAACTGAAACAAGAATAACAGGCCATCATTCAGATCACTTCATTTCAGAAGAAATATTTAATTTGCTCTTGCCTGTGCAAGTTGTGTTTTTCGCAAAATGCTGCCTAGAAGTTTCAAGCCCGAAAATAGGTTAAAGTTTAGATTCAGCTTATTTCAGGAAGTGTTTTTTTTCCAATTCTGTACAAGCTTCCTCTAAATTTGTCATGAGAATTAAGAGGAAGAAACCCCTACTATACATAGGATGCAGATTCATAATGCGAAATGGAAGCATTCGATTTAGTCTAAAAGTACTGTTGGGTTAGACTCTCAACGCAGAACTACTTCTTACAATCTAAAATTAACCAAATTGCCGAAAAAACAGAAGATGCGTAGGCTGGTTTCCACCCTGAAACAGATTACGCCTATTGCTAAATTAAAAAGTGGTCTTTCAATGAAAATGCCCACAAAACTCACCCACCTTTTCATACAAAGTATGAAGTAACAGATCTTTTCTTCTATATTGTGATGTACATTTGAGTGTAATGGATTTTCGAGAGAAAAAAAAGGTAAGGTGGGGACTTGGTTCTATGCATTAATTGTTAGTTGGATTTTGAGAAGTGGATGTTGCTATCGAAAGTGGGAAAAAACTGAACACAAGCTTGCAGGGGCGGGGTTTAAGCGGACTAAATGATTGGAGAAATCCGGCATACATCACCAGAGAGAAGTCTGTCATTTCCACCAAAAGGTCCAGTTACAATATTTTGATTAATTCAAAATCACGAGGTGGAAAAAATATAGACAGTAAAAGGGAAAAAAGAAAAGAGACATCGACATGGATGAATCGTTCACAAATAAGATCTATAACATGCACTTAGAAAATTAGATAGGATGAATTTTCATTTCATGTCGATTTTAAGAATACCAAAACAACTGCAAACCATAGCTGCAAACATGATTATTGTTTTTATAACAGTTATGTGTTCGTTGCAAAAAGAATCAATCATCGAGCTAATTGGAATAACTAACAAAAACTAAAAGCCGGTCTGGAACCAAAGCCACTCCTCGGCCTCGCCTCAAAGCGTTCTGCAATCCCATTCCGAGGCGCAACTCCGTGTTTTCCATTTCTCGCTCCCTACTCAACTAAAGAGAGAAACCCGATGAGAGCGATCCTGGAATCAATCGCACACATTCTTCTGAATTTCCCAACCTCTCACCGCTGCAAGCGAAAGGCACACAACTACGTTTCGATTCGCGAGTGAGAACAAATAAATTAAAAAAATAATTATAAAAAACAGTCACACGGCTGTCATACTTATTATATTAAGCACATCTTTTAGCTCACTCGACCTGTCAAATTTGAGTTGAATAAACAGCTCCAGATAACTTCATAACTATTCTTTCACACACATTTCTGTGAAGGATTCAATTCGGAGTACGTTTAGTCTGTACTTCACCCCAAATACTGTAACTCTGAGGATTAGCCTCTAATCCACTCAGGACATCATCAACAGGGCAGATCACGAATTATAAAACTATATTGAACAGCAGTGTTATTGGTAGCACTCATCAGCTAGCCAAAACACCCTGTTATCCTTTGCACCTTAAAACAACCCCCGTGTAATAAATTCAACAATCCCAGCAACTAACCTACCTTCTAAACACTGACAGATTAAAACTGACAACCTTACGGTAAGTGAGTTGGACAACTGTCGTTTGATCCGGGGTGTTTATAAGCGTTATATGAAGCACTGACAGATGTCTCCCATCATGACAGCTAACTTACAGGAGCTAACATTTATACCTCATTACACAGCCCTTGTAACGTTACCGCGTAAACACTCATGTAACTTTCTCAAGAGATGACGTGGTCACATGAGAATAACGCTCAATTTCTAGTAATACCTCGCTTTGCTGCTGATGACAAGGTCTTTAATCCTACACGGTGAACTTTACACTGCCGATGTGAAGAGAGAAACGCCTAAGTTAGGTAGGCCGTGGAGAGAGGGAGAGCTCTAAGATGGCTACATACAATCACAATCACTGTTATTGTATTGTGCCTTCAAAATAAAAGTGCCCTAATGACAACGCCATCACTTTGACAGATATTGGTGACGAAGCGGTATTATAAATATGTTTAATAATCCGTTTTTTAAAATAATTATATATATAATTTAAAATAATAAATAATTGTGGAAAATTGAGAATTAAAAGAATAAAAAACCTACCCAGTCAAAAACAATGTACGCATGAATGTACTGAAGACAGTCGTGAACAGCCTTACTTACTTTCTTTTAATACGAATTACTTTCACTTTAATAAAATTATTATTGTCATTGCTGAGGGCTGAATTCGGAATATTATACTACTATGTCATATTAAGATATAAAAAGCCGGAGTATCTTGTAGGCTGGATAGACAATATTAATAAAGTCCGGCAGATGGCAGTAAGCGTGCTATATTGTGTTGCACTTGCAGCCGTAACTGAAGAAGAACCTGTCCAAACCTCACGTGATTCAAACAAACACAAATATCAACATAAGTATATATTTGACTGTATCATTGAACTGAAACCGAGTTAGATACAAGTTGTAGAAATAAGGCTTATAACGAAAGTAATGATGGATTCAGACTTTTTTTACAGTTTCGATGTGTGACCTGGAATGTGATTGATGAATGAATTAACACTTGACTACAAAACCATAGTAGAGTTGCAAAGAATACAAAGTAACCTTGACATTGCTATAAAAACAAAAACAAATCGATTGACCATGCGGAGAAGACCACAGTCTGCAGCTTTGGCTCCGGCATATTTGAGGTCAGATTTTAATGCTGAAATGTTATCTAATATCACCATTTAATTGTGCACATTTTTTACTGTTAAGCCTTTTAATTGTCAAAATTGTATTTTGTCTGTCAGCTCAAAAGCATGGCATGCGATTAAAATGACATTTTTTCCTAATGTACAGACTGTATATTAAACAAGCATATTCAATTAGCATTTACAATGAAAATGCTGTACTTTGTTTAAAAGCAGGGCTGGGACTGAGAAAACAGTTTCTGCAGCAGCAGCGCAGTCCCAGTTTCACACAGATCTCTGGCTCTGTTTCACTGTGCAGAACTGGATACTAGACTTTGGGAGGCCGATTGCTATGGTAGTACAAGTTAAAACAAGGTGTGATCTGTGCATTAAGATGTCCTTTTCTCTTCTTTAATATCAATAACAATTTTGTATGTTCTTCATCTAGATCGTAATGCCTCTAGAATGGTTTCCTCTAAATAAGCCAAGTGTTGGAGATTACTTTCACATGGCATATAATGTCATTACACCATTCTTATTACTGAAGGTACACAATTTCTTTTACAATTAAAAATTTCTTTTACAAAGTAAAAATCAAAAGGATGTGTATAGGGTGTTCCCTTATGTTTTGAACATGCTTTTGTTTGAGATGCATCAGTAAAAGTAAAGTGTTGGTTTGGTCTGTCTGTAATCTTTTTTAGCTGATTGAGCGGAGTCCCACGGCCCTTCCTCGCTCAGCTGTTTATCTCAGCATCATCACCTTTGTCATGGGAGCCAGCATACACCTAGTGGGAGACTCCATTAACCATCGTCTCATCCTCAGTGGATACCAGCTTCATCTTTCTGTCAGAGAAAACCCCATTATCAAGGATCTGAAGCCTACCTCACTGGTACAGTGGTTCGATTTACAGATCAAACAAATGATGGGTTTGTTTTGATGGTAATGGTAATTAATGCTTTATGTGGTTTTCAGATTGATTCCTTTGAGCTTTTGTATTACTATGATGAGCACTTAGGGCATTGCATGTGGTAAGTATATTTTCCATTCTCACATTTGATCTGTATGTGTAATCTGCAAGTCTACATACAGTATAGAGTTTAAAACATCCCCTCCTCCACCGTTATCATCATAGGTATGTCCCGTTCTTCCTCATCCTCTTCTTGTATTTCACTGGCTGCTTTACACAAGCTAAAGATGAGAAGATGCCTTACTCAGGTTGGCTGCTACTTGGCCCTAGTGCAGTGTACTATTGGTAAGTAAATGATTCAAATACATTTTTAAGCATTTTTTGAGATGTGGAATCAAGTTGAAGCAACACTCTCAAGCCACTTTATTTCTGTAATGTAACACATTTCCAAGTGAAAGAGAACATTCAACAAGAGAAAAAACAATACATCAGGATGTTAATGTTGTTCAAACGTTAATGTGGTCTATTTCTTCAGGTATCTGATTACTGAGGGGCAGATCTTTGTTCTCTATGTCTTCACCTTTTTTGCCATGGTTGCCACTGTTATGCGCCAGAGGCGGATGGGCTTCATGCTAGACAGCAATGGCCGTTTCCTCTTCTATAACTTCATCATTACTCTGGGATTAGTTCTGGTTTGGGTCGCATATCTGTGGAATGATGAGGTTTTGCGCAAAAAGTATCCCGGTATCATCTATGTCCCCGAGCCTTGGTCCTTTTATACCTTACACATCAAAGGCAGTTAAATACTAACAGCAAATCCGGAACTACATTTCACTGATATTTATAATAAAAATACTTTAAATACGAGTTTAACCAAGTTTAATGACACTTTGAGTGAAACTGAAAATATTTGCTCTTGAAATATTTGCTCTGGTTTAGTGGGGGGGGGGGGGGGGGGGGGGGGGGTGATGTCAAAAATCAATATTTTGACATGTTAGAGGAGGTCGTATTAAAAAATATCCTGTAAGTTTCAGAACTCAAAACTTCCTCTTTAGTTCAAAAACAGTTTTTATTGAAACCAAGCTGCCAAAACGACTTGTTTCAGATTTTGTCACAGTATTATGTCATAATGTGATGAAAGACCACCTCTGCAGAAGAAAATCAACATAAATACGAGAGAGACGCAAACACTGGGTTACTCCAGCAATAAACGATAGCGATGCCTCTGAGGATTAATGTGGAGATTCCTGGAAATGGAAGAGAGAACGTAGAGAACGCTGATTTTGTTGTTGTTTTGATCTAAGCCATTCACTTTAATCCTAAATAAAAGCTTCAGTGAGCGACATCATCTGTTTTGTCATCAGAAAGACTTTACAACACGTTTCCTTTTAGTATACATTTTTCACTTTATTGAAAAGGATGAATGATGAATAGCCTATAAGAACAACAGTGCAACAAACGATGGCACATTCATTCATAATTCCGTTAACACGATACACAGAAAAAGTTATCATTATAACTGTGGTAACTCCAAGTACTTAAACTTTTAACTTGATACAACCAAGTCTTATAAAGCATATGTAATGCGCATAAATGTTCAACATTGTTGGCAAATGTTTCAACTATGTAACGAGATATTTTTCAACATAAGAAGTTTTCAAAACAATTCCAGACGTGTAATGGCGGGGACGTTGAAAATTATTTTAATATGTAAAACTGTTACCCAATCATAGCAGTGGGCCTCTGCTACCAAGTCTTGAATGTGGCACGCCTCAAAACTGAGTGATCGAAAGAGAGGGTAAAAAACAGGACAAGAAATTACTTCTAAACTAGGATGTATTTTGATGTAAAAATCTTGATAACATTATAAGTGGACCTCAGAGAACCCTATACAATAAAAAAAAAAAATGCAGTTCATGACCCCTTAGGTTCCAGTGTTATTCCTTGTGTCTGCCCAAGGCAAACTATACAATGCTATGTTTGTCATTTTGGTATATTGAATAATAAAGACATTTCATCATTGTGGCTTACTGTAAAATGTTTTACTTTATGTCCTTGTTTCATCAAAATAAAAGTTGTTCTCCCTAAATATACCTTTTAGTGAGTCAGTGAGTGTGATCATGAGCTGCACCTACTGTAACAGACAGTATAACATGATAGTTGGATCCTATATCAATGTTCCTATGACAACAAGGCTATCAGTTACATCAAAACTGCAGTGGACTTTAGTTCCTACAGGTAATCCAGAGGGAGTGACTCTTTCCCTGAACAGACGAAACATGGTGAGTTTGATGATGTTTTTCTCTTTAATGTTATTTTCATTCAATTGTTGATTTTTCAACATCTTTTTTTAAACCTTTACAGGCAAAATTCTTAACACAAACTCAGATTGATGGTAAGCTGTGTTACACAGAAAGAAAGTGAGCAATGTAAATTCATGAATATAGTAAAATACACTAAATTGTTATTTTTTAAAAACAACAATGTACAGTACATTTATGAGAAATGAGATTTTTTGTTGTGGAACTGTTTTTCACTGTGGTTTTGCATGTTTTCATGTAGAGTTCAAAGAATGTTTCTCGCTTTATGACAAGAAGCGAAAGGGGAAGATTGAAGCCAAAGACCTTATTACTGTCATGCGCTGTTTGGGTACAAGTCCCACATTTAATGAAGTGGATAGACATCTGCAAGTCCACAAAATAGGTAACTTTTTGTTTGATTAACATGCCATTGAATTGTGAATATGTCTTCCTTGTCTACTTTCAGCTTCCTTGTGCTACCTGTGGCTAATGTCAAATGTAGTGCTAATGACAACACACACGCAACTTTAATTAACAATCAGATATTTAGTTATGCCATATTTGATTTTTATAGCCAGTGTAAGAGCTGCATGTTGAGGCACTGGAATCAGACAAAAGCTGAAGTAAAATATCCAATATTTACTTGTGTTTGAATGAATTCTTTGCTTTCTTTAATGTTAGTAGTTCATAAATATTATCTGCTGTATCTTCACCACAGATAAGACAGGGGAGCTGGACTTTTCTACATTTCTAACCATGATGCACAGACAGATGCAACAGGAGGATCCTAAGACTGAAATTCTGGAAGCTATGCGCATGACAGACAAACACAAGAAGGGCTACATTCTGGCATCTGAGTTAAGGGCTAAACTCACTGGCTTGGGAGAAAAGCTCACTGAAAAAGAAGGTATAAATCATCTCAGATCCTTCTGGTTGGTTTTATGTTGATTTATTCAAAGATCAGAGCTAATCAAAACAAGTTTTTTTTTTTAAATGTCAGGGTCTGGACTGATTTAAATATTAACCCCATTAAATTATATTATAATATGAAACATTTTTAGAGATGTATCTTGTTTGAGGAATTTAGAAAAACATTTTATTTTTTCGATTTTCTAAAACAATTGACCCAGTCAGATCCCAGTATAGTAGCACTATTAGACAGAATGAATGTGTTGTAACTGTGCATTGTTTTTCAGTGGATAAGCTTTTTAAAGAGGCTAATGTTGGACGTGATGGACTCGTTCATTATGAGGAGTTCACCAGAATGGTCACACTTCCTTCAGTGGACTACTAATGAAGAAGAGTGGGTTTGGCCCATACCCTGAATAAAGCAGTTATTTACTAGCAGGAATACAATATTTTTGTTCAGTGTATACATAAAAATAACAACAACAATTGATTAAAAGTTCAAATGAAAAGTCAAATCTGGATAGATGTTGTGATTTCAGTATTTACCACTAGATGGCAATGATGTAAATAATTGAATTATTGTGGCAGGGTTGAGAAACACTGACTGACATGATATTCAGCATATTATTATTTATTGAAGTTTGAAGATTGTTAAACAGTGAATGAGCTCTTGAAATGCAAACTGTTTGCAGTCATCTATTTTTAAATCTATTTACAAAGTACAAAATAGAAACCTATGAGACTCCATCCTTTCCCCAATCCAAAGCTTTCATGAACTCCTCTTCAGTGAAGGACAACAGCTTGGCCGCTTCAAAATGCATCTTTCAAAAATACAGCATAAACATAAAGTTAGTTAGTGTGATATGATATTACTGTATTTGGAAATGACAGTTTCAAGTAATTGCAAAGATACTGATTTCTTACCTTCTGTCTTTTTAAAATATCTATTAGCTTAAGTTGCTTTTTAAAACCCATGATGAGCTCAGCATTTTGTCTCTCCAGCTTTCTGTTCTCAGCTTGTAAGGTTTCAATCTTCTGGTGCTCCTGACTGGTTGAATCCTTCGGTAGGGTAAAAAAAGCATAAGAGAAGAAGTGAAATTAATAAAAATGCCATCTAAATTTGAAATACTTCTGGAGTAGATGTGGTGCCAAACAGTTCACTCAAGGTTTTGTTGCACAAAAAAACTGAATAGACATCACTTTGTTTTATTTCATGCTGGTTTATCTCTGAGTTCACATTACCTTACTGCTCTGTTTGAGTTTGTTGAGCTGAGTTTTAGTCTTCTCAACCTCCTCTAGAGCTCTATTCAACCGCACCTCTGTTGCACTGTGTGTATTGGCTGCCTGCTTATGGGTTCTCTTCATGCTTTCCAACTCCTAGATTGGACAGACACAGGCATTTACGTATAACCGAAGAAAACATACTTACCTACCCAAACATCATGCACATGCAAAAAAGTCTAAAGTAAGATGACAGAATGGATGTTTTTTTTTAAAGCAATACGGCCCATTCTGATTGGAATTTCTATCTGGTTATACTGTTATTCTCTATCATCATTAAGTTTCCATGACCCTATCATGAGGGAAAGGGTGAGTTCCAAAGATATCTGTCCCAGAAGCCCAAGTGCAGTGTGCTCTGCACTCTGAGCAGCTGTGGCACAGTCTCACTTTACACACAGAGGACTAATCAGGTTAAAGAGCCCATGCCGAGGATTCCATGGCTCTGGATCCTGGCACAGCTTTGATTAACAGGAATTAAGACAAATATGTTTTATTTGAATTGAGTTACAGTGAGGTTAAAAAAACATACATTTCTGTCAGAAACGCTTGTTCTGTCAGAAAGTAACTTCAATAAGTTTCAGTAGATTGTGGATTGTTTCAGTAGAATTTTGAATAATATTTTGCCAACAATTCAAGTACCTTTTGCAGTGCTGCCACTTGCTGTTGCAGACCTTCACACTTCCGACTGGATTCTTCAGCTAAAGCTCTTTGCTTCTCAACCTGAGTCTGTTGGACATTTGTAGTCCTCTGCAATCTTGCCCTTTCCTCTTCCACGTCCTTCAGTTTGCTGCATAAAGTGCTATTTTCATCATCCTTCACAAAAGGGATTTTGAGCAAGAGTGAGTTGACCTGACTGAATAGATTAACCAACCTTGAACACATCTCAAACGGCTTACCTTCTTGTTGGATTCATATGAGAGTCTGTTTAATTCTTCCTGCATTACTCGAAGTTTAGCCTTCAAAAATCTGATCTGAGCTTCTGTAAAAATGAAATGAATCTATAAGTCAAAAAGTATAACAGAACAACAAATTCAATATTTGAACATATTTGGTCTTTTTAACCAACCTGCGCCCATCTCATCTCCAGCACTGGGCATGATGTCATCCTGCAAGTGTTCCTCAGTGAGATCATCACTCGCCCTGTTCTCGATTATGCTGATTGTCTTAGCAAGTGAGAAATCCCCAAAGTCTTCAGGAATAGCAACATCATCAACTACAGTGTGTGGTGCTTTTCTGTTGACACTACCACAAAGACCCAAAATCATTCGGATTCATAGCATTTCATGATATACAATAAATGTTTTTATTATTATTTTATAATAATAAAAACTTTGAGGATACACTTACTGAGGATTCTTTCTATTTCCTGAACCTGGCTTGTTTGTCTTTGAAGATTTTACAGAGAAGTTCTTGTTTTTCATGATCTACATAGCACAACAGAAATGGGTTCCTGTCAGTAATGGGGTCTTGTATCTAATCCACATTTGCACTGATTCATATGATACTTGTGTTGTACCGTAGTGGGCTGCTTAGACGTTGTTTCTTTTGTTATAGTCCTAATAAGACAAACAAAATGTTATGCTCGCAAACAGCAAATGATGTTGCTTATGCTCATGTCAAATTGTTGTGAGAGCCATTACCCAGAAACCTCAAAATGACAGTCAGTATCAATGGAGAGGTGGGAGGAGATTGGTTTAGAGAGTACCTCATTTTGATCCCTCTGAAAACCACAATCACAAACATACAGTGTCAATGTCTGGGTTTGTTGCAACATCATACATATGACATAGGCTACTATAAGCTATACACATTAAAAGTACAGACCATATTCTCTCAGATCTTTCAAAAATCATTTGCTATTTTTCACATTGACATTTTTGTCTACTCTTACCATAACTTTCTCTGCTTCCCGAACAAGTTCTGCTGTTTTTGCCTCTAGCTCTGCATTGAGACGCCTGAAGAGTATCAGAGTTGCAAGCAGATAGATATTAACGATACCATGTTCTCATCTAAATTCTTTATAGCACCTGTTATGCAGTCACTGGGTATAAACTACATACAAAGCAGCGTATTATGTAAACTAATGTGCATTTAAGTACTAAACCCATACTTGTATTCCTCCTCTTTGGCTAAGAGGTCCATTTGTGGTGGTTTCTTTGAAGGAGCAGATAAAGACCTGCTCTGAGGTCTGGGTCTGGAAGGCCTTTCTGAGTAAGACGTTTGAGGCTTTTTTAACTGAGTAGACAGAAAGTATCAGTATTATTGCGATTTGCGATTATTAATCTTTCTCCGCCCTCAAAATACCACTTTCTTTATTACTTCTTACGGCTTTTCTTAATTTAAAGTGGAAAACGTAGATCATTTTATTTAATACACAACAGAGTATTTTATGCAAAACTGTAATTAATACGGAATAACTCGAAACGAGGATTAAAGAGTTGTATTTCGTTGACTTACAGGAGGTAGCGCGAGTCTGGGTGTGCGGTCTGCCATTTTTGTTAGAGGCGAGACGCCGTTGCTAAGCAACAGTTTCTACCTTAGCTTTTCATCCGAGGCATTTAAAAGGATAGTTCACCCAAAAATGAAAATTCTGTCATCACTTACTCACCCTCATGTTGTTCCAAACAAACCTGTATGAGTTTCTTACTTCTGTTGAACCCAAAAGAAGATGGAGTGAAGATGTTAGTAATTAAACAGTTTGTAGGAAAAATACAATGGAAGTCAATCAACTGTTTGATTACCGACATTCGTCAAAATATCTTCTTTTGTGTTCAACAGAAAAAAATAATTTAATACAGGTTTGGAACAACATTAGGGTGAGTAAATGCTGACCGAATTTTTGCGTGAACTATCCCTTTCATTAAATTTTTTATGTATACATGCTTTTTTATAACCCGTTTCTTTAAAAAAACGTCATCGTTCACCTACTTAATTTACGTGACAGTAAATAAAAGATAAAATAAGTATAATGTGTATTTCAGATCATTTGATGTTGTATTTATGGCAATAACGTTACATGACAGGAAATGTCAACACAACCTCCAGGCCAAGGTGAATTCTTTATGATAAAAAGACAAACAATCGAATATGACGGGAATCTTGTAAAACAATGAGAGGGATATTATCAATCCTTACTGACAGCCAGTTATGCTTCAGAACACGAGTGATTATAGTCTGAACTAGATGAACTCGCTTGCAGCACCCTCGTGTGGGTTTCCGCTGGTGGCGCAGTGCGCATGCGCGGTCCCAGCAGCAGCAGCTTCCCCAGTGGTCGCCAGTGAGCTACTAGGTAGGTAGTGTCTGACTTTGAACCTGCTGCAGCTCGAAGTGTTTCCTTGCTCCTGATGCACGCGCAGGGATAGTGACCTCAGCTGCAACCACAAACCATGAATTACCAACGTGATGTATTAGAGCCGAGTCCGATTTGTCAGTGAAATCAACAGGCAGTGATCGTGATGTACTATATACGGAGGAAAGCTGCATTCTCCAGGTTCAGGTTAAGGCCTACTTTTTAGATCCCCATCCTCGTCTCAACAGAGTCGCATCGTGATGGCTGATGACCAGCAGCAGTCTGGTCCTGGGGTCGGACCTTTACCTTCCGCGGTTCAAGGATTGCAAGGGGATGAGGCGAATGCGTTGCAGCTAAAAATAAAGAACTCAATCTGGTAAGTCTGTCTGAATGAATAATGGCCAGTAAGTGAGTGCTGCTGGATATGTGGTGGTTAATGGGATCGAAAGCTCTCCATCCTAATTAGCTCTATTCTAGATGCTCCCTTGTTTCCACTTGACAGTGAGTCATGGCTATAGTAAGTTAACTATGGGTGTGTATTTAACTAATCTCGCCGTTGCTTTCCTTATTGTGATAATAACGATAAAATAACTTATCAAAGTTGTTTGTTTTGGACTGAGCAGATGGAGGTTAAAATCTGAGGTTGGTTAACTGTTACTCGTGGCTGTCGTGGACAGTGTATTAGTTATTTATCGGCAAAGAGCTTTTTTGTCTTCTCGTGAAAGTGTGCAGAAATTGAAATGTCTGTGTCTTGGAATGGGCGAAAGATTTCCCGCGACCACGCGCTCTTATCAGATTTAGTGGGCGCGCTAGTGATGGTAAACAACTCGCGTGCAGCAGCAGCGACCGGGTACAGCCGCGCGCATTTAAACGGCCAGTGTGCCGAACACGCTTTCCTTGTAGACACCAATGCATCCGTTATAGACCTATTGTGCTCTTCACATTATAGTTGTGTTGCAGTGATCCAAAATGTGTATTAATTCATCGGGTACGCGCTTAGTTACTGTGACATGAATGAAGACATCGTAAACCATGCAGCCATGGCTTAAGATGTTTATAGCGAAGCAGCGCATGCGTTCTAACGTATGCATTTGTATTACTCAGTATATATTTTGAGGAAAATATATAGCTTCTGTGTGCATAGTCACTCAACCCAGTCCTGTCTTAGGTTAGTAGTTTTACCTAGAATTGATCATTGTTGGTGCACATTGCTTGTGGCAGCGAAAAAAAAAAAAACGCTGACACGATTATTTTGCAGCCTCCATCCCCCTCACCACCACCCTTGTTTTTGCATGTTGAGACATGTTCTCAACGACATGCATCTGCAGCAGCGGCTACTGTACGTCCAGTGTGTGGCGTAGATTTGTTTACCTTTACGTGCAATAGTATGTATTATTTGTGTTTCTGCTGAGTATTTTGGCGTGAGATTGGAGAGTCATGGGCATTTCTACAGCAAATATACTTTTTTAACCTCTGTAATGTTGTGTTAGCTAGTATGTATGTGTCTATAATTCTTTATCTTTAAAGTTTTTATCCAGTACTCATAAGCAACTATTATTTAAAAAATTGTAAAAAGGGGTGGGAACCCTCAATGTAGCATATTCCTTGTTGCTCTGTTGTTTACTGAATTATCCTTTAATCAGTTCATACAACTAATGGTGGAGTGAAACCATGTTGATATTAAGACCTGTATGGTCTTCCTGGGAATCTGAGACACATAGCTATTAATCCAATCATTAAGTAACAGTGTTTAGTAGTTTTCTTTTTGAATGCAGTTTTGTTTGGATGTAGCTGCACTTGGTGGGCTCAGCTGTTGTTATCAGTGGATTCGGAATAGATTAATGCAGTTATTTTGGACATAACTGACAGTTATTTTACCAATTCATTTAATCTTAACCAAATTATAACAACGAAATACACACAAAAAAAAAAATACTTAACAATATCAGTTTAGTGTCCAGGACCGAGCATTGGGCAGATGATCCACAGATGGATTTTTTTTTTTTTCTGTTGTAAATTTGACTTAATTTTAACTTGAAGCTGTGTGTCGTTCACACCCGAATTCTGCTGTTCATTATAGCTCTAAGTACTATTAAATGGATTGACTGTTTACGCAGACAGACATCCATATGATGAGTGGACAGTCTCAGCCTGTGCTCCTTGCCCTTCACTCTGAGCAGAGCTCTAAAGGTTAGGCCTGTCGTGTCGATGTGATAGCTGATACCCCTGAGCTGCATTTGGCATGCTGGTTGGCACATGGTACTGTCTCTGTGGAAAAGAACAGGGTATTTGGCACTGGTGCTGGCGAGCCTTGTGGAAAAGAGATTGTGATTTGCCTATAGCAACTAGGCTGTCACTAATGGCAATATCTTGTAATTTATACATTGATGATGGAGATTATTGATGCATAAATACTGCCTGTAAACTGAAAAGAAGTAGCAGACAAATCTCTAGAATCTCACTTGGTTAGGAAAAAAAACATTTATTTTTGCCAACAGACCAGCAGAGGGGGTTGTTTAAGAATGAGCTGTACTTTCTGTGTAATTCTGTGATTTAGCTCTTCAAGCTTATTTTAGGGATGTTGTCACTTGGTTTACACCAAATCTGTCAGGTAATTTTAGATTAACAGCTACACACACAAGTTGAAGTTACACACAAAGCTGAGTTTGAAAGGTCCCTTATTTTTACATGGCTGTGTTAATGTGTATGTACGTCCACATCAGTGTGTGTGAATCTTTCTTCATCTACATATGAAGGGAAATAAGATGGAATTGGGAGGAGGGGAAGAGATCCATACACAATGGTGGTAATCACCTTCAAAGAGAAATGAAAATGAGCTATAGCACCGCTGGCAAAAAGCCCAGCTGTTTTTGCCAAGCTGCAGTTTCTGAGAATGGCTCGCAACTGCTGCTTCGGTGCTGTTAGATGATTCTGTTTTGGTTTAGCCTACATTTAGACCGATGCTCAAACAATGGAAGGATCTATGTCTGTGGTTTTGCTGCATAAAACATTCTTATTGGAATAAGCGCATACAACTAATGGTGGAATTAAACCTTGTTCATATTATGACCTTTATTGTCTTTTCCTGGGAATCTGAGACAAATATAGCTATTAATCCAATCATTAAGTAACAGTGTTTAGTTCTTTTCTTTTTGAATGCAGTTTTGTTTGGATGTAGCTGCACTTGGTGGGCTCAGCTGTTGTTATCAGTGGATTCGGAATAGATTAATGCAGTTATTTTAGACATAACTGACAGTTATTTTACCAATTCATTTAATCTTAACCAAATAATTAGGTCTGCAATATACTCTCAGTCCCAATGAAAGTTACAGTTTTCCTGTTTGAGAAGACTAGTTGTGTATCATAGCATTTCTCTCTTTCTGCGATTTACTTAGAAGGTGTGAGATTTTTCTTTGCATGTAATTTTATATTTGCACACAGATGAATATTGCATGCACTTTTTGATCATATTTCTTGTTTCCCAAAACACGTGCACACAAACAGTATAGTGTCATACACAAATACACTACTATTTTTTTTTTAAAGCAATTACGTTTTTTCATCTTGGGTGCCCTTAATCGATCAAAAGTGACAGTAAAGACATTTCTAGTGTCACAAAATATGTACATTTCAAATAAATGCTGTTCTTTTGAACATTATATTCAAAGAATCCTGACCAAAAATGTATTGTGGTTTTCATAATAAAGATAACTGTTTTCAATAATAATAATAATAAATGTTTCTTGGGCACCAAATCAAGACGGACCAAATACATCTAAACAATCCAAAAACAGGACATGACGTCACAAGATGCGACCCTAAAAAGTACAGAATACTCAAGTATACCTAGTTCATCATAGGAGTGGTGTTGCCCATTACAGTTTAGTGCCGGCGTCAGAACGAGCACACATAGGGCTGGGGCGGTATGTATTTTTTCTATCCGCGGTTGAAAAGCAAGATATTCCCGCGGTATAGCGGTAAACCGCTTTAAACATGATGTTGAACGAAATGAAAGATGAACACCTTTTCCAACATGTCTCAATTACAAAAATTATATTCCATATTTATGTTAACATAATATAATGTTATTTTTTATTTAATCTATGTCGATTATATGAAAAGTGAACACCATGAGTAAGATAGGATCATAAGATGGGTCAGACATGATTTTGACCACTTTAAGTTTTGTTTTGTAGAAAGCCTTTCTTTAAATTAAATTTCGTTTTGTATAAATTGTGTCTTAATTTTAATCACTGTTTCATTAACTAATTGCCTGGAATTATACAAATATAGCAGACATATAATCAGGACGATGTGGAAGCGACGGTGCGATCTCTTGCGTGTGAACTGGAGCTCGTCTCATAAATGAACCGAAACTCGTGCGCCCATCAGAGACGGAGTTCACTGCTGATATTCTGAGGATACAACATAGCCAATAGGCTATACTAGGGACTTTAGCCTTTAAAGGGGTCATATAATGCCATTTTTGTACAAGCTAATATCATTCTTTTGGGTCTAAATTAAAAGTTTGTAATATACTTTAATTAAAAATTCTCATTAGTATTGTAAGAAAACACTTATTTTACTTGGTCAAAAACAGCTCTGTTTTCAGCACGCCGTTTCAGTGCATATGACTTTAAATGATAATGAGCTGTGCTCACCCCGCCTCTCTGTGCTGTGCGTACACCGTTTGTAACACAATAACACAATAACCATAACGTGTTGTTCAGTATAAACGTGGGATTATGAATTATATTGAGAACGTTGTACATAGAAAACATGCTGTAATGTACCCTGAGTGTAAACCTTAGACGCATTCATCGTGAAGTGTGCAGCTAGCGATTTGCAAAGATTAATATAAATTAGGGCTGTCAAATGATTAATTGTGATTAATCACATCCAAAATAAAAGTTTTTTTTACATAATATATGTGGGTGCATTGTGTATAATTATTTTATATATATAAATACACACACATGCTTGTATATATTTAAGAAATATTTCCATGTATATACTGTATATACAGATTTATATATAATTTATATTATATATAAATATAAATATTTTATATATAAATAATATTTTTTTCTTAAATATACATGCATGTGTGTGTATTTATATATATACAAAATAATTATACACAGTGCACCCACATATATTATGTAAAAAAAACTTTTATTTTGGATGTGATTAATCGTGATTAATCATTTGACAGCCCTAATATAAATGTTAATATAAAGATTAATAAAACGTTACACTCACTTTAGTTCTTCTGAAGGTTCAGCAGGAACACGAATAGGTTCCGATCCTTTATTCAGGCGCAGCTTCTTAGCAAAACCAGCTTAATGCTGATCCTCCTTTATAAAGCAGTCCACTGAGAAATGATTCGCGCAAACACGAAAGCATTGACGTTGCTCGTGGGGAATATTCCCTTCGAAAACAGAACTCAGCCACTGCGTCTTCAGCGGTTCGGATTTAGGAACATTAAAATGACTGCTGGGTTCGTTATTACACCCAAGAACAGAACACCACAATCGCTTAGATGCCATTCTGCTCATAGACAGTGCTCCAGCATATCAACAATGACCGCGCCGATCCGCGCAGACTATGATTGACAGGACGAGCGAGGGCGGGTCTGTGTTGAATCGCTGCTGTCAATCAACAATCGCAGGAGGGGCGTCCGACCGTGTGACGTCACACGGTCGAACGGCTTGATTTGAGGCAGGGGAAAACATATAAGGAGATTTGTATCATTATATGATGGTTGTGTACAGGCACTGCCAACACACATTTCAGTACAATCAACTTGTAAAAGTGCATTATATGACCCCTTTAAATATCTTTGCTGCATGCGCAGTCTCCTTTCTAGAACAGCCAAGAGCTTTCTAGCCTCGCGGCAGCAGCGCCTTGCATCGCTCATAGACCTTAAAACTGATCAAAAAATTCAAAAAACGAAAATTGATCAAAAAACGTTGGTGCAGATGGATGGCGGACAGATGATGAGTTTTGTGCTGCGGTTCCATTGCGGATGAAATAATAATAGCCCATCCGCGCATCTCTAATACGAATGTAATGCTATGTGTCATGGAACATTGCGCTCCCCAACTCGCGAAAGGGATTTGCTCCATCTTTTGATAAGTTTTGTTTAGAAAACCTTGAATCCATGTAAGACACACTATCATTAGAAATAATCCATATATCATTAGACACAACGTGCACACATGTGCAGGCCAATGTTTTTTGGGGTTTTTTTGCGGTGATGACGGTGACGAGCTCAGACCCGCGGTTGGAGTCATGTGACCGCGGTAATGCGGTAACCGTCCCAGCCCTAAGCACACAACATTGATTTGGATGTTGGGTAAGTGCTAATAGCTTTAGCATGCTGCCTATGATACTCATTTGTGCTTAAGATATCTGTGTGTGTTTACAATGTCATGTCATGCTTTGAATTTATTTTTTTAAATTGTAGTTTTGCTCTATGTAATAGCAGTTGGATTGTGTGTGTCTGTGTGTGTGTGTGTGTGTGTGTGTGTGTGTGTGTGTGTTAAGGCCCTGATATACTTAGGTTCTTTGCTTTGGTGTAACAAAATTTTTTTTGTGAAATACCTTTGTGGCGGTATACTGTTAGTAAACATCCCTACTCTGTCCACGCTGCTTAGAGCGCGTTTAGATCAATATATAAATTAGGGGTGTAACGGTTCACAAAATTCACGGTTCGGTTCGATACGATACAGTGGTGTCACAGTTCGGTACATTTTCGATACAGCAAAAAGAAAGAAATGCCAGAGAAATTTCCTATTTATTAAAAGAAAAAATATTTTTAAATAAGTTTGAGTTTTCCTACATCTTGAAACTTTCAGGTTTATAAATGGGGGTAATCTTTGAAGGATGAACAAATAATGTTTTGGTCATCACATTAAAAATAACATTTAAATATAGGCCTATATTTATATAGATAATATTTAGATAATATTTGAGTTTTGAAGTGCTGGAAAAAGATGTGTGAAGTACTTGAAAGCATTTCACTATTCCAGCCAAACTTCCATGGTTACAGTAGTGTTACTACATTAAATCCATGGTGAATGTTGCTGATCTGTGGACTTAAAGCCTATAACTAGATCATTCACGGCACAATGTTTCTCCTTGTTTCCACGTCAGCGCTGTTTGATCTAATAGAAATCTACTGTTAATAACGGAGAAATTTGAATGCTGTGATGTTATTACTTCAGTGACATTATAGGTTGCAACAGGAGCCGCTTGTACCAAAGAAACACGCGAAAAAAGAGAGATAGGCCTACTGACAAACGCCCAGCAACAAGTGCCACTCCACAAAGCAGGTTTCGATAACACAAGCATTTACAAATGCTACACAATATTCATGCCCTGAAGAAGGCTCCATGCCGCTACGCGTGGGTGTTTTAAAATTGTCCGTTTAGGACATGTCATTTTTCCAATAAAGACATTTTAACTAAGGAGTGCCTCGGTCATCAGAGATTTCTTTTCTCTACACTGTCTCTAAAGATGTTCTACCTTGGACCGAAGAGCACCCAAATTAAACTCAAAAGGAATTGAGCACGCCATTCATCCTGAATCTAAACAATATGAAAAGGATTCGTTTTTTTAGTTTTGTACAAGTTATATTTTACTTTTAAGATGGCAATATTTACAATAATTTATTTTGTTTACAAAAAGAACTATTTTCTACATTTTTAGGAAACTTTCTTTTTACATTAAAACTTTACATTCAATTGTTTGAAATATTTAAAGGGGTCATATAATGCCATTTTTGTACAAGCTAATATGATTCTTTAGGGTCTAAATTAAAAGTTTGTAATATACTTTAATTAAAAATTCTCATTAGTATTGTAAGAAAACACTTATTTTACCTGGTCAAAAACAGCTCTGTTTTCAGCACGCCGTTTCAGTGCATATGACTTTAAATGATCATGAGCTTTGCTGACTCCGCCTCTCTGTTCTATGCGTACACGTTTGTAACACAATAACCATAACGTGTTGTTCATTATAAACGTGGGATTATGAATTATATGGAGAACGTCGTACATAGAAAACATGCAGTAATGTACCCTGAGTGTAAACCTTAGACTCATTCATCGTGAAGCGATTTGCAAAGATATAAATATTAATATAAAGTTTAATAAAACGTTACACTCACTTCAGTTGTTCTAGAGGTTCAGCAGGAACACGAATATCTGGTACCGATTCTTTATTCAGGAGCAGCTGCTTAGCAAAACCAGCTTTATACTGATCCTCGTTTATAAAGCAGTCTGGTGAGAAATGATTCGCGCAAACATGAGAGCATTGACGTTGCTCGTGGGGAATATTCCCTTCGAAAACAAACTCAACCACTGCGTCTTCAGCGGTTCGGATTTAGGAACATTAAAATTACTGCTGTGTTCGTTATTAGACCCAAGAACAGAACACCACAATCGCTTAGACGCCATTCTGCTCATAGACAGTGCTCCAGCATATCAACAATGACCGCGCCGGTCCGCCGCGCCGCGCAGACTATGATTGACAGCTCTCACGAGCGAGGGCGGGTCTGTGTTGAAACGCACCTATCAATCAACAATCGCGGGAGGGGCGTCCGACCGTGTGACGTCACACGGTCGAACGGCTCGATTTGAGGCAGGGGAAAACATATAAGGAGATTAAAACAAAACCACTGGATGGATTTTTATCATTATATGATGGTTGTGTACAGGCACTGCCAACACACATTTCAGTACAATCAACTTAAAAAAGTGCATGTACCATTATATGACCCCTTTAATAAATAAGCATTAAAAGCTGTCTGTGTGTTTCCTTATTTTAGAACCACAAAGATAGGATTGTGCATTCTTTCATTAAAAAAAATAACCGTGAACATATTTACAGTATAAGCCTTGCCAGTGACATATGAGAAAAAAAAAAAATAATAATAGTGCTGGGCAAGTTAACGCGTTATTATCGCGTTAACGCATTTATTAATTAATGCCGACAATTTTTTTATCGCGCGTTAACGCAGTTTTTTTTTTTTTTTTTTTTGAAAGTCCGTTGCTTACTGGCTCTGAATACACATAGGCCTACAGTCAAACCATGATCACAGGAGGGGTGGGATGTTGGTCAGCCAGCAAATAACCCACCCAAACAAGCAGTGGAGAGGCTTTGGCAGGTTCTCTCAGGTGAACAGAAACGGAGACAGCGCTCCGCGAGTGAATGACAGGCGCTCTATGGATAGTAACCATGGCAAGGGCTTCTGTGCGCTACGCAGCTGTAGCCTTTTTAACTTAAATTAAAATTATACATAACTTTACCTGATAGGCCTGCGTTTAGTTTAGTGGGGATGCTCTGCAATGTGAATTCCCTCCTGTTGATGTCCTGATAACTATTTAGATTCTGGAAACTCACAAACAGCGAGCCGAGGATCAGTCTCTCTTCCAATGATTTGTGCTGCGCGTCGTGTACAAAAAGTTAGATAATTCAACTTCGGCAACGCGCGGGCGCGTGCGTGAGGCGAGCATGACCGCAACAGTTTCACAGGAACGCACCCGCTTGTCGCTGCACCTGTGCTCGACCACCTCACCTCACTCTAGGCTGCTTTATACTTCTGCGTCGGACCTACGCCGGAGCCTCTACGCTATAGACTACGCGTTGGTTTTCATTTATATATCTGCGTCGTTGTCCGCGTTGACGCGCAATTACACATTTCCATAAGTGTGAAACCTGGGGAGGGTTCTAGCAATCACAGCGCTTGCGGTACGTGTAGAATTGACGTTAAATTTTTGGAGAGATGCACGTCAGGGTACGCGCGCTACACAGCTGCGGCGTGAGTTCCACGCAGAAGTATAAATTGGGCTTTACCTCTGTTTAATGTAATATTATGTGGGAAACCATGGCATGCCATGACCAAACCTAAGCTGCTATCAGAGAAGTAACGTTGGTCGATTTATATCTGTAGTAGTGATCATGACCCTTTGACTACATAGACTGTTTCTGCTGCTCCCTGATACAAGATACCTGTTCAGAAAAAAAAAAAACTAGAAAACTGGACTCGTTTTAACAAGCTAGATAAAAGGTAATGCCCTGGCAGTGGCAAATAGCTTTGTTTAAATATTTGATTTGATTACATTAATGTTTAAGTTGAGATTTACAAGAAATATTTTATTGATACTGTGTAAAGGGAATACTGCTGGTATAAAAGCACCTTATTTGTTTAAAGTTTTTGCAAACCACATGTTATTGCACTTTTGTAGCAGTACATTTAAATCAAAAGTGCGCAATACACTACTTTAGAATTCATTATTCAACTTTGCGCGTAACAATGCGATTAATCGCGATTAATTTTTTTAATCGTTGCCCAGCACTAAATAATAATAATCGTAATCGAGGTAACTTGTTAGATTAATCGCGATTATGATTTTAGCCAAAATCGTCCAGCCCTACAATAAACTATTGCATAGATAGATACTGTATAATACACTACGCATCAATATGTATTTCCTTTGTTTCTTTGAACTTTTCAATGGGGTTTCGACGCGCTGCGCGCTGTGACGCTTGTTGCTTCAAGCGCATCATTCTGCGCTCGGGATGCGCATGTGCTGTGTGCCGCACTGTATTGGAGTCTTTCATATCATAAGCCTTTCTTGTTCTGTCCTATCCTATCTATCATATGTTGCTGCCTCATTAAACAGCTGTGCTATACATTTAAAACATGTCTTTATTTTATAGTAGACTAGGCTATATATATAATAATTGATCTTTTTGATTTTTGTTATCTTGTTTTTCATGAATGTATTTTATAGGGGTGGGACGATACAGGTACCTCACGATTCAATTCTGTGGCGATATGTGGTCCACGATATGATAATATCACGATTCGCGATATCTACGATATTCAATATATTGGAAGAAATTTCATCAACGATATATCACGATATATGTGACTGAAAAGAAAGATTAACAATGCATGTGTACATATTGAGAATTAATATACCGTAAAACTTCCCGGGTTTTTATTTTCTCAAATCGTCGAACTGCACCGGCTTGTATTCGAGACAGGCGTCTATATGAGACAGGCCTTTATAATTTAGTGTTGAGATGTTGTTCATTGAGTTTAGGCGAGTCTCTAATCTCTAAAAATCTCGAAATGCTCCACGTGAAACTGCGGTCTTCCGACCTTTTACTATCGTGTCAATTGATTTTGATTAATATGCGCGAGGGAGAGAGAGCAAGACAGCGCTCGTGTTGTTTGAAGACGTGAGAGTGCGCGCGCGCGGCCGTTGCGCTCTCTCTGCTCGTAAAACCCGAAGTGTCTCCACACTTTAGAGTGGAAACTAGCGGGTGGGTCTTTGATTCGTTTTATATTGTTTTCCGCCATTCTTCTCGCTTCTCTCTGTTGTTGTTAGTTAACTTGTGTTCTTCACCGGCCGCTGTTTGCGCCACTTTACCCCTATTTACTCGAACAGCGCCCCCCGCAAACAGAATGGTAGATATTGGGTAGTGACAGTGACACTGACAACGGGTAAATTAATCATTTTGTGTTGTAATAAAATATCGATATTGGGCGTTAGTGTATCGATTATTTATTGCGACAGAGAGCACAACAATATATTGCAATATCGATTTTTTTTCCCACCCCTAGTATTTTACAAGATTACAAAGAGCAATGTGTAACGTTTTACCAGATTTAGTGTTACACTTATTGTCTCTTATTTGTTCCCCACTAAATGTTTTTTTCACTAAATGTTCAGATTTTATACAATTATTGTGCACTTGTGATTTTTCTAGACTTAATTTTACTGCTGAATTATCCACTAATCTAGTTTATAATAGCCTTTTTGTCATAGATTATGAACATATATTTTTTTGATTTGTTGTTTTTCTTTACAATGAAGTTGTCTGTATTGAGTAGATTGTGTTTAACACACAAAAGAGTGATTATCAGTTCAACACACAGAGTTATAGAAATTCTACTTGATTTAAAAAAAATAAAAGTCCATTACACAACCAACACAGACCAATAGTAG
The DNA here is from genome assembly GCF_029890125.1 of Rhinichthys klamathensis goyatoka. NCBI lineage: Eukaryota > Metazoa > Chordata > Actinopteri > Cypriniformes > Leuciscidae > Rhinichthys > Rhinichthys klamathensis. Next base: position 659,274 of record NW_026606756.1, read on the forward strand.
TTCAAAAGGTGTTTACCAACCAGAGCGAACTTTTCCAGAAAGTTCTGGAAACTCACTCTAAACGAACTTCGTTTTGGCTTGATTTTGTTCAAAATGACGTTAATTGAAATCAAAGAACGAACTGGTGTGAAATATGAGATGCAGCACAGTAGTAGCTGAGTTCATCAGGTTCAGTGGTGTTTTCTGTCTGTCGGTGAGAGAGAGACAGAGAGAGAGAGCTTTCTCATCCCCAATCTCTCTTGCACACACACTGACACACAAATATCACACATGTAGGTCATGCTGACTAGCAGTAGTGTTATTCTCTGTTGTGATGTCTGACTGCTCTCAGTCAGCACTCTGTTCATGTGGAATTAGCCGTGAAGCTCACAGGCCTCTGCCCTCTTCCCAGGACAACCTTATTGAGAGTAAAAGATAGAGATGTTCATGCTATCCATGCTAACCAGTGACACAATGACCCTTCACCTCTCCCCTCCCCCCACCACCCTGTCTCTCCCTCGCTCTGTCTATCTGTCTCTCTCTCAGGCGGTTGTTTACGTTCCTGTTATGATCAGAGCACATGCGGCCAGCTGGAGGAGGGGATCTTCGGGGGAGGGGCAGTGACCGACAGGATAAGAGTCTGTGGCTTAAATCAGGCCACTGTTTACAGGAAAAAACAAACCTTGAATGTCTATTGTAATGATATAATTAAATAAATATATACACATACACTACATACATACAAGAGTTGGACAATGAAACCAAAACACCTGGTTTTAGACCACAATAATTTATCTTACCAATTTATTGTCTGGTCCAATAAATTCCATTTTTCTTTATATCATGTGGACAGCTGTGTACATTTATGCAGTTTACCTGGGAAGTGGTGTAGGGCCTCCTTTTGTGGCCAATACAGCATCAATTTATGTTAGGAATGATTGACACATACAAGTCATTCACAGTGTCCAGAGGGATTCTGAGGCATTCCTTTTCCAAAACAGTGGCCAGGTCTCTGTGATGCTGGTGGAGGAAAATATATTCTGACTTGCTCCTCCAAAATACACCAAAGTGGCTCAAAAATATGTAGATCTGGTGACTGACAGCAGGTGGGAAATGGGAAATTTCCGTGGGAAATGTTCAACTTCACTTTCATGTTCATCAAACCATTCTGTCACAAGTCTTGTTGTGTGTATTGGTGCATTATCATGCTTATACACGGCACACCCTTCAGGGTAATTTTTTTTTAACTATTAGGTGCACATGTTCCTCCAGAATGGTTTGGTAGTCCTTGGCAGTGACGCCCATCAAGCACAGTAGGGAATGCCATTATATTGCAGCTCAAACCATGACTTATCCACCCTCGTGCTTCACTCTGGGCAAGCAACAGTCCTGGTGTTAAGCCTCTGTAAGACTGAAGAAAACTGGTTGAAGCTGGAAATTAACATTTGGCTTCCCCCCTCTTCCCCGGAGACAAAAGTCTCACCTCATCTACATTTCATTCTCTCTCAGTGACGCATAAAAACTCACATAAGAATATGGTTTAATGTGAATGATTATCATTGAGTATTTTGTTTAGTATAATTCAAACTGCAGGGTGAGTGGTACGGATGTCTCATTTCCAAATTGGTAAAACAAAAGCTAATAAGGTTTTTTAGAAGTTTAGAGATGACACACAAAGGAAGGTGGACTCTATGCAAATGGCCTTTCTCCCCTACCCCCAAAATAAGGTGTAACCTGAATGCAAATTACCATTGTAAAGAAGTTCTGGCTATTTAATGGAATGCAGCAAGGAGTCGTGGCTCTTTCTGTATCTCAGATCAGCCCGTGAGGATTAGCTCATGTAGTTCTTAAATGTTGGGTTTGCATCTATTTCTCTTATCCTAAAGCATTTGATGTTTTGTATTGATGATCTTTGAACTGATTATGAAATTGGCATAATACTTTTACCTGACATAATAAATTGTTATATTTGATAATTCTAACAGACTTTGACTTCATTTCCATTGGAGTTAAAAGGAATAGTCAAACATTAACGTATATTTAATGATGCACAGATATCATTGAAAAACTTTTTCATTTTATGGAGTCAGATGAAACGAGTTAATACATAAGATAAAATGTATTGAATTTAATTAAAAATCCCTTTGCCATGATGGGAAGAGGCCGAACACGCGTGAGACCTTCACCTCTAATCGATACCGCCATTGGATCGAATTAGACGGCCTTACACCTCTTTGGGGGTTCTCCACACCATAACTCCCACAGAGGTTTACAACAAAACATTGCATTTTCGTCAAATAAATTGTGCACAACAGAAGTTTTAATAAATTATTATTACAATTTCTATTATTATTATTATTTTTATTACTTTGAGATGTACATTTTGCTTTACAATATTAATATATTTCTGTAAATTTCTTCAAGTTAAACCATACTTATATTTTGATGGTTTGTTGTGAAGATCTTTGATTTCCATTACACGAGAGTAGATGTTAAACCTCATGCTGATTTGTACTCGGCTTTCGCCAAGATAAGCACAAACTAAGACGTAGCTTTACAGTAACCTATGCTTCTCTCTCTCCATCTCTCCATCCATTTACGCTTCTTTCCATATGGTGATGTGAATCTCCTTCTGTCCGGCGTTAACGGCTGCAGTGTACTTGGCGCGTCAGTACACACAACGGCTGCAACTACAGTGCGGTCTCCCCAGTGGACCAGCACGACAACCATCTGGATTGAGCCGAGTAGGGGACATCTCTAGGGTCTTCAAGTAGGCACCTTCCGTCCTCAGTGTTTCGTCGACTAGCCCACGACACCACAAGAGGGCTCGACAGTGACTCTGGCGTCCCAGAGTCACCCCCCTCCGTCCCCCACTCAACTCAGCCCAGCTTACTGACCTTTACATCCCTCCTGCTGCTGAGGTTGCTCCTTCCTTATAGTTCACATGTGACCTAACCACAATCTCACAATCTCTCCGCAACCCAACCATACGCGCCAACCCGTTTGACTAAGGCTGTCGAGCCCCACTGTCTTCGTTAAAGTTTGTATTACTTATAATAATAATAATAGAAATAGTAATAATATTTATTACTTTGAGATGTACATTTTGCTTTACAATATTAATATATTTCTGTAAATTTCTTCAAGTTAAGCCATACTTATATTTTGATGGTTTGTTGTGAAGACCTTTGAGTTTCTGTTCATATTTGGCAATCATTTTTACCAAATTAAATGTAGTGTAGTGAACTCTCATGTTGAGTGTCTGCTTACGCGACTGGGTCAGAGTATCTCTGAAATGACAAGGCTTGTGGGATGCTCCTGGTCAGCAGTGGTGAATAATACCTAACAAATCGGTGATCCTGTCAGGCTATCCTGTCTGGTCCGAACCGATAGAAGGTCTATTGTGGCACAAGTCACAGAAAATGTTAATGATAGTTCTGAGAGGAATATGTAAGTTACAACATTACACCCTGCTGCTTATGTGGCCCGTGATAACCCCTGTCCACCGTTGCATTTTCAAAGCATCAGTTCTGAAGCATCAGAACTGGACATTGGAGCAGTGGAAGAAGATTGTCTGGTCCAATGAATCCCGTTTTCCTTGATGTCATGTGGATGTACGCCATTTACCTGGGGAAGTGATGACACCAGGATGCAAGGTGGGACAACGATTCCCCTTCATTGCAATGGTAATCCCTGATGGCAGTGACCTCTTTCAGCAGGATAACGCACCCTGACGTACTGCACAAATTGTTCAGAAATAGTTAGAGAAATATAATGAAGAGTTCAAGGTGTTGCTCTGGCCTCCAAATTCCCCAGATCTCAATCAATCTGAGCATCTGTGGGATGTGCTTGACAAACAATTCCGATCCATGGTGGTTCCACCTCGCAACTTACAGGACTTGAAGGATCTGCTGCTAATGTCTTGGTGCCAGATACCACAGGACACCTTCGGGGGTCTTGTATAGAGTCGCCGGATGACCAACAGAATATTTGGCAGGTGGCCTTAATGTTTTGGCTCTCAGTCTTTTGCAGTTTAATAATCACAGACACTAGTCCATTTCACGATTTAAATCGTCGTCTTATATTCGGGTATATACGGTATTAATCCAAAATGTGCAAAATTCTGTGATAATACATGTTAAACAGTAAATTACCGTTATAATGACTGGAATAGTAATTCCGTCCCCGTTTTCCCGCATTGTGTAAACTAGGACATATAAAGAATTGCAGCATAAAGCAGGACACATATAGTATATCTTTTGTCTGCTATTGTTTTGCAGTTCATTTACACTACCAACCTCTTATGCATAGGCCACGTTTGACATATAGCATTGCAGTGCATTTAAGACGTACTGCTCTCTAAACCCTTTATCTGTGTATCATGTGAACACCGGGCTAATAGTGTTAAACTTTGCTGTTGATGATTGCATGTTTAGCTCATTAAGTAAGTCTCAATCAGGTGTCTGCTTGAAACAGTCTGATAATAACATGTGTTGCTACAGGAAGTGACATTAACGGGAACTACTGTTTATACTGGCTGCCTTGACAACAGTGATGCAAACCTTTATCTGCTTCAAGACTACCTAGAAACAGTTTAATGAGTTTTACCTGGCCTGAAGCCACATGAGAACAAACGACAACTCGCCTAGTAACAGTTCATTAGTTCCCTGACCTCCCTCGCTCATAGGCACAGTCATATGTCTGACTCTCTAAGAACACACATGCTATTTGGCTTTGGCCTGTGGCATAAGCCTGAAAGGTTTTATATGGGATTAAAAAGTCAGAATGTTGAAACAACACGCTGCCTGATTGGATGTCCTATAATTTTAAAGCCATTATGTGTGGTGTAGCTTTGGTGATTAGCAAATCAGAGCTTGACAGTAAGGGTGGCCTGATGGCCCAGGGCCAGTGCCAAAGACATTTGGGCCGTAAATTTGGGTCTGTGTGGGATGGATTTTTCAATCCCACTCCCGCAAGATTATTTACTGTTCCGGCAAAAATATGTTGGATTTTATTCTGCTCCCGCCCGAAACTTGTACGTTTTGTCTCGTTCGCGCCCGCAAAAGCTGGAGCCGATCTGGTGGCAGAAAGTAACAGTTCTGCAGTAGTAGCCTAGTCTATGGAATAAAAGTATAAAAAAGGTAATTTCTAGGGCTGGAAATAAATATTTTTTCAATTGATTAATCTATCAATAATTGTTTTGATTAATCGAATAATCTAACGATTATTTAGCAGCAATTGCTTACAAGTGTGAATCTTGAAATGTTTTGTTCATTCAGGAGATTAAAGTAGCTGCTTGAATATGTTCATTCAGCTGTATGATCAAACAGCTGAAGTCACAACCGCATTCTAATTAACTATAGCAGTAACCATAGCAACAGTGTCAAACATGGTGGTGTCCATACAACTGTCAAGTTTTACCATGATTGACAGCGCGTAATTAAATCATTTGAGTCCAATCGAGGCGCGAGTTCATCCATTAGATATTTTAAATAACAAATTCTGACATTTTCCTTGCAATTTTGAGTTTATATTTTACAACTCTGATAAGAAAAATCGGAATTGCAAGATAAACTCAATATTCTGCCTTTTTCCTCAAAATTGCGAGTTTATATCCTGCACTTCTGTTTAAATATTTCATGCTGTAACTATGGGCTAATACATTATGCCTTCATGAACTGCATATGTGAGTACTGTTTTCATCAAATTCATTCTTTAATAGTAGGGTACTCATCGCAGGTTTCATCTGTCCCGCCTGTTCATTTAATGGCTTGCAACCATAGTCTTTGACGACAGCATTCTGTAATAATGAAGACCATCTTTTTTTTTTACATTCCGATTCTTAAATCCAAAGGCATCTTACCTGTTCTCTTACGAGAGTATCTCTCGTACTGCGTAATAGCTTACGCTATGGGGAAAACCTCTTTTCCACGAGATATTGAAGCCAAAAATTATCCTTAATTTTGTATTAATGTAAAACGCTTTGCAGCAGCAAGCAGACACAGGCGAGACAGCTCGCGCGCCTATTGGCTGCTCTTGCGGCAAATGCAGCAGCATATCAAGAGAGACTCTGCGTGACGTAATGACCAATGGGGGCAACTCCCGCCCATATCGTCACGTCCCGCCAGAAAGGGCGTGGTCTCACTCTATAAATATGCTCGTTAGGCTGGTACAAGCTGATTTTCATCTCTTCAGCGAAGCACACGCATCGCTGGATCCGGAGTGAAAAGCCGCGCCGTCGAAGCAAGCTTTTTAGCGGGACGAGCTCTGGAGTCGCTGGCCTCGCCGCCTTCAACTGCCGTACCTGCTGCGCTTTCCGGCGTTCTATATCCTTTTATATCACTTTGTATCCTTACTCTGCTGAGAGTGTTTGCTCGCTTACTTGACGCGACTCACACTTCTCATCACAAAAGAGCTGCGTCTTTTTAAAGATGGCATCCTGTGGCTCGTGCCGCGCCCCACTCAGCGACGGGGACCGTCACGTCATCTGTGTGTCCTGCCTGGGTGAGGATCACGCGGCCATCGCGCTCGCTGACTGCGGATGCCCTCATTGCGAGTTTTTGCCTATGGTGACTCTGAGGACTCGCCTGGCATCATTCTCCGAGCCTTCACCACAGCCCGCCGTGGTGCTGCGCCGCAAGAAGCGCCGCGCCCAGCGCGCTCCCGAGCTCTCTCCAGCCCGCCAAAGCTCGCCGGTTCGCCCGCCAGCTTCGCCGGCTTCGCTCGAGTCGCTCACTGACGGACAACGGCCGCCGCCTGCCGCCACGTCCGTCCACGAGTTCGACGAACCCACCGAGGCGAGTTCTCTTCTGACATCTGATAGCGAGGATTGGGCGAGCTCCGTGGACCTCCCCTCCGCTAGCGTTTCCCGCCAAACCACTGGTAAGAGAGCCGGCATTGAGACTGAGCTGATGCGTCTGCTCTCTCAGGCCGTGGAAAGCATCGGCCTCGACTGGGAGGCGCCCGCGCAACAGGCGAGCTCTGTGGACCTCCCCCTTCTGTCCGCGAGTCGTCAGGGAAACAGGCCAGCATCAAGACCGTGAGCCCTAAAACCGCGGCTAGGTTTCTTTACGTTATAAGAAATCTACTCCGCCCCCCATGGGCGTGCGTCACCGGCAAATGAGAAAAGAGTGTGTTTTAGTCCCCGCCGAGGCCGGACTAATCTCCATTTCTGAAACATTTCACAGCTCCTAGTTTGAGCGGCTGAAAATGTCATTATTGCAGCAATGAGCCTGTTGTATAACACGCACACCTGCATACAAACGCCGACACACTAGCAGCTTGCGCTAATGTAGTTCTCCCTGTGGCCCAGTGGCGGAACCCGAAGCCTTCGCGCGAGAGACCCGTGTTCGATCCCGGCTTTTGCAGCAGATAAAAATTTTGTCTCGCCGTGGCCAGACTTCCACCGAAACTTTTCGCTCGTTCAGTTCCAGAAAATGCGACTGTTCCAGTGTATTTTGCAGTAAACAACGGCCCGCTTGCCTGCACATAAAGGCCATTTCCACGGCGACCCAGAAAAATCATGTAATCATTGTATTTCTGGTTTTCCGGCCACAGCCGATGGTGTTATAAGTGTAATAAAATGCTCACAGCCCAGTGTTCATTTCTACACACAAACACAGCCCGCCACGGTACAGGGCTCGCACAAATGAAATCGACGCATGTCAATTGTGCATTAAATGTAGTGAATGTGCCCACAACCCAGTGCCCACAAACACTACCACGGTTTCTGTAAAACGAAACCAACACAAGTCTTCCTAGCCTCCTAGGAAATCGACGGTGTTTCAGTCTCGCCGTGGCCAGACTTCCACTGAAATTTTCGCTCGTTCAGTTCCAGAAAATGTGACTGTTCCAGTGTATTTTGCAGTAAGCAAGCCAGTACCATGCCCGCTTGCCTGCACACAAATGCTGTTCCCACGGCGACCCAGATAAATCACATAAACGGTGTATCTTCTGGTATTCCGGCCACAGCCGATGGTGTTATGAGTGTATTGAAAATGCCCACAACCCAGGGCTCATTTCTACACACAAACACAGCCCGCAAAAATGCAGGGCTCGCACAAACAAAATCGCCTCATGTCGATTGTGCACTAAATGTAGTGAATGTCCCTACGTCTCAGTGCCCACAAACACTACACACCACATGTCCCACGGGTTCTGTAAAAACGAAACCAACACGCATTCAGTCAGCTCAGGCCGACGGTGTTTTTCAGTGCAGTAAATGTGCCCGCTGTCCTGCGCCCACATTCACTCACAGACATGTTAAGCCCCACGGGGCTCGCCCCGCTCTCTCTCCCTCAGCAAACTGCTATAAGGGTTTTGAGCGCGGCCAGGCTGCCCGCCACGATCGGCGCGCCCCCCGCCTCACACACTGTAAACACAGTGTCTGCGTTACAGCACGCCGGAGCTCCCTTGCCATCACTATCTCGGCCAGAGCCCAGATCTCATTCTACCCCTAGCTATTCACGCGAAAGTGTGGGCACAGCTTCCTGGGGTATCAGAATGGGTGCTGAACACTATAAAAAGAGGCTATTCACTACAGTTTGCTCGACGTCCCCGCCGTTATACGGCGCTCGTCAAGACTACGGTGAAAAACGAAGTATCTCATCTACTTCGAGCCGAGATAGCGAAACTACTGAGCAAAGGTGCTATAGAACCTTTATCTCAAGCTCAGAGCAAAGGGGGCCTACACAGCAGATATTTTCTGGTACCGAAAAAAGATGGAGGTCTCAGACCCAATTTAGATCTGCGACAGCTGAACAGAGCACTTGTGAAACGCCAGTTCAGAATGCTTTCGACCAGGAAAATCCTCGCGCAAGTGCGCCACGGGGACTGGTTTATGTCAATAGATCTGAAAGACGCCTATTTCCAAATACAAATAGCGTCCCATCACAGGCGATTCTTGAGATTCGCTTTCGAGGGCCAGGCATATCAAAACGATTAATCAGCTTTTTTGCACGTTTTCGTTGAATGAACGGTTTAATGACTCACTCGAAGACAGTCCGTTGGCGTAACAATGTAACTGCCCATTGAAAGACTGTCACTCAGCGTGCAGAGACGCTGTTTAGTTTCGGTTACATTGTTTTTGTGTATGCTGACCACATCATAACACGTATTTATATAGCAACAAATAAATATAAATAAATAAATAAATGGCGGTGATACCGGATATCGCGCTATTGAGCCACTCAAAATTACCGCAAGGGAAATTCCTTCACCGCGACAGCCCTACGGGCCAGCAGCATGTGTCCAAATTTCAATCTTAACCATTCTATTTCATCAGAAACAATCTTAAAACAGGGCTTTAAGTGTAAAATACCGAACTTGTCCTTTAAAGTACCATTTATTGTTTTGCACTATGTGTATATTTTATCTGCAGGTCATGCGAACAACCAGTAAATACACTGAATTCAAAGTGCCCTGTTCTCTGTTGTCCTTGCACCGTCTTGTTGTACAGCCACTGTGTGGCCTGACGTGACATTTCTTGTGATGTTGAAGGAAATGGAAGAGAAAATGTTTCTGGTTAGTTAAGAAATGTGTGTGTGCATTTTGCAAGGGGTCACTTTTTTAATTCTAATTTCTCACCTTTAATGCAGATTGACCTGTGATTGTACCCAGAGTATAGTATCTTTTGAATGTTCAATTTATTCTATAGCCATCCAAGGAAAGTATCTTTACATTACTCTGAATGCAAATTTGATTCTATCTACTGTTCCATACCTGTGTATATAGATTCCATACTGGTTCATTCCAGTTCCTGATGGTCAAAACATTCAGATTGGCAGGAATATTTATAGACCTCCAGTTTGATGGAACACTAAAGCAAGATACTTTTTTTTTTGTGCGTAAGCACGTGTTCCTGAGGATATATTGGTCTGAGGCGGACGGGGCCGACGGGTTAGAGGATGGAAAGATGTTTTGAATGCCACTGATTTATTAATAAAGCCAGCTTTATGAATGTTTCTCAAGTTACCCTTGTGTCATGCTGATTATTTCTCTTGTCTTTTTTTGCAGCAAAACTGTACAATCAAAGGTGGATTGCATTTTGGTGAGTATTTGATATCAATGAAAAATGTTGTTTCACTGGAAATACATATTAAATACGAATTCAATAAGAATACTGTAGTACTTGACATTTTTAACATAAACATAATTTTATTACACAAAAAAATAAATTAAAACTGAGCTTTATCTAACATTATGGTAAAAAATAATATAACGCTTGCAAAATGTTCTATAAACCACAACAAATTGAATTATTTGGTTAATTTTAAGATATTGACATGTTGAATCGAATAATAAGGTTGGACAACTACTTTTTTATTGTTTGTTAATAATGTAGACTGCAGCAAATATTACATTAGGTGTGATAAACACAAACTGAAAGTTAAAGGGATACTTCAGGATTTAGCATTAAGCTTTGTATTAGTACTAGAAAACCTGTAGTATTTTCAAATTACCGTGCTTTCCACCCTCATATCCCCCTGAGATGAGAGATTTATGTATTTTTTGTCTGGCCAGAGGCTAAAGACTACAGCCAGTAGTAGGGGCTGTCCCGCATGTTCTCAACCCGCCCATAGAGGGTGGGATCTCACTCACAGAATGTACACATAGTGTCAGCCATCTTTTTTTGGAAGCTAAGCTAGCAGGCTCTTGTTCTGTGGAGAAAGCTGAGTAGTAGGGGTTACCCACTGATCTATACAGAATGACTGGATAGCTCATGACGTCATAAACAGTGAAGCCACCGCGCCGCCATATTGTGATTCCCTAGTGAGCTCACGCGTTCTATTGAATCAATAGGAAATTGTATGATTTGACTAAGAAAACATTGCCTAACGAGACACCGTCTTTAAATCTAAAGTCTCCCTGAACAGTCTTACAACGCAAACATCCTAAGCATTTAAATGGGTATTTGTTTAAAGTCGGAAATTATTCCTGCTTACTAAAAATTAAGTATAATTGTGAACTTAAAATGTAGCTCTTTCTAATTGTGTTTTACAGATAGATCAGTAGTCTGTTCAAGTATTTGATTAGTTAGCAAGAACATGTCCAGGAAATGTATAATACAAATTGTATGGGTTAATGTGTACCTGTTTCACCTCTTATTTACCCCTTATTTACACTGCACACGTCAGCGGCGCGTTTACAGCTGCGACACGGCGCTGATCGCGCCCACAAATCGGCAAATCACGTGGAAATGCTCCTGGTGTGAGTTGACACCGCGTGAAGGTAGGAATAAAACATTGTCGGAACCGTAATGCGCCCCAGATGTGTGCAGTGTAAATAAGGGGTTTACACATAGGCCTACTCCGTTTGCAGTGCATATTTTTTTTACCATACCCATGTCAACAGGTTGGAGCTTTCACTGCATTCGGATGCCCGTCCAAGATCGTTTGTGCTGCAGGCGCTGAATTAAAGTGACAGCGCATGGTTCGTGGTCAAACTGAACACGGATTGACATGAAAATATTAAATAAACGCATTTAATTAAATTTATAAGAAGTAATGCATTGAATAATACGTATTTATTGGGTTTAAACTTGAATACGTCTGTGAAAGAACATAGCAGGCTATACATTTTTTTTAAACAACACGGAAATAGCGACAATTGTGCATATAAATTACTATATATGGGCTTAAAGCACAACCTGTGAGCAGTTTTTCAAGATCCTTTTGTGATCTTCGTTTTACACTTGTTAATGCACAGCGGGTCATCTTAAAAGTGCCGTCGGAGCCACTATCTCTGTATAACGGCCGTTGGAGCCCTCTGCTGGTAGGGAATCGTAAGATGGCCGCTCGAACACTTCCGGTGGCTTCACTGCTTGGTGGCAGTTTAGAACGTCATGAGCTATCCAGTCATTATATAGATCAGTGGGGTTACCATCCTCTTTTTCCCGGACATGTCCGGCCATCGATGTCCGGGATTCAGCTTTTGCTTTCTGCAGTCGCCATTCATTGTTTACATGCACACCTTTTGTTTCAATCTAACTGAATTCATTCCGGTTGGTGAATCTGAATGTAGTGTTTACATGAACGCTAAACAAGTGATCGGTTGATGTGCGTTTTAACATTGCTAAGAAAATTCCCGCTCCTCCGTGAGAGATACGAGACCGTGCGTCTCACAGGTGTCGCTCATCGGTCATCACGCCACCGGCCTCACGCCGTTCTCCCGCGGCCCTCAGTCTCGTCCTGCTTGCCACAGTAAACATAATGAATGACGACTGTAGATCGCAAAAGCCGAATCCCGGGCATTTTGGGCTATCTCAAAACACATTTTCGGGCAGACTCATCACGGAGACTCACTAGTAGCCTAGACTTGTTGTTTAACTACTGCGCTCTGTTACCGGTAGGCGTGGCCTCCTAGGGCAGCGAAGCAAGTGCATTCTGGGAGTTGTTGTCTTTCATCCACATAAGCCAATAATACATTTTCTGGCTTTTCTCAGTCTAGAAAGCTCCAAATTCAAAAATAATTTCACATTTCTTCTACATAAATGACCCATTTTAAATACACATTCATCTTTCCAGAGGTGAAGTATCCCTTTAAGGTAGTCCCTCCCTCCTCTGGAGAAAACAGAAAAGTTGATTCTCTTTGGGACTTGGATTTGTTATGGCGCTATTATTTTTGTAAGTTACAACATGACTGGCCAGTGAGTTATAGATGGAGGATGATAGAGTCATATACTGCTTCAGCCCCGTTCACACTACACGCGACTGTCGCTGCAAGTCGCCAGGTGCTGGCGATGAGGTCGCTAGTGGGCGTTCCCACTACTGGTTGACTAGTATGACATCCAAAAGACAGCGAATCAGCTTTCTTGCCATCCATCACTGCAGGCCCAGGGGCTGAGGAGAAGGATCACGTGCGCTCCACTCCTATTGGTTGTCGCTCGCGAAAATCGCTCTTCATTTGCATAAAGTTAAAAAAATTTCTACTTTGTCGCGTCGCTAGACACGCCCCATCTAGTCGCCAACGGTCGCTGTCGCGCGTGTCGCCGGAAGTCGCCCGCTCACCATTGAAATGAATGGTATCGCGTCGCTTGGTCGCGTGTAGTGTGAACGGGGCTTTCTTCTATCAAATATAACAATACTAAAATGCTTGTTACAAATTCTAAATATATTCTCTCATGTACGGTGAAGAAGAAATCCAATGGTTTACTAAAGATCAGTGACTGTGCCTTTTCTTAAAAAGCTTTTTATGTATTTATTTATTTATTAGCTCCTAAATTACTTGTGGCAGCATATTGAAGTGGCATGAGAGACAATCCTAACAAAGTGTGTAGTTCTACAGTGCATATGTGCCATCTTGTGAAATACCCAGAGAGAGGTCATTAAAGGGGGCATATTATGAAAATCTGACTTTTTCCCATGTTTAAGTGTTATAACCGGGTCCCCAGTGTATCTACCAACCTAGAAAACATGAAAAGTGACAACTCAGTAACTTTGTTTTGGTAAGCCTTTCTCTGCAAACGTGTCAAAAAATAAGCCGATCAGATTTCGCTCCCCTTCTGACGTAGGAAGGGGATCTTATTATAATATTACCGCCCCTTAATCTGCATGTTTCCACCCACGGCGACGCCATTTGGTTTTCGCAAGAGATAACAGTGTAACCAGTTCTAACACAATGGTAGAAGTTCGAGCAAAGCATGCAAACGGTTCTGTCGTTGGCTGCACAGACGAGCACTGAACACTTGTTGACCCAAAAAAATGTCAAAGCTGTCTTATAAAGACCTCAGTGAACTGTGTCAACTTTTGTAAAAGTTAAACATGACAGTACATCGATGAGATGAATCAATGTAACTCAACAACTACATGTATCCACTAACCATTCAGAAACGTCCAGGTGCAGTCTAAAAGTTGCAACCTCTTCCTGAGTCTCTCTGTAAGGCTGCACTCCACTACTTATTTCTGAAATTTGACTGAAATTTGCTTGTTTTGTTATTGTATCCGAAGCTCATGTAAAGGATCGGCGGTCTTCTGAACGGAGGAGGGGAGCAGCAGCTCATTTGCATTTAAAGGGACACAAAAATGACGCTTTTTTTTCACAAAAAGGGGCAACTTTGACAAGCTATAATAAATAATCTGGGGGGTATTTTGGGCTGAAATTTCACAGACACATTCTAGGGACACCATAGATTTATATTACATCTTGTGAAAAGGGGCATAATATGTCACCTTTAATATTGACTGACTTTGCTTTGACTTCCTTATGGTGGTGTTTACCGTTCAGGAAGGGTTTGGCCGGTCCAGCACTGTCATCTGTCTTTTAGTGCACTTACTCTATTGTGGTGAAAACAATGACAAAGTTGATGATATTAACACCGTCTATTATGGTTATCCAAAGTAGAAACACAATGTGGGACACATTGAAGATGCATTCATTTAATAATGTTAGACTGTGTAAATATTAATTTACATTAGTTAGAAAGCCTATTTGCAGTGAGGTTGACTTGATTCTTTAAATTGCCAGATAAACTTTTTATCTGATAAGAAAACGTGCATAAACTATGATGGAAACACATTTACTGAATAAATTCCTCGATGCGCACCAAAAAAGACGTGACTTTGGGATGAGACTGCATAACTGGACTAACCAGCGGACCAATCTCGTTGCACAGCATCTGAAATGCTGTTTTGGTCATTCTGAAATGCCTAAGCAAAGTCTGTCGTCAAACTGGTTCAGTATAATTACCTTCCTAGAACTGTCTTACATGACTGCGTTCCCAAACAGCAGGCATCCGCCTCTGAAAGCAAGATAAATTCATTGCGTTTCGTCTGCGCGCTCTAAGGCTTAAGTAATTCGTTATATACTAAAATTATTTTAAACAATGGCTTCTCATACTGCAGCTAGGGCTGGGCGATAAAACGATAACGATAATTATCGCGATATAATTTTTCTCGATAAAACGATATCAAGAGGTCGATAAATGTTCGATAATGTGTATGTGCCAAAAGCGGAACGAAACTCATTTGAACCGCGCGCCACACGGACCGTTTATCCGCTCGGCTCAAAGTCCAAACGGCAGCGCGAGCTCACTATGGCAGACGCGTTTACTCTGATCGTCTCGCTCACGAGATCCAGTGAGAAGCGCTTAAGTTCAGCGAAGAACACAAATGTCCAGTTTAAATCAGTTTATAGGCAGATGAAACACCGCTGACAAACAGGAGAAACACTGTGCCCAACGATACAGTCAGACTCAGAATCTGAATTGATACTGAATCCATTTAGCCTACCATGGATTTACTGTAACGTTGGCCTAGTAATATTAACTGCACCATGAAATGTGGGATATACATATTGAATTGTATAATATTATTAATGTAGACAATGTATTAAATGACTAATCGAATATAATTACAGTATTTAATAATGTATTTAACTGTTAGGCTACTGTTTTTCATACAAATACCATAGAAACCATAAAGTTACATTTTGCCATGATAGTGAGGTGCTATAGGCTGTGCCTGGCTTTATCTGTGGTTATCATGATCTAAATGCATGATACTGGATGACCAATGGTTAATTTTAATAAAACTCAAACCAAATAAAAATGTGGTCCTTAAATAAAAAATTTAAAAAAAACCAGATGTTACTGTTTTTGTTAATGAACATAAATTTAACAGTAGTATTGTATTAGCTTGAGTTAGGATGTAGATTTACTGTCAACTCACTGTCAAATATGCGTTTCGAGACAAAACATGTAATTTGAATATTGCAGGCTGCACTGCAAACTGTGCTGAAGAAATATTTTTCTATTCAGATATTTATTTTAAGGAAAAATGACAAATGTTTTAATGTTCTACCTCAGATTTTTAAAACCACAATGCTCTGGTTTATACAACTTTCACTTAGGAGCAAAAATCTGCCTTTAAACTTGAAAGAAAAAAAGATTTGACATTTATCGTGATAATTATCGATATCGACTGATATAAAAAAAATTATCGTGATACATTTTTTTGGCCATATCGCCCAGCCCTAACTGCAGCAACTTCCTTTTTTCTTAGTGATATAATTTATCAGCGCCAGTTTATCAGGAAGTGACGATTTTGTTCTCTTCTGCTCACTGGATGGAAACAGTGCTTTATTCGCAAATGTTTCAAGCGATATTCCAATTTTGTTACAAAAGTTACATTTGCAACTTTGGATGGAAATGCATAGCTATTGAATCATTCACTCAAGAGATTTGTTCAAAAAGCGCTGATTCATCCAGTAGTGAAACAAGTAAAATATTTAGAGTCCATGGATCATTCATTCAAACCGTTTTTTTTAAAGCTCCAGTCCGTAACTTTTTTAAGTTAAAAATAATCCAAAATAATTATATAAAAAAAAACGTATTCTGCCAGTGGTCAAAACTATCTGCTTGCCATAGCTAGATTCAAAACGGTTAGCTTGTAATAATGATTTTAATTCCAGTGGTACTGGTGGGTTTCCGCGGGAAATTCGAGCATGTCTTTGCGTCATTACGTCACACCCGTACACATAAAGGAGTTTCGGCTAGCCGGCTATACTGCGCGTGACGAGATGTTTAGATGTATAGGCTTTTCTCGCAGCACTTTACATAATTAAACTTATGGCATCCAGAAAGATCCAAACAACAATCATCAGTGTCAACTGGAGATTCAGCAGTTATAAAACCCAAAAGACTTCGTACTTCGGATTTAAGGTGGCTAGAGAAAGAGAAAGAAACCGTCTCATGCGAACACAAGGATTTAAACATCGGCGGGGCTTTTGAAAAGTGCGTGAACTCCGTGTTTTGAAGGGGTTCAAAACTGAAGAAGAGACGGCTTTTTTCTGCTGAACAAGTAAGACATTTCAATAGTTCAATCGTGTAACACAGGGGTCAGGAACCTATGGCTCGCGAGCCACATCTGGCTCTTTGGCAAAAATCATGTGGCTCGCGAGGTCTCTCACCCTTTACCAACAAACGAGCGATAAAAAAAATTAAGACATCAATAGAGATCGGCTCTCTGCCGAAAAATCAGCCAACAATTCCCTTGTTGGCCTACAGCCTACCAAAGTTAATGAAAAGTTTATGATAATAATTATATTCATGTTGTACCGGCAAAAATGCGTATTCAGTGCTGGTCGCGAGTATCACGAGTCATCAGAGCAATCAACTAACCACTTAGGCTACGTCTCTGTGGTAACCTACTGTACAGCTCCTGCACTGGGATTCAAGCAGCTGCAGCTTGTTTAAGGTAGGCCTAATGGCGAAAAGCAGCAAAAAATGTAAAATAAGGCTATATAAACTTTAATATATCATTTTATTGAAACCGGTGCTTTGCTGTGCAGAGACATTTCGAAACATTTCACCCGCTGGTACTTTCACTTTTGCCGCAGAGACCCTTTATGACACATGATAAATGTGTCGTATTTTTGATAATCCATGCAGATTTCAGTTGACGATTCTGTTTAAAGTAATTAATAACAAAACATGAAGGAATGAGAGAAAAAAAGAGCAGGATGTGCTTTATATTGAAAAGAAATATTAAAAGTGCGATAAGCCGGGAAAGAGAACGGAATTCTACTGGCAGGATGCTGTGCGCTCCGAGCGCAACACGGACAAGCATAGTAGACGGCCAAATAAAGAAATATATCGAAATGCCAAGTCGAGTATTCACGTAAACACAGTAGATGTTAGTACTGTGTGCATTCTCTCTCTCTCTCTCTCTCTCTCTCTCTCTCTCTCTCTCTCTCTCTCTCTCTCTCTCTCTCTCTCTCTCTCTCTCTCTCTCTCTCTCTCTCTCTCTCTCTCTCTCTCTCACACACACACGCAGAGAGGATTTATGCTCATCAGTTGGTAACTCAATCTCACAGTGAAAGCCCTTCACAATTAATACATGTTGAAACTTTATTGTTTGCTGAATATTTGTTTGTTTTTAATTGTCTATGGACCTAATAATTACTCCTGTTGAAATTTTATTGAAAAAAGCACGTCTTTAATAATAATATATATATAATTTTTTTTACTGTGGCTCTTTTGGAAAAATGCATTAACCAAAAATGAAAAAATGGCTCTTTGGACAAAAAAGGTTCCCGACCCCTGGTGTAACAGTACGTTTTCTTAAAGGTGACCTATAATTCAAAATTGAATTTACCTTGGTATAGTCAAATAACAAGAGTTCAGTGCATGGACATGACATAGTGAATCTCAAACTGGACTGTTTTCGCGTTCTCATTTAATTCACGTTTATGAAAAACACCCCTGAAAAACGGTCGGTTCTCCACACAATACCGACTGTGACGCAATAGTCGGGATCATTAATATGTACGCCTCCAAATATTTGCATAATGCCAGCCCTCAATGCCAGGCGGAACTGCGCAGCCGAAGCATGGCAGTTGCTCAGTGTGGATGTACACATGAACACAAAAGTATTTTTTAGTTCCTTCATCTGAGCCTCTGAAGAAACAATGGGTTAATTTTATTTTCTCTGGAAATTTCCAAACATTTCACCGAGTGTTTCCTCAACTTGGGCCAATACAGAGCTGGCCTCGGATCGAGCTACCAAGCTGATGTGTAATTGTTCAAGTTCAGACAGGTAATCTTTCTCTCAAAATCGTTCAATACTGTTAATGCATCAGTAAGTCAAGCCAGTGACTAAAATATCAGCTTCACATCGTTTCTTTTAGTAGGATGAAAATAATCGTATTTAAATTGTGAACAAACTATATACAGAAAGCGATCAAAGAACAATCTTTCCACACAGCGCGAGTTTATCTGGACACTTGCCAAACTCGTTATGAAATCAATGACGCACGTTACTGCACAACGAAGCTCTTACTGTATTTACATCATCGTGTTTGCATTGGTGAAAGCAGAGAGAGTGCAGAAACTGCTTTGCAATGATAAGATCTTCATTCTCGCGATCAACACACAGTCATCTGCTCAATGCTCATCACGGCAACATTTTATGTGATGGGAATAGATCTAAATACTTTAAAAACATCTCACGATTCGTTAATCTCAATAGCTGTTATAGTAAAAACGTATAATAGCAGTAGTAAAAGTAATCGGGAGAGAGTTTCACATGTAATGCGTTGCTATTTCATATGCAAGCTTGTCAGCCAATCACAGCAGTGGCCGCGGTTACACTGAATCCCACAGCAGACACGCTCCTTCAAACAGAGTGTTCAAATCAGAGGCTAAAAGCAGGCTAGGAAAAATGCCATTTATTTCTAAATTATGATTATTTTTTATCTAAAAAACATACTAACATTATAAGGGTAACCCAGGAAACATTATAAAATAATAAAAAAAAACATTCTAGGGCACCTTTAATTCACACAGTTATGGAGTTTCCTTTGTTGTGCCTTTCTCGTTTTGCTATTATGGAGAATATGAATTCTGAACTACGCAGGTAACCATAAAACACATTAAATTTAACATTAGTCACGCAATGCTGATGTTGTTAACATGAACAATTTGAGAACAAAGTAGGCTATAATTTGCACGGTTGCTGTAAATAGCGTTGATTAAATCTAACGAAGCTTATCATGTCGAATGCTTTTTCCCCCTTAGTTGGTCAGAACAAAAATGGATTTTACTTACTTGTTCAGAAGACATTTTCTTATGAAAATTCTTATGTTGGTCAAACTTTCAAAAAGTGAATCTGTGATTCTGTATGACAGTATCCACACAGCGCGGTGACTGACAGCAGCACTCGCCTCAAAGCACTGTGTTCATCCGCGCTGTTTCATGCCGATTTACAAACCACGTAAAGATAATAATTCCGCGAATCACTGCAGTTACAGATTTCGAACAGAGAGATGGCGACAAAGAGGAAAAGCTATGGACTGCAGCTTTAAATATAATTCATTCACATTAATTAAAAAACTGAAATATACGACAGGAATTAAAAAATTTTCAGAACCTCTAGTAAATGACATGTTATTTTGTTTAGTTGTCTGCTCAGAATCGTGATCTGTTTGAAACAAAACAAAAATCATGATTCTTAATTAATCCGGAATCTTGCAGCTCTAGGTTATTTTTAATGTGATGGCCAAAAACATTTGTTGCTCATCCTTCAAATATTGTCCCCATTTGTAAAACTAAGTGTGTTACATGATGTAGGAAAACCAACACTTGATGAAAAACAAAACCTTATACTTTAAAATTATAATAAGACATTAAATGACCACTAAAACCAGTAGATGGCTGCAGAGAAGCGCTTGTTAGCTCAGCCATTTCCACTCCCTATTATAGTTTTTTCAGACATTTTGCTTTTGAATTTATTTTTTATACATTGTCAATGTCAAATCACTATTATAACATTTAATAAATCTATTTTTGTATCTTTTTTTGTAGTATATAATGGTTGGAAAATCACAAAGCCTCATGAAAAACAAACTTTTCTTCAAAATTGCAAATTAAAGTACACAGACAGTGAGTAAAGTGTGCCTCCTTTATAATCTCTGAGCTGTCAATCAGTTCAGCACAAACAGTGAGTGTGACAACTCCCATTTTAATCAATGAATCTGACTAAACTGTACAATGAACATTTTATTTATATCATGTCTCCACTTTGTTTGAGCGGATTTGTGGGCGTGTAGAACTTCGTAAACTTGCATTAAATAAACTCATTCAGTGTTTTGAGAGATACTGAGCGGATTCCTCATTAATGGTAACAAACACCTCTGATTGATTGGTCTGATTGATATTTAGAAATTCCTGGGATTGGCTACAATACTCAATGCTGCAAAAACACACTGTAAACAGACACATTTGCAGCGCCGCTGAACTCACGTGGCACGAATATAACAACCAGATCTCTTTAAAGTCGGCATGAAATCAAATTTGACAAATCTTCTTTTTATATGTAATATTGTAGTGTTTATTATAAATGATTTATCTGTCCACTTCATTATTTTTTTTAAATTCATGTACCCTTATAATCTTTAATCAAATACATTACCCTTCCCTCCCCCCTCGAAACGACCTCTCTTCTCTTTCGGTCACGTGCATTGGCGAAAGGGTGCGGCCAGAGCCGATGAGGGTGCGGCTATCGGTGCAACGCCTCTCAGAAAAGATGCATTCAAATCTGCCTCCATTTTGTTTGCAACGCCCAACCTCCAACGATCCAATCAATTCCCGAAGGACGAAATCAAGCCCCTCCCTACATTTTTTTCTAATTTCAGAAGCCGTTTCACTCGGATATACGTCACAACAAGGAAAAAATGACAATCTCAACTTCCGTTTTATGCCGACTTTAATTTACCCTCTTTTCTCTTTTATTAATGATAACAAATTAAATGTTACACATATATACAATATAACTCCGTTTAGTCCTGCCATAAAAATATATTACTTAGCATTGACCTAACCAGACAGTCAAGGTATGGCATATCCAATTGACGCCCCTGTCCAGGACGTGAGACAAAGCTCACAATTTTGGGAATGTCCCACAAATGTCACTTAAGTGTGCATGGCAGTGTAATTTGTGCTAATGTTTGTAATATGGGGATGTTTCTGCATGGCTGAGAAATTGAAGACAGTTCACATCAGTTGAAGTAGGGCTGCAATCATTAAATGTTTTGAGTTGTGTGTGGTGACGTATGAGGGAAAGCCAAATTGACAGCGGTCTGTGTGTCCCCTCAAGGTAAAAGTAACATGAAATCCTCTCCAGATATTAGACAGTGTTTCCTGTGTCCGCTGCTCACCTCCTCTGTCCTTATCCGCCCCCTCCTCCTCTAGTCTGCCGCTGTTGACCTCTGTAGGATGTTGCCAGCCCTCGCTGAGTCTTGCATCAGCCTCCTCTCATGAAACTTTCATTCCATAGTAGTATCCCACAAAGCTCTACTGTTTAACTTATTATCTCATATTTACATGTTACTAACAGTGTCAATCAAAAAATAAATAAATTAAATAATAATACTTTAAAATCGTTCATAATATTTCAGTTGCCAACCTTGTAAATTAGAAATTCACAGCAAAAAACCTTCAACTCTGTAATTGATGGATCATTACACTTTGTGTTTAAGGTTTCTTTATAACAAACAGGTTTACAGGTTTGATTTGTTTAAATTGTTAATGTTCCAAACTGGTGCATGGAACATAAAGGAAGATATTTGGAACCGCTTGTGTTCTTACAGTGAAAGTCAGTGGGGTCCAAAACAACTTTGTTCTTTAATATTATTGACAAAAAGATGTTCTTCAAAATATCTTCTTTTGTATTCCACATTAGATATAAAGTCATACAGATTTGGAATGACATAAGGGTGAGTTAATGATGCAGAATATATTTTGGGTGAACTATCCCTTTAAGCGGTTAATGTAAAACATGCTGGATATTGTACAATAATTCAATTCATCATGTTCACTCACTGTTACTGAATCATCACTTTGTCCCAGTATTGAATTGTTCCGGCATCCGGCCTGGAAGAATCTGCTTGTGATAAACTTCTGTAGGCTTGTCAGAAAGAACTGGGTGATGTGGGTTCAGTCCTTCTGAATAATGCATGAGTTATTCATGCATGTCTAGTAGGCTCAGTATTGCTGAGTAAGGGGCCTTCACACTCCCCAGGGGACATTACACCCGCATGAATGAACTATAGTGATGATGAGTTACAGGATCTCCCTAACATTGTCATGACCTGTTTGCCAATTTCTTCTCCATCTCAATGTTGAGAGACTGATGAATGAATGATAAGGTTGAAAACACTTTCGACAAAGCTATTGTAAAAATCAGCAAAAATCAAAAGTACACGAGTCTTTCAGTTTGGCTTACTTACTGTAAAATACCGCTCAAAAGTTTCATTATGATTTAAAAAAAAAAAAAGAAAGGAATACTTTTATTCAGCAAGGATGCACTAAATGTATTAACAGTGACAGTAAAAAGATTTCTATTTCAAATAAATGCTGTTCTTTTAACTTTCTATCCATCAAAGGAAATCTTTAAAAAATGTATCATGGTTTCCACAAAAATATGAAACAGCACAACCGTTTTCACATTAATACCAAGAAATGTTGCTTAAGCAGCAAATCATCATATTAGAATGATTTCTGAAGGATCATGTGACACTGAAGACCGGAGAAATGATGCTGGAAATTCAGCTTTACCATCGCAGGAATAAATTACATTTTAAAATATATTAAAATAGAAAACCGTTATTTTAAATAGCAATAATATTTCACAGTATTAGTTTTTTTTAATGTATTTTTGAACAAATAAATCTAGCTTTGGTGAGCATAAGAGACTTTCAAAAACATTAGAACAATTAGTAAACATTATAGAACAATCTTCAGACGCCAAACCTTTAAACGGTAGCGTATGTGTGCTGTTTTTGTTTTCCACATGCTTATGTTATGTTTGTCCACCCTTAAAAAGTCATGCCAAGTCCTCTCTTAAATAGGGTTGTCCACTTGGCTCCGAGACGTCTGCATTCTCGTGCCATTTTTACTTAGTTTTCTTACCCGTCTCCAATTTTAACGCTAACGGCGCTCAGTGGTTGATAACTTTAGCTATTTACTAGCCATCAGCCCTTAGCAACGAAGAGACGAATGGAAAAGACAGAGAGAGACGCAACTATTCTTAGAATTCGATGGAAAGGGGAGGGCGAGAGAATCAGCAGAGTGTGATGATGCCATCACTGATGAAGAGATGTTTAAGTGACAGGTGCGTTTCCACACAGTCTTTCCCCAAGTTTCATAAGATGTGTGTTGTTGTTGGTATTGTTTATTTTCACATGGCCTTTACTCTGAGGAGGTAATTTGGACACATAGTTGATGTAGTGGTGTGCTGTTGTGGGACTTTTGAAGATCCCCACATTTCTCCCACAGGCAGACACCATGGAAAACAAAGGCTTGTTTATTCAGGCTTAACTGACTGCTCTGATCGCTGAGGGATTAGGTATTCTTCGGGATTATTTTTTACCTTGGATGACTTCCTGTTTGAGGTTATGCCTTACAATCCTATTGAAGTCTGTTTATTTTAATTCGCTGCTCACAGCTCTGCAGGTCTCAGCCCAGCTTGTTGAGTAAAGGCCTCAGAGTTTTAATCTTGCATGTAGCTCACGATGGTTGCAAGGTGCAGAACACATTTCAAAAACCACTATAATATCTCTATCCAATGTTTATAGATTGTTTGTGGGTTTAAGCGTATGTTTGCGAGTGAGAAAGAGCCGGCAAGTGAAAATGGGAAGCAGCGCCTGGAGGGAGAGACTTGTGTCTGCTGCTCTCTACTCGGGCAGAATTTAAATCAGCTCGGCCCCACCCTAACATCTTACACATTCTCTTTGAAGAGCTGTTCAGTGCCTGCGTGCTACTCTAACATTTAGTAACAGCTCAGCTGTAAGAGAAATAAAGAGACCTGAAGATCAGAATAAGACCTTTTTTAATGGTGCACACATCTGTCTGTATGATTATGTTGTAAAAAGAGTAAATTTGCATTCATTTACTACTTTATTGTTAAATAGTCAAGTCAAGTCACCTTTATTTATATAGCGCTTTTTACAATACAGATTGTATCAAAGCGCTTCACAGTGATAACATGAAAACAATATAACAAAGTTTGTTTCTAAAAGAAATTGCGTCAACGTCCACCTTAAGTAAGGCAGATCAATAATATTATTGAATATTAAATGTCCCCAACTAAGCAAGCCAAAAGCCAAGGCAACAGTGGCAAGGAACCAAAACTCCATCAGGTGACAGAATGGAGAAAAAAACCTTGGGAGAAACCAGACTCAGTCGGGGGGCCAGTTCTCCTCTGGCCAACGAAGGAACAGTGCATGATTCGGGCAGCATTACAAGTCAGATTGGATCGGAACATTTAGAGTATTTTTTGGAAGTCCAAGTATGCACGCCGGTCTTAAGACGAGTTGTTGAGGATCAGTGCCGTCCACCATAGAGAGTCCATATCGCCCGTGTTGAGTCGTCACTTCATAGGCTTTGTGATTGGAGCATCTGAAGTCTCCGTGAGAGGCTGGATACAAACTGGAGCTGACGAACGCCATTTTCTCGGGACTCGCGTCCCGAGATAACAGCAGAAAAGCAAAGGGAAAATAATTAGCGTAGCTGCTGTTCATAATGATGATTTCCATAACACAGGCGTAAATGACAAAACATGAAGACAGTGACTCTTGCGTCCCAAAATCACCCCCCTCCGTCCCCCACTCAACTCAGCCCAGCTTACTGACCTCTACGTCCCTCCTGCTGCTGAGACCTAACCACAATCTCACAATCTCTCCGCAGCCCAACCATACGCGCCAACCCGTTGACTAAGGCTGTCGAGCCCCACTGGTGCGTGAATAGGCAGTTTCAGTGGACAACGGTTCCGTATGGCATACTACCTACCGCAACACAATATCTGCCCAACCACCCGTCATTCACGCAATATACAGGAACGTAATGACTGCAAATACTATGCAACCTATACAGATAACCTACAGTCTCTTCAAGTTTTATAGTATTAAATGCATTTGATCTGATTCAGCAGTATTATAAAAGGTAAGCATTATGTAAATGCTTGGCTAAAAAGATGCGTCTTTAATCTAGTTTTAAACTGGGACAGCGAGTCAGAGCCTCGAACAATATCAGGAAGGCTATTCCAGAGTTTAGGAGCTGAATGTGAGAACGCCCTCCCTCCTTTAGTGGACTTGGATATCCTAGGAATGACTAGAAGCCTCGAATTTAGTGATCTTAAAGAACGCGATGGATTGTAGGGCGATAGAAGGTCCATTAAATACACAGGAGCTAAACCATTTAGGGCTTTATAGGTCAGTAATAGTACTTTGTAATTGATACGGAACTTGATAGGTAACCAGTGTAGAGATGATAAAATTGGTGTTATATGATCATATTTTCTTGACCTAGTAAGAACTCTAGCGGCTGCATTTTGCACTAACTGTAGCTTGTTTATTGAGGATGCAGGACAACCGGCTAATAAAGCATTACAGTAATCTAGTCTCGAGGTCATGAATGCATGAACTAACTTTTCTGCATCGGAAACAGATAGCATGTTACGTAATTTAGCAATGTTTCTAAGATGGAAAAACGCTGTTCTTGTAACATATGAAATATGATTTTCGAAAGACAATTTGTGGTCTAGTTTAACTCCCAGGTCTTTTACCGTAGAGGATAAAGTAACAGGACATCCTTCTATATTAAAGTTGTATTGTAAGTGGTTTTGTGGATAGTTTTTTGGACCAACAAGTAATACCTCCGTTTTATCTGGATTTAGTAGCAGGAAATTATGCGTCATCCAGCATTTTATATCTTTAAGACACTGTCAATTTTGATGAGTTAGTGTTTTCATCTGGCCGTGATGAAATATATAATTGAGTGTCATCAGCATAACAGTGGAAATTAATTCCATGTTTTCTTATAATATTACCAAGTGGCAGCATATATATTGAGAATAGCAGAGGGCCTAACACCGATCCTTGCGGCACTCCATAGTCTACTGACGTTATCTTCGATTTTTCCCCATTTAAACAAACAAAATGGTAACGGTCTGATAAATACGATCTGAACCAGCTTAATGCCTGTCCCTGAACACCAGTGTAGATTTGTAGTCGATCCAAGAGTATTTTATGATCGATAGTGTCAAACGCAGCACTAAGATCGAGTAGAACTAATATTGAGATACAGCCTTGGTCAGAAGCTAAAAGTAAATCATTTGTAATTTTAACTAGCGCAGTTTCTGTGCTATGATGCGGTCTGAATCCTGACTGAAATTTTTCATATATCTCATTTTCTTGCATGAAAGAGCACAATTGAGCGGACACAGTCTTTTCTAGTATTTTAGACATAAATGGAAGATTTGAAATCGGTCTGTAATTTGCTAAGTTATTTGGATCTAATTGCGGTTTCTTAATGAGAGGTTTTATTACTGCCAGCTTGAATATTTTTGGAACATGACCTAAAGATAAAGACGAGTTAATAATATTAAGAAGAGGCTCTTCCACTACAGGTAACACTTCTTTCAGAAATTTAGTTGGTATTGGATCTAATAAACATGTTGTTGGTTTAGATGCAATGATAAGTTTATTTAGCTCTTCCTGTCCTATAGTTGGAAAGTGGTGTAGTTGTTCTTGAGGGGCGATAATTGAGGCTGAATCATAAGACACCATAGAGGATTGTACATTTACAATTGTGTTTCGGATGTTTTCAATTTTCTCATTGAAGTAGTTCATAAAATCATTACAGCTATACTGTAACGGAATAATTTGCTGTAAATAGTCAGTGGATCATTTGGATTGGATAGGATACAGGGCTCCAGACTAACTTTTCCACTGGTTGCACTGGTGCTACCAACTTTCTCAGTTGGTCGCACCAGCATATGATTTGGTCGCACCTTTTTTTTTTGCTACATGCCATGGGATTAATCAATGCATGCTGATGAATAGTGGTTTTAATGGACAAAGGCTAGCAAAGGCTTTCTGGGTTGCAGCAGAAATACCTGTAATATATTAATTATCATTGCCAAATTTCAGGATTTTCATGGATTTTGGACAGTAATTTTAATCTGTAATTTAAGCATTTTACATTTGAATTATATACAATCTATCTATTTACATTTGAATCATATTCTATCTATCTATCTATCTGTCTATTATCATCTTTCTATCTTTTAAAAATCTTTAAACATTCAAATGTATGCATTACATTTTAAAAGATTAGAGTATTATAATAAACTGATACAGATTTTTCGTTATCAAAGTCTATAGTTGTAACAAAAAGCAGAAATCTCACACTCCTTACCTTCTGCATTTTATAATAATTTCCTTTTCCTCTGTCGAGCGATCATGAGAGTAATCGCTCAACAGAGGAAAATATAACCGCTGAAAAGACGTAGGAGGAAGGGGCTCTGTGTTTCGTGAGACCATTTTTATCATTTTTATATGCCTTAATTCGTGAATTCGTAATTGGCGCGTTTCACCATCAGTGTGCTATGCGCGTGACGTCTACGTTCGTCAATAAATAAACTGCACGTGTCTTGCGGAAGAAGATTGTAGACGGAACTTCTCTCCGTTAATGTCTATGGCGAGTCACGCAGGCACTGGGCTACTCCGCAGCCGAGACGACCCCGGGATAAAAAAGTCCGAATATAAACACTTATTATAGGCGTACCGTAGTGATTCAGAATAAGTCAAAAACACGATTTGGAAAATGGATTCTTGATGTAGCCTACTCGTTCATTTTGAACATAAGTTACGGACTGCAGCAGCTGATACAACGGCGTTCTGTTGCTCAAGCGTCCACTCGCACAAATGCGACCACATAACATTTTAACTCGCACATTCTAGTGATGGCCGGTTCGTGAACGAATCGTTCTTTTGAACCGGTTCTTTTTAGTGAACCGGTCGAACCAGTACACTAAATCGGACTGAATCGTTCGAAACAGTTCGCGTCTTGCGTCAGTGCTGATACACAAGTTACTAAAGTTACTCACTTTCAGACATGCCTGACAGTCCCTCTGACTCGAAATAAACCAATATCCCGGAGTATATTTCACTCCAGTAAATCCAACAGTTTGAAACGTGTTGTTTTTGAGAGAAGTGATGAGCACGAGCAGCTGATACTGCGCAATGCGCATGCGCGTGCTACCTAACGCACATGTACAGCGATTATCGGATCACCAGTACAGAACCGAGAACTGTTTCTTTCGGACACGTTCGACATAATGAGAACAACTGATCGATGAGCTGAGCATGCGTGCAATTTTTTTCTGAGGGACGAAATGTACCTTTCTTAAGTATTTATTTAGTTGAACATCATAATGTTGGAAACATGTTTATCACATAATTACTGTATTATCACTGTATTATTTTAAAGTTTGGAAACACAATGAATGGATTGTAAACCTGTCAAATTAAACATTTATTAAAATAATATTTTCAGGAACAGCTCATTTAATTTCTAAGTAAGTTGATATAAATAGTTGACGTAAACTCTTGCCAAAGTTTTAATGGTGCACACTGCACAGTACTGCTTAGTAAATGTTTATAATGTGTTAAAACATAACGTATTAAACATATTGGAGAAGAAAGACATGCATCGATTTTTTTAGTTTTGTCGACTATATTCAGGTTTCACCAGTTCTCAGCTCAGCACACAGCCTATGCTACGGTTCTCGAGTCAAGAACTGGTTGTTGCAGTTCTTGAATCACCAGTACAGAACCGAGAACTGTTTCTTTCGGACACGTTCGATACGGAGAACCGATGAGCTGGAGATACTGAGCATGCGTGATAGCACCGTCTCTAAACAGAACTTTCTTTCGGCCAACTGATGATGTGCTGATGAGCACGCAGCACGGGTGAACCGAGGACTTAAATGAGGGGCCGAATTCGGCGAAATGTAAGTTTATTACAAATAAAATGATGAAGACCACTTATGCACTTATTTAAGACATGTTAAACATCCGCGTTTGTACATCGCCTGTAGGCTACAGGATTCGTTTGCAAAATGTAAATGTAAGAAACTTATCCAAGAGGATTATGACGATGAGTACTATTATTTAAGTGAAGTTATGATTACAAATGCCTTTAATTTAAATGTATTTGTATCTGCCGGGATGATATAATTGACGTCATTACGCGAGGACGTAAAAGAACTGGTGAACCGGTTTTTTGAACCGGTTCATTGAAACGAACTGTCCGAAAGAACCGGTTCGCGGAAAAGAACCGAACTTCCCATCACTAGCACATTCTCAAAAAAATTTGGTCGCAGTCTGGAACCCTGGGATAGGTCCCTGGTGCCTTTCAAACAGCTGTGATTTCCCCCTTCATTCAGCACTTCTCCTCTGTGCTAGACAGTAAAGAATCACTTGATCCCATGCTGTCCAGTTATTATGACCATGTTGACACATTGACCCCCTGTATATACTGTTCAAAAGTTTTGTGTCAGTAAGATTTTTTTTATCATTATTATTATTATTTTTCAATATAATTTTATTCGGGAATAATGCATAAACTCGATCAAAAGTGACAGTAAATGCATTTAGAATGTTACAAAACATTTTTATCTTTTCTATTCATCAAAGAATCGTGTAAAAAGGTTTACACACATTCAACAGCAACTGTTTACAGCTTTGCCATCATAGTATACATTTTAAAATATATTAAAATAGAAAAGTTATTTTAAATTGTAATGTTTCACAATATTACTGTTTTTACTTCATTTTTGATCAAATAAATGCAGCTTTGGTGAGCATAGGAGACTTCTTTGAAAACATTTAAAAAATTTACCAACCCCAAACTTTTGAGTTTTTGGTCCATTTTTTGGTCCAGCTGATCAAACTTGTACTTTTGATTAATTTAATTTTGAATCAAACCAGACAATTTTATGTATGGTTCTAAAGATACCTTTTCCCTATATTCAAAATCCCTATTTTGAGTGTGACCAGGAAGTAAAATGCTGTCATGTCACTATACTTTTATGTCATGATTATCTAATTTTCTTAGGCTTCTTCTGTACTTGATGTACTTGATGCTGAGTCTTCTGTACTTGACATTTCAAACTCTTGAAACGTGGCATTATAACGGCTTTATATTGAGCACACATCATCTGTGTTTCTGTTGCTTTGCAGCAAGATGTGGAGAAGCTTACAGACATTGAAAAACTCTACCTCTATCTCAAGTTGCCTTCTGGACCAAGCAGTGGCATTGAGAAAAAGTGAGTGATCTTATGGGTTCTACCAAACTACACCCAGGCAAAATCAAATACAAAATGAGGGCAATGGAACTTTTCACTAATGCTTTCATCATCTTTTTCCATATTATGTTTTGCTAATGGCAGGAGAAAAACATCAGCAAAATAGTATCTGTGGCTAGCAACTATTCTGTTGTTCTAATTGTACTGTTGAATTCTTTTCTATCAGTGAGCAGAGCGCCATGTCATCAAGTCGTTCCCAGCAGATGCATGCATTTAGCTGGATTCGGAACCATCTTGAGGAGCACCCTGAAACATCACTGCCTAAACAAGAAGTCTATGATGAGTACAAGTAAGCCAGGAATTCTGGGCCATCTTGCTTTATACATAAACATTTCAGCCAGAGTTGGTTCAGGTTTAAGTGTATGGAGAATGTACTGCAAGTATTTTTGCACAGAGCTTGATATACTTTTGTTTTGTTTTCTGTGAGTGGTCTCTGTGCAAATTGTAATTGATTTATTTTACATGTGTGCTTCTCAGGAGTTACTGTGATAGCCTGGGCTATCATGCTCTCAGTGCTGCAGACTTTGGAAAGATCATGAAGAACGTCTTTCCCACCATGAAAGCGCGGCGACTTGGCATGCGAGGCAAATCCAAATATCCTTCAATGGAACTTTTTGTAACAATCCCATCCTACCTTTTCCCAGTCCCCCAAAGCAGACACACATACACGTTCCTGTCCCTGAACTCTGTGTACTAAAGCATCTGTTGCTGTAATTCATGTAGCTGCTAAATATAGATCAGAAATCGTATCAAAATAAACTTCCGTGTCCTTGAACAGTTTTGCTGTATAGGAAACCTGTTTACTATCGGCTGCCAAATGCGGACCTTCAAAAGACATTCGGCAAAGTGTTCATTAATTTCTGTACAGCCTTGTTTTACAGTGGAGATCATTTCTCTTTTGTGCTCTGTTAGGAAGTACAGGCTATAGTATTGCTACTTTATAACTTAAAAGAAAAAAAAAATCTAATTCATAGAAAAAGTCAAATTTGACTTTGTTCTTGATTTTATTTTGAGGTTTTTAATAGGTGATATGAATCTAAATGTATGTTTTTATTTTAGTGTTTTGTTAAAAGATACCATAATAGTAAGCAACATAACAACAACATGTCTTTAGCTGTTACGTCTCAGAAGAAAATCTCAGAAATTATTAGGTTGTGTAACTGTGGTCATTGTTTTTTTGGTGTTGGGTAAGGCAGGATTGAAAGTGCATTCGTGAGTGTGAATATTATTTTTAATTTCAGTGTGGTGCGTCACTGAAATAAACCATGCTTGTTGTTGACGGTTGCTACTGCAACGGAAATCCAATCCTTACTAACTCTAATGCCCAAGAAAGCAACTCCAGTAAAGGACATCTTGTATTTTCTTATGCACGAGAATTGAATCTAAGCTTTTTGGTGATTTGATTTTTCCAAACAATACTGTAGTTGCCATATCTTTAAGGTTTTTGATGGTCATGTTTGATGTAATAACATACACCGTGTACATCTAGGAACAAAAACTGGAAAATATAACAGCTTTCATTCTAAGCTGTGTGACATGTTCATGTGACAAAGGTACAATTAGAGTTCATGAGATCGAAAACCCACTGTATGCCTACATATGGTCTCTTTTCTTACCCAAACTTTTCATACTGAAGAGTGTAGATGCATTAACTCTCAAGTACTGGGATGATGTACTTTTTGTTTGGTGTGAAAGCTCTACGAATGACCAACATCTCTGCCCCGCATGGGCCGTGTTAGCCTCACACTAGTAATTTTTTCCATTTGAATTCCAGTGTTGACAAACATTTATCAATTAATAAATAATTTATGTTCAGTGTGTTATTTGCTTCACACCAAAGTGATTTAATACCTTTTTTGATATGTGGAAATCCAAGCACCTTTTCTTGGTATAATGGACAGATGTATTTCCTTGACTTCTGTGAACATATTGCTATAGTGGACTTAGGAAGAAGGCTTGTGTACACATGCCATCTCTTCCCAACCTAGATCTTCACAAATCAGGTGATGGGGTGAGTAAGTTACTACTCTTTTTTTTTTTTTTTTTACTCATCTTTTCTTGTCTTATCTCTGATTCGCTGCAATTTTATCACTCTTACCATTATAATAATATTAAACATCTCAAATACCTAAAAATTGCATGTGTGAAAGCCTAGAAAATTTGTGCTGATTTTTCATTGTCAGTGTGAAGTGTTTGAAGCTACTGGTCAACTGTCAAGTGCAGAAGATGAGGTGCGCATTGCCGCATGTGGGTTGGTGTGCGAGTGGGCACAGAAAGTGCTGAGTCGGCAGTTTGACAGCGTTGACGATCTGGCTCGGTTTCTTTTGAACAGCCACTACATTGGAACTAAGTCTGTGGCTGCTCTTACTGTGATGACCGGTTCCCCCTCAGGTACAGTAAACTTGTAACAGCCCAGCACTTCACTCCATGTACCTACACTTGGAAATGTCTCCACCTTGTGGCTAGCAAACACAAGACAAACCTAAAAATAAGTGCATATGTTTCTTGGGAAAATGTATTTAATTTATTTTTTAATGTTGTCATAATTCTACAACTGATTCTCTTTTTTCCCACAGGAGCAAAGATGTCCATTCAGTCATCTGCATTCGCTCCCACAGCCGATGCACACTCATTCCAGCCTCAGGTTAAAACCCTGGTCTCACCCTCAGTAGATGCCAAACAGCAGCTACAAAGGAAGATACAGAAGAAGCAGCAGGAACAGAAACTACATTCTCCACTCCCTGGTGAAGCTCAGGCCAGGAGGGTAGATGGGGGCATAACTCCCGGGGGAGGGACAGGCATACCTTGTGGAAGTCCTGCTCTTCTTTCGCCTCAACCTATTGGGATTGTGGTTGCAGCTGTTTCCAGCCCCATCACGGTAAACTACGATTTTTACACAAAATTACAAAAATATCAAAAAAGTTCACATTTTAATTTATATTATAGTAGTTTTATAAATAATTTAATATTAACACCTATTTATCTAATATTTATTTAACTAATGTTTCTCTTATTTTCCTTTTTGTATTTCATGCAGGTTCAGAGGAGTAAGCAGTTAACGTCTCCTAGCCCTCTTCCTATGGTAGCTGCAGACAGTAAAGTTCTTCCTGTAAACTTTCAAGTGGTTACCCAGTCAGTGCAGCCTGTTAAGCAGTGCCCCAAGACGCCTCATAACATCCCAGCTAGTCCTGTAAGCGACCGGTCAGCCCGACAACGGTATGCCCAAATCCTGCCCAAACCATCTGCCTCAAGTGGCATCACCCTGCGCTCGCCAACCCTGCTTATCACCAACAGCCCCCTCAAGCCGGTAATGTCGACGCCGCACATCAGTTCGGTCAATGTTGTCAAAATGACGACCATATCTCTGGGCTCTAATGGCAGTGGTGGTACCAACACACCAGCAGATACCCCTACCAGCTACAAAGTCAGACCTTCATCTGCTGGAGTTGCCAGCCTCAGTGATGATCCACAGCCAGTTACGCGTGTTCGCAGTGGGTCTATAGCTGCAATGTCATCTGTTTTGGCAAGATCCGGACGTTCAACCACAATGCCTGTCATTGACACTAAAACAAATATCGAAGCCATAATTGGAGGTGGTCAAGAGCAGGGTGGCACTAGTAGGCTGGCAACTACTTCAGACTCAGTTGGTGGTGTACAACGGTCAGGAATTCTTAAACCCAGAGCGACTAGCGTACCTACTCCTCTTGACAAGGGCTCTCTGGGATTGTACATAGGGACCAAATGCAATGGGAGGACACTCCTTAGTGCCAATACTCTGGCTGCTGGCAGTAATAATACATTTAACACTAACGAAAGCACTTTGTACCAAAACACAAGCAGCACTCAGTCAATCAGCAGTAATGCAGTTGTGACGTCACCCAAAGATGTAGTGTTGGCATCCAAGAGCCCTCACAAGAGACCTGGCTTATGCACTGATTTGAGCCCAACACCTGTTAAAAAAGCCCACATCTCTGTGCTATCAGCCAGTGGATCCGATGAACAGAAGTCTGAAATAATGATGAAGCAATTTCCAAGATCATGTACTCCAATCAGGCCAGAAAGTGCACCTCTTACAGCCATAGGCAAAGCTACTGCAGCTCCGGTCAGGAATACTGGCTTCCAGACAATTCGCAGGCCACAAAGCACCTCCCAGGGAAGATGGGAAGGAGCTTCATCAGTTGTGGATTATAGAGTTCCTGTCCCCTCTTCATCAAGTCAGGATACATCAGTAGGGAACACCATGTTTCAGACTGTTAGCAGGCCGCGAAGTATCTCCCAAGGGAGATGGGAAGGATCTTCAACAGGAATTGAAGGTAGAGCTGAGGTCACCCGTACTGTTAGTGCTCCAGGTCAAGCATTGCTACAACAAGTAACAAAAAACTCAAAGAATTTGCTTCTAGATCAATCCGACTCCTCCTCTGTATATGAACTGAAGCGTGTGTTTTGGGATAGTGAGCCACAAGATGGCACTCAACAACATCAAGAAGTCTATGGTCCGCAAATGGTGTCTGAGCCAAAGCAAATGTCCACCCCAGTGATGGAGCATGTTCCTGCGATTGCGCAACCCTCTCCTGCCAACCAACAGGCTCAGATGATTGACTATGGAACCCAGGCCAACGTTGGCTACTACCCCTTTAATGATGATGACATGACCCAGGATAGCATTGTTGAGGAACTTGTTCAAATGGAAGAGCAGATGAAAATGAACAATAGCATACAAAGTTTCAGCAACTGTGTGGATATTTCACTGCAAGGTCAGCATCAAACCATGCAAACTACCATAATGTCTACCTTCCAGACTAACACCCTGTACTACAGCTCTGCTCATAGCAGCAGCACCCCAATCCAAACACCCACTCCGACACCTACTCCCACTTCGGAGATAATGGGAAACGGCCAGGGATTGATGCACGAAAGCCCCTGTTTGCGCCTAGCCCCCACCACTCCGGTCGACAGTGCTCTTGGAAGTAGTCGACAAACTCCTATTGGCACGCCACACTCCAACTGCAGCAGTAGTGTCCCACCCAGCCCAGTGGAATGCAGGAACCCTTTTGCATTTACTCCGATTAACTCCAGCATCACTGGATACCACGACGGAATTACTGTCTCCTCGAGCCCTGTCAAGCCCATGCAAAGACCAATGGCAACGCATCCAGATAAGACTAAACTGGAGTGGATGAACAGTGGGTACAATAACAGTGGTGGGAACTCTAACAATTGCATTAGCATTCTGCCCAGCTACCAAGACCTGGTAGATGACCACTTTCGAAAGCCTCACGCCTTTGCCATCCCGGGCCAGACCTGTCAACCGCAAAGCAGACATCATGACACGCATATCAGCCGCTTGACACCCATTTCACCTGTCCAGCAGCAAGTGGCAAGCATGGCTAGCCTCAACAAGAAAGAGGGTTTTGCTGTCCCAGCACCCCTTGACAACAAAGCCAGTACCACCTCAGGGTCTGGAACATTTCGTTGCCGCAGCGTTAGCCCGGCAGTCAGGCAGCGCAACTTGAGTGGGACTCAAGCTCCCAATGTTCCCCACTCTGTGGTCTCTCCTTTCAACTCACCTGTAACACCTGAAGTGCTAAACATCTTTTCTAACTTTGACCCTGATGTAAGTGTCAGCAGCATGGCACAGAGGAGTCAGTCCGTTCCAGTCACCGTGATGATGCAGTCTGAGGTTCTACCCATGCAATCAGGCCAGCAGATTAATGCCAAAAATATCACCAATGTCCTCATCAGCAAAATGGATGTCGATGGAGATGACTCTGTACGTGGCCTAGGAATCAACAACATGCCGTCCAACTACACTGCCCGCATGAATCTCACCCAGATTCTGGAGACCACCACAGTGCCCAGCTTTCCTGGTAGTGCCAGCCACCAAGCTCTGATCTCACCTTGTTCATCAGCCTTTGAGTCCCAAAAGCCTGGTTACCTCATGAAAAATGCCAGGGAGAAGCCGATGAGTTTCTCTGTAGACGAAAGCCAAGCACAATCAGCCTCAGGGGAGCACCAGCCGTCACAACAGCAACAGCACTTAGGAAGACGGCAGCTCCTTGGGCAGGAACAGCAGAGTCAGGCCATACTGTTGCCTCTACAGCAAAACCTCCAACAACATCAGCACCAGCAACCATTGGATTTAGACCGAACTGTTAAAGATCTTTTAAATGAGGAAAGCTTGAATGCTAGATCACAGCTTGTGGGTCAAGGATCAAAGCTCAGTGCTGGGGGTTCAGAGTTTCCCAGCGATATGCGACTAACCTCTGAGCTCACCGGTGGCATAAATGACTTAAATACATTGGACACCAGCCTTCTTTTTGACCCTAGTCAGCAGCCAGGACAATATGAAGACTCAACACTGGAGGAACTGAAGAATGACCCACTTTTTCAACAGATTTGCAGCGAGACTGTGAATTCTGCTGGCTTTGACTGGTTGGAGAGTAAAGACCAGGCAACAGTGGAAATGTTGGGTTAATTTGTGCTTTTGTTTTGTTTTTATATTTGTATAGGTTTCTATGTATGCATTTTTGAAATCACATTGGTGTATGTATTCACCTCATTGTTGTGCACCACCTACTACAGTAAGCCCCTGGACATCATGATACAGGTCCATATTGAAGTGCCAGGCTGAACAGAAATTATTGTGCTTTCAAAATTGTTGGGTTTTTGTCTCAATGGTTAGTGCAACACAGTCTAACCGGGGAGTGCTGTCACATTTTGCCGCCTCTTTCCCACCAGTTTTGTAAAGAAAACCCACGTCAGAGCTTTACATAAGGAGTCATCAGAAAGCTTTTTTATGCCTCAACGCTGTTTCGTGCATTAATTTACGCAACTTTTGTATAATCCTTTGAACATTTTGCAGTCAAAGGGCATTGTATTGAAAATTGGAAAATAAGAATTTCCTTTTAACCCTTTATCTTAAAGAAAGTTATTTGTATTTTGAGGTTACACCAGCTGTATGGGGTACTTTACCTCATCTAATTAGCTTTTGTTTCACTCTGTTAAGAAAATCGGTGCTTCCATTTGCAGTAAACCATAATAAGTGACAACTTTGAACCTATTACTGTAACATCTGTATTGTCCTTCAGTAAACAAAGAATAAGGGAAGATCGCATCAGCTTTGTTAAGCTTTCAGGTGATGCTTAATATTATAATATTTCAACTTATACCAGCAGCAGCTGTTCAAAAAGTAATAACTTGTTGGCTCACATTACAAATTCTATTTGTGTGTAATAAGATAAGTGATATTTGCAGCTTCATTCTTATTGCCACTGTCAATTGGGATGTATGCAGCTACTTGCACAAAAGTGTTGTTGTTGTTTTTTTGTTTTTTTTTACATTAGATGGCTGGTGATTTAATGTTCAAAATGAATAAATGAGTGCACTTTTGCTATTTAATGTTATACAGGTATATGCTAATATTTAACTAAATTGAAATCTATGAAATATGCTGTCCTGAGCTGCATCTCAGGTTTTCCCCAGTCTCTAAATTGAAAGAGATCATTCAGATTTTATCCCACAGAACAGGCTGTGATTTTCTTTTTTTTCTTTTCTTTTTTTATACACAATCATTGAATAATAATGGCACTGGTTATTGCACTAGCTGGCACCTTTATATTGTATTTGCAATTTGAATATGGCTGAGAAAAGGTCTCATTTTAAATGGAAAAATTAGAAGGAAAAATGGGGGAGGGTTAATAGTAACTGGTGAAACCAAAATGCCAAAGTGGATTATAGTTGTGGAAAAAAATTTTTTTAGGACAGTTTTCAAAACTATCTCAAATGTTTGTTTTATTGTCAACTATGCATTAATGAGGCTAAGAAAAAGTTGATTAGCCACATTTTGACTTCATATGAATTTCCCCCCAATTGATGCTTGTCATTTAGCAGTTTGCATAAATGATATTCATTGACGTATATATGCTCTCATGCACATGCCTCGTTTTGGCATTTTCAATGACTGTTTTCTACTTGAGCGCTTCATTCAGGAACTTATTTATAACATGCACTATTAAAGAGCCTTTACCCCTTAATCAAGATCGTACCAGCTGTAAAAACATCAGGAAACTGAAATTACCCAGAGATCACATTACTAATAAACGAACTCGGTGCTAATTTCAAAGCTGGAATGAAGACATTTAATTCAAATGGCCATTACTGTACCATGCTGTACTGACGCACTCGATAAGTAGACTGCTTTCAGAATATCAGAGCATACACTTTGTTTCTGAGTGTGGTAGTTATTAAAGTCCATCTTAGCCTTACTTCCATGCCAAAGACAAGTTTTGGAGTTACTGAGTAAATGTTGAAGTAATTCTACCTTTTTAGTATCACCACTTTCAAATTGAATTATTACCCCAGCTTTTAAGGTACATGTTTTAAAATGAATTTGTGGAAATATCACCCAGGTTGAAATGGGGCCAAGATTGTGGGGTTGAAAAGGGAATTTGTTTTGTGAATGCATAGTGGCATTTGTATAAGACCACTGTAGCACTTGAATTTTATCTACTGATCATGTCAGACTTCGTA
This sequence comes from Rhinichthys klamathensis goyatoka, assembly GCF_029890125.1. NCBI lineage: Eukaryota > Metazoa > Chordata > Actinopteri > Cypriniformes > Leuciscidae > Rhinichthys > Rhinichthys klamathensis. The sequence goes on from NW_026606756.1 coordinate 698,426, forward strand.
CTTCTGGTATTTGTAGCAGGACGATTCTTATGGGATGAAGAAAGTGGACTATTGAACTTCTGTTTGTGACGCGCTGTAAATAAGCTCCATTTATAAAAGGGAAAAAAATAACAATGTATTACCAGTTTGACTAACATTCATATTGATAATAGTGATCAATGGTCCTTGACAGTTTTTTGTTTTGTTTTTGTTACAATTAATAGTTTACACAACTAGACATCTCTTGTATAGATATAGATGTGTGTGTTTTAATTTTCAAGCATTGTTTTCTATTTATTATTAATTGGTTTCCAGTGTTTTTTTTATTGCATTTTGCATTTTTTTTTGCAGAAGAGTGCTTTTGTGTGTGAATATAGCATGGATTTTAAAATATGTGGTTTTATATGATAAGATTGCATATCTTTTTCTTTTTTTGATAAACGGGGATCTAGCAGTTAACACTGGAAATGTAACAACTGGAAATTCGTAAAGTTCTAGTGGTTCCTTTTATTGCACTAATTTCTTCAATGAGCTTCTTTGAGAATTTCAGTGCAATACATGAAGCCTCAGTAGACTGTTTTGAAGAACTACTTTTTGGAAAAAAAGATTCAAGTAAAAAAAGAGTCCTATGAGGATCTTGGTGAGAAGTACTTACATGTAAATAAGTGAAAGCAATTAAAATGTTTAATAAAATAATTTGAACGTTTAATAATCGAACGTTCATTACATTATCAAAATCGTAAATATGCATTTGTTCAGAATCACTGTACATAAATGTCATGACTCTTTATAGTAACATAAGAATTTCTGTTCAACAGAAGAAAGTTCACTCGTTTAATTGTTTTGAAATAACTCAGACAATGACTGGTGTTCATTTTTTATTTTATTTTTTACATTTATTTTAGGTCTTCATGTACTATTTCCTTCCGCTTAAAGTATGTGTGTGAACATTTGTTTTTGAACAAGCACTACTATTTCTACTTTAATGAAGAGGCAGGCCAGAATTGTGACTGTATTATTCACTGACCTGGTAAAACTTACCGTTTCCCGTGTCTTTCTTTCTTACCTTTGCTATTTCCTATGTTGTTATTGTTTATGTACAGACTCTTTATGATAGTTTGATAAATTTAAGACATTTCTGCAAGATTTTGTTCATTCTTTTGTATTAAAAGTGCTTACTGATGTTGAGATTTTTTTTTTTAAGTGGTTTTAAAAACCAATAAACATTTTGTAAAGTATTGCAAATATTCTGTTGTCTGTAGATTACGTTACTTGTATCTAAAACGGTTCCAGGCAATCTAAAAGGCCTGGTTGGCTTGTGTAAAAAAAAGTGTTTAACAAAATCTTTTTTTTAAAGATTCATTTAAATCATTCTATGTAAAGAATACTAACAGTTGTCCAGAGGGCTGTTCCATAAAACAAGATTAGAATACAAACCAGGCTTATTTTGGTTAGTCAGACTTATTGTTGGTTGATTATGTTTCATAAAGCAAACTTAAAATAGTTCAAACTCAGTTACTGTGGAAACTTATGCTGGGAAACTAACCTGGTCCAGGGCAGGCTAACTGCCTGAGTTTATACACTCTTCCTCTAACACTGACCACCAGGAACACAATGATATTACCACTGACACTCGCGCATACCATTATTTGACTTTATTAACCACTATCAGTCCAAAAATAAATATACAGTATACAGAAAATCAACTTAAATAAAGCTACAATGATAAATTATACAATATAGATGGACATGTTCTATTATATTGTATATTAAATTTTTATTCCTTTTGTGATTATACCCACCAACACATAAAAAAACCCACAATTAGAACAATAACCATGAGTACATAGTTAGACACTTTTACATATGAAAAAAGACAAAAACCATTAATAAATATTAATAAAAAATAATTTATTTTATTTTATTGGGGGGGGAGGTAAAATAAAATGTAAAAATAAAAATGTATTTTATTTGAAATAACATTTTATTTCAAAATTATAAAATTTTATTTAATAATTTTATAAAATAAAATTCCTTTATTTTATGGAATATTCTTTGATTTTAGAGTTGCCCATATCTTTTCAAAATGTATACTTTCGCTCTTAATTTCATGTTATCCTCGCCATAGTGTACTTTAGAAACTAAATCTAACCAATCATTTAAAACTGAGGATTCTTGTTTTCTCCAAAAAAATATATATATATTGCTTAAATTCTCAGCATTCTAAATAAGTATAAGTCATCTTTATTAATTAGCAGATCCTATACCCAAAACTATATTTATTATATTTGGTTTCTTAAAAATGTCTTAAAATCTTAAAAATACTTTAAAAAAAATTTAAGTATAAAATATAGGCTATGAGCCTATGAGTTTAATGAGCTATACGTTCACAACTTATCCAACATACTAAAGATGAATTATTATAGTTAGAAGATATTTCTGGTGTTATAAAATATCGCATATTAATTTTCCAAGCAAAATGTATATTTTAGTCTGAATTATTGCGCTCCTATTTGGAGCGCATGCGCGCAGCAGCGCTCGTTCAATGTGAAGTTTAGCAGCAAAATGGAAATATCTGCACCGCACGACTTTCTAACATTTACAGATGGAGAATATACCTGTGAAATGTAAGTTCTCTTACGAGAGGTTCTCTCGTACTGCGTAATATCTTACGCTAGGGGAAAACCTCTTTTCCTCGAGATATTGAAGCCAAAAAATTATCCTTAATTTTGTATTAATGCAAAACGCATTGCAACAGCAAGCAGACATAGGCAAGGCGGCTTAGCGCGCCTATTGGCTGGCCTGTGGCAATTGCAGCAGCCTATCGAGAGAGGCCATTCAGTGACAGTCCAATGAGGGCGCTTCGCGCCCATTGCGTCACGCTCCCGGCGTAACGGGCGTGGCCTAGCCTTATAAATACGGCTCGATGGGCTGATATACTCTGATTTTCATCTCTTCAGTGGAGCGTTCGCACCGACTGGATCCTGAGTGAGAAGCTGCGCCGTCGATATAGCTTTCTGTGTTACGAGCCCTTGCTGCTGAAGTCGCTGGCCTTCATCTCGCCGCCTTCAGCCGCCGTTCCTGCTACGCTATCCGGCGTTTCTATATCCTTTCATTGCTCTGTGTTGTGTGTGTGTGTGTGTGTGTGTGTGTGTTCGCCCCGCGACGCACACTTTACCTAAAAGAGCCGCGTCTTTTTCAAGATGCCTTCCTCTTGTAGCTCGTGCCGAGCCCTACTCAGTGACGGGGACCGCCATGTTATCTGCGTTTCCTGCCTGGGAGAGGGTCACGCAGCTCTCGCGCTCGCCGACGGCGGATGCCCTCACTGCGAGCTACTGCCAATGGTGACTCTGCGGACTCGCCTGGCATTCTTCACAGAGACTGCACTTCAGCCCGCTACAGTGCCGCGCCGTAAAAAGCGCCGTGCTCAGCGGGTCCCTGAGCCTCCTCGTTCCCGCGAATGCTCGCCGGTGCGCCCGCCAGCGTCGCTCTGCTCGCTCACTGACGGTCAGCGGCCGCGTCTGCTCGCAGCTCTCAGCCTCAGCCACCGCCAGCCGCCACTCCACAGCGCCGCCAGGCCCGGGACCATAGACCACGCTGTCACTCTGCAGGCCGCCGCCCCCCTCCGCGCGGGCCCCGGCCAAAGATTGAGATCAAGCCGAGGCCTCGAAGTCGTCCTAGCACGCCTAGGAAAACGACGGTGTTCAAGTCCCGCTGCGGCCGGATTTTCACCAAAGTTTCTCGCTCGTTCAGTTCCAAGAATTGTGACTGTCCCAGTGTATTATGCAGTAAACAAGTCAGCTCCACAGCCCGCTTGCCTGCACCCAAACGCCGTTTTTACGGCGACCCAGATAAATCAAATAAAGTTTGCAAATTCTGGTGTTCCGGCCTCGGCCGATGGTGTTATGAGTGTAATAAAAATGCCCACAAACCTGTGCCCATTTCTACACACAAACACAGCCCACCACAGTGCAGGGCTCGCACAAATAAAATCGACTCGTGTCGATTGTGCATCAGATGTAGTGAATGTGCCCACGTCCCAGTGCCCACAAACACTACACACCACATGTCCCACGGTTTCTGTAAAAACAAAACCAACACACATTCAGTCAGCTCAGGCCGACGGTGTTTTCAGTGCAGTGAAAGTCCCCGCTGTTACGCGCCCACATTCTCTCACGGACATGTTGAGCCCGACGGGGCTCGCCCCGTTCACTCTCCCTCAGCACACCGCTATAGGGGATTTGAGCGCGGCCAGGCTGCACGCCCCCATCGGCGCGCCCCCTGCCTCACACACTGTAAACACAGTATCTGTGTCAAAGCACACCGGAGCCCCCGTGCCGTCGTTAGATTACGGCCAAAGCCCGAATCGCATTCTACCCCTAGCTCTTCATGCGAAAGCATGGGCGCAGCTTCCCGGGGTATCAGAATGGGTGCTGAACACTATAAAAAGAGGCTATTCGCTACAGTTCGCTCGACGCCCCCGCCGTTTCACGGCGCGCGTCGAATCCACGGTCAAAACAGAAGTAGCACACCTACTTCAAGCCGAAATAGCGACACTTTTGAGCAAAGGGGCAATAGAGCCCGTGTCTCAAGCTCAAAGCGAAGGGGGTTTGTACAGCAGATATTTCCTGGTCCCAAAGAAAGACAGGGGTCAAAATGGTCTGTGTTCTCTGGATGGTGCAAAGCACACGGCTTTTCACCTCCTGACTGCGGGATTAAGGAATTTCTCTCCTTCCTTCAAGAGCTACTGGATAAGGGCAGAACCCCATCCACGCTCAAAGTATATGTGGCGGCTATAGCGGCGTTCACAGAACCTGCGACCGGCCGGTCACTGGGAAGAAATTATCTGGTCATCCGCTTCCTCGGGGGAGCTAAGAGGCTGAATCCTCCCAGACCCCCCTCAGTCCCCATATGGGACCTTTCCACGGTTCTGGAACCCATGAAAGGTGCCCCATTCAAACCAATCCGCTCGTCGGATATGAAACACCTGTCATTCAAAACAGCGTTTCTCATGGCTCTCGCTTCAGTAAAGCGCGTAGGGGATCTGCAAGCGCTCTTGGTGAGCGCGACATATCTGGAATTTGGTCCAGATGACTCAAAAGTCATACTCAAACCGAGACATGGATATGTTCCCAAGTCTCTCAATACACCGTTCAGAGCCCAGGTTATCTCCCTGTCTGCTCTGCCGGTCTGTAGCGAGGAAAGGGACGTGAGCTTCCTTTGCCCAGTCAGGGCATTAAGAGCTGATGTGTCTCGCTCGTCAGCTTTCAGACAGACTGAGCAGCTTTTCGTTTCGTTCAGCGGGCGTTCTAAGGGACTAGCCGCTTCGAAACAAAGCCTATCCAGATGGATAGTCGATGCCATAGCGCTGGCATACGCGTCATTGGGCCTCGAGTCCCCTATAGGCGTTAAAGCGCATTCCACGAGGGTATGGCCTCGTCGTGGGCTTGGTCTAGCGGAGTTACACTTCAAGATATCTGTATGGCGGCAGGCTGGGCCTCCCCGTCTACATTTATCAGGTTCTATAACCTGGAAGTTCCCGCCTTACAGGCCAAGCTGTTGTCGGTTAAATAAGTATTATCTGCCCCGAACTTCGGCTCAGAATGCTGCATCCGGTTGAGCACGGCTCGCGGCCGACTAAAGCTAACACGGGCAACTAAACCTGTGATTTTTTGCACAGTTCAGGCTGAATGGTTCACCCTGGCTGTGTGGAACACTTAAGTGACTAGCTCCCTATGCATCTAAATGTCATTGAGAATGATGCTTCCAGTCTCTCTTCTCGGACTCTGTGTGAGTCCCTGGTGATTGTGCACTATATGAGCCCCGGGCACATGCCCTTGGGACTTTGGTGTCGGATCCCAGCACGCACGGCGTTTTGCATTGTGTTCCCCTACCGTAAGATATTACGCAGTACGAGAGAACCTCCCGTAAGAGAACGTACTCGGTTACTAACGTAACCTTGGTTCTCTCTAGAGAGGGAACGAGTACTGCGTATCTTGCCGTGCATGCAGTACGCTGGTTCGCTTCAGCGATGAAAACTAGAGTATATCAGCCCATCGAGCCGTATTTATAAGGCTAGGCCACGCCCGTTACGCCGGGAGCGTGACGCAATGGGCGCGAAGCGCCCTCATTGGACTGTCACTGAATGGCCTCTCTCGATAGGCTGCTGCAATTGCCACAGGCCAGCCAATAGGCGCGCTAAGCCGCCTTGCCTATGTCTGCTTGCTGTTGCAATGCGTTTTGCATTAATACAAAATTAAGGATAATTTTTTTGCTTCAATATCTCGAGGAAAAGAGGTTTTCCCCTAGCGTAAGATATTACGCAGTACTCGTTCCCTCTCTAGAGAGAACCGAGGTTACGTTAGTAACCGAGTATGTTTTGCACTGAGGAAAAAAACATGTCTCAAACGCATAAAACAGCACAAAATGCTGTTTGATGGTGGATGGATTTGATCCATGATCGACCTCTAGGGCTGCTTAAGGCTATGTTTACACGGAAACGATCTGAAGAGAAAACGCAAAAGTGGCGTTGCGTTATCACTTTTTATTCTGCATTTAGACGAGCGTTATGGTTGGGAAATCCGCGTGCATATGGTGACGCAAAAGTGTGTGAAATTCGATGTAGTATGCACTCCAGGCGGCTAGGTGGCAATGTGAAGCACTGCCACACAACAACACCAATATCTTAGAATATTTTGTACAACTGCTGAAAAGACTCTTGTATGTTTTTCAGAGCTGCTAGGGCAACTTGAAGGTCTGACGTATGGAAATAATCTGACATGTTGGTTGTTATTTTCCTGTACTGGCGCATGCATGTGACGTAAACACGTACGCGACCCACCGTGAGCAGATTTGCGTTTTTACCGTTTAGACGGGAACGCGACGGTGGAGCGTTTTTTAAGATTTGGTGGTTTCACTTTTTTGCGTTTTTAAGCCCCCAAAACGCCGTTGCCGTGTAAACGAAAGGCACATCCGATAAAATATTTTTACGTTTTCACCCGGAATCGTTCTTGTGTAAATGGGGCCTAAGAAATGCGTGCACACGCAATTATCTAGACTAGATAAACCTGGATCAAATTAGTGGGATTGCGTGAACTTAAATTACCTTTTATGAAACCGCTTTTGACCCAATTTATTTATTCAAGTCAGGTGTTAATCCCCCCTTTTCTTAGCGTCTTTTATAAAACAGCCCTCTGGTCATAGGTCAAAAACAAACAATAGTGGTGGGCAGATGAGGCTTCGTGAAACAATGAAACAGTTGAAGCAAATGTGCCATATTGTGTCGAGGCTTCGAAACAATCCGACACCCGTCTCAACGGTGACACCTAGTGGTCACTTGCAGGTGTTGATCTGAAACAACCTTGACAACGAGCCATTAAAAAATTTGTTGTTTTTTTATTATTGTATTTTTCTAATATGTGAAGCTTGTAACCTGTGCTCCTCACTGTGCATAATGTTATTTTGGTCATAAAAAAATAATATTAATAAAAGAAATCAAGCCACAATGTCTCACTTTTTTAATAGATTTTTATTCAAAAATATTAATTTCTCTGCTGTCGAATGACTTAGCCTACTTCTTTTTTTTACAGATAATTCCTCTCACAAGGGACACTTGTTGCTGGCATGAAAAGATATTTTTGATCCATAAATCTATTAGGAAAACCCAAATGATGTCTTGGCTGTAGATTGGGTACTCATATGTAGACCTATAAAATGTATATTCTCAAAATATTATATTATTTTGACAACATATTATATTATATTCACAGTGAAGCTATTTTTAACATGATTGGGACGTTAGGTTGTAGGGCTTAGGTTGACACAGGCCTTTGAACTTTCTAAACAGTGTCCCAACAGTTTGTTATTATATTTCAATTATAATTATATTTCAAACAATGCATACCTTGCTTAGATGGCCCAGCAGTGTCAGTAGCAGACCTAGGTACAGGGGGAATGCTACCATCATCTGCACCCTGCAAAATGGCAGGATGAGTGCTCCTCAAATGGCGCATCATGGATGATGTATTGTTGCAGTAGGCTAGCTGCCGATCACAATATCTCACTTTATTTGGGGTTTCCAAATGGAAATGCTCCCACACCACAGATGTACGGCATGTCTTCTGTGCAGCCTCCATTTTTATCTATCTATGCATCTATATATGCTGTGTATCTATATATATATATGTGTGTATCCATATATCTGTGTATCCATATATGTGTGTATATCCATGTGTGTATCCATCTATTAATCTATCTGTCTATATTTATATCTATGCATCTATTATGTACTCTGTACTCTGTCTGTCTCTAGCCTATCAGTCAATGTGTAAATTTAAATGTAAGCCTAAATATAAACAAATTGCACAATAAATGTCACTATATCACCAAAAATCCGCTATCTCAAAATCAAACTCCTCTCACAAAAAAACCCACGAGGTCAAGATTCGTTGACTTCACTTTTTTACAGATGTGCGATTGTGTGGTCTGTTCCCGGACCTGTCAATCAAACGCCGATTCGGCGGACTATGCCACCTGTCGAAACACTTGTGAAACACTTCGAAGCTTCATTTAGCCGTAGTCACGTGACATGGGTGTTTTGAATCACGCTTCGGATCAGTGGCCCTGTCCCAAATGGCACACTCCGGACTTGTGGACTTCCTCAGAGTCCACACTTCGGTGACGTCATGTAGTGCAGACCTACAGGGCCCTTAGCGCGAGTCCGCGAGGGCGCATTGAGAGGTATTTTTGGGACAGACTCGATCATCACGCCGGAAACAGGAAGACGGTCTGATTGTTGTTATGAACAGGAGCTACAGGTTCGGGGAAATATGCTGCCTATTGTTGTTGTGTTTACATATGACTCAGTAAAGCCCTGACATTCTGTTCTATTTATTTAATGAATCATAATGCGATCGTATTATTCAGCTCGCTATTATAAGCCTATGTTTGAGACATCAACCACTGGTCGATGATCATAATGTTTGTATAAACTTGTCATAAAAACCGTAATGATAATTACACTTAAATATTTTCTTCTCAGCCATGTTAACAATTGTCCGTGAGCGAAATCTCCTCCCATCCGTTGTCTGATTGGCCTTTCGCAAGGATTCCTGGGTAGTTAAAGTGCGTGGAGCCTGCATCTATGCGGGCTTCGCGGAAGACCGCTTCAAGGGTACAAAGGGGGCGCTGCTGAGCACACTTCAGAGCGTTAAAATGCTAAATGGGACGGCCTACGGACTCGTAGACTCGGCGAGCACGCGCAATTTAAGTCCACGAGACCGAAAGTCCGCATGAAGTGCACCATTTGGGACAGGGCCAGTGTTTCGAAACATCTGCGTTTCGGGATCTGGAAAAGCTTCGGAACGTCCGTTTCGCGTCAGCCATCCCTAACAAACAAACATACAAGTCCTGACAGCCTTACAGCCAACCAGATCAAGCTGTGTTTTGAGCATGGTGATCAGATCAACTATGTCTTCACCAGCTTAAAGGTACAATATGTAGGATTTTTCGCCACCAGGGGCCACTAACCTCTTACAATAACAAAGGCGTATATCGATGACGGTTAAGCGGAATTATGGATCTTGTCGTCAAGTTGATGGATCTTTTATGGATGAATGAATACATTGATGTTTTTAACATGACTGTGGTACGAAGCAGGGTGCGATTGCTAATGAGAGACGTATACCAGCCCCACACGAGAGTCCCGTGGATATAAAGAAATAAGGACATTTTATTCTACCGAACTACCCGCAAGTGCTGAATTAATACTCACACAGGTCAGTTTATTAGACAAATGAAACTTGTGAGGTAACGCAGCGCTGTTTCACGAACAGTTACACTATCACACTAAACGGCATTTGAGTGTGTTGAATGTTATTCTGTGTTAGTTTGTTGGCTGTATGAGACTAGCAGTAAGCTAGATCAACATTAGAATAACATACAGATCATATTCTAACATTTCATCATGTTGAACTAAATAACATTAATTAGTTTTATGTACATTTGCTCACCTGTCTAATAAAGTATGCAGCACTTGCGTCTCTGTCAAGTTGAAGTTAGTCGCGGACGTGGATCTCTCGGCATGTCGAAAGATGTTGATCTTCGTTTTAGTCCTCTTTTTGTCTCAAAGTCTGCTTGCCATGGTCCATAATGTTTGAACAAAACAACAACAGCATGTGCGTCCTACTACTAGGCATAACCCAGTTGTCCATGTCTATCGTCATGGTTACTATGGCAGTACGAGCGGAACCGAGGGTAACGCGGATATGACGCCGTTGACTGGCGACTCCTCACCCCTGCTCACACGCCCCGTTTCCTTGGTTAAAATCGCAATTTTCTCACGATTTACAAATAGTTTGAAACATTTGGGATATTGTTAGTAATCAACTAAACAAAATATATAACATTGGCCTAGTGGTTTTTGGATATTTTACTGTGAAAATCCTACATATTGTACCTTTAACCAAGGTGGTCTATGAACCCTAGGTGAGTTTCCCAAAAACATAAATGGTCTCAAGTGCCGCTGAATTGTGTTGTAACGTCGGAACTTGCAGGCTATGTTGACTGAGAAACGCACCCCAGGTTGACCTTGGCCATGTAAAACCAATCCATTGAAATTTATGAGAATCATTTAACACATACACATAGGCCCGCCTCTTTTCACTTTATATGCTGCCATTGGGTGCCATTTTTGAGAAACCTATACATGCATGAATATATGGGGAAATGGTGTTTATAAAAGCGCTGATTGTTTCAAGGGAAGGAATTGAGAGATTATCCTTGTTTGGCTGGTGATGAGTCATTTGGTTTGCGTGAAATTTGAACTCAACATAGGCCTACTGAACAGACTCATAACAAATACAACTTTATCTGACCAGCAGATGGAGCCATAACACATTGTTTTTCAATGCAGGACGCGCTGTACCTGCTCACAGTGAATACTTTTGTCATAAATTAACATGTGAGGTTGTCAAGAAACATACCCTATAACGTGCTATCAGTCTCATTAAAAAAAAATATATATATTATTGCTTCTGTAATTGTGTAAAAGTAACATCATACATAATATCAGTCCTTGTATTTTATTAAGAACTGCATACTACTCGTAATACGTCTTTTACCATATATTTCTATGACATAAATAGTAGAGGACTAGTATGTGGATCCGAACTAAGCATTGAAGTTCATTCGGCCTGTTTCCTGATGACGTCACTGCTCTGCTCTTTAATTTGACTACAGTCCGAGTTTCACTTCAGTAGTGGCGCGTGGTGGGTCAGTCGCTTTTCTCCTTTATATGATTTGTTATAACAAACTGAAATCTGCTGTGGAAAGCGAGTTGAACTTTTAGACTTTGTGACCACGGATGAACCATGGCTACAATAACGTGTCGAGTGCAATATCTGGAGGATTCAGACCCATTTGTGTGCACAAATTTCCCCGAGCCCCGCAGACCTCCGCAGTATGACTTGAACGAGCATTTGCCGTTGAACGAACAGATCGCCGGTGTTCACAAACTGCTCGAAGCGCCTTTGAAGGTCAGTGAATCTCATTCGCCTCATAAAGGGGTGCTGCTGCTTACCTGCGCCGAATGCCTGATAAGTGTCAGCGTAAGTTGCCTATTTTAGGCATCAAAGCTCTGTGTAACGCCAAACTAATGTAATGTGGTTAATGTTTGTATTCATAATCATTTGGAAATGGCTCGGTTCATTATATGAATGAATAGTCCATAGATCAACCCCCTGGTACTGTGTGAGAGTTTATGGTGTAATAGTGGGAGGGGGGTCGGAGTGCACACACATCTAAATGCTTTTGAGGAAAAATGCTGTTCGTCAACATTAGGAGGTCAAACTAAATATGAGAAGAAGAAAAAAGTTGTGGAACACCAAAGTGTTCATTCATGGAATATGCCCATATTGTACAATGTTTCAATGGTCATTCAATTGTCAATGTCCTCATCTAAGGACATTTCTAGGTTAGGTGACTCCTCATTCACATGCCTTATTCAAGATATTGCCTTATACAACTTTTTAACCATTACTAGTAGGAAAGCAGAACAGTGACAGTGTGTATCGTTAAAATAGTGTACAAAATAGATCCATTCTGATTCAATGCACATTAAACCACTTCACAGAGATCTGTTTCCAAGGGGCGTTTCCTCCGAGGAGGCAAGGGAGGCAGTCTCTCCTAAAAAAAACTGGATGAGAAAAGAATCGGTATCCTATTACAACTAAAACAACGCAAATATTACAGAATGTGACATTAAAAAGTGTAAAAGTCATTATTTTTTCTAAAGTAACACTGTCCAACAGTGACACCCGCTGGTAAAGTTAGAGCGGTACACCACGTCTTGCTTCCCCTGAGCCCATTGAGTTTTAACCATAGACAGTAAAAGAAATGGACAGAGCGATCTCATTGGAACTCAGTTGAGACAGTTGAAGCCCACTTTTAGCGATTTTTGAGAACTTCCGTTCCTGACGCGCAGACTCAGACCGACTCAAACTGAGCTTGATGACGTGAGCAACCTGTCTGACAGACGTGAATCTTCTAGTAGCTGTGCGTGAAAATTGCCAACGTTAATCTTGCAGAGACGGGGAACTTGAGCAAAGAGTCCTTTATCGTGAGTGAGCAGGAGTAAGTATTCCGTTTCTTTTATGGACTCATTATCTATGGGCTTCTCTCTTGACGGGACGTCCCCCCGATTGCCTGCGAGCTTCTCCTCCTGTCTGTAAGGTAATTTCTGTACAGCGCGACAGAGAGTCGAGTGGTTATGACGCAATTGTTAGCCTATTTTTACTAAAACTGTTTCTACGGGGCCATAATGTAACATAGAAGGTAATGGAGCCATTTATACATTGTCGTGTTTCTTTAGAAATAAATAATGGACAAATGGAGTCTTTAAACGCCTCTGATGTAAAGTTATTCGCTGTCAAAGTGACGCCAAAATGAATGGTAGTCAATGGAAATGCTAACGCAAGTGAAGTTCTGCTACAAGATGGCGGTACCCGGCCGGCTTCAACTTCCGGTCGATGGATTACCCCCTTGGTTTTAACAGGGGGTAATTGAGAATGAATGGGGGGAAAGTGACGTAAAGGGAGGCAATGCCTCCATCACGCTGTGATCGGATATGATCGGTTATGATTGGTAAATCCCGCCTCTTGTATTCATGCTCATTCACAAATCGGCCTGAATGAACATGATGATGGGAAGACTTATTAAAAAAATAAGTAAACAATTCATCCACTTAGGTATTAGATAGAAATGGCCCGAACACATGATATATTAGTGAATGTAAGTAACTCTTTGAGAGAGTCTCCAATGCTTGAGCTCCAGAAATGCCTGCAGCTGGAAAGTGAGTTGATACTTGCGGAAAGGGTGGGACCTGTAAACAGAAGATAAGCTCAGCTCCTCAATCAGCCCATTATTACAGCACAGCTTCAGATGTGACTGCATCAAACACTACCATATGAGAACAATAACTTCTCTTTTACAGTAGCTGACTGATAATGATGGCTGATTGTTGTGAACGAGTGCATTTTCATACGCATAAATGTAAATGTATTTCCAGGTTTACATGTTTGAGATTTGGATTTTCACTTATTTTGTACTTGTGGTGTAGTTTGTAACTTGTCAGATCAAAATATGTGAAAAAGGACTCATCCTCCAGATGCACATTCAAAAAGCATGAGTCTAATTTGAAGCAGCCATCTGTTTACGTGTTGTCATTAAACCATGTTAGGCAGTGATGTTCCTCTCTCTCTCTCTCTCTCTCTCTCTCTCTCTCTCTCTCTCAATTCAATTTTTTTTTTCAATTCAAAGGGGCTTTATTGGCATGAAAGTTTTTGAAACAATGTTGCCAAAGCATATACAAAATATACAAATAAAATATATAATATATATATTATATATAAACATCTCTCTCTCTCTCTCTCTCTCTCTCTCTCTCTCTCTCTCTCTCTCTCTCTCTCTCTCTCTCTCTCTCTCTCTCTCTCTCTCTCTCTCTCTCTCTCTCTCAGTTAGAGGAGTGTGCACTGCAACTGGCTTCTAATGGCAACTATCTGGATCTGGATTCATCATTTGCTGAACAGAGAGATGATCTGGAGCAGCTCTATGAAGATGTGGAGTAAGAATGACTTAACATTTTGCCATCCAATCATCTTTCTCTCTTACTTTTTCTCTCTTACTTAGTTTGACTTTTCCCAGAGATGGAAACTTGCATAAATAAATAAATAAAAAATAACCTGAGACTTATCTTGCCTGCAGCCTGACTTGCCTTCAACTTCAAAAAAAGAGTCTTTTTGTCTTCAAAAACATTTTCTCAAAATATTGTTTAGATAAAAGGGAGCCTGTCATTCACTCACATATGAAATAAAAAAACAAAAATAAATGTTCAATAGTGGCATTTACAGAAAGAAAAAAAAATTGACAAATTTTTTTTGTTCTAAATTCCCTCCCTTGCTGACTTATGGATAAATTGTTCATTTTAAAAATAATAATGAAAAAACTCTCATACGTTGTTTCAGGGAGGAATTCATTATAATCAAGGAAATAACTTGGGAAAAAAAGTATTGTTCAGCAACAGAGTTTATAAAACTAATGCTTTCTGTACACCTAAAGACTTTGAAAAGATTTAGAAAAGACTTTATAAGATTATCAGCTCACATCTAAAGACTTGGGTTCACAGTTTTTAGTCTCAGACTAAAGATTTTACAAACACTGAATCTTGTAGTGACACTATTTACAGGACTACAACTAGATTATTTTAGCTTTTTAGTCCCACCAAATTCCTCCCATCATGCTCAGCAGTGATTTAACAAAAATGGAGGAGAAGCAGCTACAGTTAGCTACTGTATCACATTATGTTGTATGATCCAAAATATTTCTGAAGGTAGGCCTACAGTGGTGGTGGTATATAAGATAAGATAGACCTTACATTCCCACAATGGGGAAATTCTCAGTGTTGCAGCAGCACAGTCATAGTTAAAAAAAAAATAAATAAAAAAATTTATAATAATAATGTAAACAATATATACAATAAATAAACAGTGCAGTGATGGCTGCTCAGTGCAGTGATGGTGTTCTGCAGGGGGTGGGAGTCACTGTCCAAATTATGTGATTATCATCATTAAATAATAATAAAAATAATAATAAATTATCATTATTATTAAATTATATAAAGGCAACCATACAGTCATGTGAAAAAAGTATGACACCATGAAAGCCTGTCTATTTTTCAACATACGGACATGTAATAACAATTTTAACAATACTGAAAGACCCAGTGATTTAACTAAACAATTTAAAAATAAGGAAGGCCTTTTTAAGACTCTCTGTGAAATGTAATTTTAAAAGAATGCAATTTTTGAGGAGGAATAAACTAGGACACCCCCCATATATTTCCCCCACACTCCTTATGAGTGTGGAAAAGGATTTAAAAAGATATCAAAGGACTTTGACATCAGCCATTCCACCATTTTACCTCACTGAATTAATTTCAACAAAGGGGTATCACTAGTTATTAGGGGTCCTAATTTTTTCCTCTATTAAAATAGGCAAAAAAAAATGTTAATTTATATTGTTTAATTACAATAAATCACTTTCTTTTCCAGGAATGAAAAAAAAAATCTAATTAGACATTGTTATGTGAACATTTCTTAATAAAGAGTTGACTATTTAATGGGATGACAAGCTCGACAAGGCGCTCCTCTTTATCCACGGTCCATTTTCGCCTAATTGTTGCTCGTTGTGTTTCCACGTCCGTCGACATGTTTCTTTGTTGTGACTGATGGCTTCCTGTTTCCGTTGATTGTTTTACGTCACTATGACTACGCTAGGGCTTGCGATAATATCAAACATGTTTGATATGAAAGACTAGAGAAAGACTGGCATAAATCGGGTCACCGACTGCAGATTATCACCTCACATTTAACGATCGAGACGACGGGAGCGCGCCGAGACTCCAGTAAGATTCCTAAAAACGGCCGGTCTTTAGTCTGGGACTGTGAAAATCCTTTGGTGTACCCCCGGCATAACTTGCAACCTATTAAAAAAATTACGAAAGGTATATGAGTCTTGACTCTGTCTCAAATCTTAGTCTTTTGTCACAAATCTAAGCCTAGACTTGATTTGGACTTGAAGGACTTTAGACATGGCTTATGCCGGGCGTGCACCAAAGGATTTTCACAGTCCCAGACTAAAGACCGGCCGTTTTTTAGGAATCTTACTGGAGTCTCGGCGCGCTCCCGTCGTCTCGATTGTTAAATGTGAGGTGATAATCTGCAGTCGGTGACCCGATTTATGCCAGTCTTTCTCTAGTCTTTCATATCAAACATGTTTGATATTATCGCAAGCCCTAGCGTAGTCATAGTGACGTAAAACAATCAACAACCAATAAAATCGTTCTCAGAAACACGGAAACAGGAAGCCATCAGTCACAACAAAGAAACATGTCGACGGACGTGGAAACACAACGAGCGCCAATTAGGCGAAAATGGACCGTGGATAAAGAGGAGCGCCTTGTCGAGCTTGTCATCCCATTAAATAGTCAACTCTTTATTAAGAAATGTTCACATAACAATGTCTAATTAGATTTTTTTTCATTCCTGGAAAAGAAAGTGATTTATTGTAATTAAACAATATAAATTAACATTTTTTTTGCCTATTTTAATAGAGGAAAAAATTAGGACCCCTAATAACTAGTGATACCCCTTTGTTGAAATTAATTCAGTGAGGTAAAATGGTGGAATGGCTGATGTCAAAGTCCTTTGATATCTTTTTAAATCCTTTTCCACACTCATAAGGAGTGTGGGGGAAATATATGGGGGGTGTCCTAGTTTATTCCTCCTCAAAAATTGCATTCTTTTAAAATTACATTTCACAGAGAGTCTTAAAAAGGCCTTCCTTATTTTTAAATTGTTTAGTTAAATCACTGGGTCTTTCAGTATTGTTAAAATTGTTATTACATGTCCGTATGTTGAAAAATAGACAGGCTTTCATGGTGTCATACTTTTTTCACATGACTGTATGGTTGCCTTTATATAATTTAATAATAATGATAATTTATTATTATTTTTTAATGATGATAATCACATAATTTGGACAGTGACTCCCACCCCCTGCAGAACACCATCACTGCACTGAGCAGCCATCACTGCACTGTTTATTTATTGTATATATTGTTTACATTATTATTATAATTTTTTTTTTTTTTTTAACTATCCACTGTGCTGCTGCAACACTGAGAATTTCCCCATTGTGGGAATGTAAGGTCTATCTTATCTTATATACCACCACCACTGTAGGCCTACCTTCAGAAATATTTTGGATCATACAACATAATGTGATACAGTAGCTAACTGTAGCTGCTTCTCCTCCATTTTTGTTAAATCACTGCTGAGCATGATGGGAGGAATTTGGTGGGACTAAAAAGCTAAAATAATCTAGTTGTAGTCCTGTAAATAGTGTCACTACAAGATTCAGTGTTTGTAAAATCTTTAGTCTGAGACTAAAAACTGTGAACCCAAGTCTTTAGATGTGAGCTGATAATCTTATAAAGTCTTTTCTAAATCTTTTCAAAGTCTTTAGGTGTACAGAAAGCATTAGACTGCGTCAGAGACTTAAACATCTTTGCCTCCTTTTCACCCTTCTTATAGTTTTAATGAGTAGGAAATACAGCATAAAGTTCCTTAAAAGTGAAGGAATATTTCCATTCTTGGGTCAGTCAGAGTTCTTAGTCACATTCAAGAACCAAATTTGGGAGAATCGTTCATAATGTGAATGTTACTTACTCACACACAGATATTCTTAGTGAGGCCAGAGGGACAAAATTAGTCAGAGACGCTGGGAACGTGGCTACATAATGATAGAGCGTTTAGAAGAGAGAGTGGATAAGAAAAGCTTACAACACTCCACTGATTAACCTATTTTTTTGGGATGTGCAACAATGTAAAGGTTAATCCAATTTTGACTTCTGGGGACTTTATATCATGGATGTGTTTATCAGCATTAGCTTTCAAATACAAAAAGTGATGTTTTCAGCACTGCCCTCTCTAATGCTATATTTAGTTGTCTTTTTATTACATGGTGGTGTCATTAGACTATAATCATGAGTCATGAGTCATTCCATTCTCAAGTATCTTGATGGTCATGTCCTGTAGAACATTTGTATGTTGGCTTTGTAGATCTGATATTAAATCTTTAATCTTTGAGATTATAAATGAATTCTTAATAACATGCTCCATAGAATAAGTTAGAAACTTGTCTGTTTGTGAAGGTGCAGCTGCTAAAATTCACACCCTTTGGGATACATGACTTAAAGGGGTCATATAATGCCATTTTTGTACAAGCTAATATGATTCTTTAGGGTCTAAATTAAAAGTTTGTAATATACTTTAATTAAAAATTCTCATTAGTATTGTAAGAAAACACTTATTTTACTTGGTCAAAAACAGCTCTGTTTTCAGCACGCCGTTTCAGTGCATATGACTTTAAATGATAATGAGCTTTGCTCACTCCGCCCCTCTGTTCTGTGCGCACGTTTGTAACACAATAACACAATAACCATAATGCGTTGTTCAGTATAAACGTGGGATTATGAATTATATTGAGAACATCATACATAGAAAACATGCCGTAATGTACCCTAAGTGTAAACCTTAGACGCATTCATTGTGAAGCGTGCAGCTAGCGATTTGCAAAGATTAATATAAATATTAATATAAAGTTTTAATAAAACGTTACACTCTCTTCAGTTGTTCTAGAGATTCAGCAGGAACACGAATAGTTGGTGTTCGATCGTTTTTTCATGAGCATCTTCTTAGCAAATCCAGCTTTATACTGACCCTCGTTTATAAAGCAGTCTGGTGTGTGAAATGATTCGCGCAAACATGAGAGCATTGACGTTGCTCGTGGGGAATATTCCCTTCGAAAACAAACTCAGCCACTGCGTCTTCAGCGGTTCGGATTTAGGAACATTAAAATGACTGCTGTGTTTGTTATTACACCCAAGAACAGAACACCACAATCACTTAGACGCCATTCTGCTCATAGACAGTGCTCCAGCATATCAACAATGACCGCACCGGTCCGCGCAGACTATGATTGACAGCTCTCACGAGCGAGGGCGGGTCTGTGTTGAAACGCTGCTGTCAATCAACAATCGTGGGAGGGGCTTCCGACCGTGTGACGTCACACGGTCGAACGGCTCGATTTGAGGCAGGGGAAAACATATAAGGAGATTAAAACAAAAACACTGGATGGATTTTTATCATTATATGATGGTTGTGTACAGGCACTGCCAACACACATTTCAGTACAATCAACTTGTAAAAGTGCATGTACCATTATATGACCCCTTTAAGAAAAATTAGTACGGTCTCATTTGCCAGTTTTTGTATTTTGTTTACGGTTTACAGTTTACAATGACGGTTAGGTTTAGTGGTGGACCTTCATGCTTACTTTCTTTCAAAAATCACATTGTACATATTTGCTATACAAAATCACCACCTCGTAAAATACTTAATGCACAAAAGTGTACTTTTAGTCCAGATCTAATTTATCTAGTTTGTGCGTGAGAAAGGGGCATTCAGTTTATTTTGTTTCATACTAATTAGACTATTGTTTAGCTCCCAAGATTCATTTACATTTTCCTTCAGCTGATTCAGGAGATTGATTGAAATTCAGTTTTTAGTTCATACAACTGCATCCAATTCTTTAAACCTCTAATTCACCTCAGAAGAATTAAAGATTGTTTTTATATAAATAAGCAGTGTGCACTGCTGTAAGTTGTGAGTAAGAGTGACACATTGATTCATTTTCTTCTCTTGCTCCCTTTCTACCTCCGGCTCGGTCTTTGTCTCTAGTGTAGGTGAAATGCTCAACTTTCCTCAGCTAAAGGACAGATTGTTCAGTTTGTAGTTTGTGTATTTTTAATCCAACCTTATTTCAGTATTAGACGTAAAACATTATTTTAGCCTGCCATTGTTACGGATGTGCGTCTGGCAGAACAAAGTCAAATCAAGAACATTTCTATGATGTTTGTAGGTCTCAGTCTCTACACATCCATCCATTTGTTCCTCTGACCGGATGGAACGGAGTTGAAACAACGCTGCTGATTCTGTTATAGTCAGGAAATGCACTGATAACTCTATTCTCTCTGTGTTTGTGTTTAGTCTTTGACAGTATAGCTGAGGAATTCCCCCATTTTGTGTTTTTTGTTTTGTAACAATTCATGGTAAAATTAGTCATTTTCATCTGATAGCAGATAAATGTCTGTTTTATGTCCACAAGATCATAAGTATTTGATTTCTCATTAAGGATACGCTTTTCTGACATTGTTAAATGCTCAATCATGCTCAAAATGCTGATGAAATAAAATCTACACGGGTGTATGCCGTTTAACAGTTTTTGGGTTGTACCATGACTCTTAAGTACTACTGGTACTGTGACAGTACAGCTTGAAGAAAATGGCCCTATTTAACTCTCTAGCGTGGTTTACACGTTGATGTTTAAGAAGACCTGGCTTGACTAGAAGCACTAATTTGATATTAATGCTTATTTATTATTCATTTATTCTGTTTAAACCTTGCGAAACTCATATGTAGAACGTCTGTGATCCCCCTGAATGTTCGGCCTTACCTAATTATGACAGGTATCAGTTTCACTAAATCATTTACTAGCGTTGCTTGGTAACACACAGTCATTGGACACACCAAAGGCATGAGTGATTTCACACAGGCAGAGCCAGCATTGCAGTGAGTGTGCTGACCACAGATTAGACTGGCCGTCTCAGAATACACTGAATAGAGCAAAAACACTAAACCGCAGATCTAGAACTCTGAGTCAGCTCAAAATGAAGTATTGCATAACTTTGGTACTGTAATACTTATACTGATTTTTTTTTTTTTTTCAGATTTGTTCAGTCTTGGTATGGAGAACCAGTTTAAAACTAGAGTGTTGTATTTCTAAAGAGTATTGTGAAGTAAATGTAAAAGCATGTACAGTCCATTCCACTCAAAAGCTTGGGATCAGTTTTTTGGAAAGACATTTTTATTCAGTCATTAAAGACATTCTTTTTAGTACTTTTATTCAGCAACGATGCATTAAATTGATCAAAAGTGACCGTTAAGACACTTATAAGGTTAAAAAATATATATTTTTTAAATAAATGCTGTTCTTTTGAACTTTTCTATTCCTCAAAAAATCCTGGAAAAAAATCTTTGGTTACACTATTTAAATGTATCCTTGTTACAGTGTTGTTATACATTTTAAATAGTTAGTAATATTAACATCAACAACATGCCTTTACTATTGCATGTAATTATGCATAATTTACCTTTTTTATTACAGTAATTACATGTAACGACACTGTAAGATTAAGTGTTGCCAACTGTTTTATGGTTTCCACAAATGTATTAAGCAGCACAACTGTTTTCAATATTTGTAATAATAATAATAATAATAAATATTTCTTGAGCAGCAAATCATCCTATTAGAATGATTTCTGAAGGATCATGTGACACTGAAGACTGGAGTAATGATGCTAAAAAAAAATCAGCTTTGACATCACAGGAAATATTAATAGAACATTTTTAAATATAAATAATATTACAAAATATTTGTATCTTACTGAACTCAAACTTTTGAACATTATTGTATTTTATCAAGAACTGATTCAGCATGAGTTAAGATTTTTTTTAAGCTTGAGACCACTGCTAAATCTGTTAAAATCATGTTCAGCTCTGTCATGCACTCAAACTCAAGCGATGTAGCCAGTGTATATGTCACCCACCTAAACCTCTTAAGTCTAAGGGATACAATTGTTGGGATAATGATACAGTACAACTTTTACTCGTTGCCTCTCTTTCTTCTGCCATGGACTTTTTTTTTTTTTTTACTGACTTGATATTTTGGTCATGTAGAATGAGTATGCATTGATATAATGGTACCTACTGTACACTTTTCAGAGAAGGCCAAATATATTGTGGCATAATTATCAACACAATGTCACTAATGTAATTAAAAATATTGATTCTTTGCATAACAATATTAATTCAGTACTGTGATGCAAAATATTGCCATACTTTGCAATGTCTTTTTTTTTCTACAGAATGTAAAAGTAAAAGTACACTCTAAAAAAAAATGGTTCTTCAGGGGTTCTTTGCGGTGGTCATGGTGCTATATAGCACCACTACCATTTAAAGAACCTGTTAAGCCCAATTTGGTTCTTCAGCGGTTCTTCAGTGGTTCTCTGGGGTGGTTAAGGTGCTCTATGGCACCTCTAAAGGTTCTACATAGCACCATTTGACAAAGATAAGTGCTATATGGCACTTAAAGTGGTTCCCCTATGATTACAAGCCAATGAACCACTTTTAGTGCTATTTAGCACCATTTTTGTTTAGAGTGTAGTTGACCATGTTACAGGATGAAAAATATAGCAAAAAGTGACTTGTTGGAGGACTAGCAGCTGCTCCATGCCATAATTTCTCATTACAAAGTATTTTTAATTGGGTGGTCATATTTTTTCTAAGTGCACAGTGTTTGCATTTGTGGGTGCATGTGTTTAAAGCATACATGCTGTGTATGTATTTGTAAGCTGGCAAAATTGTAGCCAGAGCTCCTTCAGGTTCGCTGAAACTGACAACAGGAAACACGTCATTTGAAGCAGCAGCACTTGGAAAGTAGAAGACGAAACTGGAGTGTGTGTGGCGTGTGTTCATGTTTAAGTGTCTTTGTGACTGGGCGTATGAACCACACAGAACATTGTGCAGAAAACGTAAGACTTGGAGCAGTCCATTTTTAGCCACGAACACCCTTGATGCATAGTTTCCATGCCTGTTTACTCTCTCTTTCCATACCTTAATCCCTTCTGACCCATATTCTCTCTTCCTGACTCTGTCTCCAGTCAACCTTCAGTAAAGTGTATGTGTCTGCAACTGGAATAATGACCAATTCATAATGTGGTTTAAATGTACTTTGCTCCATCTGTATTATTATTCAAGTAGTGAAGGAATTCAGGTGAATAGAACTTGCCTAGAATGCTGATGATAAGCATAAACTGGTCGTTTATGTGAATGAAAGTTATTGAGTTTGCTTAATTTTTCTTCTTTCTACAGAAAAGGCAAAAAGCCCATCTTGATTCTCCGTACGCAGCTCTCAGTGCGGGTTCATTCCATCCTAGGTAAGAGCAGCACAATAATACGCCTTGATGAACGTGACAGATTATTTGTGCGCTCATTTCAGCGTTTGTATGTGTTTTGCTGAGGTGGCAAGTACGTCATCCCTGGCTTTCCACTCTGGCTGTTGGTTTAGTTTGTCTTGGAGAAGGAAAAAATGGCCTACGTTCTCCAGAAATGCTGAAATGATATTATCTCTGTTCGGGTTTCCCCTCAGTTGGGATCATTCCAACTATATCCTCAAATTCTTCAATGACACCTTCAGCGAGCTAGCTTCTCATTGATCTATTAAAGTAATGAATATAAGAGTGCCACACTTAAAGGGTTAGTTCACCCAAAAATGATAATTCTGTCATAATTAATTACCCTTATGTTGTTCCAAATCCGTACAACTTTAGTTCATCTTCGAAACAAAAATTAAGGTATTTTAATGAAATCTGAGATTTCTAGTCGTTAATTGACAGTCTACGTAACTACCACTTTGACGCTTCAAAAAGTTCATAAAGAGATCCTAAAATAAATATGAAGTGAGGGGTTTGGTCCAAATTTTCTCTAGAGACACAATTGCTCTAGGCTTTTATTCACATATAAACATTCATCAACACGCATCGGTTGTGGTAAACAGACGCTCAAGCATGTTCACTTGATGTTCGAGAACCAATGCGGTTCATTCTCGTGGTACGTAGCACGTTTAAGCTTCAGCAAGAGGTTTGTTCTCGCGCGTCAAGCAGGTTTGGTTGAGCTTCTGTTTGTTCACTGATCAATGTTAATATGCAAATAAAAGCCTAAATTAAATTTGTTCATCATATAAAGTGATGAAGTCTCTTCAGAAAATTTGGAGCACACTACATGACTTTTGCCCAGATTTCAGTTTGGACGAGTCAACACTAGATGCCAGATATCAGAGCCAGTCTGGGAGAAGAAATGTTGTGAAATTTTAGCTTCAGACTAGAATGGATTGTTTTCATTTGTCATGCATCTCCTCAGTTTCAGTAGTACAGCCCCAGGTGTGTACTGTTAAGTTGGAATCTAATTTCTGATGTCCAGGATGTAGTTAAAGAATTACCATTGTGAGTGTTCCCTCTCCAGTGATGCTTAGAAATTGCAGAATGAATGACAGCCAATCAATGTGACCAAACCAGAACACTCCAGTTATAATCAACATAGCTATCTGCACTGTGAGTTGGCAAGTTTCATGTGATGGTGTAAACTTTCCTTTGTTCATCTTTTTTTTTCAAGTGATTTTTTTTTTTTTTTTTTTTTTTTTTTGAGGCAGAAAATATTCGAGGCTATTAAAAAGCATTTGAGGCTTTAGGCCAGTAGCCATGGCATATAGTCACGCCCCTGCTCTTAACTATCCGACGAGCTGGATGGCGCCTTGCATGGCTGACACCGCCGTCGGTGTATGAATGAGTGAGTGAATGGGTGAATGTGAGGCAAGATGTAAAGCGCTTTGGTGGCCATTGGGTCTGTGAAAGCGCTATATAAATGCAGTCCATTTACCATTACCATTTACCCACTTTCATTAGTATTGTGTGACATAAGGTAAACAGATAGGCTCAAACATGGAAACGCCTCTCTCCCCTCTTTCTGTCTGTTTAGATTTATTTTTCTACTGTGTGTGACATTATCCTGATTTATTTTTCTACTGTGTGTGTGTGTGTGTGTGAGACACAAAGAGAGTAACATACCTCAACACAGGACAGACCGGTCCAGCCCTGCGGTTTTTGGGTCACTGTATGGTACACGCTACACAACACTCCCAACTGGCTCTGATGGTGTGCTGTGTGGTATACATTAATCTGTGGAATTGCTTTTGTGCTCATGCACAATTGATAGATTTACCAGTTTTACATGATACATTTCTATTGCTAACTGTGTTGTAATAATTGAGGTAATGCTGAGTCCTTGCTGTAGTATTCTTACATTCTGCTAAGAACCAATCATATGCATAGACAGAGTATCCTGTGTTCTTATTGGCCATGTCACATGTCAGTAAAATGTTGCAATATAGCTTTGAACAGTCCAGTATGCATCTTGCGATTAAAGAGTTAGCACTCATGTTTGCATGTATGATCTGAGTTAATAAATCCTCATGATAAAATGACTTCGGCGTGCACCTAGAGTTTCCTTGAATACCTCATCATATTAAAAGCAAAAGCATTACACTTGCAGCTTGTAATTGTGTTATCAGGAATGTCATGTGGAATGTTTAGGAATTTAGGTAGGGGGGAGACAGCCTTTATCTCCCTCTGTTTTCCTGTTGGTTTAGAAATAAGCTGATGCTGCATCCTGCATAGTCATATTTGAATCATGAAATACTTCCCTCTAAAGAGGAATTCAAATGTTTTAAGTGGAAAGAAAGAAACAAAGAAATAGCACTTTGCACAGGTTCTCACAAAACAATGTAATTCATCATATCCTGTACTCAATCAAGTTTTTTTTTTTTTTTTTTGCTGTCTGCTAGTAAAAGTTCAAAGCTTTTCTCAGAACCCTCAGCTTGTAGGTCTTTGCCATATTTAAACTTTCTCCAACTGGATAAATTAGAATATCATATTATTGTATGCTGTACACATCAAGATTTGTAATGTTTAAAGATGGAAGGGATTCAGTTTTGAGCTGGAGAGTAGCCTACTATAATGGTCACATTTACAGTTTGCGCACTTTTGTACAAAACAAAAAAAAATTAATCTGCAATAGCTTTGGGGTCAGTGGTTCTCAATTTCAAAAAAAAAAAAAAAAAAAAAAACGGGACAAACTTTTAAGGTGGCTTAAAGATTAATTACGATGATTTAAAATGGGACTAAATGAACATTTTAAAATTTAGCCAAAACAACTAAAAAATAAAGATATTTCTCAATTTAAATCACCATCTCAACAATTTTTTTTTTTTTTTTTTTTTTTTGAAAGATCTAATTCCCACTGTATTGAAATACCTGGATATTTAAGTGTGATATCTAGACCTCAGAAAGTCATGTAAATGAAGTCTTATAACGCAATGGGCATTTTATATTGATTATATATTTTTTTCAGTTGTGCCATCTTTAAAATATTTTATCGAGTAGAAGTTGTGAGTAAATAGTATTTAAAAATATATTATAAATGTATTCTTAATCCTTATCAATCATGAAAAAAAAAAAGGAAAAGTCCTATGACTTTATAAAGTCATATAAGTCAAATATAGCCTTATTGCTGTGCATAATGGGGGTAAAAAAAAAAAAGGTTGGTGCTTTGGATTTCTGAAAATGGCCCTTTTTGGATTTCTGGTTTCAGACAAAATATGCAGATATATTATGTAATACATGCAGTTTGTTTAGTGCTTGATTAAACTGCATGTGTAATATTGAAGCAACAATACATTGCCAAATAATAGATTGTGATGTCCATCCAAATAAAAACAACAGCTTCATGTGCTTTACTTTTAATTTAATTCAAATCGTTCAGAATAATCACTTTTGATAAAGCTCCTGTATAGGCGTAAGCTCAGAAAAGGCTGTGGTGTTTTTTTAAGTGTTTCCCAAGTAATTGTCTGTAGGAGCAACAGTGTCATTTAAATTGGGCAACAGGAAATGCCATTCTGCAGATAGGTCATCCCTAAGGCCTCAGGCTCCTATTTCTTACTCTGTTTGTGTGAGGCTGGTCAGCAGCACATACTGTTCAAATTTTAGCAAAGCCAACCATACGTCTGTCATTAGCATTCATTCTCTAACACCTCTACAGGCCCCTCTCCCTTGCACAGACACGTGAACATGACCCACAGGTCATGTTCATATTCAAGTAAACATTTTATTTAATCACTTCAAGTGCTGTTTCAAACCTTGACATGTACTACATTGTGCCAAAACAGGACAGCTGTGTTAAGGAAGAAAAGACTATTTCAACTTCAGTTTCATGCCGACTTTAAGTAAACTGCTGCCACCCCGCGCACTCTTAACCCACTTATATACCTCTAAAATCTCTTCTTGTGTGAGCTGGAGAGAGTTAAATATTTAAGCTGTAGATGGAAGAAGCACAGTGACTTCTGGATCTAACTAAACTGTTGTTGGCTGATCTGCTTCAAATCCCTGTGTCTCCATACTGCAGGCTGCCCACAGTCATGGGAAACCTGGAATTATCAGGGACATCCCAGGCCTGGAAAGGTCATGGAAATTAGTTAAATCTTTATGGAATTGACTCTTTTTTTAAATGGATATATCTTTTTAGTGCATGTAAAAAGAGTAGTGAACTCAAAGTCAGTGGGGTCAATTTTTGAGCTGAACGCAATGGATATTAAATGGTTGAAACATTCTTTAAAATAGCTTTAAAGAATGAGGATGAATAAAAAGGTGTGGGAAGGGAACCCTGTGATATCAAAGGCAAACTGTAAGCCAGTCTCTGATTTCTGCATGTCAGCTCCACTTGTTCAGACTTGTTGGCTCTCATATTGTGTGCTCTGAAAGAAAAGGTTATAATCTGGAGCTCTTATAAGTTTCATTGACATCTATTCCAAATGTCCTTTCCATTGAACTGACTTCACTGTAGCAGTTCATAAATGGATATATTTACTTTTTTTCCAAGACTATGTAGTTACAATTGGTGGTGGTGGTAAATTGAAATATTATCCACCCCAGACTCTTACACCCCCACCTCCTCAATTGCTCTGAGCTGGTTTTCTAAGCATGGCTGGCTGGCAATTGTTTGGTCCACCGGGATATGAGGGTGGTTTAGCTGGACCCGCATGCATCCTTTTGGAGTTTATAAAATGTGTCTGTGTAGAGATACAATGCTGAATGCCTGCAAGTACTCCATGTTCCAGATTAAATTTGTATTTTTCCTTTCAGGCTAATCAGAAGCTAATGTGCCAACACATGTACTGTGGGTTACCTAAGTCTGCAAAACCCTGGAACATTTTTCCATGATACTGCAAATCCAATTTTAGCTCACCATCTCTTTTTCCCCCCTCTGTGCCCAAGTCGTTTATGACCATTAAAGCTTGATCTCTCTGTGACTTTTTTTTTTGCCTTGTTCCTCATCCAATTGATAGACTCTATCTAAAGCATCACACTCACCCCTGAAGCATTTCACATCCCTGTGATGGCATCTCTCTGGGGACTCCTCATACCCTTGGTGACTCATTTAGATCACAAGCTTTCATACCTAGTGAAATTCTTCAATAATACTGGTGTCATGATATTATTTTGTGAGCCGGTGCTGGTGTCAAATCTGGATCAGGATTTGGCAGGAGTCCAGTGGATATACTATAAGTCATTAGCCTGTCAGAGTCTGTCAGAGTTTACATGTATTTTTCCAACTACCAGGGATTCCCAAACTTTTTGCCAGAGCTCTTTGACCTAAAATATTTACCCCTTGAGATTTTAAGTTAATCTTTAATTTAATATCACATTCACATGTTCAGTTTTTAATGTTGGTTCATGGTTATCTGACATGCAAGTAAACAAGTAAAATATTTCATCTTTTTTATTTTTATTTTTGTTTTTATTTAAATTTGTAAATTTTTATGAAGAAATTACTAGCTTTTTATCGTCACAAACCCAAGTTTTTGGAATCCCTGATGTATGAATTTTGAATATTTAAAGCAGCACTAAGTAGGAATTCCGTTTTTGTCAAACAGCGACCCCTAGAGTCGCCCAACACCACATGTATACGGCGACGGGTTATTTCTGTTTGATGCTCATTTTATAAGATCGTTTTTTTGCCGTAAAGCAATTTGTTACCTCGCGAGACCTGATATCACACGATACTTCCTAACACTGAGGCCCAAAGTTGCAAGGGTGGTTTTGCGGCTCACAGGCACCAGGGGGGTGCGAGACGACCACCATTCAACACGAAATCAGTAATATAAACATTACAATGACTCCAAAGCTGTTCGGTTAAGGTAAAAAAGTTACTTAGTTCACCTTTAAAGGTGCATTGCGCACCTCTCTGAGTTTTTGCAGAACTATGCCCCCCTCTGGCGACAAGCGAAACTGCCTTACTGTCTTTGTCTTGCGTGGAGTTTGCGTTGGGGTTTATGAACTACAAGCCGGTCTCTTTGAATCCATCTTCTACTTTTGTCGAAAGTTGACTGAAGTTTTGTCGCTCGAGTTGTCTTCGCTAATACGGAGAATGGCGGCGAATACACAAACCTGCCAGACATAGCCAGGGGAGCGTGAACGCGCATGACGTCACGCCCAGTCTCACGTTCCGGCCCGAATCCCTCTTATTTATTTTACTGTACAGGATAATAGAGGCAATCGCAGTGATCAGAGAAGGGATCATTCAGCCCATCAGGCAATTGTTTAAGCATGTATGGGTTAGAAAAACGGGTATTTTTAACATGAAATGTTGCGCAATGCACCTTTAACAATATTATTTATTCGCTGGTTGGTTGGTTGGTTTGAATAATTGACTTAAGATAATGTGAAACTATGTGAATTTTCAACTGTTAATATGCACTTGAGGGAGATCTCCTAAATTGTGTCATGGAGCTACCATTTTCCTCCATTACATCTTTGATGTGAGGAAACACATGCCCAAATGGTCAAAACAGTGTTTTTGTTTTTGCAGAAAGAGTCTTTCTGTGCAGATTTTGACTTGTGAAACTTCAGAACATCCACTTCAGGCTAGCACAAAATGCAGATGTTGAGAGTTCATGTGCTTATCATGCATTTCCATTTGGACAGTAACAGTATGGATATTCAGCAAGTATGTATAATTCACAGTTTTGTGGATATTTCAATGAATCTTTGTTTGTGAAAAATTGTAGATGTAGCTAGCAAAACACCAAGATAAATGGTTAGATTGCCTAAAGCTGAAGCAAGTCGCTTTGGATAAAATGTCTGCCAAATGCATAGATTAATGTAAATGTAAACTAAGTTTGCATGCCAAGTAATGTCTGCAAACATGGAACCATTAAGCAAATCATGTCAAAATGAAAAGCATTTTTAAAGGTTCTCAAAACATTTAACAGTGTTTAAGCTTATTTTCAGTCAGTATAAGGATGTTTGTGCCTTTTCCTTCCACCCTCTCGCTTTGTGTAAGGTGCCAGGCACACTTGGCTGTTGTCACTAGTTCAGTAATGGTCAATCCTTATCACCAACTTAATGTATTGGCAGCAGTGACAGAATTATTTCATGCTGTGGTGCTCTTGGCTCAACATTCACAGCAGCCCTCTGACCAAATAAGTTCGGTATATAGGGCTTTTTATTAGTAGAACATGTGCCGTGTTATTTTAAAGAGATGAGAACATTATGGACACAACAAAATCTTTAGTCCCCAGACTATCCCTCTCTATATATACTAGTTTGTGGTTACACTCATGACCTTTCTTGTGTGTTTTTATGTCTGCTCACACCTGGCGTCAGTTTTAAGTCATTAGCGTTTCATCCACTGGATTTAGGGCATGCACGTTGTTGCTCTTATAACAGAGGCCAAGAACCCTCTTGCAATAAGTGGGGTTTGAAGTCGCAGAAGGCAGTGAGTGATAAAGATCTGTTCATGTGAACTTAAGTGGACACAGATACCCAACAACAGCACAGTTCTTTGGCTGGTGGACAAAGCTCTAAGCTTAACACATGATGTTGATAATGTGACAGTTGAATCAGCTGGGTAAAAGTCTATCATTTAGCATGCCAGTCACATTTTAATAAGAGGAAACTTTCCCAGTTTAGGGACCATTGTAATGGTCGGGGATCAGTAACTACTAAAGTTTAATAAATTTAGGTTGTCCTGTAGCAGATGTCTCTTGTTAAACTAAGCATAATTTGCTTTTGTGGTCTCATTTACTGGTGATGATGTCTTGAACATGGTCGTAGATTCTAGGAATAATTTAGATTACTCTTTTTGGCAATGTGCTCTGTGCATGTTTTCTATTGATGAAGATCAGAAAAGAGAAAGTGTTTTTCTAGTTTCCCCTTATAAGGCTGTACAGGTTCTGTCTTTTAAATGGACTGCAATCAGGTAACCAAAAGCTATTAAGGGTATACGTTTACACGACAAGGATGTGCTAAAAACTGAAATGTTTTTTCTTTGTACAGCTGACAACGTTATCAAAACGATCCCCGTTCACACGGATCTGTGAAAACTACTAAAAACGCTGCATTATGCATGTCAGACAAGTAGTTGGCGTTGTCAATTTGTAAAGTAAGACTATGCGCACATACACATTCTTTTACAGTATTAATTTGTCTTCTGGGTAGATCTCATCTTCACAAAGCCAGAACCATTCACTGTAATCCCAATTTTAGAATGTTCTCCTCTGATATAAAATCCCTTTTTAATTCCTTTAAGAAAATATCAAATCCTTTGAACACAAAGGCTTCGAAAATATATTGAATCTGTTGTAAGGAACCATTAATTTTTCATGAAGACAAAATGTTATATCGTGTTGATTTTTGTGTAATTCTTATAATCACTTGTGGTGATGTCCGTATAACCCCCCCCCCCAAACTAAACACGTAATATGCATGTGCATGACGTCACCGTTTTCACGTATTCGCGTTTTTGTAGTTTACTCGGAGATAAGGGTGTCGTTTTCAAAAACTTGCACTTTGAAGCCCATTTCAAAAGTTAGCGTTTTCTAGCCACCAAAACGCTGTAGTCACGCATAAAAAGTCTTCTGTTTTTAGTTGAAAACTGTGTCATGTAAACAGCCCCTTAAATGTCTAACCTACAACCTTTTGTTGTAGCACTGCTAAAAGGGTCTCATTAAACTCTCCATTGGAAACCTTCACCATTTTTTTTAGTCAATGTGCAATTCTTTTGTCCATATGGGCATGCAGCAGAAGTTTATTTGATTAACTGCAGTCAGGATGGCATGTGTAAACCGGTCAAACAGAGTTTCTGTACTGCCATTGTTTTGACCTGCAGTGTTAACCTTTGACCTGCCCTGGGATGGAAGCCTTTTCATATGTTCAGGTTTAGTTCACACTCCCACTGATGTTAAAAATATAATCTTCACGGCAACTAAGACTGAATATGTTGCATCTTTGTGTCTGTTGCTTTAAAAACATCCTGTTTGGATGCCTACATCACTTTCTATTCTTACCTTCTTATGGAATAGAGCAGTATAAGGAACCACCGCTCACAGCATATCGACTTTCAGAGGAGCAGGCCCTGAGAAAACATATGAATGGGGGTTAACTGAGGTAAAAGATTATTTCCATAGTCTTGCCAGACTGCCACTGAGAATAGCACTGGTGTGTTTGGCAAGAAATGCTGCAGTGGTTTGTCTTCATTCAAATGTCAAGCCTTCAGTAACCTGTTGGGAACATTTTGTTTTGCTACATTCAGATTATTGAGGTTGATCTTCTTGTTTAACAAGTGCTTAACATGATTTGAAAAGATAATTAGTATAGCAAAACTAGAATAATGAAGAAGGCCCTTCTGTGGAAGCCATTGTGATCCATATGATGTATTTTCATGAAGCACTCCCTATCTGATTGTTTTCCTCTGATTGCCCATTCGAGGGAACCAAAACGTGCATGCTTGTTTAGTAGTGTGTATGTACAACGCATTCTCATCCTTTGGCGTCATATAGGTGACGCCATATGACATTTCGTCGAAATCTTACGCACATGGCATCCTTTAGCGTCAATATAACACGCACTGTTATGGGTAGGTTTAGGTCTGGGGTAGGGTACGGTTATGACGCCTTGGGATCTGCGTCTCATATTGATGCTAAAGGATGCCATGTGCGTAAGATTTCAATGAAATGTCCAAAGCGTCACATGTATGACGCCAAAGGATGAGAACGGGCTGGTATGTAATATGGTGGGTTTTTTTTTTGTTTTTTTTTAAATAAGTCTCTTATGTTCACCAAGACTGCATTTATTTTGATCAAAATACAGTAAAAACAGTAATATTTACAAATAACTCATTTATTTTTAAGAAAATTAAAATGTAACCTATTCCTGCGCTTTCGGTCTTGTGAACTTACAATGGCTGCTGCTTGCACGCGTGTCCGTTAAGTCCACGAGACCGTAGGGTTTCCCAGGGTGCCGAGTCTGCCGACAGTCAAAGTGGCGTTATGAAAGTACAGACTTGTAGAAAGGCTGCTAGTGTTTAGGGTGCCATTTGGGACAGGGCCACTGTGAATGCTGATCAGTTTATGTCATTGTCTTTGTAAATGTCTGATCCCACTAGTGCTGCCGCGATTAGTCGGCTTAGTCGACCATGCAAATTAGTCGACGGCAATTTTTTTTAGTCGACGTGTCGTTTTACTATTGACCGCTATTTATTTTTGGTCTCCCGTCACAAACGGCTCACTGTAATTCACCTCCACACACCAGTCTATGCGCCGTGCGCGCCCTGCTGGTTTATCTGCTATCATTTTCCTTCACGTTCCCGCCCGCCTTCTCTGCTTTGATATGAAAAATTGCGGAGGCAGGTGACAGAGCTTTCACAGTGGGCTCGTTTGCTGCGGTCCGAGCGCGATTGTTCCCGGCGCCCCCCGCAGCGTTGGTCTGCACTAGATCCCACTGGCCTAAATTAGTAGTGCTCTGTGTTTTCAGGCCGTTGTGATGTCTGTTGTCTTCCCTTGTCACTCTTCTCACGTTTCCGTTTCCTGCCCATAATGTCTTCCTGTGCTGAAACCCTCATACAATGGGCTTGACTCCTCAAGCACCCTTTGTCACAGTGCTGCAGGACTGCCTGACTAATACAACATGTCTGGAGGAATACTTCCCATAATGCTGATCTCATATCTTTTACTCAGGGTAAACTGACAGGATGGCCTTTAACAGTTATTGTCTTGATATGTTGGGCTGTATGCATGGGTATCATTGTAATATCTTTATCCCAAAGCCCCTGTCTAAATGGTGTTCTTGAATGATTCCAGTCATATAAATGATTCTGCTGTGAATGAAGATCAGTTATACTAAATCACTTAATTTTTGTCTAAAAGTTTAACATTAGAGACATTGCAAATATCTTTTACTTGTCTTGAGTTGGGGCAGTACTGTAAATGCAGAAACAGAGGGAGAGGCCTTGTGAGAATAATCTCATTCAGTGTGACATGAAGAATGTGCCAAGTCACAGTTTCTCTCAAGGATTCTGTGTCCTCTGTCATTTTTGGTTTTGTCACTCACTTATCCTCAGACGGACCTAGAATGATCCATCCTTGAACCAATAGTGTACAAATTACAAATTATAGATTACTGTTCTTGATTAAGAACCAGTTTGTGAACATTTCATATTTTTGCAATCATCAGGTTTTTTTTTTAGTGTTTGTTGTCTAAAATGCAAGAAAGTTACTTCTGAAATGCAAGAAAAATCAGTGAAGTCCCTAAAAAATCTCTTTGCTTTAGTCTCTGTTGGTTTACCCTGCATGTAAGAGCATCTGAGGAACACACAGATCCTTTGGTGGTTACATGTTTGTGTTATTTTATTTTCAGAATATCCTGAATATTCTTCATATTATGTTTTATATCTTTCATTATATTTCGCCCATCTACCCTCACTTCTTTTCTTGTGTCATTCTTCATCTCTCTCATGAACACAACTGTGGGAATCTACTGTGATATTCAGCCTCTGATGTACAGTTTTAGACTGGGAAGTTTATGGTACCACATTTGCTGACAGTGAAATTTTTGGCAGATCTATTACCCTGTATAATAAGAGGTTGAAAATAATTTATTGAAAGGATATATGCTTGCATGTGAAGAATGTGAAAAGTATATATTTTTCTTAGTGAGATGTTGAGAGAATATGTGTGCCACAATCTCTCCATAAAACCATGCTTGCTTCTGTTTTTTGTGTGTGGCATTTGACTTCCTGGCTGCTTGTTGTGACATCCATCCAAGCAGCAGCATAACATTTTCACGTGTTCTTCATAAATGCCATATATAAGTGAGCAGATGTGTGTTTGGGGACCATCTGTAATGTCTGTGTTCTTTTGACACTGAACTGTGTGGTGACGTTATCAGTGGCAAGCAGCTGTCAGCGATGGACTGCATCATTCTCCATGCTGTCATGGACTTTACCACTGAGCTCAGATGACTGGCCCCACACACACACACACACACACACACACACACACACACACACACACACACACACACACACACACACACACACACAGTCTGTCTGTCCCCCTTTATTTGGCAATCTCTATATTTCACTCTCTCTCCTTTGCGTACTTGAGTACACACACACACACACACGCACACGTATGTATTATATATACACATACACAGGGATAGTAACTACAACAGAACACATCATAGTGACAGACTTTTGGTCTTTTCGTTGTCAAAACAAATCCTCAAAACATTATTCAAACCCATGCTTCTGCTAAAAGCCAGAAGCTCTTCATCTGACGTGCTTCATGACATTACATCAAAGGTTCAAGTGGCCAGTAATATTTGATTCTCGTGGGACATTAACTTGGGCACAAAATGTACAAATATTCACTGTTCATGACCAGTCTGTGAATGAAGATGGTTTCAATGTTCTTTAGAAACCACTTTTCATGACTATACCAGACATCTGCCAAGTTGAGATTTATATGTTTATATATGAATTTAAAGCTGCTTTACACAAAATGGAGCCTTAAGACACTGTTTGTTTGCTGAGTCTTGGACCTTTTGAACTGGGAGTTTCAAAAGTTGCGCTGCTTTAGAAAACATTACAAACACTTGTTTACAAATGATGCTATTCCCAGGCATTGAGGAATGACTGTTTATTAAGCGTGTCTGAAAATTTTCCAAATGATTAATTGGTGTAGATGGTGAATCAGCTGGGCAATTTATGAAAGGCTGTGTTTGTAGCATGTGTTGCTTGTGCATCAGCTTGCGTTTGCTATTGAGGAAGATCATGTGTCTGCTGTGCCAGTTCCTTTCAGTTCTCACATGCCAACCAGATAAAAACTCCAAAAGTTGAATTCCACCTTTCCACCTTTTTGATTAACAAGTTAACCCACATAACGAATTGCTTATGAAGCTGGTTGAAAAAAAATGTAGAAGGCAAAAGATGACGGCTTTTAAAGAAATTTAATTATAAAATTGTTTTTGATTTACTTTACATTTGTGATATTTCACCATTTTGATTACTATACTTTTGCTTCAAAATGTGGAAAATAGTAATAATAA
Organism: Rhinichthys klamathensis goyatoka; assembly: GCF_029890125.1. Lineage (NCBI taxonomy): Eukaryota > Metazoa > Chordata > Actinopteri > Cypriniformes > Leuciscidae > Rhinichthys > Rhinichthys klamathensis. Next base: position 734,640 of record NW_026606756.1, read on the forward strand.
AGAATGAGTTGACGTGTCAGGGAGTGGACAACAATTTTAAATGCTTATCAAGAAGGCGAAAGTTCAGAGTGTTTAATTGTTTTAGTTGAATGTCTTTTTGTGTCATGACTAACCTGTCAATCCAGTGCTATTTTTGTGAAAGGTATTTATATGACTGGAATGACTGTTTACAAGCAGTCAGGGACACCACCTCTCATTTCCTCCTAAATTCCTCAAAATGATAAGCTAGTGAGAGAATTCCTAAGATCTGATGCTTAATAATGCCTTGTTTTTATCAATGCAAATGATTTACTTGTATTTACCACCACAGACTAGATGAGTGAGGTAAGGGCCAGCTGTTGACACTAATGCCTCAGTCATACTGTGTAGACTTTAATCTTTATGTCAGTAGGTAAATTACGTACAGTAGGTGGCCATTTTCATTGCTGATCCTCATCTTGATGAGGTGTGTGTTAAAGTGGTCTTTGAGAATGTGTCACTGCAATCTTTGCCTCTTGGGTACAGGTTGTTGCCTTTGTTGATTTGATTTATGACTTATTTTTTCTCTCTCCCTCTCATAGAGAAGTTGTATAACTCCCATGGCCCTGAGCTCCGGCGGTCCTTGTTTTCTTTAAAGCAACTCTTCCAGGTGAGATCATGAAACATACAGTACACGCAACGAGAGAAAGTCATATGAATGAGTTGGATTAGGCTTGTAAGATATTGCAGAAAGTGGGAAGAACAAAGAAGTTTACAGACTAAAAGAGTGAACTAAATAATTTGATATCTCATCCACATATATGTATTACAGTGGACTTGTATGCGTGATCACTTCCGCATTTAGCTGAAGTTGTGAGAAAATGAAGCAGAAAATATAATCCTGAGGAAGTATCCCATAACAGGACGACACAGTATTAATACAATCCACCTTAACATGTAATAGGTTCCAGAAGTTTTAAACACATTTAGTGTTTTTGTTTATATAATATACTAAATTATATGTTTACTAGTACATCATTATATTTAGATCATGTATGTATAATATACTAGGCCTATAATATAATTAGATGATTGGCAGATAGAAATATGACAGAAAGAGCTACTGTTTGCTATGGAAGAATACTTTACCAGAAGCTTGTGTAGCATGAATATTTTAGCAGAAATATGTAGTCAGTAGGCCTATATCAAGTCCATTTGAAAAGGTTTTAGAAAAATAAGAAGGAAGGTTAAAAATGGCTCATTTCAAATCATTCATGGATGACAGGTCCCTAGAAAATAAAGGGGTCATGAAATGTAGTTGTATTATTATTATTATTATTATTATTACTATTAGTAGTAGTATTTGATTTGTTCCTTGAGGTTATCTTTTAATGTTAATAAAGCTTTTGCACAAAAAACAAAACCAAACGAATATAAATGTGGAAAAACAATTATTTTCTACCTTCATTCTGCCCCCGTCTGAAATTATCCATTTGTAAGACTTTAAGGTTAATCAGTAAAGGGCCACTGTTATTGATTGGCTAACGTCAATGCATAGGAAACCGTATCAAATCCCACTCGCTATTGCATGCGAGTAAGTGTTTTGAAAACATTATCCATATAAAACTGTCAATTACAGACAAACCATTATGAAATCATTTACTTGCGGTTTGTGATGCAGCTGTTGGCTGCTTCATCGGTCAACAAAGGTTTCTTTGCAAACTCTCCATTACACTGTGCCTCGTTTACAAACCAATCTGCGGTCAAATTCTATGAACAAACATATAATCCTCCGACGCCATTAAAAATAAACCACCCACTTGTTTCTGACGATGGTATCCTTCTGAAGTCTGTAAAGAGACGCAAATGAACCGTTTAAACTGGACACGTCAAAGCGAACATTTTTTTAATTCTTCCATTTGTCCTGTCGACAAACTCAACTGTGTGGAGCATGTCAGAAAGTGTAGAGAGAAACTGTAGACCGTGTCATTGATTATAATGGGTTCTATTTGCTTTTGATGTGACGCTCACATCCAGTGTAGGCAAGTGTCAGCCGTTAAGCGACTGAACACCAGTGGGCAGGGCCTATGGAGTGATGATGTATAATTATTTATCGATGTCTTGCTTTGGATGTCCTATTTAAACGGATTTGCCTGCGTGACGTCACAAGTCCCCCCCATATCCAAACGAGCCATTTTTGGAGCTTTGTTAAATAAATGCTTTGTTTATAATGAGGGTGACATTTTAAGAAATTAAATTTGCAGGATTTTTTAAGACCTTCAAGACCTTTTTATATGTCAAAAGATCAAGGCAAATTTGATTTATCATGTGATGACCCCTTTAACAATACCAAAAATACTTATAAAGGGCATCTAATGAGTTTATGTAATGGGAGAGCATTCTGTCCTCTTTTTTATTAGTTATGCAGTTTATAACCTTTAAACACACGATCATGGTTGTAAACAGACAAACATTCCATTGTCAAAGCACGTTTATGCAAACATACACTACCGTTTGCATTGGGGTTGTTGTTGGTAAGATTTTTTTAAAATGTTTTTGAAATGCATCTCTTTTCATCACCAAGGCTACATTTTATTTGATCGAAAATACAGTAAACATTAACATTGTGAAATATCATTATGTAAATATTGTCAAATTAATGCATCCTTGATAAATAAAATTATTAATTGTTTAAAAAATCTTACTGACCGCACAGTTTTTGAATGGTAGTGTTGTACACAGAAGCAGATTTAATTCTGTTTTATATTGCACAGGATGATAAGGACTTGGTTCCAGAGTTTGTGCTCTCCGAGGGTCTGACATGTTTCATTAAAGTGGGTGCTGAGGCAGATCATAACTACCAAAACTACATCCTCAGAGGTTTGTTCTCATATTACCATTGCTACAAAATACTTCATGCATGTCTGATTAAAAATGTTAGCAGGGTTATTGATGGTTCTGTCACTAGATGTGTGTATGTATTACGGTCCAGAGCTTCTAAAAGAAGCAGTCTATTGTAGAATATGATGTATTGTATTTATTATGCTTGTACACCACGCATCTTGCATGCAGACTTCATATAGCACAAAGGACTTTTTGGCTAAATAGGCCATCTGTTACAGGAAGTTTATACTGGCTGGAATTAGACCAGCAAACAGGAAAGCTTTAGGACAAATCACTAGATCTTTAAGGGCATGACGGCACTGTATGCTAAAATCTGCTGTCCTGTTCACAGCTCTCAGTCAGATCATGCTGTTTGTGGATGGAATGAACGGTGTTGTAAACCACAACGAGACGGTACAGTGGCTGTACACGTTGAGTGGCAGCCTGGTGAGTGATGGCAACACAAACATGCATCTCGATTTATCACACCACAGCATCTGTAAATAGATACTGAGGACCACAATACAGTATTAGTTACATTAGGGCTTTGTTATGCATACAAACTCTTTAATACCACAACATGTCAGTCAATTAATAATCAATAGATTAATGTGCAGAAGTTGATAATATATGATAATCATTTGATTCCCGATTACTTATTGAGCTAAATGACCACTGGATTATTGACCACTGGATTACTTATTTAGCTTATCTGCTAAATGATCCAACATAAATTACTAATAGATTTCTATAGCTCAAACAGTGCAGCAGTACAACAAGCTCATGGGTTTGTTTCCTTGTTGCTTTCTATTAAAGAGTCTTAATGTGAAAAAACAAAAAAGGAACGCACAACACAGTCAATTCATCCTAAGGCAATGTAATATTAGCCAAAAATATAAGGTTGGCCAAAAACTTACAAGTTAGTGCAGAGATGTAGGTGTGAATCTGGACCAAAATCAAGTTATTCGATCTACACTTTCAACCTTAACCTCTTATTAAAGTTAAATATTACTATTGTGGGAGAATAGTTTGCCAAATCCACCACAGAAATGATTATTACAGCTTACTTGATATTGAAATGGGGCACAATAAACTGGCTGGTGCTGTTGTGCAACCATTTCAGGTTTAGGGATGTTTTAGAGCTTCCCATCATTAAAGTTTAAAATATACATGCATTGTTTTGGAAGTTTCTTAATGTAAAGTTAGTGTGAATCTGCTGACATGAAATTTGTACACTTTTTACCGTAATGGATTCAGTCATCTTGACCATCAATTTGAGATTATGTCCTTCCACGGGATATCAAAGAGGAAGTGAAAATGAGATGAGAACGACTGGGTAATCTAGTAACCATCAGAAATGAAGCCTGAAACAGACTTCGTTTTTTATAACAAACACTAGAGATAAATAACTTTGGAACTTAATGTTGGAGATGCAGATTTATCTCATCCTTACTCACTATTGTGTGCAGTACTTAGTTGGTGGTTGCATTAAAAAGATTGAGGTTTGATACTGCCATCTGCTGTCTGAGGACTGTAAGTGCGGCCTGTTTATAGCCTCTCTTTCTCATTCTCTCTCTCTCTCTGTCTCTTTAGTCTCGGCTGGTTGTGAAGACTGCTCTGAAGTTGCTGATAGTGTTTGTGGAATACACTGACTCCAACAGTCCACTCCTCATTCAAGCTGTCAACACTGTGGATGGAAAGAGAGGTTAAACATTTAAATCTTCTCTCATAATACTGATTCTCTGAATCCATCATGTGCCATTAAATCTTTTTTTTGTGTATGTTATTATCATGAAGACTTTTTTTGTTGTTGTTTTTTTGCTGTTGGCCAAACTGGAAGTAGCAGATTTTAACCTGCCTTGCTAACATTTTCACTGGCATTGTATTTCAGTAGG